>NC_050100.1:86320073-86945073 GCF_902167145.1 Zea mays | reverse complement strand
CACTCCACTTGTTTCCACCACTTTGTGAAGGAAGGAGCATCAGTAGCCGGCGTGATGACCCAAACCAAAAGGGGATGACAAGTTGTGCCAGAACTGACGAGCAAAGATGCAGGATTTTAGAAGGTGTTGGATTGTTTCTTTGCTCTTGATCGCATAAGGGGCACACCATCGGGTGAGGAAGACCTCTCTTTCCCAAGCTGTCAGCAATCCAACATCTATTCTTCATAGCCAACCAAAGAAAGAAAGTTGCATTTTGATGTTAAGTGTCAGCATATATCGGTTTCCTTGCAATGCTGTTGATTGCTAGGTGATGTGGTTCACATTTGGAACGTAAACGGTAACCGATAACGTTAAACCATATTTGTTTAAGTTCAACCGTAATCAGATACCACACTAGAAACTGATACCGTCATATTCAAACTTATTATTGTTGTTAATCGAGTACCAATCATTAGCATTGTCATTTACGTTACATTTTGTAAACCAAACAGAACCTTAATATTTTCTACATCAACCTTACATCGGGTAGACCCTCCTGGCCTCATTTATTTATTTATTTATTATTAGGATGTGATGCGGAGTTCTGATTGTATCGTAATTCAACAAATCAACAGACAAATTTGTATAAATTCTTTCACGGTTCTAGATATTTTTCGTCTAACATATTATCTGAAGATGCAGTGTTGCAAATGCCATTGCTTGGCTTTGCTTTATGCTTGTTCCAAAACTATCGACATAAAGAGTGCGTTTGATTTAAATTTTTAAAGCTTCTTTCTTGAAAAAGCAAAAGCTAAACCAAAGAAGCTTAACTTTTCTGCAGCTATTTTGAAAAAAAAACAACTTTTTAAGTGCAAATTTTAAAACAACGTAGACCTTATTTTTGTTGCTTATTCAAGTTCGTTATATTAATAAACAGAGATGACATATAAAAAACTAAAATTAAATTAAAAATTAATTAAATGTTATAATAAGTGAAAAAATATTTTTAATAATTTTTTTAAAAGAAATTGAACCTATATGAGAAATCGGTTTTTAAATTAGATATATTGATTAAGAGATATAGTTAAACAAAATGCATATAAACAATATATAGTTTGTTTAAGTGGTCAACTCACAATAGTTTAACTCACAATAGTTTGAACCAAACATATCAGTAGCTCTTTTTCACATCAAACATCTCAATAGCTTTTTCACAACATACACACCCTAAGGTTGAATTCTCACGTTCAAAAGATGTTCCAATTCAAATCAAGAATTGAAACTGCGTGCATTTATCAGTCAATGTATAATTTAAATATTCTTTTGATCTTTGAATTCCGACTTGGAAGAGTTTGGTATTTCTTGCAAATTTTTTGACATTGGAAATACCTTTTTAGCGAATCAGGATATCTGATGGTGCAATCTCTATGTATAAATGCATGAGTCCCATGTTTGCTCACTGTGCACGGTAACAATGCTGAAGAATCTGAACCATTCGCGAAAGCACCAAGAAATTTGCATAGGAAGGAATCAAAAAGAGTACTTTTTTTAAGAAAAAAGAAGGAATTCACGAGATTACAACTACAAAGAAATATCAAATATGACCACGTCATTGACAACACAAACTTGGATTTCCCATGCCCTTGTAGGATTGGCAAATCCTAACATTTATTCCTTGCGATGAACCTTGCCAATTTGTCACAGCTGGTCTCCAGACCATAACCAGTGATAAAGCTTGAAAAACAGGTCCTGGTGTTTAGAAGACACTCTGATTTCTTCAATGGTTGTCTTCTTCTTCACAGAATTTCGAGTACTTATCATCATCCATGAGCGAATTGAGGTCACCTGAATTGCTGAGCTTGACCTTGATAATCCATCCCTTCTCATATGGACTTGCATTAACCTAATCAGAAATGATAATCATCGACTAATCTACCCACAGAATTTTATTTTCAGATGAGTTCTGGCTAATATTAGTTGCAACACTTACCAATCCAGGCTCCTCACTTAGTTTCTCGTTCACTTCAACCACCTCTCCAGACACTGGTGAATTGATATCGCTGGTTGCCTTCACACTCTCAACAGCACCAAAGTTCTTTCCCTGGGATACACTGATGCCAACTTCTGGTAGCTCCACAAAAACAACATCACCCAAATGATCCTGGACGCCAAAAGCAATAAACAAATTTTAAGCAATGCAAACCCTAATGTTATATACTGGACAAACCTAGTGACGAGGGCTCCCACATGAGTGGAGTCTAGGGAAGTGATAAACCGAGGCAAGCCTCACATATGTATACTGAAAAGAGGAGACCTAGTGCTGGAGGAGGCAACCTCCTCCACAAATGCAGAGAGGCCACTTGAAACCCGCGACTGGTGAGTCAGTAAGACAGCTCTCACCACTACACTAGGTCTGTCTTTCACTAACATATGTATACTGAACATGATATAATATATTAGAACTTGATGTCTTGGCAACAGATTGGATGCAGTATGCATATCAGTGTTGATAAGAACTACAGCACCAGACAACCTAACATATGGAGGGCCTAACACTAACACCTAGTATTGCCTCACACTCTAAACTCACAGCAATAGAAATATGTGAGCGTGTTAACCTGGGCATGGTCAGTAATCCCCACGGTTGCTGAATCACCCTCAACTTTCACCCATTCATGAGTGTCAGCATACTTCAGATCCTTCAGCACTGAAAAAAGGGGGTAACATGTGGAGCATCAGAGGTTGTATGCATTGGAGTGGCATTGTGGGGGCAACAATGCACACAGAAGTACTACACCAACCCCACCCAGTGACTTTCTGAGACCACCATTTAGTCTATTTGATACCAAAAAAAACAAATATGTATATCTCTTACAAGGAACCAGTCATTTTTTTCTCAGCCACATTTTACTGTTGCAGAACAAACCCCACAACAAAAAAACTGTACTGAAGCACAGGTTTACCAAAGGCCATCTAAGATCCAACACAAATATATAAATATTTGAGTATTCATATAAAAATATTAATTTCAGTTTGTAACACATTGCCTCCCTCGTCCACACCTAACACAAATAAATCTGGGGAAATCGATCTTCCAAACACATTAGCACTGTAAATACAAGATCTTTGTTTCTTCTCTTCCACACACACGCTGTCCACCATGAACGAACGAACGAACCCCCCCCCCCCCCCCCCCCCCCCCGCCGGGAAAGACAAAGCATTCATGATAAATAAGGAGCGGCGGCGGCTAAACCCCATTGTAAACCCCCCATCCCTGAACGCATGCGCCGTCTGATGGAACGCAGAACCACGGCCCAAATCAGGAACAGTACCAACCGCGAGTCGGGATCTATACGCGCGCGAAACGACACAAGGTGGCGCCGTACCAACCGCGAGGAGCCGTGATCCGAGGAACCAGGGCGCCGGAGACAGAGGATGGGGGGTGGCGGGCGTACCGGTGGCGAAGGCCCTGGGGAAGGTGGAGATCCTGAGGTAGGCGGCGGCGCGGGACGCCCAGAACAGCCGGGAGGAGGCGGCGGCCATGGCCATGGTCCGGGGAGACGGCGGCGGACGAGGAGAGGGGTTGGTTGCTCGGCGCCGCTTCCGCTCGGCGGTGAGCTGGTGGCCTCGTTTCGCCTTTCTTTTGTCCCTGCGGGGTTGCCAAAATGGTGCAAGTTGGTGGCGCTGCGCCTCCGAATTCACAAAACTAACAGTAGGAATGGGCCCTCGTGGTGGCCTGGTGGGCCTTGGAGTACTTGCGCTTTATGGTTTTGCAGTCTTGCCCTCGAGTACTTGTGATATCTGGAAAACTCAGGATTGCTCTTCCGTTTCAGCAACGAAAGAAAGAGGCTCAGGCTTCGGATGCTCAGAAAACGGAAGTACCTCGTGGTATCAGGAATTGCATTGCATCGCCAACTTGACATCGAATCCCATGTCCAAATGGACGCCAATCTGGTCCTGATTTGAATCTCAATATACTAATCCTAGTCGCGAAATTAAACTGATGCTTTTTTTTTCCAAACCGAGAGGGGGATCACCAAACCAACAAACCCGCAAGAGGAATCAACAACCACACGGGATGGGGTCGTTGGCATGCGTAAACAAATAATCCACCGAGGACACCGGTGCTCTCTGACACCGATCGGACTTCTCAACAGCGGTTGGTGGCTGATGCAGACTGCAAATCAACTACTAGTACTAGAGCGGCAGTTGGTAAGGGGATCTGTTGCATCGCATTGTAATAACCATAGCCGAATATACAAGACGACCCACACACACACCCAGCAATGGTGTCATTGTTCCTTTTTACACAATTCCTCCTGCTTGCATTTCTTTTTTTTTATTTATTACAAGGATCTTGAACTGACTTTACGTGGCTACGTAGCAGCTGCAGCGCAAAGTGTTATATCCAATTTTCTTTTTAAAAAACGAAACTGAATGTGAATTATACATATACCTAGGGATAGAATTTGTACAAACAGCAACGTACAACGGAAGGCAGTTTTACAGGGAAAAAAACGTATAAAACTTACCGACAAAGAAAGTCGAGGAACAATAAAAAAAGTAGAGCAACAAATTGGTACGATGGACAGTGCTGCATAGTTTCCACCTAATTTCACGTCGAGCAGGAGCTCAAAAAAGCTAAATGTAACCCTCAAATTCACTCTTTTGGTGGATCTAAACTTTAGTGGAGCTCAGGCGTTTTTTTTATATTTTTTAATTAGTAAAACAATTCTTACTAAATCAGGAGTCAACACAGCTGACTCTAAATATTGAGATCTTTTCTACGAACTTTGTTTAAGATTACATAATTTGACTACAATTTCATCGGTAGATATTTTAGGTCTCGTTTGGTTCCATTAGTTCTACGGCTAAAATTGTATAGAACCTAAACTTTAGTCTATATCATGTGAAAGAAAAATGTGTATTTGGGCTATTTCTAAATATTTTCGTGATTAACTGCTCAACACACTATTATGAACTAAAACTCGTCATATGAGCATGAGCACATGTGATTAGAAAGCAAACTGAAGCAATCAAGTCCAAAAGTTGGTGAAAAATAAGAAAGGCACTTTTTGGGCTTCAGTTTGGCATATTGCAAACCATTATGGAACAAAGTGATCAAGGTATGTTTCTAAAAACTCAGACCTCTCACATAGATCGAGAAAACATACAAACCCCTATCCCACCCATACACAGTGCCATCGAAGCACATGTGAGAACGACCGTGACCGGAGCTGAGCTTTAGACGAGTGCTTTGGCGTGGGAAAGACGAGGGGATTTTTTTAACCACAATATGAAATTAGCTCCCAACTGAGAGCACCTAGAGGGGGGGGTGAATAGGTGATCCTGTAAAACTTAAACTTATAGCCACAAAAACTTGGTTAATCGTTAGCACAATAATTGCCAAGTGGCTAGAGAGGAGCCAAGACACAATAATCACAAGAAATCAATCACAGAGATGACACGGTGGTTATCCCGTGGTTCGGCTGAAAGTCGCCTAGAGGGGGGGTGGATAGGCGAAACCTGAAAATTAAAACTTTATCCCCCAACTAGATCCTTTGATTAGTGGTTAGAACAAGATGAACAATTATCGGAGTATAAAAACTAAGTTCTTGCTAGTAAAGAGTATAGCTTTCAAATAATGCGGAAGTGATAAATCAATACAACTAATAATTCTATGATAACAAAGCAAGAAAGCTTAGATGAAAAAGAGCACTAACTCAAGTTCTTTTCTCGCGGAGTGTTGCTTCTCTTAAATGAGATTTTAACTTGAAGCAACACCAAATGATATGAGCAAAGAATAGTGCAAGAGAACTTAGAGTAAGGGAAAGCAAACAAATCACAAGCAAAAGCACAATGAACACGGGTGATTTGTTTTACCGAGGTTCGGCCCTCGAAGGCCTAGTCCCCGTTGAGGAGTCCACTTAAGGACGGGTCTTTTTCAACCCTTTCCCTCTCTCCCGATCACACAAGGATCGGCGAGCTCTTCTTCTTCTCAAGGATCACTCTTGATCCCACAAGGACCACCACAATCTTTGGTGTCTCTTGCTAGCTTTTACAAGCCTCCAACACTTTGGAGGAAGTTCGAATGGGAGTCAAAAACTCCACGCGCAAATGAACACAAAGATGTAGCACACACTATCTCTCAATGAATCTCATAAGGCGCTAGGGCTAAACTCAATTGAGTAGCTCTCAATTGCTTGCTCTCTCTTTTGTGGCACTTGTGTTGGTTGTAGTGGACTAAATCTTGTGTATAGGATGGATCAATGAATATAGGTGGTTGGGAGGGCTTGAGTATGTCAACTAGATGACTTGGAATGTTGCTTGGACTCCCACCTCTTGAAGTGGCCGGTTGGGGTGGTATTTATAGCCACCATCCAAAAACTAGCCGTTGGAGAAGTCTGCTGGCGATGGGCGCACCGGACAGTCCGGTGCACACCGGACATGTCCGGTGCGCCAGCCACGTCATCCTAGCCGTTGAGATTGGAGCTGGTCGACCGTTGGAGGCTTTGTCCTTATGTGGCACCGGACAGTCCGGTGCACACCGGACAGTCCGGTGCCTCTCTGATCCTCTGCTCTGACTTCTGCCGCGTGTACTGTTCTGCACTGTTTACTGTCAGAGTCGACCGTTGGGCGCAGATGACCGTTGCTCCGCTGGCACACCGGACAGTCCGGTGCACACCGGACAGTCCGGTGATTTTTAGCGGAGCAGTCTTCGTGAAATCCCGAGGCTGCCGAGTTCCTGAGGCCGCGTTCCGTTGGAGCACCGGACACTGTCCGGTGTACACCGGACAGTCCGGTGAATTATAGCGCGCCGGCCCTGGACTTTCCCGAAGGTGGCGAGTTTGAGTCTGAGTTCCCTGGTGCACCGGACAGTTACTGTTCACTGTCCGGTGGCACACCGGACAGTCCGGTGCGTCAGACCAGGGGTGCCTTCGGTTGCCCCTTTGCTCCTTTCTCTTGACTCTTGTCTTGTTCTTTTTATTGGTTTTATGTTGAATCTTTGGCACCTGTAGAACATATAATCTAGAGCAAACTAATTAGTCCAATTGTTTGTGTTGGACATTCAATCACCAAAATCATTTAGGAAAAAGGTTTAAAGCCTATTTCCCTTTCAATCTCCCCCTTTTTGGTGATTGATGCCAACACAAACCAAAGCAAAAAATATAAGAGCATAATTGAACTAGTTTGCCTACGGTAAGTGCAAAGATTGCTTGGAATTTAAACCAATATTGATTTCATAAGATATGCATGAATGGTTCTTTCTTTATCTAGCATTTTGGACCACGCTTGCACCACAAGTTTTGTTTTTGCAAATTCTTTTGTAAATCCTTTTCAAAGTTCTTTTGCAAATAGTCAAAGGTAAATGAATAAGAGTTTGCAAAGCATTTTCAAGATTTGAAATTTTCTCCCCCTGTTTCAAATGCTTTTCCTTTGACTAAACAAAACTCCCCTAAAAGAGATCCACCTCTTAGTGTTCAAGAGGGTTTTGATATACCATTTTTGAAATACTACTTTCTCCCCCTTTTGAACACAATAGGATACCCATTGATAAATACTTTTGGAAAGCACTAAGTTTTTGAATTTGGTGGTGGTGCGGTCCTTTTGCTTTGGGCTCATTTCTCCCCCTTTTTGGCATGAATCGCCAAAAACGGAATCATTAGAGCCCTTTAAGTGCAATCTTCCCCTTGGGCATAAATAAATGAGTTAAGATTATACCAAAGGCGAAGTCCGGTCTTTTAGCTTTGGGCTCTTACTCTCTTCCAGAGACGAAGTCCTTTTCTTTGATGCTCATTTCTCCCTCAAAGAATAGAGAGTTCCTTGGAGTGATGGCGAAGTATGATATACGGAGTGGAAGCCTTTGTTTTCGCCGAAGACTCCATTTCCCTTTCAATCTACGACTTAGCATAGAATATACTTGGAAACATATTAGTCGTAGTCATGGTACGGGAATAATAAGATATATGCATTTGTACCAAAATGAAAGAGATATGATCAAGAGATATGTCAATTAAGCATGATCATAGTTCTATATAATATAGATTTCTCCCCCTAAATATGTGCCTTGAGAGGAATACATATTTTGGCCTTAAATGCCAAGTGCACATAATTAGGTTAATGAGAACAAGTCTATATCATAGAGAGAGTGAAGTGCATTGTGTCATAGTATATGAGTGATGCTCAAGACAGTTTATGCACTTATGAAAGCATGTTGTAAACATTTCAAGCATTTTCCCTTAAGGATTTCAAAGAGGCTTAAGGACCATCCACCTTTGGAATAAAGGCAGCTTATCCTCGTTACAAGGTTAAGCTTTAAGCTCTTTGACAATTAAATCACTTCATCTAGTTTCAACAAGGATGCATTAAAGCATGAATGAATTTTTGAGAAGTTAAACTAGATATGAAGCAGGGATAATACATGGACATGCTTTCTCTTCCTTTTATACAAGATATGCAAAGAATGTATAGAAAAGGAAGATTTAGGTACAAGTTTAAATGAAAGGAGATAGTTTTACCTTTATGTACCTTTACATAGGGACGCTCTCTTCATTGTGCTTGTCCTTAGTCTTAGATGCTTAAGACCAATTCTTAATGACAATATATGGAAATATTTTGCACAAGAGAGAGTTCTACAACTAGTAATCTTTTCAAGTTCTTGTTAGCATATATCAAATGGATCATAAGTTGCATAAATGTATCATGAATTATTCTTTTAACTTAGTGCATATCAAGATAGATGTCGATTGAAATTACCAATTGAAATCAAATTGAAATTGCATGAGGCACTAAGTAGCATAAGTGATAATTGAAGTTATTCAATGATCAAACAACAGATGCGATCAAAAGAATAACATAGGCATTAGATTTTTAACTAAGCTCAAAAATAGGAGGATCCAATAAATATGCTACTTTAACATGAAAGCTACAATCCTTGATAAAGATGACATTATATTACCAAGTTGGATTGAAATGGAGTAGCATGCCTTATGAGAAACTTGTTCTCATTCAAGAGACTATATAGAATTACTAAGATAAAACAATAGTCTCAACAAAATCAAGATATAAGAATAGACTCCCCCTAAAGGTGTGCACCAAGTATTTGAAAGAATTGATTTAGTGCACTTACCTTTAAAAAACATAAGGGGAGACCCATTATACATCTTGTTCAAGGCTCATATAATTTGCAATAAATAACTTGCGCCTTGCATTCTCAAAATGAAAGGAGTAAGAATGCTCACAACCACACCATTGATTATTTTTGAAGACCTCATCCTCTAAGTTGGTGTTGTTGTCTTTGATGTTGTCCCCTTTTCATTTGAGTGTCCTCCCTTTGTAGTAGTCTCTTTTTCCTTCCAAACTCATTGAAAATACTCAAGAGAGATGTTAATGGCGCAAGGGAGTGTATGGCGAAGGATGATTTCTTTAAATAACCAATATACTTAATTCATCATCCATAAGTCACATAGACATGAAGTAAAATCCTAAAAATTAGTTGAACAATCTTAGGAATTTACTTCTTCATATTGAATTTTAGAAGTATGTCAATATGAAAACAAATATAGCAAAGGCATGAATTAGATTCTAATGAACAAGTGTATGCATGAGAATGTGATTGAATGCTCATCAAGACAGATTTAGTTCAACAAAGAATCTATTCTTCAAGAATGATAATTCAGAGTGAATAAACTTTGAATGGAACTATATTAAAGAGATGAGTTCCAATACCTTTGCTTTTACCTTTCTCTTTTTTTTTTTTGGTGAAGAGTACCCTTTGGAGCTTGTGGCTTTAACCTTGCACTTACTTTCTTGTAGATTTTCATAAGTAGACTTAAGATAAGTGTTAAAAGCAACACAAGCACTAGTTTCCCTTTTCGTAGTCATTTTGATAACGAATGAAAAATGGATTACTAATGCATGGAAACTTTATAATAAGAACTAGATTATTCCAATAAGTATGCTAAGTTTTAACTCATAAAGCAAGCATGGTGAAATTCTTGATACTATGGAAATAAAACTAATCCATAACATGGAGAGCGATAAATGAAGAAGAATCATATCCAATTTAAGCAATAAAACATACAACATAAATTATTGGATTGATTTTTCTTGTCATGATAAATTACGCATCTCCAAAGAGAAATTTATTTCTATAAGTGAGACTACTTAAATTACTTAGATAAAGACATTAGTCTCACTTTTCTGGCTATAGAGAGAATTTTCCTTTTATAAGTGTCCTAAGTATTTGAATTCCTTACATGACACTTTATTCTTTTAAGAACATGAAATATCTCTCTATATCTAGAACATGGCAATAATAGAATAATTAGTGTAAACCATGCCATGGGAAATAGCAACAATTTTAAAGCATGTAGATTGTCATAATATAGAAATGAAGAATATGCAATCTACCATATGAGAGGGATTTCTTCAAAGAATGGTGACATAAATTTAAAAACATATTAAGTGTTTCCTTTTTCTATGTGACTACACAAGACACATGAGAAATGATAAGTTAAGACACTTGCACTTAAAAGCATAAGTGTTACCATCCTTTGACATTCCTCCATGTTGTAGGCCTTGATTTTCCGCACATGATGATTCTTCAGTTCCTACAACATCAATATTTTCCCCGAGATGATATGGGTTTTGAATACAATAAATTGAAGTAACCTTGGGTCAATCTTGAATATGTAGATCATTTGAAGATTGATAGCTTGAGTTGATAAGAATTGAATTAACTTCCTTAAGCACCCCAAGGCTTCATACCATCTCCCTCTCCTATAAAGCTTGTCAAGTACATTTTGGTACCCATCGCTTGATGGGTCCGTTAAGGTTAGTCGACAAGGATCTAGGAACCCAAAAGTCCTTTGTGTTAGCATTAGGTAAACTCATTACCTTTCTAGCACAAGTTGCAATTTTGGGTTGCCTAGTTATATGAAAATCAATTGACAAGTTAGGAGTGGAATTGTTACCAATGGGACAATCTTTGCATAGGTGTCCCTTTTTCCGGCATGTGTAGCATAGGCGTTTTTGAAGTTTTGAGGATTTCTTCTTTTCTTGTTTGTTGCCTGCTACATGGTTAGTAAAAACTTTCTTTTCTAACCCTATGCCTCTTTGTTTTAAATAGGGACAAGATTTGATTAAGTGTCCCTTCTTTGAGCATTTAAAACATAGTCTATCATCCTTGTTAATAATCAAGCCATTTTTAATGTAGGGACAAGACCTAATCAAGTGTCCCTCTTCAAAGCATTCACTACACTTCTTATTTTTCATAGTGTGAAGTGTGGCTTGATCATTACCTTGGATGTTACCTTTTATGGAGGCATGATTGAGGCTTTTGAAAGAGGTGTTGATTTTCTTCTTTTGCTTCCTCTTTTTGGTAATCCTCAAGTCCTTGACATTTTCTTCAAGGGATGTAGTGCATGCCACAGTTGTTCTCGTCTCAAGCTTCTTCACCATGTGATCACGGTTATCTTGAGAAGGTTGAGCAATGCATTTCCCTTTAAGTTGTGTCAAGCTCATTTTTAGCCTCTCATTTTCTTCTTTGAGCTTTTGATATGTGTCATCATTTGTTCCTGCAAATTCTAGCTCAAAAAAAGATTTGCTTGTTGACGGACAACAAGCATTAGCATATGGTAATATAGTATCAATATGAACACATGTGCAAGAGTGAGGTTGTTGGGATTTTAAACTTTCTATCACAACCTCATGAGCAATGTTTAATATGATATGATCATCTCTAAGATTTTCATGAGAGCATAGGAGCATATCATATTTTTCTTGAAAAGCTAGATTTTCAACTTTTAGCTTTTCTACTTGGTCCTTAAGCAAGGTATTCCTATTTACTAATTGAGCGATACAATGTAAAGCGTTATCTTGCTCAATTGAAATAGTTTCATACCTTTGGACCAAATCAACATGAGAGCACCTTAGCTTCTCATGTTCTTTAGTCAACTCGTCAAAGCATTGCATTTTCATGGAGAGAATATCTTCTAGCCTTTGACGAGCTTCGCTTTGCTCTCTCGCTCTTTCTAGAAGTTTGAGCATGACCGCCTTATCTTCTTGGCTTAGGCGAGCGTAGAGTTGCACAAAGCTTCTTTCTTCCTCCTCATCTTCATTTGTGCTTCCGCTATCATTTTCATTAGCCACACAACACATGTGGGAATCGAAATGGGAAGACAAACCTTTTGGAGAGGTGGATTCATCGTTTGGTCTCCATCGTTCATTTTCTTCTTCTTCCTTGCAAGGGTTAGTATCACAAGAACTAAAGGAAGTAGAAGCACCAAATGAACCATCATGTTTGGACTCATCAAATTTGCTTCTAATCCTAGTCCAAATATCATGCGCATCATGAATGGATTCGTCATAATTTGATATGAAGGCACGATAATCTTCTTTGCTAAGAGAATTAGCTAAGATGTTAAAAGCTAGATAGTTTAAGCGATAACATCTTTGATCCTCCTCGGAATCAATTTTTCCATTAAAACTAGAGGGAAAAATACTCTTGCCTATAATTTGTTCTAATCGAGGATCTAGAGTTCTAAAAGCATTTAGTACACTAGATGACCATGAATCATAGTTAGAACAATCATCAAATAAAATCTCAAGAGTTACCTCCTTCCGAGTTGAGTTCTCCTGAGTCTTCTTGTTCTTTTGGGATCTTTTCCGAGCCATCACTTCGAGTTGTTAGACTCAAGATGAAGTGCCTAGCTTTGATACCAAATGAAAGTCGCCTAGAGGGGGGGTGGATAGGCGAAACCTGAAAATTAAAACTTTATCCCCCAACTAGATCCTTTGATTAGTGGTTAGAACAAGATGAACAATTATCGGAGTATAAAAACTAAGTTCTTGCTAGTAAAGAGTATAGCTTTCAAATAATGCGGAAGTGATAAATCAATACAACTAATAATTCTATGATAACAAAGCAAGAAAGCTTAGATGAAAAAGAGCACTAACTCAAGTTCTTTTCTCGCGGAGTGTTGCTTCTCTTAAATGAGATTTTAACTTGAAGCAACACCAAATGATATGAGCAAAGAATAGTGCAAGAGAACTTAGAGTAAGGGAAAGCAAACAAATCACAAGCAAAAGCACAATGAACACGAGTGATTTGTTTTACCGAGGTTCGGCCCTCGAAGGCCTAGTCCCCGTTGAGGAGTCCACTTAAGGACGGGTCTTTTTCAACCCTTTCCCTCTCTCCCGATCACACAAGGATCGGCGAGCTCTTCTTCTTCTCAAGGATCACTCTTGATCCCACAAGGACCACCACAATCTTTGGTGTCTCTTGCTAGCTTTTACAAGCCTCCAACACTTTGGAGGAAGTTCGAATGGGAGTCAAAAACTCCACGCGCAAATGAACACAAAGATGTAGCACACACTATCTCTCAATGAATCTCATAAGGCGCTAGGGCTAAACTCAATTGAGTAGCTCTCAATTGCTTGCTCTCTCTTTTGTGGCACTTGTGTTGGTTGTAGTGGACTAAATCTTGTGTATAGGATGGATCAATGAATATAGGTGGTTGGGAGGGCTTGAGTATGTCAACTAGATGACTTGGAATGTTGCTTGGACTCCCACCTCTTGAAGTGGCCGGTTGGGGTGGTATTTATAGCCACCATCCAAAAACTAGCCGTTGGAGAAGTCTGCTGGCGATGGGCGCACCGGACAGTCCGGTGCACACCGGACATGTCCGGTGCGCCAGCCACGTCATCCTAGCCGTTGAGATTGGAGCTGGTCGACCGTTGGAGGCTTTGTCCTTATGTGGCACCGGACAGTCCGGTGCACACCGGACAGTCCGGTGCCTCTCTGATCCTCTGCTCTGACTTCTGCCGCGTGTACTGTTCTGCACTGTTTACTGTCAGAGTCGACCGTTGGGCGCAGATGACCGTTGCTCCGCTGGCACACCGGACAGTCCGGTGCACACCGGACAGTCCGGTGATTTTTAGCGGAGCAGTCTTCGTGAAATCCCGAGGCTGCCGAGTTCCTGAGGCCGCGTTCCGTTGGAGCACCGGACACTGTCCGGTGTACACCGGACAGTCCGGTGAATTATAGCGCGCCGGCCCTGGACTTTCCCGAAGGTGGCGAGTTTGAGTCTGAGTTCCCTGGTGCACCGGACAGTTACTGTTCACTGTCCGGTGGCACACCGGACAGTCCGGTGCGTCAGACCAGGGGTGCCTTCGGTTGCCCCTTTGCTCCTTTCTCTTGACTCTTGTCTTGTTCTTTTTATTGGTTTTATGTTGAATCTTTGGCACCTGTAGAACATATAATCTAGAGCAAACTAATTAGTCCAATTGTTTGTGTTGGACATTCAATCACCAAAATCATTTAGGAAAAAGGTTTAAAGCCTATTTCCCTTTCATCGGCCAAGTACAAAACTTGCCTACTCCACGTTGTGGCGTCCCAACGGACGAGAGTTGCACTCAACTCCTCTCAAGTGATCCAATGATCAACTTGAATACCACGGTGTTCTTCTTTTCTTTGATCTTTTCCCGTTTGCGAGGAATCTCCACAACTTGGAGTCTCTCGCCCTTACAATTGAATTTCACAAAGAAGCACGGAGTAAGGGAGGGAAGCAACACACACAAATCCACAGCAAAATGCGCACACACACGGCCAAGAAACGAGCTCAAGAGACTATCTCAAAGTTCACACTAGAACGAGCTCGAATCACTGAGAATGACAAACGAATGCGCAGAGACTGAGTGTGGATGATCAAGAATGCTCTAAGGTTGCTTGGTTGTTCTCCTCCATGCGCCTAGGGGTCCCTTTTATAGCCCCAAGGCAGCTAGGAGCCGTTGAGAACAAATCTAGAAGGCCATCCTTGCCTTCTGTCATCGGGCGCACCGGACAGTCCGGTGCACACCGGACACTGTCCGGTGCCCGATTTATTTCCTTAAACAGCGCAGCCGACCGTTGCCGACCGTTGCAGATCTGGCGCACCGGACAGTCCGGTGCACACCGGACAGTCCGGTGCCTCCTTTCGACCGTTGGCCAGACCACGTGTCGCGCGCAGATTCCGCGGCCGACCGTTGGCTCGGCCGACCGTTGGCTCACCGGACAGTCCGGTGCACACCGGACAGTCCGGTGAATTTTAGCCGTACGCCGTCGGCAAATTCCCGAGAGCGGCGTCTTCAGGTCGAGGCAGCCTGGCGCACCGGACACTGTCCGGTGCACCACCGGACAGTCCGGTGCCTCAGACCGAAACAGCCTGTTGGCTGTACACAGCCAACAATCTCCTTTTCTTCTTCTCTCTGTTTCTAACACTTAGATAAATATATTAGTACACAAAACCAATGTACTAAGGCTTAGAAACATACCTTTACTTGTGATGTGCACTTTGTTCATCCATGGGCATAGATTCACATTTAAGCACTTGTGTTGACACTTAATCACCAAAATACTTAGAAATGGCCCAAAGGCACATTTCCCTTTCAATCTCCCCCTTTTTGGTGATTTATGCCAACACAACATAAAGCAACTAGAACAAGTGCAAAATCACTTGAAATAGAACTCAAATCTATTTTGATTCATTTTTGGCATTTATGGATCATCCTTTGCCACCACTTGGTTTGTTTTTGCAAATCAAACTCAAATCTCTATCTCTATGTCAAACACACATGTTGAGGCATAAAGAGAGTCATTCCAAAAGAGATTGATCAAAGATTTCAAAAACTCCCCCTATTTCCCATAATCAATACTTCTCCCCACTAGAAACCAACTTTTGACGAAAGAGACAATGCAAGAGTTTTGACAACACAAAAGCTCTAATCTACTTTTTCAAAATTTCTCAAGTGGTAGCTGATCCATTTATCACTTTGGCCTTTATTTTCTCCCCCTTTGGCATCAAGAACCAAAACGGGATCAATCTTGGCCCTTTTTAACCCCATTGCCTTACCAAAATCTTCAATTAAGAGTACAAAGGCAATAAGATCATAGAGATGAACTTGGAATAAGTTACCCTCTCATCGGAGTGCAGTGGAAGTCTTGCATGGTCCAAGTTCACCTTTCCCTTTCAATCCACCTTCGAGACTAAATCAAGCAAACTCAAGCAAATGGTTAGTCTCAAAGGGTCAAGTTGTAACACATCTCCCCCTAAACATGTGCATCACTTTGCAACGGACTTGTGAGGTCCGGGGAGTGTTTGTACAACTTGAGCACCACAATAAGCAACAAAATGCAGAATGAACCTGATCAAATGCATAAACACATGTATGCTACAATTCAATCCAAGTTCCGCGAATCTAAGACATTTAGCTCACTACGCAGCCTGCAGAAGGTCTTCTCATCTAGAGGCTTGGTAAAGATATCGGCTAGCTGGTTCTCGGTGCTAACATGAAACACTTCGATATCTCCCTTTTGTTGGTGATCTCTCAGAAAGTGATGTCGGATGTCTATGTGCTTTGTGCGGCTGTGTTCAACAGGATTTTCCGCCATGCGGATAGCACTCTCATTATCACATAGGAGTGGGACTTTGCTCAGATTGTAGCCAAAGTCCCGGAGGGTTTGCCTCATCCAAAGTAGTTGCGCGCAACACTGTCCTGCGGTAACATACTCGGCCTCAGCGGTGGATAGGGCAACGGAGGTTTGTTTCTTAGAATTCCATGACACCAGGGACCTTCCTAAGAATTGGCACGTCCCCGATGTACTCTTCCTATCGACCTTACATCCAGCATAGTCGGAGTCTGAGTATCCAACCAAGTCAAAGGTAGACCCCTTTGGATACCAGAGCCCGAAGCAAGGCGTAGCAACTAAATATCTAAGAATTCGCTTCACCGCCACTAAGTGACATTCCTTAGGATCGGATTGAAATCTAGCACACATGCATACGCTAAGCATAATATCCGGTCTACTAGCACATAAATAAAGTAAAGACCCTATCATTGACCGGTATGCTTTTTGATCAACGGACTTACCTCCTTTGTTGAGGTCTGTGTGTCCGTCGGTTCCCATCGGCGTCTTTGCGGGCTTGGCGTCCTTCATCCCAAACCGCTTTAGCAGATCTTGCGTGTACTTCGTTTGGGAGATGAAGGTGCCGTCCTTGAGTTGCTTCACTTGGAACCCAAGGAAGTAGTTCAACTCGCCCATCATTGACATCTCGAATTTCTGCTTCATCACCCTGCTAAACTCTTCACAAGACTTTTGGTTAGTAGAACCAAATATTATGTCATCGACATAAATTTGGCACACAAACAAATCACCATTACAAGTCTTAGTAAAAAGAGTTGGATCGGCTTTCCCAACCTTGAAAGCATTAGCAATTAAGAAATCCCTAAGGCATTCATACCATGCTCTTGGGGCTTGCTTAAGTCCATAGAGCGCCTTAGAGAGCTTACACACGTGGTCGGGGTACCGTTCATCCTCGAAGCCAGGGGGTTGCTCCACGTACACCTCCTCCTTGATTGGCCCGTTGAGGAAAGCGCTCTTCACATCCATTTGGTACAACCTGAAAGAATGGTGAGCGGCATATGCTAGCAAGATTCGAATTGACTCTAGCCTAGCCACAGGAGCAAAAGTCTCCTCGAAATCCAAACCTGCGACTTGGGCATAACCTTTTGCCACAAGTCGAGCCTTGTTTCTCGTCACCACCCCGTGCTCGTCCTGTTTGTTGCGGAACACCCACTTGGTTCCCACAACATTTTGCTTCGGACGAGGCACCAGCGTCCAGACTTCATTTCTCTTGAAGTTGTTGAGCTCTTCCTGCATGGCCAACACCCAGTCCGGATCTAGCAAGGCCTCCTCTACCCTGAAAGGCTCAATAGAAGAGACAAAGGAGTAATGCTCACAAAAATTAACTAATCGAGAACGAGTAGTTACTCCCTTGCTAATGTCACCCAGAATTTGATCGACGGGATGATCCCTTTGAATCATCGCTCGAACTTGGGTTGGAGGTGCCGGTTGCGCATCTTCCTCCATCACATGATCATCTTGTGCTCCCCCTTGATCACACGCCTCCTGTTAATGAACCTGTTCATCGTCTTGAGTTGGGGGTAGCACCATAGTTGAGGAAGATGGTTGATCTCGTTCATCTTGTTCCTGTGGCCGCACTTCTCCAATTGCCATGGTTCGTATAGCGGCCGTCGGAACATCTTCTTCATCTACATCATCACAATCAACAACTTGCTCTCTTGGAGAGCCATTAGTCTCATCAAATACAACGTCGCTAGAGACTTCAACCAAACCCGATGATTTGTTGAAGACTCTATACGCCTTTGTATTTGAGTCATAACCTAACAAAAACCCTTCTACAGCTTTTGGAGCAAATTTAGAATTTCTACCTTTCTTCACTAGAATGTAGCATTTGCTTCCAAAAACACGAAAGTAGGATACATTGGGTTTGTTACCGGTTAGTAGCTCATACGAAGTCTTCTTGAGGAGGCGGTGTAGGTAGACCCTGTTGATGGCATGGCAAGCTGTGTTCACGGCTTCCGACCAAAAACACTCGGGGGTCTTGAATTCTCCAAGCATCGTCCTCGCCATATCGATTAGTGTCCTGTTCTTCCTCTCTACCACACCATTTTGCTGTGGTGTGTAGGGAGCGGAGAACTCGTGCTTGATCCCTTCCTCCTCAAGGAACTCCTCCACTTGAAGGTTCTTGAACTCGGACCCATTGTCGCTCCTTATCTTCTTCACCTTGAGCTCAAACTCATTTTGAGCTCTCCTGAGGAAGCGCTTGAGGGTCCTGTTGGGTCTATGCTTCGTCGCCGAAGGTCTTATAGAAAGAAGTGATCCTCGGATGAAGCTGTTCGCACAAGATAGCCGAAGGTGCCTTTTCGCAGAGCTTCGGCATTACAAACCGACTTAAAGATAGAATGACCTTTTAGTCCATAAAGGTCTGAGTCAACGTTGTAAGTTCTTATAAGGGGCATACTTGTAATTCCTCACAGGCTGCGTCCTGTGCCTATAAATAGTGAACAGTATTACGTTACTGTTCACGCATTTTCTGACATTTGCAATCGCATTTCTCGGAATACAACCTTTGTCAAGGCATAGGTATCATTGTATTTTATGATTCAATATATTAAGTGAATATTATATAATGCATCTGTGAATCATTTATTCATTCTTACCTTTTATTTTGCATTATTCTACAACGTTTATTGAAAGTTTATTACGAAGGTTCAACTTCGTAATAAGACGCTTATCAACCTTCGTCTAAGATCCATTATCCTCAAAGGAATAATGCTTCGCGGACGAAGGACAGTATCATTTAACATTCTATGTTGCCTTGTTCTTAATTCATAGCATTTGAGAACAAGTCCCCAACATTGGCGCCCACCGTATGAAGATATTGTTGCCTCGTAGCTCATTAGGAATTGCTTCGGGTCTGAGTGACCGTCATATATGGGAAGCTGAGGTGGCTTGTAAGTCTGTGGCCAAGGTGTAGCCTGCAATTCTGTTGAAAGAGGAGAAGCATCATCAAAAGCAAAGTTTCCATGATGGAGATTTTCATACCAGTCGTCCTCATTGCGGAAATTTTCCTGATGAAGCTCTCTGCGTGGAGGCCTTCGGGTTTGATCATCTTGAACGAAATGACGGACCTCTTCCGAAGCTTCATCTATCTGTCTCTGAAGATCAGCTAGACGAGCCATCTTTTCCTTCCTGCGCTGAACTTGTTGCTGAAGGATCTCCAAATTTTGAATTTCCTGATCAAGATCATCATCCGGAGGTGTTGGACTGACAGCCTTCCTTTTCTGGCTTCGGGCTTCTCTAAGAGAAATAACATCCTGATTGGGATCCAGCGACTGCAGTGTGCCAGCTCCTGTTGTTGAAGCCTTCTTCGGCGGCATGACGAAGGTGACGCTCGCCGAAGGTATTCAAAGCTCAAGAAATGGAAGTGAGTTCACCGGAGGTGGGCGCCAATGTTGGGGACTTGTTCTCAAATGCTAAGAGTTAAGAACAAGGCAACATAAAAAGTGTTAAGTGTTAAAGTCCTTCGTCCTTTGAAGCATTATGTCCCTTCGGGAAATAATGAGTTTCGGACGAAGGTCATAAGAGACATACCTTCGTAAACATAACAAGTAATGACGAAGGATTCATATAAAGCATGAAATATAATATAAGCATCATCATAGAATCATTTCTATTTTATTAACATGGAAAAATAGAAATGATTTCAAATTACAAATGTACCTTCGGTCCTGAGAGAAGGTAAAAAGTACAAGCGTGACGCAAAAGCAAATGCCAAGTCAGCGTGAACAGTACGGGGATACTGTTCACCTATTTATAGACACGGGACACAGCCCTTACAAAATTACATTTATGCCCTTTACATCTGACAATAACTCTATAGTAATCCATCGAGGTCCGAATAGCCTTTTCATCTTTAAGTCAGTTTCCTTTCCTGCCACCATGCCGAAGCTTTTCTGCTCACAGCTTCGGTGCTGTATCAACCTTCGTATGCTTTGAGCTTCTCCCTCTGTGATACCGATTCGAGTCCGAAGATACCTGTTTGCACATCATACTCCAGAAACACTATTAAATCATGTTTTTGAGGACCTTCGGACGCCGAAGGTCCCCAACAGGTCCCTTGGGTTTCAGACTTATCCTGCAAAAAGAACACCCAAGTGAAGCGGGAAAAGTCATCAACAATAACTAAACCATACTTACTTCCCCCTATGCTCAGATAGGCGACGGGTCCGAAGAGGTCCATATGCAGCAGCTCCAGGAGTCTTGAAGTGGTCATCACATTCTTGCTGTGATGCGCTCCTCCCACCTGTTTCCCTGCTTGACAAGCTGCACAAGGTCTATCTTTTTCGAAATGAACATTGGTTAGACCTATCACATGTTCTCCCTTTAGAAGCTTGTGGAGGTTCTTCATCCCCACATGTGCTAAGCGGCGATGCCACAGCCAGCCCATGCAAGTCTTAGCCATTAAGCATGCATCTAGACCGGCCTCTTCTTTTGCAAAGTCAACTAAATAAAGTTTGCCGTCTAATACACCCTTAAAAGCTAGTGAACCATCACATCTTCTAAAGACAGACACATCTATATTTGTAAATAGACAGTTATACCCCATATGACATAATTGACTAACAGATAACAAATTATATCCAAGAGACTCTACTAAAAACACATTAGAGATAGAGTGCTCATTAGAAATTGCAATTTTACCTAACCCTTTTACCTTGCCTTGATTCCCATCACCGAATATAATTGAATCTTGGGAATCCTTATTCTTGACGTAGGAGGTGAACATCTTCTTCTCCCCCGTCATATGGTTTGTGCATCCGCTGTCGATAATCCAGCTTGAACCCCCGGATGCATAAACCTGCAAGGCAAATTTAGGCTTGGGACTTAGGTACCCAACTCTTGTTGGGTCCTACAAGGTTAGTGCAAATATCCTTAGGGACCCAAATGCAAGTTTTGTCTCCCTTGCATTTTGCCCCTAACTTCCTAGCAACTATCTTCCTATCCTTTCTACAAATAGCAAAGGAATCATTTAGGGCATGATAAATTGTAGAAGGTCCATGAACTTTCCTATGAGCATTAACAACATTTCTCCTAGGCATATTGTGAATAATATTTCTTCTACCAACCTTTCTATCATGCACAACATGAGAACTAGAAGCAGTCATAGCATAAGAATCATAAGCATGTGAATCAAAAGCATCATAACTTCTAAAAGCATTTCTAGAATTTTTTCTATCATGATACAAAAAGGCATGGTTCTTTTTAGCACTAGTAGCCATAGGGGCCTTCCCTTTCTCCTTAGCGGGAATGGGAGCCTTATGGCTTGTTAAGTTCTTGGCTTCCCTTTTGAAGCCAAGTCCATCCTTAATTGAGGGGTGTCTACCAATCGTGTAGGCATCCCTTGCAAATTTTAGCTTATCAAATTCGCTTTTGCTAGCCTTAAGTTGAGCATTAAGACTAGCCAATTCCTCAGTTAGTTTGGAAATTGAAACTAAATGATCACTACATGCATCAACATCGAAATCTTTACACCTAGTGCAAATCTCAACATGTTCTACACAAGATGTTGATTTACTAGATTTTTCTAGTTTAGCATTTAAATCATCATTTTTGCTCTTTAAACTAGCAATTGAATCATGACATGTAGACAACTCACAAGAAAGCATTTCATTTCTCTTAATCTCTAATGCAAGTGATTTTTGTGCTTCTACAAATTTGTCATGTTCTTCATATAACAAATCTTCTTGCTTTTCTAAAAGCACATTCTTATCATTCAAGGCATCAATCAATTCATTTATTTTGTCTATTTTAGATCTATCTAAACCCTTGAATAAGCATGAATAGTCTATGTCATCATCATCACTAGACTCATTATCACTAGAAGAAGCATAAGTGGAGTTTCGAGTACTCACCTTCTTCTCCCTTGCCATAAGGCATGTGTGACGCTTGTTCGGGAAGAGGGATGACTTGTTGAAGGCGGTGGCGGCGAGTCCTTCATTGTCGGAGTCGGAGGAGCAATCCGAATCCCACTCCTTTCCAATGTGTGCCTCGCCCTTGGCCTTCTTGTAATTTTTCTTCTTTTCCCTCTTGTTCCCCTGTTCCTGGTCACTATCGTTATCGGGGCAGTTAGCGATAAAATGACCAATCTTACCGCACTTGAAGCATGATCGCTTCCCCTTTGTCTTGGTCTTGCTTGGCTGCCCCTTGTGACCTCTTAGCACCGTCTTGAAGCGTTTGATGATGAGAGCCATCTCTTCATCATTAAGTCCGGCCGCCTCAATTTGTGCCACCTTGCTAGGTAGCGCCTCCTTGCTTCTTATTGCTTTGAGAGCAAGAGGTTGCGGCTCGTTGATCGGTCCATTCAAGGCGTCGTCCACGTACCTTGCTTCCTTAATCATCATTCGCCCGCTGACGAATTTTCCTAGGACTTCTTCGGGCGACATTTTGGTGTACCTGGGATTCTCACGAATATTATTCACCAAATGAGGATCAAGAATGGTAAAGGACCTTAGTAATAGTCGGACGACGTCATGGTCCGTCCATCGTGTGCTTCCATAACTCCTTATTTTGTTGATAAGGGTCTTGAGCCGGTTGTATGTTTGGGTTGGCTCCTCGCCCCTTATCATTGCAAACCTTCCAAGCTCGCCCTCCACCAACTCCATTTTAGTGAGCATGGTGATGTCGTTCCCCTCGTGAGAAATCTTGAGGGTGTCCCATATCTGCTTGGCATTGTCCAAGCCGCTCACCTTATTGTACTCGTCCCTGCACAAAGAGGCTAGCAATACAGTAGTAGCTTGTGCATTTTTATGAATTTGTTCGTTAATAAACATAGGGCTATCCGAGCTATCAAATTTCATTCCATTCTCTACAATCTCCCATATGCTTGGATGGAGAGAGAATAAATGACTACGCATTTTGTGACTCCAAAATCCGTAGTCCTCCCCATCAAAGTGTGGAGGTTTGCCGAGAGGAATGGAAAGCAAATGCGAATTCGAACTATGTGGAATACGAGAATAATCAAATGAAAAGTTCGAATTGACCGTCTTCCTGTAGTCGTTGTCATCGTCCTTTTGGGAAGAAGAGGATTCGTCGCTGTCGTAGTAGACGATCTCCTTGATGTGCCTTGTCTTCTTCTTCTTCCCATCTTTACGTCTGTGGCCCGAGCCAGAGTCGTTGGATTTATCATCTTTTGGCTCGTTGACGAAGGACTCCTTTTCCTTGTCGTTGATCACAATTCCCTTCCCCTTAGGATCCATCTCTTCGGGCGGTTAGTCCCTTTCTTGAAGAGAACGGCTCTGATACCAATTGAGAGCACCTAGAGGGGGGGTGAATAGGTGATCCTGTAAAACTTAAACTTATAGCCACAAAAACTTGGTTAATCGTTAGCACAATAATTGCCAAGTGGCTAGAGAGGAGCCAAGACACAATAATCACAAGAAATCAATCACAGAGATGACACGGTGGTTATCCCGTGGTTCGGCCAAGTACAAAACTTGCCTACTCCACGTTGTGGCGTCCCAACGGACGAGAGTTGCACTCAACTCCTCTCAAGTGATCCAATGATCAACTTGAATACCACGGTGTTCTTCTTTTCTTTGATCTTTTCCCGTTTGCGAGGAATCTCCACAACTTGGAGTCTCTCGCCCTTACAATTGAATTTCACAAAGAAGCACGGAGTAAGGGAGGGAAGCAACACACACAAATCCACAGCAAAATGCGCACACACACGGCCAAGAAACGAGCTCAAGAGACTATCTCAAAGTTCACACTAGAACGAGCTCGAATCACTGAGAATGACAAACGAATGCGCAGAGACTGAGTGTGGATGATCAAGAATGCTCTAAGGTTGCTTGGTTGTTCTCCTCCATGCGCCTAGGGGTCCCTTTTATAGCCCCAAGGCAGCTAGGAGCCGTTGAGAACAAATCTAGAAGGCCATCCTTGCCTTCTGTCATCGGGCGCACCGGACACTGTCCGGTGCCCGATTTATTTCCTTAAACAGCGCAGCCGACCGTTGCCGACCGTTGCAGATCTGGCGCACCGGACAGTCCGGTGCACACCGGACAGTCCGGTGCCTCCTTCCGACCGTTGGCCAGACCACGTGTCGCGCGCAGATTTCGCGGCCGACCGTTGGCTCGGCCGACCGTTGGCTCGGCCGACCGTTGGCTCACCGGACAGTCCGGTGAATTTTAGCCGTACGCCGTCGGCAAATTCCCGAGAGCGGCGTCTTTAGGTCGAGGCAGCCTGGCGCACCGGACACTGTCCGGTGCACCACCGGACAGTCCGGTGCCTCAGACCGAAACAGCCTGTTGGCTGTACACAGCCAACAATCTCCTTTTCTTCTTCTCTCTGTTTCTAACACTTAGATAAATATATTAGTACACAAAACCAATGTACTAAGGCTTAGAAACATACCTTTACTTGTGATGTGCACTTTGTTCATCCATGGGCATAGATTCACATTTAAGCACTTGTGTTGACACTTAATCACCAAAATACTTAGAAATGGCCCAAAGGCACATTTCCCTTTCACCAACGGGAGTTGAAACCATGGCTTGAGGAGTGCTACTTAGACCATCTAACCAACTCGACTAGATGCTCTTTCGCATAAAGGTATGTTTCTAGCACTTAGTCAATTCAATTGATTTAGTTTCTAGATATGTTCATCTAAGTGCTACAAAACTCTTCAAATAGAGCTAAAAAGAAGCAAATAATTTTGGCACAAAACAGAAGAAGTTGGGCCAGATTGGGCACCACCAGACAGTCTGATGTGCACTGGATATTTTCGGTGCTGGCCTAGTCGGCTGACCCAAACTAGACGCGTCGAGGCTCGGTGGCTAAAAATCACCAGACAGTTCAGTGTGCACCAGACATGTTCGATGCGCCAGGCGAGCAACGACTCTTCGTCCGTGCCAACAGTCAGCCGCGCGATCAACGCCGGCCACATCAGCACTGCAACAGTTGGGAGGGTCACCGAACAGTCAGGTGGAAGGCTAACCAGACGATTTGGTAGTCGTTGCACAGGAGTTGTCCGGTGCGCCAGGTGAGCAATGGCTCTTTGCACGCGCCAACAATCGACCAGTGATCAACGTCGATCACGTCCGCACTACAACGATCGGGGGGTCACTAGACATGTTCGATGTGCCACAGGACAGTCAGGTGCCCATCCAAAAAGGAAGGCGACCAATCAGTCGATTTGGTAGCTATTGCACAGGAGTTGTCCGGTGTGCCACCGAACAGTCCGGTGCACCCGCAGACATAAGGCAACCAGGGCCTTCCAAATGGGACTTTGAAAGGGAAATATGGTTAACCTTTTCCCACAATTAATTTTGGTGGTTGAATGTCCAACACAAATATATGGACTAACTAGTTTGCTCTAGAATACATGTTCTACAGGTGCAAAAAGGTTTAACACAAACCAATAAAATATTCAAGTTAGGGATCAAATTCAAAGGAGCAAAGAGAAACCAAGTGTGCTCTGGTCTGGCACACCGGACAGTGTTCGGTGCACCAGGCCCGTACAGGGTTGAACCAACCACTCTCGGGTTTCAGCAGGCGCACTCCGCTATAATTCACCAGACTGTCCGGTGTGCCACCGGACTGTCCGATGCACCAGTGGAGCAACAGCTAACTCGCGCAACGGTCGACTCTGCAAAGGCTACAGTGCGCTACAGTGCGCGTCAGAAGTCAGAGGCGCACCGGACAGTGAACAGGACCTGTCTGGTGCCACAAGAAGACAACGGCGCCAACGGTCGACTGCTCCCGAACCCTAACGGTTCGGTGACGTGGTGGCGCACCGGACAGCCTACAGTACCTGTCTGGTGGCGCACCGGACTGTACGGTGCGGCCATCGACAACAGCCTTCCCCAACGGCCATTTGGTGGTTGAGGGCTATAAATACCCCCAACCACCACAACTCCAAGCACCCAAGCATTCTGAACATTGCATTCAATACAAGAGCAATAGACTTCACTCCAAGACACAATCAAAGCGACCGATCCACTCAAAGTCACCAAAACGACTCTAGTGCATTAGGACTTGTGAAAGGATCTCTTGTGTTCCTTTGTTGCTCTTGTTTGCTTGGCTTAGCCTTCTTTTTCTTTTCAATTCTTACTCTCAAGTGCTTTGTAAGCAAGGCAAGATACACCAATTGTGTGGTGATCCTTGCGGGGTCTAAGTGACCCATGAGATTAAGGAAGAAGGCTCACTCGGTCTAAGTGACCGTTTGAGAGAGGGAAAGGGTTGAAAGAGACCCGGTATTTGTGACCACCTCAATAGGGATTAGGTTCTTTGAAACCGAACCTCGGTAAAACAAATCATTGTGTTCATTTGCTTGATTTCCATTTGATTTGTTTTCCCCTCTCTCCTGGACTTGATTTAAGTTCTAACGCTAACCCCGGCTTGTAGTGTGTGTTTAAAATTGTAAATTTCAGATTACGCCTATTCACCCCCCTCTAGGCAACTTTCAATTGGTATTAGAGCCCAGTACTTCATTAGAATCTAACAACTCGAAGTGATGACGAGAGATCACGCCAAGAGGGAGATCAAAACCGGCGACAAGCCCGCAAGCCTTGGGAAGGCTCTACCAAGGGAGTCCAGCAACAAAGCCAAGGAGGGATCCCCTCCCTCCATCAAGTCGCATCGGAGTGGCGACAAGAAAAGGAAGATGAAGAAGGTGGTCTACTACGAGACCGACTCATCATCGCCCTCCACATCAAGCTCCAAGGCATCCGTCGCTTCTAAGCGCCATGAGCGCAAGAAGTATAGTAGGATGCCCCTTCACTATCACCGTATTTCTAAGTGTGCTCCTCTACTATCCGTTCCCTTAGGCAAACCACCATTTTTTTATGGTGAAGATTATTGTATGTAGAGTGATAAAATGAGGCATCACCTAACCTCACTCCACACAAGCATTTGGAACATTGTTGAGTTCGGAGCGCAGGAACCTAAGGTGGGGGACGAAGGTTACGACTCGGATGAGGTCACCCAAATTAGGCACTTTAACTCCCAAGCCACAACTATACTCCTCGCCTCCTTGTGTCGAGAGGAGTATAACAAGGTGCAAGGGTTAAAGAGCACCAAAGAAATTTGGGACGTCCTCAAAATGGCACATGAAGGGGACGAGGTGACCAAGATCACCAAGCGCGAAACGATCAAGGGAGAACTCGGCTGATTCGTCCTCAACAAGGAAGAGGAGCCACAAGCAATGTACAACCAGCTCAAGACCTTAGTGAACCAAGTGCGCAACCTCGGTAGCACCAAGTGGGATGACCATGAAATGGTCAAGGTTATTCTTAGATCACTTGGTTTTCATAATCCCACTCAAGTGCAACTAATCCGTGGAGACCCTAGATTGAACAGATGTCTCTCGAGGAAGTTATTGGCAAGTTTGTGAGCTTTGAACTTATGATCAAAGACTCCAAACATATTATCAACTTGGAGCAAGGTGCCACCTCCACACCCGAGGTGCAACCCAACGCATTCAAGGCGACAAAAGAAGAAAAGAGGGAGTCTACACCAAGTAGGCTTCCAATCGACGCCTCCAAGCTCGACAACGAGGAAATGACGCTCATCATCAAGAGCTTCCGCCAAATCCTCAAGCAAAGGAGGGGGAAGGACTACAAACCCTGCCCTAAGAGGGTGTGCTACAAGTGTGGTAAGTTCGATCATTTTATTGCTAAATGTCCAAATTCTAGTGATAGTGACAGGGGCGACGACAAGAAGGGAAAGAAGAAAGAAAAGAAGAGGTATTACAAGAAGAAGGGTGGCGATGCCCACGTATGTCGGGAATGGGACTTCGATGAGAGCTCCACCGACTCTTATTCCGACGAGGACGCCACAAACATCACCGTCAACAAGGGCCTCCTCTTCCCCAACATCGGTCACAAATGTTTCATGGCTAAGAACGGCAAAAAGAAGAAGGTACAATCTAGAACCACCCCCAAGTATACTACATCTATTGATGAAGGTAGTTCTAGTGATAGTGAAGATGATTTAATGTCTCTTTTTGCCAACCTTAACATGGAACAAAAGAAAAAATTAAATGAACTAATTGAGACCATTAATGAGCGGGATGATCTCTTGGAAAGCCAAGAGGACTTCCTTATTAAAGAAAATAAAAAACATGTTAAAGTGAAAATTGCTTATGCTCAGGAAGTAGAAAAATGTGAAAACTTGACTAAAGAGCTTAGCGTTTGTCATGATTCAATTTCTAGTCTTAGAAATGAAAATGCTAGTCTAGTTTCTAAGATTAATGAATTAAATGTTTGCAATGATGCAATTTCTAGTCTTAAAACTAAAAATGCTAGTTTAGTTTCTAAGATTAAAGAATTGAATGTTTGCAATGATATTGTTTCCAGTCTTAGAAATGAGAATGCTACACTAAAAGCTAAGATTGAGGAATTAAATGTTTGCAAACCCTCTACATCTACCGTCGAGCATGTTTTCATTTGCACTAGATGTAGAGATATTAATGTTGAGGCTATTGATGATCACCTTGCCATAATTAAACAACAAAATGTTCTTATAGCAAAACTAACTGCTAAAATTAATGAGCATGAACTTGAAAATGAAAAGTTTAAATTTGCTAGAAGCATGCTCTATAATGGGAGATGCCCTGGTACTAAGGATGGCATTGGTTTCCAACAGGGAAGCAATGTCAAGCTTAATGCCCCCAAAAGATTGTCCAATTTTGTTAAGGGCAAAGCTCCCATGGTTCAAGATAATGAGGGTTATATTTTATATCTTGCTAATTATCCTGAGCACAAAATTAGGAGAATTCATGCTAGGAAACCTCATAATGTTTCTCACCATGCTTTTATGTATAAACATGAGGCTTCTAGCTCTAGGCACGCTACTCATGTTAAAATGCCTAAAAAGAAAACTCATGCTGCATCAAATGAGCCTAACATTTCATTTAATACTTTTGATGCATCTTATGTGCTTACTAACAAATCAGGCAAAATAGTTGCCAAATATGTTGCGAGCAAACACAAGGGTTCAAAGACTTGTGTTTGGGTACTCAAGGTGCTTGTTTCTAATGTAAAAGGACCCAAAACCGTTTGGGTACCTAAGAACAAGGCCTAAACTTGTTTTGTAGGTTTATGCATCCGGTGGTTCAAGTTGGATAATCGATAGCGGGTGCACAAACCACATGACAGGGGAGAAGAGAATGTTCTCCTCCTATGAGAAAAATGAAGATCCCCAACGAGCTATTACATTCAGGGATGGAAATCAAGGATTGGCCAAAGGTTTGGGTAAAGTTGCTATATCCCCTAACCATTCCATTTCAAATGTTTTTCTTGTAGATTCCTTAGATTACAATTTGCTTTCTGTTTCTCAATTATGCAAAATGGGCTACAATTGTCTATCTACAAATGTAAGTGTTACTGTCTTTAGAAGTGACGATTCAATAGCATTTAAGGGAGTGTTAGAGGGTCAGCTATATTTAGTTGATTTTAATGAAAACACAGCTGAACTCAACACTTGTTTAATTGCTAAGACTAATATGGGTTGGCTCTAGCATTGCCGACTAGCCCACGTTAGGATGAATAATCTTCACAAACTTATAAAGGGAGAACACATTTTAGAACTAACCAATGTTCATTTTGAGAAATACAGGGTTTGTAGCGCATGTCAAGCAGGAAAGCAAGTTGGCGCTCACCATCCACACAAGAACATCATGACGACTGACAGACCGCTCGAGCTACTCCACATGGATTTATTCGGCCCGATCGCTTACATAAGCATCGGCGAGAGTAAGTAATGCCTTGTTATTGTGGATGATTATTCTCGCTTCACTTGGGTATTCTTTTTGCAGGAAAAATCACAAACCCAAGAGACCTTAAGGATCCTTAAGACGAGCTCAAAATGAGTTTGGATTAAGGGTCAAAAAGATAAGAAACGATAATGGGACGAGGCCATTAACACCGCCTGCTACTCCATCAACTGGTTATATCTTCATCGAATCCTCAAGAAGTCATCGTATGAACTCCTCACCGATAAAAAGCCCAATGTTTCATATTTTAGAGTCTTTGGAAGCAAATGTTTTATTCTTATTAAAAGAGGTAGAAAATCTAAATTTGCTCCTAAGGCTGTAGAAGGCTTTTTACTATGATATGACTCAAACACAAGGGCATATAGAGTCTTTAACAAATCCACTGGTATTAGTTGAAGTTTTTTGTGATATTGTGTTTGATGGGACTAATGGCTCCCAAGTGGAGCAAGTTCATCTTGAAGAATTAGATGATGAAGAGGCTCCGTGCGTCGCGCTAAGGAACATGTCCATTGGGGATGTGTGTCCTAAGGAATATGAAGAGCCCACACAAGCATAAGATCAACCATCATCTTCCAACCAAGCATCTCCACCAACCCAAGATGAGGATCAGGCTCAATATGATGAAGATGAAGATCAAGGGGATGAGTCACCTCAAGAAGAGAACATCGATCAAGGGGGAGATGATAATGATAAAGACAAGGAAGATGAGCAAGAAATTCATGTTCAAGGACCGCCACACCCAAGAGTCCACCAAGCGATTCAAAGAGATCACCCCGTCAACTCCATCCTCGGTGATATTCATAAGGGGATAACCACTAGATCTCGAGCAGCTCATTTCTGTGAACATTACTCTTTTGTTTCCTCTATTGAGCCATACAGGATAGAGGAAGCACTAAGAGATCCGGATTGGGTGTTGGCAATGCAAGAGGAACTCAACAACTTCACGAGGAATGAGGTATGGCATTTAGTTCCACGTCCTAACCAAAATGTTGTAGGTACCAAGTGGGTATTCCGCAACAAGCAAGATGAGCATGGTGTGGTGACAAGGAACAAAGCCCGACTTGTGGCCAAAGGTTATTCACAAGTCGAAGGTTTGGACTTTGATGAAACTTATGCACCAGTAGCTAGGCTTGAGTCAATTCGTATATTACTTGCCTACGCTACTTACAATGGCTTTAAGAGTTATCAAATGGACGTGAAAAGTGCCTTCCTTAGTGGACCAATCAAGGAAGAGGTCTATGTTGAGCAACCTCACGGCTTTGAAGATAGTGAGTACCCTAACCATGTCTATAAACTCTCAAAGGCGCTTTATGGGCTCAAGCAAGCTCCAAGAGCATGTATGAATGCCTGCGAGATTTTCTTATCACTAATGGCTTCAAAGTCGGTAAAGCCGATCCTACACTCTTTACTAAAATTGTCGCAAAAGATTTGTTTGTATGCCAAATTTATGTTGATGATATTATATTTGGGTCTACTAACAAATCTACTTGTGAAGAGTTTAGTATGATCATGATACAAAAATTCAAGATGTCAATGATGGGGGAGTTGAAGTATTTCCTAGGATTTCAAATCAAGCAAATCCAAGATGGCACCTTCATCAGCCAAACAAAGTACATTCAAGACATTCTTAAAAAGTTCGGGATGAAGGATGGCAAACCCATCAAGACACCCATGGGAACCAATGGGCATCTCGACCTCGACACGGGAGGTAAATCCGTAGATCAAAAGGTATAACGGTCGATGATAGGATCTTTACTCTAGTTATGTGCATCTCGACCAGATATTATGCTTTTCGTATGCATGTGTGCAAGATTTCAGGCTAATCCTAAGGGAGTTCACCTTAGGGCCGTGAAAAGAATCATGAGGTATTTAGTTTACACTCCTAAGTTTGGGCTTTGGTACCCCAAGGGATCCACTTTTGACTTAATAGGATATTCCGATGCCGATTGGGCAGGGTGTAAACTTGATAGGAAGAGCACATCAGGGACTTGTCAGTTTCTGGGGAGATCCCTGGTGTCATGGGCTTCAAAGAAACAAAACTTTGTTGCTCTTTCTACTACTGAAGTCGAGTACATTGCTGCAGGATATTGTTGTGCGCAATTACTTTGGATGAGGCAAACCCTCAGGGACTATGGCTACAAATTGAGCAAAGTCCCTCTCCTATGTGACAATGAGAGTGCAATCCACATGGCGGATAATCCCTGAAAGTCGCCTAGAGGGGGGTGAATAGGGCGAATCTGAAAATTATAAACTTAAGCACACACTACAAGTCGGGGTTAGCATTAGAATTAAATTCGAGTCCGAAAGAGAGGGGAAAACAAATCAACCAAGAAATAAAGCGAATGAACACGGTGATTTGTTTTACCAAGGTTCGGTTCTAAAGAACCTAGTCCCCGTTGAGGTGGTCACAAAGACCGGGTCTCTTTCAACCATTTCCCTCTCTGAAACGTTCACTTAGACCGAGTGAGCTTTCTCCTTAATCAAACGGGTCACTTAGACCCCACAAGGACCACCACACACTTGGTGTCTCTTGCTTCGATTACAATTCACTTGGGAACAAGAATGAGGAAGGAAGAAAGCGATACAAGCAACAAGAGCACAAAGAACTCAAACAAAACACTCTCTCTAGTCACTAGGTGGTTGGAATGAATTTGGGACTTGGAGAGGCTTTGATTCTTTTGATTTGTGTCTAGGAGTGAATGCACTAGATCTTGTATTGAATGAGAACCTGAGAAAACTTGGATGCTTGGAGTGGTGGTGGTTGGGGGGTATTTATAGCCTTCAACCACCAATTGACCGTTGGGGCACGCTGATGTCGATGGGCACACCGGACAGTCCGGTGCGCCAGCCACGTCACCCAACCGTTAGGGTTCTAGAGCTTGTTACCGTTGGAGGCTTTGTCCTCTAGTGGCACCGGACAATCTGGTGCCGCACCAGACAGGCACTGTTCACTGTCCAGTGCGCATCTGACGACAGCTCTGACTTCTGCGCGCACTATTCACGCACTGTAGCGTTGCAGGGGTCTGTTGCAGTCGACCGTTGCGCTGGTAGCCATTACTCCGCTGGTGCACCGGACATTCCAGTGGCACACTGGACAGTCCGGTGAATTATAGCGGAGTGCACCTGGAGAAACCCGAGAGTGGTCGTTTGGACTCTATACTGTCCTGGTGCACCGGACACTGTCCAGTGGCACACCGGACAGTCTGGTGCGCCAGACCAGAGCACACTCAGTTTCTTTGCTCCTTTGAATTTGATCCCTAACTTCAATCTTTTATTGGTTTGTGTTGAACCTTTATGCACCTGTAGAACATATAATCTAGAGCAAACTAGTTAGTCCAATATTTGTGTTGAACCTTTATTGGTTTGTGTTGAACCTTTATGCGCCAGACCAGAGAACACTCGGATTATCCGCCATGCGGATTGCACTCTCATTATCACATAGGAGAGGGACTTTGCTCAATTTGTAGCCATAGTCCCTAAGGGTTTGCCTCATTCAAAGTAATTGCGCACAACAATGACCTGCAACAATATACTCGACTTCGGTGGTAGAAAGAGCTACTGAGTTTTGTTTCTTTGAAGCCCAAGACACCAGGGATCTCCCAGAAACTGAAAAGTCCCTGATGTGCTCTTCCTATCAATTTTACACCCTGCCCAATCGGCATCGGAATATCCTATTAAATCAAAAGTGGATCCCTTGGGGTACCAAAGTCCAAACTTAGGAGTGTAAACTAAATATCTCATGATTCTTTTCACGGCCCTAAGGTGAACTTCCTTAGGATTGGCTTGGAACCTTGCACAAATGCATACAGAAAGCATAATATCCAGTCGAGATGCACATAAATAGAGTAAAGATCATATCATCGATCGGTATACCTTTTGATCTACGGATTTACCTCCCATGTCGAGGTCGAGATGCCCATTGGTTCCCATGGGTGTCTTGATGGGCTTGGCATCCTTCATTCCAAACTTGTTAAGTATGTCTTGAATGTACTTTGTTGGCTGATGAAGGTGTCGTCTTGGAGTTGCTTGACTTGAAATCCTTGGAAATATTTCAACTCCCCCCATCATAGACATCTCGATTTTTTGTATCATGATCCTACTAAACTCTTCACAAGTAGATTTGTTAGTAGACCCAAATATGATATCATCAACATAAATTTGGCACACAAACAAATCTTTTGCAATAGTTTTAGTAAAGAGTGTAGGATCGGTTTTTCTGACTTTGAAGCCATTAGTGATAAGAAAATCTCTTAGGCATCCATACCATGCTCTTGGGGCTTGCTTAAGCCCATAAAGAGCCTTTGAGAGTTTATACACATGGTTAGGTACTCACTATCTTTAAAGCCGAGATGTTGCTCAACATAGACCTCTTCCTTGATTGGTCCATTAAGGAAGGAACTTTTCACGTCCATTTGATAAAGCTTAAAGTCATGGTAAGTAGCATAGGCAAGTAATATACGAATTGACTCAAGCCTAGCTACGGGTGCATAAGTTTCACCAAAGTCCAAACCTTTGACTTGTGAATAACCCTTGGCCACAAGTTGGGCTTTGTTCCTTGTCACCACACCATGCTCATCTTGCTTGTTGCGGAATACCCACTTGGTACCTATAACATTTTGGTTAGGACGTGGAACTAAATGCCATACCTCATTCCTCATGAAGTTGTTGAGCTCCTCTTGCATTGCTAGCACCCAATCTGAATGTCACACCCGGTTTTAGAAGGCAAACCGAATGCGAACCATGTACGTGCCAGGATCAGCAATTCACGTACACAGCAGTTACATAACATGGATATCATCACACAGTGCTCGAATAATATTAAAAAGGGGAAAACATAGTCGATTACATCATATGTCTGAGACATCCGCATAGTCTTTACAATAATCAAAGTGCGAAAACGAAACGTAGATAAACGCGGCCTTCACAGGCAGTCGACTAGGGGTTGCCGCTAACCCACGCCTAGAACTCGTCGTACTCTTGGAACTCCTGGTAGTCTCCTTCCACGGCTTCATCTTCTCCTGAGCAGTGGTTGCAATGTTGACAACCTGGGGATGGGGGGGTTGGTGTGTAGAGCAAGGGTGAGTACACATCAACATACTCAGCAAGTGTCATGTTTGGCTGTAGTGGACTAGCTTTATGTAGGGGGTAAGTCAAGCAGTTGCTTTTAGTTGGTCAGATTATTATTACTAGTAGAGAAAGCCAAGTTTTAGAATTAACCCACGTTATTAACCCAAACGTACTCCTTTCCAAACGGAAAGAGTACCCCTTACCATTACCAGAGTCAAAACCAAGAACCATCAATCTCATTGCCACCTACAAACCGAACATCTCTGATCAAGTACCACTAATCACTGGAGCTCCCTTGGCCGCTCATAACCACGAGCACGGCTGATATATCAGTTTTCTAACACTCTGCAGAGGTTGTACACTTTACCCATGAGCCGTGATTCCCTTTTTGCCTCGGGTTGTACGGACCCTTGAACACTCCCAAGGTGAGTAGGCAGGGTCTCACTACGTAGCCTTTACAAAGATTCCCCAAGGCTGTAGCCGCCCGTTAGGTTTCCTAAATGCACCACACTCCTCCCCAAGGGGGCGAACCCAAGCGTGGCAGAGCGAGTCGCATACACCGAGCCCCATTAACGGCATGAAGGCTAAGCGACCTACACCCCGGATCCTCTAATTATTCAGCTAAATGCACCCCATTCCACCCTCATGGTTGCACTGTTTTCCCGGGCGATCATCCAACGAACAGGTCCTTACGGAGAGGCACTCGAGAAACCGCTCGAGCCCCCTTGAAGGCCACAAGTATAACATCATAATAAGAGAAGGGAAAACAGCGTGTCATTGATAATTCTCATCATGTTCATTGATTAGAGTTGAGCAATAGCATAAGACTAAACAATAATAATCCAACCCAGATAGGTAACAAGGACATGGATAACAAAAGCTAGTCAATCCTTAGGTATAAATGTGTAATGCGGGAGGTGAATTAAAGTATGTGTAGGACAGAGATAGGTCAAGGGATACTTGCCTCCACCAACCGACTGCTGCTCAGGGGCTTCTTCTGCGAGTTCTTCGGGCTCCTCAACCGGATCGTTCTCTATGCGAGCGCAAGCATACATACATCCATCCATTCGAATTAGAGAACATACAGTACATCATACAAGAGAACAAATAGATTAAATATGCATAGAGTATAACATACGATATTGCATATGCCATGGCTAGAAAGAGAAGAAAGGTCTCGCAGTGGTTAAAGCTATACTTAAGGCGTATTACGGGTAGACGCATAACTAGCCATTACGTGCTTTAGTTCCACTTAGTTCCAATAACAAGGATTAGTCACATGCACTAATAGAATCATAACCATTTTCAGTTGATCAACATTAGATAAGGTAGATGATTAACTACATGAATTAACTAACGTAACCGATTTCTAAATTGAGTTTCCATTTATTGAATTAAATAATGTGATCACTACGCATGGATTACACGGGGGGTAGACGGGCACGTCTAGGGGGGTAGACGAGCGTGTCGCGAACGTGGCAGGGCGCTACGCGTCGCGCCGAGGGCACGACGAGCCACGCAAAAGCACCGTGCACCATGCGAGCATGCACGCGCAAGGCCGCGCTGACGCGTCGCGCACACGCCGGGGCCGAGCCGCGCACGCGCCGCGCTACACAGGGACACCACGGCCGCACGAGCCGAAGCCGCGCCGGGCCGGGGCCGCGCTGCGCAGTGGCGGGCGAGCCGAAAACACCGGGCCGAGCGCCACGGCCGCGAGCCGCGGGTGCGGCGAGCTCACCGGGGGCACCGTGCGTGCACGGGCCACGCCGGGGCTCCGCGCGCACCACCGAGGCCGCACCGGGGGCCGAGGCTACACGAGCGCCGCGGCCGGGACCGGGGACGGGCGGGGCGAGCACGCCGCGCCGGGCCGCCGCGGGCAGGCCGCGCGAGCAGGCTGCGCCGGGCAGCCGCGAGTAGGCCACCGGGGCGAGCGAACGCGAGAGGGAGGGCGCGTCGGGGCCGGGCAGGGGCGAGCGCGCCGTGCCGCGGGGAAGGGGGCTGGGCGTGCCATGGCCACGCGCCATGGCCGCCATGGCCGAGCTTCGGCCGCGGGCGAGGCCGCGAGGCGAGCGCCGCCGCGCGCCAGGATGGGGCCGCGCGCCGAGCGCGGGCAAAACTTCGGGACCGCGGCCGCACGAGGGGGCAGGGGCGGAGGAGCCGCGCCGGGCGGGGCGGGCGCGCGTAAGGCCAGCCGCCATGGCCGGTGGGCGTGGAGACGAGGGAAGGGCGCGGCCGAGCCGAGCAAGAAGAGGAGGGGGCGGGGAAGGGAGAGAGAGGGAGAGGGAAGGAAGGCCAGGGGCTCACCGTAGGCGGACGGCGGGCGGCGACGTCGGGCGAGCCGGGGTCGGGCAGGGGAGCAGCGTGAGGGAGAGGAGGGATCGTGTAGGGGAGAAGAGAGAGAGAGGGGTTTGGGGAGGGGGCTGACGGGTGGGGCCCGCAGGGGGGAAGGCGGCGGCGGCGTAACCGCCGCACGGGGCGCGCGCGAGGGGAGCGGGGGAGGGGCGACTGGGCCGCCACGAGCCCAAAGCAGGGGGGAGGGAAGGGGGGCGAGCTGGGCCGCCGCCCAGGCTGGGCTGAATGGGGAGGAGGGGAGGGGAGAGAGGAAAAGAAAAGATTTTTCCTTTTTAAAATCTATTTTCTAGATGAATGCTTTCACAGTTTCACTCAATCAAAACAAATGCATGGTTCGGCATGATGCAACAAACAAAAGAAAGTATTTTCTAGGGTTTTGCTTTACACGAGATCTCAAGTCGAATCTCGCTACAACTTTGGAAAAGGTCAAGGCTTAGCGAGGGGAAAGGAAAAAGGAAAGGGTAACGCCCGAATTTGGCGAGTGAAGAAAAGAAAAAATTCAACTCCAAAATTCGGGGCGTCACAAACCTATCCCCCTTAAAAGAATCTCGCCCTCGAGATTCAGGGTTGGCTAGCAAAGAGCTCAGGGTATTTAGCCATCAGATCATCTTCGCGCTCCCAGGTTGCTTCTTCCTCAGAGTGGTGATTCCATCTAACTTTGCACATTCTGATGGTCTTCCGTCGGGTGACTCTGTCTGCAGTCTCAAGGATTTGCATTGGCTTCTCAATGTAGGTTAAGTCCTCCTAGACTTCAAGACCTTCAACTGGCAACTGCTCTTCTGGCACACGCAGACACTTCTTCAACTGAGACACGTGAAAGACATCATGCACTGCAGACAAGCCTTCTGGCAAACTGAGCTGATAGGCCACTTCTCCACGTCTTGCGAGAATCTGATACGGACCAATGTAGCGGGGTGCTAGCTTGCCTTTGACTCTGAACCTACTGACTTCTCTGATCGGTGACACTTTCAGATAGACAAAGTCTCCAACCTCAAAACTCAGATCTCTTCTTCTGGTGTCTGCATAGCTTCGCTGTCTTGATTGCGCTATCTTCAGGTTCTCTCGAACCATCTTGATATTCTCTTCGGCTTCAAGCAGAATGTCTGGCCCAAACACTTGCTTTTCTCCAGGCTGATCCCATTGCAATGGAGTTGTACAACTCCTTCCATAAACCGCCTGAAATGGTGACATCTTCAAGTTGGCCTGATAACTGTTGTTATAGGAGAACTCTACATAAGGCAATCTCTTGTCCCATCCAGACTGATCCAGCAACGCACAGGCTCTCAACATGTCTTCAAGGATTTGATTGGTCCTTTCGGTTTGACCATCTGTCTGTGGATGATAGGCGGAACTGAAATTCAGATGTGTGCCCAAGGCTTCATGCAACTGCTGCCAGAAATGAGAGGTGAATTGCGTTCCTCTGTCTGACACTATCTTCTTTGGCACACCATGAAGACAAACGATTCGAGACATGTACAACTCTGCCAATACTGGACTGTTGTAGTTGGTCTTGACAGGTATGAAGTGGGCTGACTTGGTTAAGCGGTCCACTACTACCCAAATGGAATCGTAGCCGGCTCGAGTGCGAGGCAATCCGACTATGAAGTCCATACTGATTTCATCCCATTTCCATTGAGGAATTTGCAATGGTTGCAACAATCCAGCGGGTCTCTGGTGCTTTGCCTTGATCCACCGACAACTATCACACATAGCCACATGCTCTACGATTTCCCTCTTCATTCCGTACCACCAGAATTTCTTCTTCAGATCCTGATACATCTTCTCACTGCTAGGGTGAATCGAATAAGCTGTCTCATGAGCTTCCTTGAGGATCAATTCTCGAATAGACTGGACATTGGGAACACACAAGCGGTCTTTGAACCATATCACACCTTCTGCATCTTCCCGAAAGTCTTTGCCTCTGCCATCTAGAATCAGTCGCCGGATCTCACTGATCTTCTCATCATTCCTCTGCGCTTCTTTGATCTCCCGCTCCAGGGTAGGTTCCAACTCAATTGTGACTCCTCGCGTGTTGTTCAGAAATCCGAGACTCATCCTGTCAAACTCTTTGGCCAACTCATAAGGCATCGGACGAGCGACCATCAGATTGACTTGACTCTTCCTGCTCAAAGCATCTGCCACTACGTTCGCTTTGCCTGGATGGTAATGAATCTCCAATTCATAGTCCTTGATCAACTCTAACCATCTTCGTTGCCTCATATTCAGCTCTGACTGAGTGAATATGTACTTTCAGACTCTTGTGGTCTGTGTAAACATCACATTTCTGCCCATACAGATAGTGCCTCCATGTCTTCAGTGCGTGAACCACTACAAGCAACTCTAGGTCATGGATTGGGTAATTCTTCTCATGAACCTTCAGTTGTCGGGATGAGTAAGCCACAACTCTTCCCTCTTGCATCAACACGCATCCCAAACCAGTGTAACAAGCATCGCAATACACCGAGAAGGGCTTGTGCACATCAGGCAAGACTAAGACAGGCGCTGTAGTCAACTTCTCTTTCAGCGCTTCAAAGGCCTCTTGACATTTCTGGGTCCACTTGAACTTGACCTTGTTGCCTAGCAACGCTGTCATTGGTTTCGCAATCTTCGAAAACCCTTCAATGAATCGCCGATAATATCCGGCCATTCCAATGAAGCTCTTGATTCCTCGAGCATCCGTTGGCGCTTTCCAGTTCAGAATGTATGTCACCTTCTTCGGATCCACAGCCAATCCTTCTTTGTTGATTATATGACCCAGGAACAAGATTCACTGATCCAGAACTCGCACTTGCTCAATTTTGCGTACAACTGGTGCTCTCGCAATCTTTGCAATACCATCCTCAAATGATCTGCATGCTCCTCTTCGCTTTGAGAGTATATCAGAATGTCATCAATGAATACCACCACGAACTTGTCAAGATAATCCATGAATACATTGTTCATCAAGTTTATAAAGAAGGCCGGTGCATTGGTTAGACCGAAAGACATCACGGTGAACTCATACAACCCATACTTGGTAATGAATGTCGTCTTCGGAATGTCTGAAGGTCGAATCCTGAGCTGATGATAACCTGACCTCAGATCTATCTTGGAGAACACACTGGCTCCTCTCAACTGGTCGAACATATCCTCTATACTAGGCAAGGGGTACTTGTTCTTGATGGTGACCTCATTCAGAGCTCGATAATCGATACACATCCTTTTGGTGCCATCTTTCTTCTCCACAAACAGGACAGGGGCGGCCCAAGGCGAGGTGCTTGGCCGGATGTAACCTTTCTCTGACAGCTCATCAATCTGCTTTTTGAGTTCAACCAACTCTGGTCCGGATATTCTGTAAGCTCTCTTAAAGATGGGGGCGGTGCCAGGAAGAAGCTCTATAGCAAACTCAACTTTCCACTCTGGTGGCATACCTGGTAAGTCCTTTGGAAACACATCTGGGAACTCGGACACAACCTTGATACTCTCAATCGGGTCCGCTTCACTGCTTTTGACAGCCATCTAATAACAACTTCCTTTCTTCGGCTCAGGCGGGACTAACTCGGTCACCACTTCCTCTCCTAGTGGGGACACCAACTTGATGGTCCTCTTATCACAACTGATAACTGCCTGATACTTATCTAGCCAATTCATCCCTAGGATGACATCTATTCCCTGAGTACCCATTACTATGAGGTTAGCGGGAAACGCTATCCCCCTTATGGGAGTCGACTGGGAACATACCTACTATCATGCCGGGGATCTCCTGAACTGCTTCAGCCTCCAAGTGGTTCAGTCTCCCATGGTTATAACGTGGCTGAGAGCGGTTGCCTGCTCTAGGCTGAGACACATTCTGCTTTGCTGGGGCATTGGGGCCTGACTGCTGCTGGGCTGCCTTCTTCGGACATTGCGTCACCCAGTGGCCTTGCTCTCCACAGTGGAAACATGCTCTGTTTCCAACCTGAGCTGGTGCCACTTGATTGTTCTGCTGATTTGCTGGGGCAGGAAGACGAGGTGCCTGTTGATTCTGCCTCTGAAACTGACCTCCTCCTGACTGATTGTTCTGGCGATTCTGATATTGGTGCTGAGGATACTGCCTTTGGAACTGCTGCTGCCGAGGTGGACGCTGGTTCTGCCTGAACTGCTAAGGTTGATTGCCTGAGTAACGAGGACGATTGCTGCTTCCAGGTTGGGGTCCACTGATCTTGCGCTTGCGATCCTCCATCTCCTTACACTTCCTCTCTGTCATGATTGCTCTATCAATCAGGTGCTGAAATGTCGGGAAGGTATGATTCATCAGTTGATACTGCAGAGGGTCAACCAAGCCTCTCAGGAAACGATACTGTCGCTTGGCGTCGGTGTTGACATCTTTAGGAGCATAGCGAGACAACTGCAGAAATCTGTCCCGGTACTCACTGACAGACGATGACCCTTTCTTGAGGGCCAGGAACTCCTCCTTCTTCGCTGTCATCAGACCTGCAGGAACATGGTACTGACGAAAGCTACCTCTGAACTCTTCCCAGGTGATGGTGTCGGGGTTGGCATGGGTGGCGAGATAAGACTCCCACCATGACTGAGCTGCTCCTCTCAACAGACGAGGACCATACAGGACTTTCTCCCTGTCATCACACTGAGCGGTATGCAACTCTCGCTCCACAGTACGCAGCCAGTCTTCAGCATCCATGGGGTCAGAAGAATGAGCAAACGTTGGGGGATGACCTCTCATGAATTCAGCACGCTTGTCCCTAGGCATCTGAGGCATCTGAGGCTGAGGTGGTGCCTGCTGCTGCTGAATGGCGGCAAGGGTCTGACCGATAGCTTGGACTGCCTGAGTCTGCATCAGAAACATCTGCTCGATGGACATCGGGGGCGGGGGCGGCAGCTGCTGTTGCTAGGGTACCTCCTCCTGCTGAGCTGCCTGCTCCTGCTAACCACGCCTTCCTCCTCTGCGCCTGTTTTCTGATATCTGTAGAATGCAACCACACATCAGAACTTATCTTGCAAATCTTGCAGCATAAGAAAAGAGTATAGAATTCTCCACAACACTGAACAGATGAACATCTTCACTGATCTCCAACACAGACCAACACAGCTTCTCAGATAAAGAGGAAAGTGGAGTGAAAGGCTTCCCAACTAGATAACTAACTTCATTAACAGATAACAGGTAAACCAAAATGCAGGGGATACCCACACTATGGTGACAGTCATTACAAAGATCCAAATCAAACATAGTTCATCATGACAAACATAAATGCACAGGATATAGCAAACTACCATGTCTAACTAAGACTAACTAAGGGCGAGACTAACGCTAGGACTAAGACTAAAACTTCTATGTTAAGCATTTATTACAAGACTCAACACTGGCCATCTATGGTTCTAAGTCTATCTTGGTCTTGCAGTCGGGATTGCCATAAGACTAGTGTCCACGCCGAGGTGAGCGATACGGGTGCTGAGTCCTGACGGGAGCGGGGGAACCATCATCCAGGTGACGACGTTCCGCGCGCTCAGCCCGCAGCAGGGCGATCTCAGCACGAGCCCTACTCAGCTCGTCTAATGCATGGTCTAGCTCCGTGTTTAGCACGACGACTAGGTTGACTGTGCTGCTCAACCTAGGATTGTCCTCACCAACAGGTGAGACAATCACGCCTCTTGTGCTGCCAGATGGATGGCGGGGGTAATACTACAGGTTGAGACCTTCGGCTACCCCACCGAAAATTGAGCAGTAGTGCGAAAGCGCACGCCGTGTGGCATCTTGCATGGCCACCTCAGCTGAGTCCCGCTCAGAGATGGAATAATGCTCTGAGCAGACCTCTGCACCCCGGAGACTATTCTCCGGACGGCGCACCAAGCAGGTCGCCTCCCAGCGGTCCGGGTAGACCCCACGACTGTGCTGGAAGACCACACAGCGATACTCGACAGCCCAAGTGCGTCGATCAAGTGCCCGACGTAGCAGGGTGTCGAGCGCATCATGGAAGTGACACCCGCGAGCAGCGTCGCGAGTGATGGGTCGAGCAACCCATCCTTCCGGCTCCTGGTCAGCAGAAAAGTCGGTGTCGTGGCTCGAGCTGCTATCGCCACCTCCATCGTCTGGGTCTCCTCCAGCAGCTACTCCAGGGGTTGGGGCGCCCAGTGGTGGTGTAGGGGGCGCCTCTAGGGGAAGCACGGGGGAGCAGCTCCTCACAGACTCTATCTCCTGCTGGAGCGAGAAAGAAGAGCCCTGCTGCTCCTGTCGTCGACGCTCCTGCTCCTCATGCAGGCGGTGGTGCAGCCTCTCCAAGTGGCTGGACTGACCGGCCACGGGACGGCGAAGCGGACGCTCAGCGAGACGAGAGTGTAAGAAGGGGATGACAGACTTCCGTGCGGTGTGTCTAAGACGAGCCATCTACAAAAGACACCGCAAGCATAAGAGTGAGAACAGAACTAGTATGACCAGCAAGTAATGAACCATAAATAAATGAAGGATTAGAATAAAACACAATTTTCAGCAAGGTATAATATATAGTAGAACATAGGTTTGGTCGATATGACCAACTTTTGAAGGGATACCAAAGTCAAGGCAGGGACAGAGGTCTATAATCCTTAGAACGACCATTCTACTCTAGGTTAGCGGTCCTACAGTCAGCACGGCTTTGATACCGCCTATGTCACACCCGGTTTTAGAAGGCAAACCGAATGTGAACCATGTACGTGCCAGGATCAGCAATTCACATACACAGCAGTTACATAACATGGATATCATCACACAGTGCTCGAATAATATTAAAAAGGGGAAAACATAGTCGATTACATCATATGTCTGAGACATCCGCATAGTCTTTACAATAATCAAAGTGCAAAAACGAAACGTAGATAAACGCGGCCTTCACAGGCAGCCGACTGGGGGTTGCCGCTAACCCACGCCTAGAACTCGTCGTACTCTTGGAACTCCTGGAAGTCTCCTTCCACGGCTTCATCTTCTCCTGAGCAGTGGTTGCAATGTTGACAACCTGGGGATGGGGGGGATTGGTGTGTAGAGCAAGGGTGAGTACACATCAACATACTCAGCAAGTGTCCTGTTTGGCTGTAGTGGACTAGCTTTATGTAGGGGGTAAGTCAAGCAGTTGCTTTTAGTTGGTCAGATTATTATTACTAGTAGAGAAAGCCATGTTTTAGAATTAACCCACGTTATTAACCCAAACGTACTCCTTTCCAAATGGAAAGAGTACCACTTACCATTACCAGAGTCAAAACCAAGAACCATCAATCTCATTGCCACCTACAAACCGAACATCTCTGATCAAGTACCACTAATCACTGGACCTCCCTTGGCCGCTCATAAACGCGAGCACGGCTGATATATCAGTTTTCTAACACTCTGCAGAGGTTGTACACTTTACCCATGAGTCGTGATTCCCTTTTTGCCTCGGGTTGTACGGACCCTTGAACACTCCCAAGGTGAGTAGGCAGGGTCTCACTACGTATCCTTTACAAAGATTCCCCGAGGTTGTAGCCGCCCGTTAGGTTTCCTAAATGCACCGCACTCCTCCCCAAGGGGGCGAACCCAAGCGTGGCAGAGCGAGTCGCATACACCAAGCCCCATTAACGGCACGAAGGCTAAGCGACCTACACCCCGGATCCTCTAATTATTCAGCTAAGGGCACCCCATTCCACCCTCATGGTTGCACTGTTTTCCCGGGCGGTCATCCAACGAACAGGTCCTTACGGAGAGGCACTCGAGAAACCGCTCGAGCCCCCTTGAAGGCCACAAGTATAACATCATAATAAGAGAAGGGAAAACAGCGTATCATTGATAATTCTCATCATGTTCATTGATTAGAGTTGAGCAATAGCATAAGACTAAGCAATAATAATCCAACCCAGATAGGTAACAAGGACATGGATAACAAAAGCTAGTCAATCCTTAGGTATAAATGTGTAATGTGGGAGGTGAATTAAAGTATGTGTAGGACAGAGATAGGTCAAGGGATACTTGCCTCCACCAACCGACTGCTGCTCAGGGGCTTCTTCTGCGAGTTCTTCGGGCTCCTCAACCGGATCATTCTCTATGCGAGCGCAAGCATACATACATCCATCCATTCGAATTAGGAAACAAATAGTACATCATACAAGAGAACAAATAGATTAAATATGCATAGAGTATAACATACGATATTGCATATGCCATGGCTAGAAAGAGAAGAAAGGTCTCGCAGTGGTTAAAGCTATACTTAAGGCGTATTACGGGTAGACGCATAACTAGCCATTATGTGCTCTAGTTCCACTTAGTTCCAATAACAAGGATTAGTCACATGCACTAATAGAATCATAACCATTTTCAGTTGATCAACATTAGATAAGGTAGATGATTAACTACATGAATTAACTAACATAACCGATTTCTAAATTGAGTTTCCATTTATTGAATTAAATAATGCGATCACTACGCATGGATTACATAGGGGGGTAGACGGGCACGTCTAGGGGGTAGACGAGCGCGTCGCGAACGTGGCAGGGCGCTACGCATCGCGCCGAGGGCACGACGAGCCACGCCAAAGCACCGTGCACCATGCGAGCACGCACGCGCAAGGCCGCGCTGACGCGTCGCGAACGGGTCGCGCACACGCCGGTGCCGAGCCGCGCACGCGCCGCGCTACGCAGGGGCACCACGGCCGCGCGAGCCGAAGCCGCGCCGGGCCGGGGCCGCGCTGCGCAGGGGCGGGCGAGCCGAGGACGCTGGGCCGAGCGCCACGGCCGCGAGCTGCGGGTGCGGCGAGCTCGCCGGGGGCACCGTGCGTGCACGGGCCGCGCCGGGGCTCCGCGCGCACCGCCGAGGCCACGCCGGGGACCGGCGGGCGCCGCGGCCGGGACTGGGGACGGGCGGGGCGAGCACGTCGCGCCGGGCAGGGAGCCGCGCCGGGCCGCCGCGGGCAGGCCGCGCGAGCAGGCCGCCCGGGCGAGCGAACGCGAGGGGGAGGGCGCGTCGGGGCCGGGCGGGGGCGAGCGCGCCGCAGGGAAGGGGCCTGGGCGTGCCACGGCCACGCGCCATGGCCGCCATGCCTGAGCTCCGGCCGCGCGCCAAGGCCGCGAGGCGAGCGCCGCCGCGCGCCAGGACGGGGCCGCGCGCCGAGCGCGGGCGGAACTCCGGGACCGCGGCCGCACGAGGGGGCGGGGACGGAGGAGCCGCGCTGGGCGGGGCAGGCGCGCGCAGGGCCAGCCGCCACGGCCGGTGGGCGCGGAGACGAGGGAAGGCCCGGCCGAGCCGAGCAAGAAGAGGAGGGGGCGGGGAAGGGAGAGGGAGGGAGAGGGAAGGAAGGCCGGGGGCTCACCGTAGGCGGACGGTGAGCGGCGGCGTCGGGCGAGCCAGGGTCGGGCAGGGGAGCGGCATGAGGGAGAGGAGGGATCATGCAGGGGAGAAGAGAGAGGGGTTTGGGGAGGGGGGCTGATGGGTGGGGCCCGCAGGGGGAAGGCGGCGGCGGCGTAACCGCCGCGCGGGGCACGCGCGAGGGGAGCGGGGGAGGGGCGGCTGGGCCGCCACGGGCCCAAAGCGGGGAGGGAGGGAAGGGGGGCGAGCTGGGCTGCCGCCCAGCTGGGCTGAAAGGGTAGGAGGGGAGGGGAGAGAGGAAAAGAAAAGATTTTTCCTTTTTAAATCTATTTTCTAGATGAATGCTTTCATAGTTTCACTCAATCAAAACAAATGCATGGATCGACATAATGCAACAAACAAAAGAAAGTATTTTCTAGGGTTTTGCTTTACACGAGATCTCAAGCCGAATCTCGCTACAACATTGGAAAAGGTCAAGGCTTAGCGAGGGGAAAGGAAAAAGGAAAGGGTAACGCCCGAATTTGGCGAGTGAAGAAAAGAAAAAATTAAACTCCAAAATTCGGGGCGTTACACTGAATCTCTTAGTGCATCCTCCACCCTGTATGGCTCAATGGAGGACACAAAAGAGTAATGTTCACAAAAATGTGCAACTCGAGATCTAGTGGTTACCCCTTTATGAATGTCACTGAGGATGGAGTTGACGGGGTGATCTCTTTGAGTTGCTTGGTGGACTCTTGGGTGTGGTAGTCTTTGACCCTGAATCTCTTGCTCGTCTTCCTTGTATTTATTAGTGTTGGGGACTTGTTCTCAAATGCTATGAGTTAAGAACAAGGCAACACAAAAAACGTTAAACGTTAAGATCCTTCGTCCTTCGAAGCATTATTTCCCTTGGGGATATAATGATTTTCGGACGAAGGTTATGAAGGACATACCTTCATAAACACAACATATCATAATGAAGAAGAAAATATATGAAATATAAAGGATGACGTAAACAATTATATATTATTATCAACTCATTTCTATATTATTATTATGGAAAAATAGAAATGATATCAAGTTACAAATGTACCTTCGGCTTAAAAGAAGGTAAAAGTGCAAGCGTGACGCAAAAGCAAATGTCAAGTCATCGTGAACAGTACGGGGGCACTGTTCACCTATTTATAGGCACGAGACACAGCCCATGTAAAATTACACCCATACCCTTTACATTTGGTAGTAATTCTATAGTAATCCACCGAGGTCTAAATAGCCTTTTCATCTTTAAGTCGGTTTCCTTTTCTGCTATCACGCCGAAGCTTTCCTGCTCACAGCTTCGGCGCTGTATCAACCTTCGTATTCTTTAGGCTTTTCCCACTGTGGTACCGATTCGAGTCCGAAGATACCTGTTCACACATTAAACTCCAGAAACATTGTTAAATCATACTTTTGAGGACCTTCGGAAGCCGAAGGCCCCCAACAATTAGCTTCATCTCCCCCTTGATCATTGTCCTCCTCTTGAGATGGCTTATCCTCCTGATCTTCATCATCTTGAGCATGTTCCTCATCTTGAGTTGGTGGAGATGCTTGCATGGAAGATGATGGTTGATCTTGTGCTTGTGGAGGCTCTTCGGATTCCTTAGGACACACATCCCCAATGGACATGTTTCTTATCACGATGCACGGAGCCTCTTCATCATCTAATTCATCAAGATCAACTTGCTCCACTTGGGAGCCATTAGTCTCATCAAACACAATGTCACAAGAAACCTCAACTAATCCAGTGGATTTGTTGAAGACTCTATATGCCCTTGTGTTTGAGTCATATCCTAGTAAAAAGCCTTCTACATCCTTAGGAGCAAATTTAGATTTTCTACCTCTTTTAACAAGAATAAATCATTTGCTACCAATGACTCTAAAATATGAAACATTGGGCTTTTACCGATTAGGAGTTCAGATGATGTCTTCTTGAGGATTCGGTGAATATATAACCGGTTGATGGAGTAGCAGGCGGTGTTAATCGCCTTGGCCCAAAACCGGTCCGGTGTCTTGTACTCATCAAGCATGGTCATTGCCATATCCAGTAGAGTTCTATTCTTCCTCTCCACTACACCATTTTGTTGAGGTGTGTAGGGAGAATAGAACTCATGCTTGATGCCCTCATCCTTAAGGAAGCCTTCGATTTGGGAGTTCTTGAACTCCGTCCCATTATCGCTTCTTATCTTTTTGATACTTAATCCGAACTCGTTTTGAGCTCGTCTTAAGAATCCCTTTAAGGTCTATTGGGTCTATGATTTTTCCTCCAAAAATAATACCCAAGTGAAGCGAGAATAATCATCCACAATTACTAGACAGTACTTACTCCCGCTGATCCTTATGTAAGCTATCGGGCCGAATAGATTCATGTGGAGTAACTCCAGTGGCCTGTCCGTTGTCATTATATTTTTGTGTGGATGGTGGGTGTCAACTTGCTTTCCTGCTTGACATGCGCTACAAATCCTGTCTTTCTCAAAATGAACATTTGTTAGTCCTAAAATGTGCTCTCCCTTTTAGAAGTTTGTGGAGATTCTTTATTCCAACATGGGCTAGTCGGCGATGCCAGAGCCACCCCATATTAGTCTTAGCAATTAAGCAAGTGTCAAGTTCAGCTTTGTTATAATCAACTAAGTATAGATGACCCTCTAACACTCCCTTAAATGCTACTGAATCATCACTTCTTCTAAAGACAGTAACACATATATCTGTAAATAGACAGTTGTAGCCCATTTTGCATAATTGAGATACAGAAAGCAAGTTATAATCTAAAGAATCTACTAGAAAAACATTGGAAATAGAATGGTCAGGTGATATAGCAATTTTACCAAGTCCTTTGACCAAACCTTGATTTCCATCCCTGAATGTGATAGTTCTTTGGGGATCTTGGTTTTTCTCATAGGAGGAGAACATCCTTTTCTCCCATGTCATGTGGTTTGTGCATCCGCTATCAATTATCCAACTTGAACCCCCGGATGCATAAACCTGCAAAACAATTTTAGGCCTTGTTCTTAGGTACTGAGAGCACCTAGAGGGGGTGAATAGGTGATCCTGTAAAAACTTAAAACTTAAAGCCACAAAACTTGATTAAGTGTTAGCACAATGAAATCAAGTGGCTAAGGACCGAGCTCTTGCGAAACACAATAGTCACAGTGAGAACAAGCACAAGAGACACGATGGTTTATCCCGTGGTTCGGCCAAGTACAACACTTGCCTACTCCACGTTGTGACGTCCCAATGGACGAGGGTTGCACTCAACCCCTTTCAAGTGATCCAAAGATCCACTTGAATACCATGGTGTTTTTTCTTTCTTTCACTATATCCCGTTCACGAGGAATCTCCACAACTTGGAGCCTCTCGCCCTTACAAATGATGATCACAAAGAAACACGGATGTAAGGGAGGGAAAAAGCAACACACACAAGTCTCAAAAGCACAACACAAACACGCACACTAGTCACGACTTGAGCTCTAAGTTCACACACGGAGTTCTCAACTCAAGAGGAGCTCAAATTGCTATCACAAAGAATCAAATGCGCTAGAATGAAGTCTTGGTGCTTAGATATGATCAAAGAATGCTTGGGTGTTCTCCTCCATGCGCCTAGGGGTCCCTTTTATAGCCCCAAGGCAGCTAGGAGCCGTTGAGAGCAATCCAGGAAGGCAATTCTTGCCTTCTGTCGGGTGGCGCACCGGACAGGCACTATTCAGTGTCCGGTGCATATTGCTTTCCTAATTTGTCGCAGCCGACCGTTGAAGATTTGGAGTCGTTGGCGCACCGGACACTGTCCGGTGCCCCCATCAGACCGTTGGCTCGGCCACGCGTCACGCGCGGATTGCGCGGCCGACTGTTGGCGCGGCCGACCGTTGGCTCACCGGATAGTCCGGTGCACCATCGGACAATCCGATGATTTTTAGCTGTACGCCGCCGTCGAAACCCGAGAGCAGCGAGTTGACCAGACGCTAGCCTAGTGCACTGGACACTGTCCGGTGCACCACCAGACAGTCCGGTGCACCACGACTGCACAGAGTCTTGGCTGCTCCAGCCAAGTCTTTTTCCTGTTGTCTTTTCTCTGATTCTAGCACTTAGACAATTATGTTAGTACACAAAAACCAATGTACTAAGTCTAGAATCATACCTTGTATCTTGATTTTCTCTTCTTGAGACTTTGGCACAATTTAACACTTAAACCATTTGTGTTGGGCACTTAATCACCAAAATACTTAGAAATGGCCCAAGGGCACATTTCCCTTTCAATCTCCCCCTTTTTGGTGATTTATGCCAACACAACAAAAAGCAATACATAGAAGTGCAACTTCAATGCAAATGAGAACAAGATTTGTTTTTGATTCAAATTTGACATATTTGGATCATTCTTTGCCACCACTTGGTTTGTTTTTGCAAATCAAATTCAATTTCCTATCTCTAAGTCAAATTCACTTGTTGAGGCATAGAGAGAGGTATTCCAAGAGAAATTGATCGAAGATTAAAAAACTCCCCCTTTTTCCCATAATTAACATAAACTCCCCACAAGAGACCAACTTTTGACAATAAGAGACAATAAGAGTATTTTGTCAAAACAAAAGCTCTAACTCTACTATTTTCAAAATTCTCAAGTGGTAGCTGATCCATTTGCTTGCTTTGGCCTTAATTTTTCTCTCCCCTTTGGCATCAAGCACCAAAACGGGATCATTTCTGGCCTTTTAACCTCATTGCCTCACCAAAAACGTCAATTAAGAGCAAAAAGGTAATAAGAGTAAAGAGATGAACTTGGAGTTAATTACCCTCTCATCGGAGTGCAGTGGAAGTCTTTCATGGTCCAAGTCCACCTTTCCCTTTCAATCCATTTTTGAGACTAAAACACAAGGTTAGTCTCAAAGTGTCAAGTTGTGGCATGCCTCCCCCTAAATAAGTGCATCACTTGCACATGGACTTGTGAGGTCCGGGGATCATGTGTACAACTTGAGCACCACAAATGAACAAAATAGATTGAAATGCATAAATTAACTTGATCAAAGGCATACAACACATGTATGTTATAGATCAATCCAAGTTACGCGAATCTAAGACATTTAGCTCACTACGCAGCCTGCAAAAGGTCTTCTCATCTAAAGGCTTGGTAAAGATATCGGCTAGCTGGTACTCGGTGCTAACATAAAACACTTCGATATCTCCCTTTTGCTGGTGGTCTCTCAAAAAGTGATGCCGGATGTCTATGTGCTTTGTGCGGCTGTGTTCAACAGGATTATCCGCCATGCGGGTTGCACTCTCATTATCACATAGGAGTGGGACTTTGCTCAGATTGTAGCCAAACTCCCGGAGGGTTTGCCTCATCCAAAGTAGTTGCACGCAACACTGTCCTGCAGCAACATACTCGGTCTCAGCGGTGGATAGGGCAACAGAAGTTTGTTTCTTAGAACTCCATGACACCTGGGACCTTCCTAGGAATTGGCACGTCCCTGATGTACTCTTCCTATCAACCTTGCATCCAGCATAGTCAGAGTCTGAATATCCAATTAAGTCAAAGGTAGACCCCTTTGGATACTAGATCCCGAAGCAAGGCGTAGCAACTAAATATCTAAGAATTCGCTTAACGGCCACAAGGTGACACTCCCTTGGGTCGGATTGAAATCTAGCACACATGCATACGCTTAGCATAATATTCGGTCTACTAGCACATAAGTAAAGCAAGGAACCTATCATAGACCAGTATGCCTTTTGATCAATGGACTTACCTCCTTTGTTGAGGTCGACATGTCTGTCGGTTCCCATTGCAGTCTTTGCGGGCTTGGCGTCCTTCATCCCAAACCGCTTGATCAAATCTTGTGTGTACTTCGTTTGGGAGATGAAGGTGCCGTCCTTGAGTTGCTTCACTTGAAATCCAAGGAAGTAGTTCAACTCGCCCATCATCGACATCTCAAACTTTTGAGTCATCACCCTGCTAAACTCTTCACAAGACTTTTGGTTAGTAGAACCAAATATTATGGCATTGACATAAATTTGGCACACAAATAAGTCACCATCACAAGTCTTAGTGAAAAGAGTTGGATCGGCTTTCCCAACCTTGAAAGCATTAGCAATTAGAAAATCTCTAAGGCATTCATACCACGCTCTTGGGGCTTGCTTAAGTCCATAGAGCACCTTAGAGAGCTTACACACGTGGTCGGGGTACCGTTCATCCTCAAAGCCAGGGGGTTGCTCTACGTACACCTCCTCCTTGATTGGCCCGTTGAGGAAGGCGCTCTTTACATCCATTTGGAACAACCTGAAAGAATGGTGAGCGGCATAGGCTAACAAAATGCGAATGGACTCTAGCCTAGCCACAGGAGCAAAAGTCTCCTCAAAGTCCAAACCTGCGACTTGGGCATAACCTTTTGCCACAAGTCTAGTCTTGTTCCTTGTCACCACCCTGTGCTCGTCCTATTTGTTGCGGAACACCCACTTGGTTCCCACAACGTTTTGCTTGGGACGTGGCACCAGTGTCCAAACTTCATTTCGCTTGAAGTTATTAAGCTCTTCCTGCATGGCCAACACCCAGTCCGGATCTAGCAAGGCCTCTTCTACCCTGAAAGGCTCAATAGAAGAGACAAAAGAGTAATGCTCACAAAAATTAGCTAATCTAGAGCGAGTAGTTACTCCCTTGCTTATATCACCAAATATCTGGTCGACGGGATGATTCCTTTGAATCGTTGCTCGGACTTGAGTTGGAGGGGCTCGTGGTTCCTCTTCCTCCATCCCTTGATCATCTTGTACTCCCCCTTGATCACACACCTCTTCTTGATGGACTTGTTCATCGTCTTGGGTTGGGGGATGCACCATTGTTGAGGAAGAAGATTGATCTTGCTCCTTTTGTTCCTGTGGTCGCACATCTCCAATCGCCATGGTGCGTATTGCGGCCGTTGGAACATCATCTTCATCTACATCATCAAGATCAACTTGCTCTCTTGGAGAGCCATTAGTCTCATCAAATACAACGTCGCTAGAGACTTCAACCAAACCCGATGATTTGTTGAAGACCCTATACGCCTTTGTATTTGAGTCATAACCTAACAAAAACCCTTCTACAGCTTTGGGAGCAAATTTGGAATTCCTACCTTTCTTTACTAGAATGTAGCATTTACTCCCAAATACACGAAAGTAAGACACGTTGGGTTTGTTACCGGTTAGGAGTTCGTACGACGTCTTCTTGAGGAGGCGATGAAGGTAGACTCGGTTTATGGCGTGGCAAGCCGTGTTCACAGCTTCCGTCCAAAGCCGTTCAGGCGTCTTGAATTCACCAAGCATCGTCCTCGCCATGTCTAGAAGCGTCCTATTCTTCCTCTCTACCACACCGTTTTGTTGTGGTGTGTAGGGAGCGGAGAACTCGTGCTTGACTCCTTCCTCCTCAAGATACTCTTCCACTTGAAGGTTCTTGAACTCGGACCTGTTGTCGCTCCTTATCTTCTTCACCTTGAGCTCAAATTCATTTTGAGCTCTCCTTAGGAAGCGCTTGAGGGTACCTTGGGTTTTAGACTTATCCTACAAAAAGAATACCCAAGTGAAGCGGAAAAATCATCAACTATAACAAGACCATACTTACTTCCCCTGATGCTGAGGTAGGCGACGGGTCTGAAGAGGTCCATATGAAGTAGCTCCAAAGGTCTTGATGTGGTCATCACATTTTTGCTATGATGAGAGCTTCCCACCTGTTTACCTGCTTGACAAGCTGCACAAGGTCTATCTTTTTCGAAAGTTACATTTGTTAGACCTAACACATGTTCTCCCTTTAGAAGCTTATGAAGGTTCTTCATCCCAACATGTGCTAGACGGCGATGCCACAGCCAGCCCATGCTAGTCTTAGCAATTAAGCATGCATCTAGATCGGCCTCCTCCTTCAAAAAATCAACTAAATAGAGTTTGCCGTCTAGTACACCCTTAAAAGCTAATGAACCATCACTCCTTCTAAAGACAGACACATCTACATTTGTAAATAAGCAATTGTAACCCATATTACATAATTGACTAACGGACAACAAGTTATACCCGAGCGACTCAACCAAAAACACATTAGATATGGAATGCTCGGATGAAACAGCTATCTTTCCTAGTCCTTTAACCTTGCCTTGATTCCCGTCACCAAATATGATTGAATCTTGGGAATCTTTGTTCTTGACGTAGGAGGTGAACATCTTCTTCTCCCCCGTCATGTGGTTTGTGCATCCGCTGTCGATAATCCAGCTTGAGCCCTGGATGCATAAACCTGCAAGGCAAATTAGGCTTGGGTTTTAGGTACCCAACTCTTGTTGGGTCCTACAAGGTTAGTAACAATAGCCTTAGGGACCCAAATGCAAGTTTTGTCTCCCTTGCATTTTGCCCCTAATTTCCTAGCAACCACTTTCTTATTTTTGCATGTGAGTACAAAATCAGTGTTGCAGACATGAATAACAGTAGCATTTTCATTATGCATTTTCCTAGGCACATTAACAACATTTCTCCTAGGCATATGATGAACAACATTTTTCCTAGGCATATCTCTACCATGCACAAAGGAAGAACTTGAAGCAATCATGGCATGTGAATCATAAGCATTACAACTCCTATTATGATAAGCATTTCTAGAAAATTTTCTATCATAAATAAATGCATGATTCTTTTGACTACTATTAGCCATAGGAGCCTTTCCCTTTTCCTTGTTGAAAATGGGAGCTCTTTGGCTTATTAAGTTCTTGGCTTCCCTCTTGAAGCCAAGCCCATCCTTAATTGAGGAGTGTCTACCAATGGTGTAGGCATCCCTTGCAAATTTTAGTTTACAAAATCACTCTTGCTAGTCTTAAGTTGAGCATTAAGACTAGCCACTTCATCATTTAATTTAGAAATAAAAATTAAGTGTTCACTACAGGCATCAACATTAAAATCCTTACACCTATTGCAAATAACAACATGTTCAATACATGAGCTAGATTTATTTGCTACTTCTAACTTAGCATTTAAGTCATCATTGACACTCTTTAGACTAGAAATAGACTCATGACAAGTAGATAGTTCACATGAAAGCATTTCATTTCTTTTAACTTCTAAAGCAAGTGAATTTTGCGCACTTACAAATTTATCATGCTCTTCATATAAAAGATCCTCTTGCTTCTCTAACAATCTATTCTTCTCATTCAAAGCATCAATTAATTCATTGATTTTATCAATTTTAGTTCTATCTAAACCTTTGAATAAGCTTGCGTAGTCTACTTCATCGTCACTAGACTCATCATCACTTGAAGAAGCATACGTAATAGTACTTCGAGTACTTACCTTCTTCTCCTTTGCCATGAGGCAGGTGTGACGCTCGTTGGGGAAGAGAGACGATTTGTTGAAGGTCGTGGCGGCGAGTCCTTCGTCGTCAGAGTCGGACGAAGAACAATCTGAGTCCCATTCTTTTCCAAGGTGTGCTTCGCCCTTAGCCTTCTTGTAAACCTTCTTGTTCTCTTTCTTCCCATTTTTTCCTTGTTCCTGGTCACTATCATTATCGGGACAGTTAGCAATAAAGTGACCAATCTTACCACACTTGAAGCAGGAGCACTTTCCCTTCGTCTTGCCCTTGTTGGGATGCTCCTTGCGACCTTTGAGCACCGTCTTGAAGCGCTTGATGATGAGGGCCATTTCATCCTCATTTAGATCGGCCGCCTCAACTTGCGCCACTGAAAGTCGCCTAGAGGGGGGGTCAATAGGGCGAATCTGAAATTTACAAACTTAAGCAAAACTATAAGCCGGGTTAGCGTTAGAAATATAAACGAGTCCGAGAGAGAGGGCGCAAAAACAAATCATGAGCAAATAAAGAGCGAGACACGATGATTTGTTTTACCGAGGTTCGGTTCTTGCAAACCTACTCCCCGTTGAGGTGGTCACAAAGACCGAGTCTCTTTCAACCCTTTCCCTCTCTCAAACGGTCACTTAGACCAAGTGAGCTTCTCTTCTCAATCAATCATAACACGAAGTTCCCGCAAGGACCACCACACAATTGGTGTCTCTTGCCTCGGTTACAATTGAGTACGATCACAAGAAGAATGAGAAAGAAAAGAAGCAATCCAAGCGCAAGAGCTCAAATGAACACGAATATCACTCTCTCACTAGCCACTATTGATTTGAGTTGTATTTGGACTTGGGAGAGGATTTGATCTCTTTAGAGTGTCTAGAATTGAATGCTATAGCTCTTGTAATGTGTGGAAGGTGGAAAACTTGGATCCATTGATTGTGGGGTGGTTGGGGTATTTATAGCCCCAACCACCCAAAAATGGCCGTTGGAAGGCTGCTGTCGCATGGCGCACGCCAGCCACGTCAGCAGACCGTTGGGGTTCGACCGTTGGAGCTCTGACAGGTGGGGCCTTTGGGCTGTCCGGTGGTGCACCGGACAGGTCCTGTAGACTGTCTGGTGCGCCAACTGCGCGTGCTCTGACTCTGGCGCGCACTGTAGCACATTGAATGCAGTTGCAGTCGACCGTTGCGCGCGAAGTAGTCGTTGCTCCACTGGCACACCGGACAGTTGTAACACCCCAATTGTTACCATGGCTATGGCACCCCTATGCACTAATGACTGTGATCACATGTGGAAGAAACTTAAGGAGAAAAGCATAAGAACCTTGGAGACCATGTATTAACTAAGAAAGTTAATGACCTAAATGCATTACCCAAGCTTTTGTGCACTTATCACCTTGGACAAGAGGGGAGTAAACCCTAGACCCCTCTTGAACCCCTATCTCCTAAAACCTTAGTTGAAGGGGGGAGATTAAGCAAATGTGCAAATCATGACCTAACCTTTGGCTAAAGTTAAGTAACATATTAATCAACAAATATAGAGAGGAAACATTGCAAAAAGACCCCTTAAGAAACCCCAAATCCATTCCTTAAGTAGAGAGAGAACTAGAGCTCTCTAATTCTCTCTAAGTCAAATTCTACACCTAATCTAAAGATCCACCGTGTTCACCTTGAAGATGGCACCAAAACCACCTAAGTTGTATACCAAAAATGTGGCATACCACCTAAGGCACCCTCTGGAAAAAGTTGAGACCGAGCCCTTGACGTTTGACATGCCTTGGCATCACTTTTGTCGCGAAGTGGGCAGGGAGACAAGCCAGATTTGGCGTCCGCATATCTTCTGACCTAGGGATTATCTTCCCTTGGAACTAACATACAAGAGATAGCCATAGGTGCCAGGAAGAGGTCTGCGCCGGATTTTTGCCAAGATTCGCACGTATGCGATCTCAGCAAGCTTTTGAACATGGGCAAAAGAACACCTCCACGTGTTCGACGCGCTCTGTGCGCGCCAGAGCACGCCCGCGCCCGACCCCGCGCGCCCCGCGCCATGCCAAGCCGCGCCCGCATCTCCTCCTCGCGCCCGCACCTATAAATCAACCTCAGGCGTTGACCGTACTCCTCCGTGCACGCTCGACCTCACCGGAGCCCGAAACCATCGGCGTTTGCCCCGTGCACGGCGTGCCCGCGGCCATCCGAGCCTCTGCCACCGTAGACCGGCCAACAGAGCCCTTCCCAGCCATGCCCGACCATCGGAAGCGACTGTGCACGCCTCGGTGAAGCTCCCCGAGCAAGGAATCGGACTTTGCTTCGCCGGAGAAGCCAGTCCACGGTCGCCGGACTTCACCCGACCGCCGGTGAACGTAGACCGGGTAATCCTCTGCTCCATTCTTCGATTCCTTGTGCACATAGCCTCTACGTCACCCCGTGGAGCTCATCATGCCATTTGATTGAACTAGATCGTCGTGGTTTAGCCGGAACACCCGCCGCCGACGAGATCACCCGCCTGTGCGCGTGGACAGGCCGATTCCGGCCACCTCCGCCGTCGAGCCGTACACCGTTGTGACCGCCAGGACCTCCCGGAGCCAACCCCGCCCCTCACCGGACCTCTCTCGCCGCCGGTAAGCCGCGCCGCCCTTTTCTTTTCTGCGGGTACTGTTTAAACCTGGGGAGGGACCGCGGGGGAGAAGAAGAAAAGGCTAGGGGGTTTTGTGCATTGTGAGTGACTCATGGGAATAGTAGCGCAGGGGTATAACTGAGAGGATTAGTTTAGAAAGAACCCAGGGTCTTCGGTGCAAAGTGGTTTTTCCAGGAAACCTTTTTATTAACCTGATTTAAATTCAAACAGAACTTGAATAATTCATATCTTCTGTTTTGTTCAGCCAAATCGAGTAAAATCAATTTTGCCATATCTTAAATATTGTAAACTACTTAAGAAAAATATAAAACCCCTAAGTGTTACAGAAAACTTTAAGGTTTTGATTTAAATATTGATTTGGCCAAAAGCTAAATAATAGAAGGAAAAATAGTTTCACTATTAGACTGAGGTTAAGAAAAATTTGGAGAAGTACCTAATCACTTTCTAACCTGTTCAAAAATAATAAACCCCTCTGTACACCCAGTTAAGATAGAGTTTACCATTTAAATCTTTTTTAGCCTAAAGTTAGAGAAAATATTAATGGAGGTTTAAATAAAGAACCAGGGAGCACCCATATTTTTGTTAGTCTACTTATTCAGTATAGTTCACTAGAAAAATTTATTATACCCTGGTTTAGTATAAAATGAATGAGATACCTTTTATTTTAAGAAAACAAGGAAAACTTAGAAAAACCCTAGAAAAATAACCCCAAAGTGAAAACACCCCAAACCTTGGGATAATTAATGTTTTGTTATTAAAAACATAGGAAAAATAGGAAATCTGCTGTTTGACATTTTTCAAATAACAAGATAGTAGAAAGTGCCTTTTTGACATTAAACTTTAGAAAATCACAACTAAATAACCACCAATTAACCTTCTGTGATTTTTGGCACAGAAGCATGTGATTACTGTTAGATACCAACAAAAATGACCCTTAGGACAGAACCCACCCTAGTTAAGAGTTGTAGTGCAAAGTGACCCCCTTTGCCCAACTTTTGTTATTTTTGTCCAAGGCATACTCTTTTTATTCTGGACCTCAAATTCCTAGAACAGACTATAGTGGCCAATAGTAACCCACTGTAATTTTTACAAAATTTTTGGAAAAAGTTAAACCACTGTTGTAGTTCAAACCCACACTAGAATTTATAAATAGAAAATGTAAAAGGGAAATTAATAGTGGGGATTAATGTCACCCTAAACCAACCAGCAAAACCCTTTTTAAATTGCCCACTGAAATATATAAAGGAAATACAAATCCACTATGCTTATCCTTAACAAACCCAAACCCAGAGTGATAAGCATAAACCACTAAAAGCCACGTATGACCAAGAAACCCTAAGTTACTAGCTAAATTAGTTTTTCTTCCTTTAGCATAATATTTGTAAATCCTGCATAATCATGACATACATATTCCTCTTCATTGCATTCGATAGACTGCAACCTCGCCGACGGAGAGTACGTCCTCGTGCCGGAGTAAGGAGCTGCTCAGGAGGTAGCCCCGGATCCAGCACCAGAGCCTGCACTAGAGGACCTGCCTGCCCAGCTTTGGAAGGCAAGCCCCGGTTTTATGCATAACCAATTATATTATGCTATTTTACTACACTTAATGTTTGTAGGATTGTACTGTGCACTTAAGTGTAGGAGTTGAATGAAACCTTAGTTGCATGATCTCAGGAATCCCATTGAGATGAATACTAGTATGCTAAGCCGAGTAGCTGCTTTATTAATTAGGGATTTCGGTAGAAGTCGAGTGATTTTTCTAGCACTCGCGCGAGGTCAGGAATTGGTTGTACCCACTTTCATATCATAATGATGCTGGTCTGTGGATAACAATCCATGGGGATTGGTTGTCTATGAGATGGACAATTGGAATAAGGATTAACGTGCGGATACCTGTGTCAAGCGTTTGAACGTACTAAACACATACCGAGAAATATGGTAAATCGGTAAGCCTAGTACCTGAGTGAACCTACTCGTAGACATATCCCCTCACGCAACCTGAGACGTGGTCTCCCATTCCGGTTATGGTGGGTACAAGTGCGGTCACTGCACGACGGCAGTCGGGGTCAGTGAGGCATTATACGCCAAGGCGGTGAGCCCTGATCTGTTGCCAGGGAGTCGATGGGGACGGTTGATGTGTGTGGGGACGGAGTGCCCCTGCATGTCGTGTGTTTAGGTTTACCTTGCAAGGATAAAAACTCGATTCGAATCGTCTGCTTCTCGCAGCTAATGAGACCGCTTGATCCATTGTGCTGCATTGAGTAACAAGTTGAAATGTGATGATGAGATGAAAGATGTTGATTGCTAAATGTGTTGATACCATGAATGAGTAGATAGTACACATTTAGTCTTAAGAGAGTCACAGTTAAACTTGACAAGCTAAAACTTGATTTTTAGACTCAGCTAGTGCTTTTGGTAACCAAACCCCACAGCCAAACAGCTGCATGTCTTGAGGTAGAGGAGTAGACTCCTCACACCGGGTAAGTCTAGCTGAGTGTTAGTATACTCAGCCTTGCTTGTGGCATAATTTTACAGGTTCTCTGGAGGACATGGTTGCTGGAGTGACTTGGTCGTCCATCTTGCCACCGGGTTGGACTGTCGAGTGGGACCCTGCCTCGGCTGAGGAGGAGCATGAGGAGTGATGGGACAGGCTTCCCCATCTCTCTGTTTATTTATCGTTAGTTTTATTCCGCTGCACTTCAAACAATTATGACTACTTTTGCTAAGACTTCGATGATCATGTAATAAGTTTAATGCTCCTTAATGTATGGTTTTATGCTTTATTGGATTTGCTCTGTGCCTCACCATCGAGTGAGTACGTGGTACTTGATCTTGTTAGTGGCCTCGTTGGACTAGATCCGAGGGACTGACGTGTTATTCCTACTTAAGTGTAGTCTAGCCTCTAAGGTGTGACTTAGGCACTTAAGTTGGAATAATTCGGGCGGTTCCGCCACAGCTGGTATCGGAGCTTGTACCACCATAGAGGAATCAATAAACTATAAGTACCATCCTTTTCCAAAGTAAAACTTGATAGAAACAAATGTTGGATAGATCATAGGATGATCAGGATAGACCTAGGACGTGAAGCTTTAGGATGATAGAGGGGTAGCTAGGTGGTTGATTGAGTAAGCCCTACCGGCTACTATAAGGGATGGGAGTTCTTCCCTATTCCCTTTACGTTGATGTGAGGTCGTTCAGGACGAGCATGCATGCATCCTTAATTAAACTAATGGATAATTGGGTAAGAACTTTAATACAAAATGATGACCAACTAAGTACCCCAGTACCATTGTTGTAGTTAGAGAGAGGCTGAGTTGTGATTCCTTTTTTTATAATTCTTTTTCTTTTACTTACGCTTAACCGTACACAGATGACTTCTCACGGATCCTCGGACGAAGGGAATGCACTGTCCCACACCGACGGGCTTGCACGAGAGGGTTTTCCCCGTATTTTGTGGGAGGTACTTCAGGGAGCTGGTTACACGACGCCTCCCCAGTATGCGGTGCAGCAGTTCGAGAAGCACCGAGTGCCCCGCTGTAGGGTGAGGATGACCCTGGAGCCTCATCCCCTGCAGCCAGGATGGCGTTCGCTGGACTCTGAGTCCTTTGGATACCGGGCTGAGGATACAATCGAGGCGATTGCTCTTCACGGATTGACCACTTTCTGCGGATTCCACCCCTTGGAGCTGTCCACTCACCCCATTGGCTTGTTCCCCGCTGAGAAGGAGGACGACCCAATGTGGAAGGACCGAGTGGAGCATGCCAAGGACATCTGGGCCATCTACCCAGGTCAGACTGCTCACTTGACAGTGCGGTGCATGAATGCCCTGTACCGTCTGCAAGTGATGCGTGGTGAGGCAATGTCCCATCTGATGGCATTGTTGGAGGCAACTAAGATCACCTTGGATAACAGAGAAGAGCTTGTGGTTGACTTGTCCACTGAGATGGTGGAAAAAGACTTACAGGTGGAGCAACTGTCAAATGAGATCCAAGAGCTTGATGAACTGGTGGGAACAAGGGAGAACACCATCGAGGTTCTCGAGGATCAGTTAATTAACACCCAGCAGCAGCTTGCCAAGGCTAACGAGCACCTGGATATGCATCACCAGGAGATCCAGGACATGGAGGCCAATGAGGATGTCGACATCGAAGGAGGAGAGGAGCCTGCCTCCAGCTTGGACACTGCGGGCTCAGGGAGACCACCTTCCCCCGAGTCGAGTGTTGCCTCGTTGCTCACTAGGTCGCAGGGATAGAGTTAGAAGTCAGTGATGGTAGAACTCCTCAAAGCTAGCTTAGCTTTTGCACCCTTGGGGTACTAGGCTAGATAGAGTTGAGTCTTTTGGGCTATTGATGTAATCGCGATAAACTCTTTTGGAGGCATGGTTGGTGAATGTTGTCAGTTTTAAGGAAAAGTTTGGATAATGTGGAATCTTTTATGATTATGCACGAATATATTGGTTTCGCTTTTTGACTCTTTCACCATGATTGAACCTTGAACCTCAAATGTGATATTGAAAATATATACATGATTTTTCAGATGGCCGGGAGAGCGCGTCGTGGTCAAAATGAGCGTGTTCCTCCACCACCGCCACTGCCTCCTACCCTGCAGGAGCTAATGGCTCAGCAGAATGAGATCTTGAGATAGCTAGCTCAACGTCAGCCACCACCTCAGCACTATGGTGGTGATCATCAGTGTCACCCTGCGGCAGCCACCTACCAGGAGTTCCTCAGTACCCAGCCACCATTGTTCACCAGGGCAGAGGACCCACTTGATACGGATGTATGGTTGAGAGTAGTGGAATCCAAATTCCCGCTACTCCATGGAGTTTGTTCAGAGGTCACTAAGGTCAGGTTCGCCACCCAGCAGCTTCGCGGACCCGCGCGGACATGGTGGGACCATTTTCTTGCTATGCAGCCAGAGGACCGAGAGGTGGAGTGGAGAGAGTTCAAGGCAGCTTTCAGGGGGCACCATATACCAGCAGGCATTATGGACCGAAAGCTCAACGAGTTTCTGGCACTCACTCAGGGAAACCGGACAGTGTTACAGTATGCTCAGGCCTTCAATGACATGTGCCAGTATGCCAGGTATCATGCAGACACGGACGAGAAGAAGAGGGACAGGTTCAGGAGGGGGCTCAGCACTAAGCTCCGTGACCGTCTCAACACCGTCAGGGCCAACAGCTATAATGAGTTAGTCAACATGGCCATCTCCCAGGAGGACTGTATCACAGCTCGTCAGGCAGAGAAGAAAAGGAAGACCCCTGTGGCAGGACCTTCAGCTCAGCCACAGCGCTTCAGGATTGTGTCTGACACTCAGAACAGAGGACCTCAGCAGCAGCCAGGACGATGGGTGATCCGACCACAGCAGCAGCAGGCACCCAACCGCACCTAGTTTCCAGCTCAGAGGAACAATCAACAGCAGCAGCAATATCGTCAGGCAAATGACGACAGGTGTTTCACTTGTGGAAACACCAAACATTATGCCAAGAATTGCCCCAGAAACCAGCAGAGGCAGGGACAGAATGTGAATCAGAACCAAGGCAAGAGGCAGAAGGTGCAAGTGAGGCAAGGCAGGCTGAACTTCACCACCATGGCTGATATTCCAGAGGGAGCACCCGTCATGACTGGTATCTTTACAGTTTTGAATTATCCTGCTATTATTCTTTTTGATTCTGGTGCATCGCATAGTTTTATCAGTGCCAAATTTAGTGCCAAGTGTCAGTTACCTTTTCACCACACCAATGGGGGTATTACAATTTCAACACCCGGAGGCAGGGTTGCCACCTACCAAATCAACAAGAATGTGCCTATAAAGTTTGGTAGTTTGATAATCAAAACCAACCTCCTCATTTTGGGTTTGGATAGTGTGGATATCATATTGGGAACTGACTGGTTAACCAAACATCGGGCCACGATGGATATTGCAGCTAGGGCCATTGAAGTGCACTCACCGACCTGTGGTGAAACCACATTATATTTGCCCGACCAGGGTTGTACCCATTCTTGTGCCTTTGTTATGATAGAATCCCCAGTGGAAAGGATCCCAGTGGTCTGTGACTACCCAGATGTTTTTCGAATGAATTGCCAGGGATGCCACCTGATAGAGACATTGAGTTCGCAATTGAATTGCAACCCGGGACTGCTCCTATCTCCAAGAGACCCTATAGGATGCCTCCCGTGGAATTGGCAGAACTAAAAAAGCAACTGCAAGAGTTGTTGGACAAGGGGTTCATTCGCCCAAGTACTTCACCGTGGGGATGTCCGTCCTTATTTGTGAAGAAGAAGGATGAGAGTTTGAGAATGTGTGTTGATTACCGCCCTCTCAATGCGGTGACCATCAAGAACAAATACCCACTGCCCCGCATTGATGTTTTGTTTGATCAGTTGGTGGGAGTCAAAGTGTTCTCCAAGATAGACCTTCGCTCGGGTTACCATCAGATCAAGATCTGTGCCAGTGATATTCCCAAGACGGCCTTCTCTACCAGATATGGGCTCTATGAGTTTTTGGTGATGTCTTTTGGGCTGACCAATGCCCCGGCTTATTTCATGTACCTGATGAACTCAGTATTCATGCCAGAGCTGGACAAATTTGTGGTAGTTTTCATTGATGACATTCTGGTTTATTCCAAGAATGAAGCTGAGCACACTAAACATTTGCATACTGTACTTCAGAGACTGCGTGACCATCAGTTGTATGCTAAGTTGTCTAAATGTGATTTCTGGCTGAGGGAAATTAAATTTTTGGGTCACACAATTTCTCAGGACGGGATATCAGTTGATCCTGAGAAGGTACAAGAAGTAATGGATTGGAAACCTCCTACCACAGTGCGGCAGATTCGGAGTTTTCTGGGATTGGCAGGGTATTATCGACGATTTATTCCGGATTTCTCCAGAATTGCCAAGCCAACTACTGAACTGTGGAAGAAAGGAGTCAAATATAATTGGAGCCAGAAGTGTGAAGATGCCTTTCATACACTAAGGCAGCATTTGACAACAGCCCCAGTGCTCGCTCAACCTGACAACACCAAGCCCTTTGAAGTGTATTGCGATGCTTCCGGTACTGGATTGGGATGTGTCTTAATGCAAGATAACAGAGTGATTGCTTATGCCTCCCGAGCACTTAGACCCCATGAGCAGAACTACCCTACCCATGATCTGGAGTTAGCAGCTGTGGTTCATGCTCTCAAGATATGGAGACATTACTTGATGGGAGCTCACTGTAACATTTACACTGATCATAAGAGTCTCAAATACATTTTCACTCAGGCAGATCTTAATATGAGGCAGAGAAGATGGTTGGAATTAATCAAGGACTATGATTTGGAGGTGCATTACCATCCTGGCAAAGCCAACGTTGTGGCAGATGCCTTGAGCAGAAAGGCCCAGTGTAATTGTATGAGCATGGATGCAAGAGTCACCACCCTGTGTGATGAGTTGTGTAAACTAAACCTGGATGTGGTTTCTTCAGGTGATTTAAATTATATCTCGGTGGAGCCCACATTACAAGAGCAAATAGTCAGGGCACAGATTGAAGACAAAGGTGTTCAGGTCATTAAGGAAATGATCAAGCAGAAGGCAGAAAAATACAAATGCTTCCGTCAGGACAGCAAAGGAATTCTATGGTTTGGAGATCGATTGGTTGTTCCCAAGGACCCCGAGCTCAGAAAGAAGATATTGGATGAAGCTCACCTTTCAAAATTCTCTATGCACCCCGGCAGCAACAAGATGTATCATGATCTCAGATCCTTATACTGGTGGACCAGTATGAAGAGGGAAATTGCCAAGTACATATCCGAGTGTGACACCTGCCAGAGAATTAAGGCCAGTCATTTGAAGACAGCGGGCCCTTTGCAACCCCTTCCCATACCATCTTGGAAATGGGAGGACACTTGCATGGACTTTATCGTGGGATTGCCCAATACCTCCCGGCACCATGATTCTATTTGGGTCATTGTGGACAGATTGACCAAGACCGCTCATTTCTTACCAGTGCATACCACCCATAAGACAGAGAAATATGCAGAAATCTATGTTGATCAAATAGTGCGTTTGCATGGTATTCCAAAGACCATTGTATCTGACAGAGGAGCACTGTTTGTGGCACGCTTTTGGGAGCAGCTACAAGAGTCACTTGGGACCCATGCAATAAGAAGCTCCGCATATCATCCGCAGACAGATGGCCAGACAGAAAGAGTAAATCAAATCATCGAAGACATGTTGCGAGCTTGTGTGCTACACTATGGTAAAAATTGGGACAAGTGTCTTTCTTTGGCGGAATTCTCCTATAATAACAGCTATCAGTCCAGTTTGAAGATGGCACCTTTTTAAGCCTTATATGGGAGAAGATGTAGAACCCCGCTCAATTGGTCTCAAGCAGGAGAGAGGGAAATATTTGGACCAGACTTGGTACTTGAAGCAGAGGAAAAGGTCAGAGTCATTAAGAAGAACCTAGAAGCTGCTCAGGCCAGACAGAAGAGCTATCATGATAAGAGGCGGAAGCCTCTACAGTTTGAAGTGGGAGATCATGTTTATCTGAAGGTGTCACCCACCAAGGGTGTTTAGAGATTTGGAATCAAGGGCAAGTTAGCTCCTCGCTACATTGGACCCTATGAGATCAAAGCAAATTGTGGACCCGTAGCCTATCAATTGGAGTTGCCACCCCACATGTCAGCAGTTCACAATGTGTTTCATGTATCTCAGCTACGGAAATGTGTCCGCCTACCCACTGACATGCTACCTGAACCAGAAATTGAGATAGAACCAGACTTGTCCTATCAAGAGTACCCCGTCAAGGTATTGGATCAGAAAGAGAGGTCAACGCGGGCAAGGTCGATCAGAATGTATAAGGTTCAGTGGAGTCACCATTCAATAGAAGAAGCTACATGGGAGACTGAGGATTTTCTACGCTCTCGCTTCCCCGACTTTCTGCCCAAAGGAGTCGGTACGTAACCCAAAACCCCACCCCCACCTGCCCTTTGAATACAAATATAAGAAAAACTTAGATGATAAGGGTATTCTAAGTTGTGGTTTTGACTTAAAAAGGACTTCCTTCTGAAGTCGCAAAGAGAATGACATTCGAAGAGCAGTTAACTAATGAAACTTGAATCAAAGAAGGAACAACACACCAACGCACCTTCTCGGCACCCCCTCCTGAGGACTCTACCTAAAATCTCGGGACGAGATTCCTTTAAGGGGGGAGGGTTGTAACACCCCAAGTGTTACCATGGCTATGGCACCTCTATGCACTAATGACTGTGATCACATGTGGAAGAAACTTAAGGAGAAGAGCATAAGAACCTTGGAGACCATGTATTAACTAAGAAAGTTAATGACCTAAAAGCATTACCCAAGCTTTTGTGCACTTATCACCTTGGACAAGAGGGGAGTAAACCCTAGACCCCTCTTGAACCCCTATCTCCTAAAACCTTGGTTGAAGGGGGGAGATTAAGCAAATGTGCAAATCATGACCTAACCTTTGGCTAAAGTTAAGTAACATATTAATCAACAAATATAGATAGGAAACATTGCAAAAAGACCCCTTAAGAAACCCCAAATCCATTCCTTAAGTAGAGAGAGAACTAGAGCTCTCTAATTCTCTCTAAGTCAAATTCTACACCTAATCTAAAGATCCACCGTGTTCACCTTGAAGATGGCACCAAAACCACCTAAGTTGTATACCAAAAATGTGGCATACCACCTAAGGCACCCCCTGGAAAAAGTTGAGACCGAGCCCTTGACGTTTGACATGCCTTGGCATCACTTTTGTCGCGAAGTGGGCAGGGAGACAAGCCAGATTTGGCGTCCGCATATCTTCTGACCTAGGGCTTATCTTCCCTTGGAACTCGCATACAAGAGATAGCCATAGGTGCCAGGAAGAGGTCTGCGCCGGATTTTTGCCAAGATTCGCAAGTATGCGATCTCAGCAAGCTTTTGAACATGGGCAGAAGAACACCTCCACGTGTTCGACGCGCTCTGCGCGCGCAAGAGCACGCCCGCGCCCGACCCCGCGTGCCCTGCGCCACGCCAAGCCGCGCCCGCGTCTCCTCCTCGCGCCCGCCCCTATAAATCACCCTCAGGCGTCGACCGTACTCCTCCGCGCACGCTCGACCTCACCGGAGCCCGAAACCACCGGCGTTTGCCCCGTGCATGGCGTGCCCGCGGCCACCCGAGCCCCTGCCACCGTAGACCGGCCAACAGAGCCCTTCCCAGCCACGCCCGACCATCGGAAGCGACTGTGCACGCCTCGGTGAAGCTCCCCGAGCAAGGAATCGGACTTTGCTTCGCCGGAGAAGCTACTCCACGGTCGCCGGACTTCGCCCGACCGCCGGTGAATGTAGACTGGGTAATCCTCTGCTCCATTCTTCGATTCCTTGTGCACATAGCCTCTACGTCACCCCGTGGAGCTCATCGTGCCATTTGATTGAACTAGATCGTCGTGGATTAGCCGGAACACCCGCCGCCGACGAGATCACCCGCCTGCGCACGTGGTCCGGCCGATTCCGGCCACCTCCGCCGTCGAGCCGTACACCGTTGTGACCGCCAGGACCTCCCGGAGCCAACCCCGCCCCTCACCGGACCTCTCTCGCAGCCGGTAAGTCGCGCCGCCCTTTTCTTTTCCGCGGGTACTGTTTAAACCTGGGGAGGGACCGCGGGGGAGAAGAAGAAAAGGCTAGGGGGTTTTGTGCATTGTGAGTGACTCAGGGGAATAGTAGCGCAGGGGTATAACTAAGAGGATTAGTTTAGAAATAACCCAGGGTCTTCGGTGCAAAGTGGTTTTCCAGAAAACCTTTTTATTAATCTGATTTAAATTCAAACAGAACTTGAATAATTCATATCTTCTGTTTTGTTCACCCAAATCGAGTAAAATCAATTTTGCCAGATCTTAAATATTGTAAACTACTTAAGAAAAATATAAAACCCCTAAGTGTTACAGAAAACTTTAAGGTTTTGATTTAAATATTGATTTGGCCAAAAGCTAAATAATAGGAGGAAAATAGTTGCACTATTAGACTGAGGTTAAGAAAAATTTGAAGAAGTACCTAATCACTTCCTAACCTATTTAAAAATAATAAACCCCTCTGTACACCCAGTTAAGATAGAGTTTACCATTTAAATCCTTTTTAGCCTAAAGTTAGAGAAAATATTAATGGAGGTTTAAATAAAAAACCAGGGAGCACCCATATTTTTGTTAGTCTACTTATTCAGTATAGTTCACTAGAAAATTTTATTATACCCTGGTTTAGTATAAAATGAATGGGATACCTTTTACTTTAAGAAAACAAGGAAAACTTAGAAAAACCCTAGAAAAATAACCCTAAGGTGAAAACACCCCAAACCTTGGGATAATTAATGTTTTGTTATTAAGAACTTAGGAAAAATAGAAAATCTGCTGTTTGACATTTTTCAAATAACAAGATAGTAGAAAGTGCCTTTTTGACATTAAACTTTAGAAAATCACAACTAAATAACCACCAATTAACCTTCTGTGATTTTTGGCACAGAAGCATGTGATTACTGTTAGATACCAACAAAAATGACCCTTAGGACAGAACCCACCCTAGTTAAGAGTTGTAGTGCAAAGTGACCCCTTTGCCCAACTTTTGTTATTTTTGTCCAAGGCATACTCTTTTTATTCTGGACCTCAAATTCCTATAACAGACTATAGTGGACAATAGTAACCCACTGTAATTTTTACAAAATTTTTGGAAAAAGTTAAACCACTGTTGTAGTTCAAACCCACACTAGAATTCATAAATAGAAAATATAAAAGGGAAATTAATAGTGGGGATTAATGTCACCCTAAACCAACCAGCAAAACCCTTTTTAAATTGTCCACTGAAATATATAAAGGAAATATAAATCCACTATGCTTATCCTTAACAAAACCCAAACCCAGAGTGATAAGCATAAACCACTAAAAGCCACGTATGACCAAGAAACCCTAAGTTACTAGCTAAATTATTTTTTCTTCCTTTAGCATAATATTTGTAAATCCTGCATAATCATGACATACATATTCCTATTCATTGCATTCGATAGACTGCAACCTCGCCGACGGAGAGTACGTCCTCGTGCCGGAGCAAGGAGCTGCTCAGGAGGTAGCCTCGGATCCAGCACCAGAGCCTCCACCAGAGGACTTGCCTGCCCCAGCTTTGGAAGGCAAGCCCCGATTTTATGCATAACCAATTATATTATGCTATTTTACTACACTTAATGTTTGTAGGATTGTACTGTGCACTTAAGTGTAGGAGTTGAATGAAACCTTAGTTGCATGATCTCAGGAATCCCATTGAGATGAATACTAGTATGCTAAGCCGAGTAGCTGCTTTATTAATTAGGGATTTCGGTAGAAATCGAGTAATTTTTCTAGCACTCGCGCGAGGTCAGGAATTGGTTGTACCTACTTTCATATCATAATGATGCTGGTCTGTGGACAACAATCCATGGGGATTGGTTGTCTACGAGATGGACAATTGGAATAAGGATTAACGTGCGGATACCTGTGTCAAGCGTTTGAACGTACTAAACACATACCGAGAAATATGGTAAATCGGTAAGCCTAGTACGTGAGTGAACCTGCCCGCAGACATATCCCCTCACGCGACCTAAGACGTGGTCTCCCATTCCGGTTATGGTGGGTACAAGTGCGGTCACTGCACGACGGTAGTCGGGGTCAGTGAGGCATTATACGCCAAGGCGGTGAGCCCTGATATGTTGCCAGGGAATCGATGGGGACGGTTGATGTGTGTGGGGACGGAGTGCCCCTGCATGTCGTGTGTTTAGGTTTACCTTGCAAGGATAAAAACTCGATTCGAATCATCTGCTTCTCGCAGCTAATGAGACTGCTTGATCCATTGTGCTGCATTGAGTAACAAGTTGAAATGTGATGATGAGACGAAAGATGTTGATTGCTAAATGTGTTGATACCATGAATGAGTAAATAGTACACATTTAGTCTTAAGAGAGTCACACTTAAACTTGACAAGCTAAAACTTGATTTTTAGACTCAGCTAGTGCTTTTGGCAACCAAACCCCACAGCCAAACAGCTGCATGTCTAGAGGTAGAGGAGTAGACTCACCATCGAGTGAGTACGTGGTACTTGATCCTGTTAGTGGCCTCGTCGGACTAGATCCGAGGGACTAACGTGTTATTCCTACTTAAGTGTAGTCTAGCCTCTAAGGTGGGACTTAGGCACTTAAGTTGGAATAATTCGAGCGGTTCCGCCACAATAGTCCGGTGCTTCACCGGCAGTCCGGTGAATTATAGCGGAGCGGCCTCCCATTGTCCCGAAGGTGGCAAGTTCAGCATCGAGTGCCCTGGTGCACCGGACACTGTCCGGTGGTGCACCGTACACTGTTCGGTGGCACACCGGACAGTCCGGTGCGCCAGACCAGGGTGCCTTTTGGGATGTCTTTTGCTCTCTTTGTTTGAACCCTTTCTTGGTCTTTTTATTGGCTTATTGTGAACCTTTGGCACCTGTAAAACTTATAGACTAGAGCAAACTAGTTAGTCCAATTATTTGTGTTGGGCAATTCAACCACCAAAATCAATTAGGAAAAAGGTGTAAGCCTAATTCCCTTTCAATCTCCCCCTTTTTGGTGATTGATGCCATCACAAACCAAAGCAAGTATAGAAGTGTATAATTGCACTAGTTTGCATAATGTAAGTGCAAAGATTACTTAGAATTGAACCAATAAATATTTTCATAAGATATGCGTGGATTGTTTCTTTATTTTTAACATTTTGGACCATGCTTGCACCACATGTTTTGTTTTTGCAAATTCTTTTGTAAATTCATTTCAAAGTTCTTTTGCAAATAGTCAAAGGTAAATGAATAAGATTTTGAGAAGCATTTTCAAGATTTGAAATTTTCTCCCCCGGTTTCAAATGCTTTTCCTTTGACTAAAACAAAACTCCCCCTTAATAAAATCCTCCTCTTAGTGTTCAAGAGGGTTTTAAGATACCGATTTTGAAAATACTACTTTCTCCCCCTTTTGAATACAATAAGATATCAATTGAAAAATTCATCATTTCAAGACTTTTTCTTAACTCAAATTTTGAAAAATGGTGGTGGTGGTGCGGTCCTTTTGCTTTGGGCTAATACTTTCTCCCCCTTTGGCATGAATCGCCAAAAACGGATACTTGAGTGAAATATAAGCCCTTTTAACTAATTTCTCCCCCTTTGGCGAACACAATAGGAGTGAAGATTATACCAAAGTTGGAGAGTTGCTCGGAGCGACAGCGAAGGATGAGTAATTGATGGAGTGGAGTGGAGTGGAAGCCTTTGTCTTCGCCGAAGACTTCAATTCCCTTTCAATCTATGACTTGGTTTGAAATTCACTTGAAAACATATTAGTCATAGCAAATAAAATAGACATGATCAAAGATATATTTATGAGCTATGTGTGCAAAACATCAAAAGAAATTCCTAGAATCAAGAATATTTAGCTCATGCCTAAGTTTGTTAAAAGTTTGTTCATCTAGTGGCTTGGTAAAGATATCGGCTAATTGTTCCTTAGTGTTAATGTATGCAATCTCGATATCCCCCTTTTGTTGGTGACCCCTTAGAAAATGATACCGAATGGCTATGTGTTTAGTGCGGCTATGCTCAACGGGATTATCCGCCATGCGGATTGCACTCTCATTATCACATAGAAGAGGAACTTTGGTTAATTTGTAACCATAGTACCTAAGGGTTTGCCTCATCCAAAGTAATTGCGTGCAACAATGGCCTGCGGCAATATACTCGGCTTCAGCGGTAGAAAGAGCTACGGAATTTTGCTTCTTTGAAGCCCAAGACACAAGAGACCTTCCCAAGAACTGGCAAGTCCCCGATGTGCTCTTTCTATTAATTTTACGCCCCGCCCAATCGGCATCCGAATAACCAATTAAATCAAATGTGGATCCCCGAGGGTACCAAAGCCCAAACTTAGGAGTATAAACTAAATATCTCAAGATTCGTTTTACGGCCGTAAGGTGAGCTTCCTTAGGGTCGGCTTGGAATCTTGCACACATGCATACGGAAAGCATAATATCCGGTCGAGATGCACATAAATAGAGTAAAGAACCTATCATCGACCAGTATACCTTTTGATCTACGGATTTACCTCCCGTGTCGAGGTTGAGATGCCCATTGGTTCCCATGGGTGTCTTGATGGGCTTGGCATCCTTCATCCCAAACTTATTTAGAATGTCTTGAATATACTTTGTTTGGCTAATGAAGGTGCCCTCTTGGAGTTGCTTCACTTGAAATCCCAAGAAGTACTTCAACTCCCCCATCATAGACATCTCGAATTTCTGTGTCATGATCCTACTAAATTCCTCACATGTAGATTCGTTAGTAGACCCAAATATAATATCATCAACATAAATTCGGCATACAAACAAATCATTGTCAAGAGTTTTAGTGAATAGAGTAGAATCGGCCTTTCCGACTTTGAAGCCATTAGTGATAAGGAAATCTCTTAGGCATTCATACCATGCTCTTGGGGCTTGCTTGAGCCCATAAAGCGCCTTAGAGAGTTTGTAAACATGGTTAGGATACTCACTATCTTCAAAGCCGGGAGGTTGCTCAACATAGACCTCTTCCTTGATTGGTCCATTGAGGAAGGCACTTTTCACGTCCATTTGGTAAAGCTTAAAGCCATGGTAAGTAGCATGGGCAAGTAAAATGCGAACTGACTCAAGCCTAGCTACGGGTGCATAGGTTTCACCGAAATCCAAACCTTCGACTTGTGAATATCCCTTGGCCACAAGTCGGGCTTTGTTCCTTGTCACCACACCATGCTCATCTTGTTTGTTGCGGAAGACCCACTTGGTTCCTACAACATTTTGGTTAGGACGTGGAACTAAATGCCATACCTCGTTCCTAGTGAAGTTGTTGAGCTCCTCTTGCATCGCCACCACCCAATCCGAATCTTGTAGTGCCTCCTCTACCCTGTGTGGCTCAATAGAGGAAACAAAAGAGTAATGTTCACAAAAATGAGCAACCCGAGATCGAGTAGTTACCCCCTTTTGAATATCACCGAGGATGGTGTTCACGGGGTGATCTCGTTGAATTGCTTGGTGGACTCTTGGGTGTGGCGGTCTTGGAACATGTTCATCTTCCTCATCTTGATCATGGGCATCTCCCCCTTGATCATTGCTCTCCTCTTGAGGTGGCTCAACTTCCTGATTTTCTCCTTCATCATTTTGAGCCTTATCCTCATCTTGAGTTGGTGGAGATGCTTGTGTGGAGGAAGATGGTTGATCTTGTGCTTGTGGTGGCTCTTCGGATTCCTTAGGACACACATCCCCAATGGACATGTTCCTTAGCGCGACGCACGGAGCCTCTTCATCACCTATCTCATCAAGATCAACTTGCTCTACTTGAGAGCCGTTAGTCTCATCAAACACAATGTCACAAGAAACTTCAACTAGTCCAGAGGACTTGTTAAAGACTCTATATGCCCTTGTGTTTGAATCATATCCTAGTAAAAAGCCTTCTACAGCCTTAGGAGCAAATTTGGATTTTCTACCTGTTTTAACAAGAATAAAGCATTTGCTACCAAAGACTCTAAAATATGAAACATTGGGCTTTTTACCGGTTAGGAGTTCGTATGATGTCTTCTTGAGGATTCGGTGTAGATACAATCGGTTGATGGCGTAGCAAGCGGTGTTGACCGCCTCGGCCCAAAACTGATCCGAAGTCTCGTACTCATCAATCATGGTTCTTGCCATGTCCAATAGAGTTCGATTCTTCCTCTCCACTACACCATTTTGTTGTGGCGTGTAGGGAGAAGAGAACTCATGCTTGATGCCCTCCTCCTCAAGGAAGCCTTCAATTTGAGAGTTCTTGAACTCCGTCCCGTTGTCGCTTCTAATTTTCTTGATTCTTAAGCCGAACTCGTTTTGAGCCCGTCTCAAGAATCCCTTTAAGGTTTCTTGGGTATGAGATTTTTCCTACAAAAAGAACACCCAAGTGAAGCGAGAATAATCATCCACAATAACTAGACAGCACTTACTCCCGTCGATGCTTATGTAAGCTATCGGGCCGAAAAGGTCCAGGTGTAGGAGCTCGAGTGGCCTGTCAGTCGTCATGATGTTCTTGTGTGGATGATGAACACCAACTTGCTTCCCTGCCTGACATGCGCTACAAATTCTGTCTTTCTCAAAATGAACATTTGTTAGTCCCAAAATGTGTTCTACCTTTAGAAGCTTGTGAAGATTCTTCATTCCAACATGTGCTAGTCGGCGATGCCAGAGCCAGCCCATGTTAGTCTTAGCAATTAAGCAAGTGTCGAGTTCAGCTCTATCAAAATCTACTAAGTATAGCTGACCCTCTAACACTCCCTTAAATGCTATTGAATCATCACTTCTTCTAAAGACAGTAACACCTGTATCTGTAAAAAGACAGTTGTAGCCCATTTTGCATAATTGAGAAACGGAAAGCAAATTGTAATCTAAAGAATCTACAAGAAAAACATTGGAAATGGAATGGTCAGGAGATATAGCAATTTTACCCAATCCTTTGACCAAACCTTGATTTCCATCCCCGAATGTGATAGTTCGTTGGGGATCTTGGTTTTTCTCATAGGAGGAGAACATCTTCTTCTCCCTTGTCATGTGGTTTGTGCACCCGCTATCGATGATCCAACTTGAGCCCCCGGATGCATAAACCTACAAAACAAGTTTAGTTCTTGATTTTAGGTACCCAAACGGTTTTGGGTCCTTTGGCATTAGATACAAGAACTTTGGGTACCCAAACACAAGTCTTGGTGCCCTTGTGTTTGTCCCCAACATACTTGGCAACTACTTTGCCGGATTTGTTAGTTAAAACATAAGATGCATCAAAAGTCTTAAATGAAATGTTAGAATCATTTGATGCAATAGGAGTTTTCTTCTTAGGCAATTTTGCACGGGTTGATTGCCTAGAGCTAGATGTCTCACCCTTATACATAAATGCACGATTAGGGCCAGAGTGAGACTTCCTAGAATGAATTCTCCTAATTTTGCTCTCGGGATAACCGGCAGGGTATAAAATATAACCCTCGTTATCCTGAGGCATGGGAGCCTTGCCCTTAACAAAGTTAGATAATCTTTTAGGAGGGGCACCAATTTTGACATTGTCCCCCTTTTGGAAGCCAATGCCATCCTTGATGTGAGGGCGTCTCCCAATATAGAGCATGCTTCTAGCAAATTTAAATTTTTCATTTTCTAAGTCATGCTCATTAATTTTAGCATTAAGTTGAGCTATGTGATCATTTTATTTCTTAATTAAAGCTAGGTGATCATGAATAGCATCAACATTAATATCTCTACATCTAGTGCAAATAGTGACATGCTCAATGGTAGATGTAGAGGGTTTGCAAGAATTAAGTTCAACAATCTTAGCACGTAAAATATTATTGTTATCTCTAAGATCGGAAATGGAAGCATTGCAAACATCTAATTCTTTAGCCTTAGCAATTAATTTTTCGTTTTCAATCTTAAGGCTAGCAAGAGAAACATTTAATTCTTCAATCTTAGCAAGTAATTTAACATTATCATCTCTAAGATTGGGAATTGAAGCATCACAAACATTTGAATCAACCTTAGCAATTAAACTAGCATTCTCATTTCTAAGGTTGATAATAGTATCATGGCAAGTGCTTAGCTCACTAGATAGTTTGTCACATTTTTCCTTAATTAGGAAGTCCTCTTGGGAGTCCAAGAGTTCATCCTTCTCATGAATAACACTAATTAGTTCATTTAATTTTTCTTTTTGTTGCATGTTTAGGTTGGCAAAAAGGATGCGCAAATTATCCTCCTCATCACTAGCATTATCTTCATCACTAGATGATGCATATTTAGTGGAGGATTTTGATTTTACCTTCTTCTTTTTGCCGTCCTTAGCCATGAGGCACTTGTGGCCGACGTTGGGGATGAGGAGTCCCTTGGTGACGGCGATGTTGGCGGCGTCCTCGTCGGAGGAGGAGTCGGAGGAGCTCTCATCGGAGTCCCACTCGCGACACACATGAGCATCGCCGCCCTTCTTCTTGTAGTATCTCTTCTTTTCTCTCCTCTTTCCCTTCTTGTCGTCGCCCCTGTCACTATCACTAAATAATGGACATTTAGCAATGAAATGATCGGGCTTACCACACTTGTAGCAAACTTTCTTGGAGCGAGGCTTGTAATCCTTCCCCTCCTTTGCTTGAGGATTTGGCGGAAGCTCTTGATGATGAGCGACATTTCCTCGTTGTCGAGCTTAGATGCGTCGATGGGTTGTCTACTTGATGTAGACTCCTCCTTTTTCTCCTCTGTTGCCTTGAATGCGACCGGTTGTGCTTCGGACGTGGAGGGGCCATCTAGCTCGATGACTTTCTTTGAGCCTTTGATCATCAACTCAAAGCTCACAAAATTTCCTATTACTTCCTCGGGAGACATTAGTGTATATCTAGGATTACCTCGAATTAATTGAACTTGAGTAGGATTAAGAAAAACGAGGGATCTTAGAATAACCTTGACCATCTCATGGTCATCCCATTTTGTGCTCCCGAGGTTGCGCACTTGATTCACCAAGGTCTTCAAGCGGTTGTACATGTCTTGTGGCTCCTCCCCTTGGCGAAGCCGGAAGCGATCGAGCTCCCCCTCGATCGTCTCCCGCTTGGTGATCTTGGTCACCTCGTCTCCTTCGTGTGCAGTCTTGAGTACGTCCCAAATCTCCTTGGCACTCTTTAACCCTTGCACCTTGTTATACTCCTCTCGACTTAGAGAGGCGAGGAGTATAGTGGTGGCTTGGGAGTTGAAGTGCCAGATTTGGGCGACCTCGTCCGAATCATAGTCTTCATCCCCCGGTGATGGTACCTGTACTCTAATCTCAACAACATCCCAAATGCTAGTGTGGAGTGAGGTTAGGTGATGCCTCATTTTATCACTCCACATATTATAATCTTCACCATCAAACATAGGTGGTTTGCCTAATGGGACGGAAAGTAAAGGAGTACGTTTGGAAATGCGAGGGTAACGTAGGGGAATCTTACTAAACTTCTTGCGCTCATGGCGCTTAGAAGTTACGGACGGTGTGTCGGAGCCGGAGGTGGATGTCGACGAAGAGTCGGTCTCGTAGTAGACCACCTTCCTCATCTTTTTCTTCTTGTCACCGCTCCGACGCGACTTGTTGTGTGAAGGGGATCCCTTCACCTTGTTGGCGGACTCCCCGGATGGAGCCTTCCCATGGCTTGTGGCGGGCTTCTCGTCGGTCCTGAACTCCCTCTTGGCGGATGCTCCCGACATCACTTCGAGCGGTTAAGCTCTAATGAAGCACCGGGCTCCGATACCAATTGAAAGTCGCCTAGAGGGGGGTGAATAGGGCGAATCTGAAATTTATAAACTTAAGCACAACTACAAGCCGGGTTAGCGTTAGAAATATAAATGAGTCCGAGAGAGAGGGCGCAAAAACAAATCGTGAGCAAATAAAGAGCGAGACACGATGATTTGTTTTACCAAGGTTCGGTTCTTGCAAACCTACTCCCCGTTGAGGTGGTCACAAAGACCGGGTCTATTTCAACCCTTTCCCTCTCTCAAACGGTCACTTAGACCGAGTGAGCTTGTCTTCTCAATCAATCGGAACACGAAGTTCCCGCAAGGACCACCACACAATTGGTGTCTCTTGCCTCGGTTACAATTGAGTATGATCACAAGAAGAATGAGAAAGAAAAGAAGCAATCCAAGCGCAAGAGCTCAAATGAACACGAATATCACTCTCTCACTAGCCACTATTGATTTGAGTTGTATTTGGACTTGGGAGATGTCACACCCGGTTTTAAAAGGCAAACCGAATGCAAACCATGTACGTGCCAGGATCAGTTATTCACGTACACAGCAGTTACATAATATGGACATCATCACACAGTGCTCAAAATAGTATTAAAAGGGAATAATAGTTGATTACATCATACGTCTGAGACGTCCATATAGTTCTTACAATAAATCAAAGTGCGGAAAAGAAACGTAGATAAACGCGGCCTTCACAGGCAGCCGACTGGGGGTTGCCGCTAACCCACGCCTAGAACTCGTCGTAGTCTTGAAACTCCTGGAAGTCTCCTTCCACAGCTTCATCTTCGCCTGAGCAGTGGTTGCAATGCTGACAACCTGGGGGGGGTTTGGTGTGTAGAGCAAGGGTGAGTACACATCAACATACTCAGCAAGTATCCTGTTTGGCTGTAGTGGACTAGCTTTATGTGGGGATAAGTCAAGCAGTTGCTTTTAGTTGGTCAGATTATTACTTACTAGTAGAAAGCCAAGTTTTAGCATTACCCAAGTTATTAACCCGATGTACCCTTTCCAAACGGAAAGAATACCACTTACCAGCACCATAGCAATTACCAAAACCATCGATCTCATAGCCACCTGTACCAAAGTATCTCAGATCAAGTACCACTAATCACTGGAGCTCCCTTGGCCGCTCATAACCGCGAGCACGGCTGATATATCAGTTTTCAAACACTCTGCAGAGGTTGTGCACTTTACCCATAAGCCGTGATTCCCATTCTGCCCGGAGAGAGCTACTCCCCATTGACCACTACCTAGGTGGCCTAGCAGGGCATCACTACGTAGCCTTTACAAAGATTCCCCGGGGCTGTAGCCACCCGTTAGGTTTCCTAAATGTACCGCACTCCTCCCCAAGGGACAAATCAACCTTGGCAGAGCGAGCCGCATACACCGAGCCCCATTGACGGCACGACGGCTAAGTGAACTACACCCCGGATCCTCTAATTATTCAGCTAAGGGCACCCCATTCCACCCTCATGGTTGCACTGTTTTCCCGGGCGGTCATCCATAGAACAGGTCCTTACGGAGAGGCACTCGAGAAACCGCTCGAGTCCCCTTAAAGCCACAAGTACAACATCATAATAAGAGAAGGGAAAACAGCGTATCATAGATATTCTCATCATGTTCATTGATTAGAGTTGAGCAATAGCATAAAGCTAAACAGTAATAATCCAACCCAAATAGGTAAGCAAGGATAGGGATAACAAAAGCTAGTCAATCCTTAGGCATAAATGTGTAAAGCGGGAGGTGAATTAAATAATGAATAGGACATAGATAGGTCAAGGGACACTTGCCTCCACCAACCGACTGCTGCTCAGGGGCTTCTCCTGCGAGTTCCTCGGGCTCTTCAACCGGATCGTTCTCTATGCGATTGCAAACATACATACATCCACACATTTAATACAAAAGAACAGTACACCATACAATAGAATGCAATAAGTAAACAGACGTTCTACGCGGGTTCGCGAGTACGGTTAAGAGAGAAAGAGGAAAAGACAGTCGAGAAACGATCACGTTACATGATTATAAATTAACCACTCGCTTAATGGAAGGAAATTTAATGTAGACACTATGTTTAGCATAAAGTAAAGTCATGTTTCATGTCTAATTATTATAAGCAGGTGGAGATAAACAAAAAGATGGTCGCGTGGCGAGACGCGCGACAAAGCTCTCTAAAACAAATTAAAAAGTTAACGACTCGTCGCGCGACCGAGCACGCAGCGAGACACTTCGCCTTAGATACGAGGAGACGTTAAACGTCGCGCGACGAAGCGCACGACGGCATACGTCGACTAAACTGAGTCCAAAGTGGAACGTCGCGTGAATACACACGCGGCGTTATACCTTAAACAACCTAAAACAAAAATGGATCGTCGCGCGACGAAGCGCACGACGCACACAAGATAGAATCTGAATTTAGACAAATCCGTCGCGCGGCGAAGCGCGCGACGCAACACGCTAATTAACGAATAATCACCGCGAGCGCGGGCGAGCGAAGATACGGTCGGGCGAGGCCGGGACGGGAACGGGCGGCCGAACGGGGGGCGGTTGAACCGGCCCAGAGGGCGGTTGAACCGGGCGGGCACGGGGCAGGCCGAGCCGGGGGCGGCCGAGCCGGGGGGTGGGGGCGCACGGGCGAGCGGGGAGAGGCTGGGACGGGGCCGAGCGGGGCCGAGCGGGGGCCGCACGCCGCCGGGGAGGGAGGCCGGGCGGGGAGCCGCCGCGGGACGGGCAGGGGCAGGCGGCCGAGCGCCGCCGGGCGCGGGGGGGAGAGGGGGAGCGCCGCCGCGGGCCGGGGTGCGGGAGCCGCCGCCGCGGGGGGGAGCAGGGCGGGGTCGCCGCGCCGGGCAGGGGAGGGGCCGAGCGGGCGGGGGAGGCCGGGGACGGGGAGCCGAGCGCCGCCGCGGGAGGGAGGCCGGGCGGGCGAGCCGGGGCGGGCGCCGAGCGGGCGGGCAGGGGCGCCGCCGCGCCGGGCAGGGACGGGGTCGGGCGCGGGCAGGGGGAAGAGGGAGGGCGCGCGCGCGGGGGAGAAGAGGAGGGAGAGGGAGAGAGAGAGAAAAGAGAAGGGGAGGGGAGGGGAGCTCACCTCGGGGTCCAGAATCCGGTGATCGCCGTCTCCAAATCCTAGGGCACCACGGGGAGAGAGAGGTGGAAGAGGGAGAGGAGAGGTTGTTGCGCGGGAGATCCAAATGAGAGAGGGAGAGAGGTGGGGGCGCATGGGGGGGGTTTTGGGCGCCGGGGGCGCGCAGGCCGGGGCGGGCCGGGCCGGCTGAGCTGGGCTGGACTAAGCTGGGCTGGGCCGAACCACTTCGCGGATCAAAAACCCACGACGAGCGCGACCACAAAACGGACTTAAATCGCGAACCGAAATCCGGAACGGAACGAGACGAACACACAACGTCAGACAAAGAAATGTGCTTCGGCATGATGCAACACCCATGACACTTAGGTTTTGGTTTATACATGACACGGACACCTGCCGCTATACTGGTTTGAAATTGGGAAGAAGGAGCAAACGGGGAAAGAGAAGAGAGAGTAACGCCCGAATTTGGTGAGAGAAAAGAAGAAAAAATTCTACCCCCAAATTCAGGGCGTTACAAACCTATCCCCCTTAAAAGAATCTCGCCCTCGAGATTCAGGGTTGGCTAGCAAAGAGCTCGGGGTATTTAGCCATCAGATCAACTTCATGCTCCCAGGTTGCTTCTTCCTCAGAGTGATGATTCCATCTGACTTTGCACATTCTGATGGTCTTCCTTCGGGTGACTCTGTCTGCAACCTCAAGGATTTGCACTGGCTTCTCAACGTAGGTCAAGTCCTCCTGGACTTCAAGACCTTCCACTGGCAACTGCTCTTCTGGCACACGCAAGCACTTCTTTAACTGAGACACATGAAAGACATCATGCACAGCAGACAAATTCTCGGGCAAACTGAGCTGATAGGCCACTTCTCCACGTCTTGCAAGAATCTGATACGGACCAATGTAGCGGGGTGCTAGCTTGCCTTTCACTCCGAATCTTCTGACTCCTCTGATCGGTGACACTTTCAGATAGACAAAGTCTCCGACTTCGAAACTCAGCTCTCTTCTTCTTGTGTCTGCATAGCTTCGCTGCCTCGATTGCGCTATCTTCAGATTCTCTCGAACCATCTTGATGTTCTCTTCGGCTTCAAGCAAAATGTCTGGCCCAAACACTTGCTTCTCTCCAGGCTGATCCCATTGCAACGGAGTTCTACAACTCCTTCCATAGAGCGCCTGAAATGGTGACATCTTCAAACTGGCCTGATAACTGTTGTTATAGGAAAACTCCGCATAAGGCAATCTCTTATCCCATCCGGACTGATCTTGCAACGCACAGGCTCTCAACATGTCTTCAAGAATTTGATTGGTTCTTTCGGTCTGGCCATCTGTCTGCGGATGATAAGCTGAACTGAAATTCAGATGCGTGCCCAAAGCTTCATGCAACTGCTGCCAGAAATGAGAGGTGAACTGCGTTCCTCTGTCTGACACTATCTTCTTTGGCACACCATGAAGACAAACGATCCGAGACATATACAACTCTGCCAATACTGCACTGCTGTAGTTGGTCTTGACAGGTATGAAGTGGGCTGACTTGGTCAAGCGGTCCACTACTACCCAAATGGAATCGTAGCCGGCTCGAGTGCGAGGCAATCCGACTATGAAATCCATACCAATTTCATCCCATTTCCACTGAGGGATCTGCAACGGTTGCAACAATCCAGCAGGTCTCTGGTGCTCTGCCTTAATTCTTCGGCAACTATCGCACATAGTCACATGCTCTGCGATTTCCCTCTTCATTCCGTACCACCAGAATTTCTTCTTCAGATCCTGATACATCTTCTCACTGCCAGGGTGAATCGAATAGGCTGTCTCATGAGCTTCCTTAAGGATCAACTCCCGAATAGACTGGACATTGGGAACACACAAGCGGTCTTTGAACCATATCACGCTTTCTGCATCTTCTCGAAAATCTTTGCCTTTGCCATCTAGAATCAGTCGCCGAATCTCACTGATCTTCTCATCATTCTTCTGCGCTTCTTTGATTTCGCGCTCCAAGGTAGGTTCCAACTCGACTGTGACTCCTCGCGAATTGTTCAGAAATCCGAGACTCAACCTGTCGAACTCCTTGGCCAACTCATAAGGCATCGGACGAGCGACCATCAGATTGACTTGACTCCTTCTGCTCAAAGCATCTGCCACTACGTTTGCTTTGCCTGGATGGTAATGAATCTCCAACTCATAGTCTTTGATCAACTCTAACCATCTTCGTTGCCTCATGTTCAACTCTGACTGAGTGAATATGTACTTCAGACTCTTGTGATCTGTGTAAACATCGCATTTCTGTCCATACAGATAGTGCCTCCATGTCTTCAGTGCATGAACCACTGCTGCCAACTCTAGGTCATGGATTGGGTAATTCTTCTCATGAACCTTCAACTGTCGGGACGAGTAAGCCACAACTCTTCCCTCTTGCATCAACACACATCCCAAACCTGTGTAACAAGCATCACAATACACCGAGAAGGGCTTGTGCACATCAGGCAAGACTAGGACAGGCGCTGTAGTCAACTTCTCTTTCAGCGCTTCAAAGGCCTCTTGGCATTTCTGGGTCCACTTGAACTCAACTTTGTTGCCTAGCAACGCTGTCATAGGTTTCGCAATCTTCGAAAACCCTTCAATGAATCGCCGATAATATCCGGCCATTCCAATGAAACTCTTGATTCCTCGAGCATCTGTTGGCGCTTTCCAGTTCAGAATGTCTGCCACTTTCTTCGGATCCACAGCCAATCCTTCTTTGTTGATTATATGACCCAAGAACAGGACTTCACTGATCCAGAACTCACACTTGCTCAACTTTGCATACAACTGGTGCTCTCGCAATCTCTGCAACACCATCTTCAAATGATCTGCATGCTCTTCTTCGCTTTGAGAATAAACCAGAATGTCATCAATGAATACCACCACAAACTTATCAAGGTAATCCATGAATACACTGTTCATCAAGTTCATGAAGAACGCTGGCGCATTGGTCAAACCAAAAGACATCACTGTGAACTCATACAAACCATACTTGGAAATGAATGCCGTTTTCGGAATGTCCGAAGGTCGGATCCTGAGCTGATGATAACCTGACCTCAGATCAATCTTGGAGAACACACTGGATCCTCTCAACTGGTCGAACAGATCTTCTATTCTGGGCAAGGGATACTTGTTCTTGATCGTGACTTCATTCAAAGCTCGATAATCGATGCACATCCTCTTGGTGCCATCTTTCTTCTCCACAAATAGGACAGGGGCGGCCCAAGGCGAGGTGCTTGGCCGGATGTAACCTTTCTCTGACAGCTCATCAATCTGCTCCTTAAGTTCATCCAACTCTGGTCCAGATATTCTGTAAGCTCTCTTAAAGATAGGGGCGGTTCCAGGAAGAAGCTCTATGGCAAACTCAACTTTCCGCTCTGGTGGCATACCCGGTAAGTCCTTTGGAAACACATCCGGGAACTCGGACACAACCTTGATCCTCTCGATTGGGTCTGCTTTACTGCTATCAATAGCTATCTGATAACATCTTCCTTTCTTTGGCTCAGGCGGGACTAACTCGGTCACCACTTCCTCTCCTAGTGGAGACACCAACTTGATTGTCCTCTTATCACAACTGATAACTGCCTGATACTTATCTAGCCAATTCATCCCTAGGATGACATCTATTCCCTGAGTACCCATTACTATAAGGTTGGCGGGAAACGCTATCCCCCTTATTTCCACACTTATATTCAAACAAATGCTATCGGCTCGAATTCTACCACCGGCTGAGTCAATTTGAATGGGGGTTGGCATGGTAGTAATTGGAAGATTATGTGCTTCTACCCATGATGCAGTAATGAAAGAATGCGTTGCTCCAGTATCAAATAACACTTCTGCAATATGGGAGTCGACTGGGAACATACCTACTATCATGCCGGGGGTCTCCTGAACTGCTTCAGCCTCCAAGTGATTCAGTCTTCCATGATTATAACGCGGCTGAGAGCGATTGCCTGCTCCAGGCTGAGGCACATTCTGCTTCGCTGGGGCATTGGGGCCTGACTGCTGCTGGGCTGCCTTCTTCGGACATTGCATCACCCAGTGACCTTGCTCTCCACAGTGGAAACACGCCCTGTTTCCAACCTGAGCTGGTGCTGCCTGATTGCTCTGCTGGTTTGCTGGGGCAGGAAGGCGAGGTGCCTGCTGATTCTGCTTTTGAAACTGACCTCCTGACTGATTGCTCTGACGGTTCTGGTACTGGTGCTGAGGATACTGCCTTTGAAACTGCTGATGCTGCTGAGGTGGACGCTGGTTCTGCCTGAACTGCTGAGGTTGATTGCCTGAGAAACGAGGACGGCTGCTGCTTCCAGGCTGGGGTCCACTGATCTTGCGCTTACGATCCTCCATTTCCTTACGCTTCCTCTCCGTCATGATTGCTCTGTCAATCAGGTGCTGGAATGTCGGGAAGGTGTGATTCATCAGTTGGTACTGCAGAGGGTCAACCAAGCCTCTCAGGAAACGGTATTGTCGCTTGGCGTCGGTGTTGACATCTTCAGGAGCATAGCGAGACAATTGCAGAAACCTGTCTCGGTACTCACTGACCGACAATGGCCCTTGCTTGAGAGCCAGGAACTCCTCCTTCTTCACTGTCATCAGACCTGCAGGAACATGGTACTGACGAAAGCTACTTCTGAACTCTTCCCAAGTTATGGCGTCAGGGTGGGCATGGGTGGCGAGGTAAGACTCCCACCATGATTGGGCTGCTCCTCTCAACAGACGGGGACCATACAGAACTTTCTCCCTGTCATCGCACTGAGCGGTATGCAACTCCCGCTCCACAGTGCGCAGCCAATCTTCAGCATCCATGGGGTCAGAAGAATGAGCGAACGTTGGTGGATGACCTCTCATGAATTCAGCACGCTTGTCTCTGGGCATCTGAGGCATCTGAGGCTGAGGTGGGGCCTGCTGTTGTTGCTGCTGCTGCTGCTGAATGGCGGCCAAAGTCTGACCGATGGCTTGAACTGCCTGAGTCTGCATCAGAAACATCTGCTCGATGGACATCGGGGGCGGGGGCGGCAGGTGCTGCTGCTGGGGCACCTCATCCTGCGGAGCGGCTCGCTCCTGCTGAGCACGCCTTCCTCCTCTGCGCCTGTTCTCTGACATCTGCAGAATGCAACCACACATCAGAACTGATCTGGCAAATCTTGCAGCATAAGGAAAGAGAATAGAATCCTTCAACAGCACTGAACAGATGAGCATCTTCACTGATCTCCAACACGGACCACACAGCTTCTCAGATAAAGAGGAAAGTGGAATAAAAGGTTTCCCCACTATATAACTATCTTCATTAACATAATAGGTAAACCAAAATGCAGGGGATACCCACACTCTGGTGACAATCATTACAAAGATCCAAACCAAACATAGTTCATCATGACAAACATAAATGCACAGGATATAGCAAACTACCCTGTCTAACTAAGACTTAACTAAGAGCGAAACTAACGCTAAGACTGAAGCTTCTATGTATATATATTTTGTATTAATTACAAGATCCAACTCTAACGATCTATGGTTCTAGAGTTATCTTGGTCTTGCAGTCGGGATTGCCATAAGACTGGTGTCCACGCTGAGGTGAGCGGTACGGGTGCTGAGTCCCGACGGGAGCGGGGGAACCACCATCCAAGTGACGACGTTCCGCGCGCTCAGCCCGCAACAGGGCGATCTCAGCACGAGCCCTACTCAGCTCGTCTAATGCATGGTCCAGCTCCGTGTTTAGCACGGCGGCTAGGTTGACTGTGCTGCTCAACCTAGGATTGCCCTCACCGACAGGTGAGACAATCACGCCTCCTGTGCTGCCAGATGAACGGCGGGGGTAATACTTCAGGTCAAGACCATCAGCTGCCCCACCGAAAACCGAGCAGTAGTGCGAAAGCGCACGCCGTGCAGCATCTTGCATGGCTGCCTCAGCTGAGTCCCGCTCAGAGATAGAATAGTGCTCTGAGCAGACCTCAGCACCCTGGAGACTGTTCTCCGGACAGCGCACCAAACAGGTTGCCTCCCAGCGGTCCAGGTGGACCCTGCGACTATGCTGGTAGACCACACAGCGATACTCGACGGACCAAGTATGCCGGTCAAATGTCCGACGTAGCAGGGTGTCGAGCGCATCGTGGAAGTGACACCCGCGAGCAGCGTCGCGAGTGATGGGTCGAGCAACCCATCCTTCCGGCTCAAGGTTAGCAGAGAAGTCGGTGTCGTGGCTCGAGCTGTCGTCGCCATCTCCGTCGTTTGGGTCTCCTCCAGCAGCTACTCCAGAAGCTGGGGCGCCCAGTGGTGGTGCAGGGGGCGGCTCCAGAGGAAGCACAGGGGAGCAGCTCCTCACAGACTCTATCTCCTGGTGGAGCGAGAAAGAAGAGCCCTGCTGCTCCTGCTCCTGTCGTCGACGTTCCTGCTCCTCAAGCAGGCGGTGGTGCAGTCTCTCCAAGTGGCTGGACTGTCCGGCCACGGGACGGCGAAGCGGACGCTCAGCAAGGCGGGAGGGTAAGAAGGGGATGACTGACTTACGTGCAGTGTGTCTAAGTCGAGCCATCTACAAAAGACATCGCAAGCAAAAGGGTGAGAGCAGAATCAATATGACCAGCAAATAATGAATCATAAGTGAATGAAGGATTAGAATAAAACATGTTTTTCAGCAAGGTATAACATATAGTAGAACATAGGTTTTGTCGGTATGACCAACTTTTGAAGGGATGACAAAGTCAAGGAAGGGACAGAGGTCTATAGTCCTTAGAACGACCATTCTACTCTAGGTTAGCGGTCCTACAGTCAGCACGGTTCTGATACCACTTATGTCACACCCGGTTTTAAAAGGCAAACCGAATGCAAACCATGTACGTGCCAGGATCAGTTATTCACGTACACAGCAGTTACATAATATGGACATCATCACACAGTGCTCAAAATAGTATTAAAAGGGAATAATAGTTGATTACATCATACGTCTGAGACGTCCATATAGTTCTTACAATAAATCAAAGTGCGGAAAAGAAACGTAGATAAACGCGGCCTTCACAGGCAGCCGACTGGGGGTTGCCGCTAACCCACGCCTAGAACTCGTCGTAGTCTTGAAACTCCTGGAAGTCTCCTTCCACAGCTTCATCTTCGCCTGAGCAGTGGTTGCAATGCTGACAACCTGGGGGGGGGGGGTTTGGTGTGTAGAGCAAGGGTGAGTACACATCAACATACTCAGCAAGTATCCTGTTTGACTGTAGTGGACTAGCTTTATGTGGGGATAAGTCAAGCAGTTGCTTTTAGTTGGTCAAATTATTACTTACTAGTAGAAAGCCAAGTTTTAGCATTACCCAAGTTATTAACCCGATGTACCCTTTCCAAACGGAAAGAATACCACTTACCAGCACCATAGCAATTACCAAAACCATCGATCTCATAGCCACCTGTACCAAAGTATCTCAGATCAAGTACCACTAATCACTGGAGCTCCCTTGGCCGCTCATAACCGCGAGCACGGCTGATATATCAGTTTTCAAACACTCTGCAGAGGTTGTGCACTTTACCCACAAGCCGTGATTCCCATTCTGCCCGGAGAGAGCTACTCCCCATTGACCACTACCTAGGTGGCCTAGCAGGGCATCACTACGTAGCCTTTACAAAGATTCCCCGGGGCTGTAGCCACCCGTTAGGTTTCCTAAATGTACCGCACTCCTCCCCAAGGGACAAATCAACCTTGGCAGAGCGAGCCGCATACACCGAGCCCCATTGACGGCACGACAGCTAAGTGAACTACACCCCGGATCCTCTAATTATTCAGCTAAGGGCACCCCATTCCACCCTCATGGTTGCACTGTTTTCCCGGGCGGTCATCCATAGAACAGGTCCTTACGGAGAGGCACTCGAGAAACCGCTCGAGTCCCCTTAAAGCCACAAGTACAACATCATAATAAGAGAAGGGAAAACAGCGTATCATAGATATTCTCATCATGTTCATTGATTAGAGTTGAGCAATAGCATAAAGCTAAACAGTAATAATCCAACCCAAATAGGTAAGCAAGGATAGGGATAACAAAAGCTAGTCAATCCTTAGGCATAAATGTGTAAAGCGGGAGGTGAATTAAATAATGAATAGGACATAGATAGGTCAAGGGACACTTGCCTCCACCAACCGACTGCTGCTCAGGGGCTTCTCCTGCGAGTTCCTCGGGCTCTTCAACCGGATCGTTCTCTATGCGATTGCAAACATACATACATCCACACATTTAATACAAAAGAACAGTACACCATACAATAGAATGCAATAAGTAAACAGACGTTCTACGCGGGTTCACGAGTACGGTTAAGAGAGAAAGAGGAAAAGACAGTCGAGAAACGATCACGTTACATGATTATAAATTAACCACTCGCTTAATGGAAGGAAATTTAATGTAGACACTATGTTTAGCATAAAGTAAAGTCATGTTTCATGTCTAATTATTATAAGCAGGTGGAGATAAACAAAAAGATGGTCGCGTGGCGAGACGCGCGACAAAGCTCTCTAAAACAAATTAAAAAGTTAACGACTCGTCGCGCGACCGAGCACGCAGCGAGACACTTCGCCTTAGATACGAGGAGACGTTAAACGTCGCGCGACGAAGCGCACGACGGCATACGTCGACTAAACTGAGTCCAAAGTGGAACGTCGCGTGAATACACACGCGGCGTTATACCTTAAACAACCTGAAACAAAAATGGATCGTCGCGCGACGAAGCGCACGACGCACACAAGATAGAATCTGAATTTAGACAAATCCGTCGCGCGGCGAAGCGCGCGACGCAACACGCTAATTAACGAATAATCACCGCGAGCGCGGGCGAGCGAAGATACGGTCGGGCGAGGCCGGGACGGGAACGGGCGGCCGAACGGGGGGCGGTTGAACCGGCCCAGAGGGCGGTTGAACCGGGCGGGCACGGGGCAGGCCGAGCCGGGGGCGGCCGAGCCGGGGGGTGGGGGCGCGCGGGCGAGCGGGGAGAGGCCGGGACGGGGCCGAGCGGGGCCGAGCGGGGGCCGCACGCCGCCGGGGAGGGAGGCCGGGCGGGGAGCCGCCGCGGGACGGGCAGGGGCAGGCGGCCGAGCGCCGCCGGGCGCGAGGGGGGGAGAGGGGGAGCGCCGCCGCGGGCCGGGGTGCGGGAGCCGCCGCCGCGGGGGGGAGCAGGGCGGGGTCGCCGCGCCGGGCAGGGGAGGGGCCGAGCGGGCGGGGGAGGCCGGGGACGGGGAGCCGAGCGCCGCCGCGGGAGGGAGGCCGGGCGGGCGAGCCGGGGCGGGCGCCGAGCGGGCGGGCAGGGGCGCCGCCGCGCCGGGCAGGGACGGGGTCGGGCGCGGGCAGGGGGAAGAGGGAGGGCGCGCGAGCGGGGGAGAAGAGGAGGGAGAGGGAGAGAGAGAGAAAAGAGAAGGGGAGGGGAGGGGAGCTCACCTCGGGGTCCAGAATCCGGTGATCGCCGTCTCCAAATCCTAGGGCACCACGGGGAGAGAGAGGTGGAAGAGGGAGAGGAGAGGTTGTTGCGCGGGAGATCCAAATGAGAGAGGGAGAGAGGTGGGGGCGCATGGGGGGGTTTTGGGCGCCGGGGGCGCGCAGGCCGGGGCGGGCCGGGCCGGCTGAGCTGGGCTGGACTAAGCTGGGCTGGGCCGAACCACTTCGCGGATCAAAAACCCACGACGAGCGCGACCACAAAACGGACTTAAATCGCGAACCGAAATCCGGAACGGAACGAGACGAACACACAACGTCAGACAAAGAAATGTGCTTCGGCATGATGCAACACCCATGACACTTAGGTTTTGGTTTATACATGACACGGACACCTGCCGCTATACTGGTTTGAAATTGGGAAGAAGGAGCAAACGGGGAAAGAGAAGAGAGAGTAACGCCCGAATTTGGTGAGAGAAAAGAAGAAAAAATTCTACCCCCAAATTCAGGGCGTTACAGGAGAGGATTTGATCTCTTTGGAGTGTCTAGAATTGAATGCTATAGCTCTTGTAATGTGTGGAAGGTGGAAAACTTGGATCCATTGAATGTGGGGTGGTTGGGGTATTTATAGCCCCAACCACCCAAAAAATGGTCGTTGGAAGGCTGCTGTCGCATGGCGCACCGGACAGTCCGGTGCGCCAGCCACATCAGCAGACCGTTGGGGTTCGACCGTTGGAGCTCTGACAGGTGGGGCCTTTGGGCTGTCCGGTGGTGCACCGGACAGGTCCTGTAGACTGTCTGGTGCGCCAACTGTGCGTGCTCTGACTCTGGCATGCACTGTAGCGCATTGAATGCGGTTGCAGTCGACCGTTGCGCGCGAAGTAGTCGTTGCTCCGCTGGCACACCGGACAGTCTGGTGTGGCACCGGACAGTCCGGTGAATTATAGCAGAGCGGCCTCCCATTGTCCCGAAGGTGGCAAGTTCAGCGTCGAGTGCCCTGGTGCACCGGACACTGTCCGGTGGTGCGCCAGACCAGGGTGCCTTTTGGGATGTCTTTTGCTCTTTTTGTTTGAACCCTTTCTCGGTCTTTTTATTGGCTTATTGTGAACCTTTGGCACCTGTAAAACTTAAAGACTAGAGCAAACTAGTTAGTCCAATTATTTGTGTTGGGCAATTCAACCACCAAAATCAATTAGGAAAAAGGTGTAAGCCTAATTCCCTTTCAGCCACCTTGGTAGGTAGTGCCTCCCTGCTACTTGTTGCTTTGAGAGCAACGGTTTGAGGCTCGTGGATCGGCATTGGGCCATTCAACGCCTCATCAACATATCTTGCATCCTTGATCATCATTCGCCCGCTTACAAACTTTCCGAGTATTTCCTCGGGCGTCATCTTAGTGTACCTAGGATTTTCACGAATAGAGTTTACAAGATGAGGATCAAGGATAGTGAAAGACCTTAGCATAAGCCGGACGATGTCGTGGTCCGTCCATCTCGTGCTTCCATAGCTCCTGATTTTGTTGACCAGGGTCTTGAGCCTGTTGTACGTTTGAGTTGGCTCCTCCCCCCTGATCATTGCGAACCTTCCTAGTTCACCTTCCACCAACTCCATCTTGGTGATCATGGTGGCGTCGTTCCCCTCATGTGAGATCTTGAGGGTGTCCCAAATTTGCTTGGCATTATCCAAGCCACCCACCTTATGATACTCTTCCCTGCACAAGGATGCTAGAAGAACAGTGGCAGCTTGTGCATTTTTGTGAATTTGTTCATTGATAAACATGGGATTATTTGTACTATCAAATTGCATTCCATTTTCTACTATCTCCCATATACTTGGATGAAGAGAGAACAAGTGGCTACGCATTTTGTGACTCCAAAATCCGTAGTCCTCTCCATCAAAGTGTGGAGGTTTACCAAGGGGAATGGAAAGCAAATGAGCATTCGAATTATGCGGAATGCGAGAATAATCAAAAGAGAAGTTTGAGTTGACTGTTTACTTTTTCTCGTCGTCATCGTCTCTTTGGGAAGAAGAGGACTCGTCACTGTCGTAGTAGACTATCTTCTTGATACGCCTCTTCTTCTTCCCATCCTTCTTATTGTGACTTGAGCCCGAGTCAGTGGGCTTGTCGTCTTTTGGCTCATTGATGAAGGACTCCTTCTCCTTGTCGTTGATCACCATCCCCTTTCCCTTAGGATCCATCCCTTTGGGCGATTAGTCCCTTTCGTGAAGAGAACGGCTCTGATACCAATTGAGAGCACCTAGAGGGGGGTGAATAGGTGATCCTGTAAAAACTTAAAACTTAAAGCCACAAAATTTGATTAAGTGTTAGCACAATGAAATCAAGTGGCTAAGGACCGAGCTCTTGCGAAACACAATAGTCACAGTGAGAACAAGCACAAGAGACACGATGGTTTATCCCGTGGTTCGGCCAAGTACAACACTTGCCTACTCCACGTTGTGGCGTCCCAATGGGCGAGGGTTGCACTCAACCCCTTTCAAGTGATCCAAAGATCCACTTGAATACCATGGTGTTTTTTCTTTCTTTCACTATATCCCGTTCGCGAGGAATCTCCACAACTTGGAGCCTCTCGCCCTTACAAATGATGATCACAAAGAAACACGGATGTAAGGGAGGGAAAAAGCAACACACACAAGTCTCAAAAGCACAGCACAAACATGCACACTAGTCACAACTTGAGCTCTAAGTTCACACACGGAGTTCTCAACTCAAGAGGAGCTCAAATTGCTATCACAAAGAATCAAATGCGCTAGAATGAAGTCTTGGTGCTTAGAGATGATCAAAGAATGCTTGGGTGTTCTCCTCCATGCGCCTAGAGGTCCCTTTTATAGCCCCAAGGCAGCTAGGAGCCGTTGAGAGCAATCCAGGAAGGCAATTCTTGCCTTCTGTCGGGTGGCGCACCGGACAGTCCGGTGCACCACCGGACAGGCACTATTCAGTGTCCGGTGCAGATTGCATTCCTAATTTGTCGTAGCCGACCATTGAAGATTTGGAGCCATTGGCGCACCGGACATTGTTCGGTGCACACCGGACAGTCTGGTGCCCCCATAAGACCGTTGGCTCGGCCACACGTCACGCGCGAATTGCGCGGCCGACCGTTGGCTCACCGGACAGTCCGGTGCACCACCAGACAGTCCGGTGATTTTCCGTACGCCACCGTCGAAACCCGAGAGCAGTCAGTTGACCAGACGCCAGCCTGGCGCACCGGACACTGTCCGGTGCACCACCGGACAGTCCGGTGCACCACGACTGCATAGAGTCTTGGCTGCTCCAGCCAAGTCTTTTTCCTGTTGTCTTTTCTCTGATTCTAGCACTTAGACAATTATGTTAGTACACAAAAACCAATGTACTAAGTCTAGAATCATACCTTGTATCTTGATTTTCACTTCTTGAGACTTTAGCATAATTTAACACTTAAACCATTTGTGTTGGGCACTTAATCACCAAAATACTTAGAAATGGCCCAAGGGCACATTTCCCTTTCAGGTACCCAAACAGTCTTGGGTACTTTCACATTAGAAACAAGCACCTTGGGTACCCAAACACAAATCTTTGACCCCTTGTGTTTGCCCCCAACATATTTGGCAACTACTTTGCCTGATTTGTTAGTTAAAACATATGATGTATCAAAAGTCTTAAATGAAACATTGGGTTCGTTTGATGCAATAAGAGATTTCTTTTTAGGCAATTTAACATGAGTGGATTGCCTAGAACTAGATGCCTCACTCTTATACATAAAAGCATGATGAGAGCCAGAGTGAGACTTCCTAGAATGAATTTTCCTAATTTTGTGCTCGGGATAACCAGCAGGATATAAAATGTAACCCTCGTTATCCTAAGCCATGGGAGCTTTACCCTTAACAAAATTAGACAATCTTTTAGGGGCATTAAGCTTGACATTGTCTCCCTGTTGGAAGCCAATGCCATCCTTAATTCCAGGGTGTCTCCCATTATAGAGCATGCTTCTAGCAAATTTAAAATTTTCATTTTCTAAGTCATGCTCATTAATTTTAGCAATAAGTTGAGCTATGTGATCATTTTGTTGTTTAATTAAAGCTAGGTGATCATGAATAGCATCAACATTAATGTCTCTACATCTAGTACAAATAGTAACATGCTCAATGGTAGATGTAGAGGGTTTGCAAACATTTAATTCATCAGTCTTAGCATGTAACATGACATTTTCATTTCTAAGATTGGAAACAATATCATTGCAAACATTTAAATTCGTAACCTTAGCAATTAATTTATCATTCTCAGTTTTAAGGCTAGAAATTGATTCATTTAATTTGTCAATCTTAGCAAGTAAACTAGCATTATCATTTTTAAGATTGGCAAAAGAATCATCACAAACATTTAACTTTTCTACCTTAGCAATCAATTTAGCATTCTCAAATCTAAGGTTGGAAATAGTGTCATGGCAAGTGCTTAGCTCACTAGTTAATTTTTCACATTTTTCTACTTCCTAAGCATAAGCATTTTTAACCTTAACATGCTTCTTGTTTTCTTTAATAAGGAAGTCCTCTTGGCTATCCAAGAGTTCATCCTTCTCATGAATAGCACATATCAACTCATTTAATATTTCCTTTTGTTGCATGTTTAGGTTGGCAAAAAGGGCAAGTAAATTATCCTCATCATCACTAGAGTTCTCCTCATCACTAGATGTTGCATATTTAGTGGAGGCTCTAGATTTTACCTTCTTTTTGCCGTCCTTTACCATGAGGTACTTGTGGCCGATGTTGGGGAAGAGAAGACCCTTGTTGACGGCGATGTTGGCGGCGTCCTCGTCGGAGGAGGAGTCGATGGAGCTCTCATCGGAGTCCCACTCCCGACAAACATGGGCATCGTCGCCCTTCTTCTTGTAATACTTCTTCTTCTCCTTCCTTCTTCCCTTCTTGTCGTCGCCCCTGTCACTATCACTTGATAATGTACATTTAGCAATGAAATGACCGGGCTTACCACACTTGTAGCAAACTTTCTTGGAGCGGGGCTTGTAGTCCTTCCCCTTCCTTTGCTTGAGGATTTGGCGGAAGCTCTTGATGATGAGCGTCATTTCCTCGTTGTCGAGCTTGGAGGCGTCGATGGGGAGTCTACTTGATGTAGACTCTTCTTTCTTCTCCTTCGTTGCTTTGAAGGCAACGGGTTGCACTTCGGGTGTGGAGGAGGCACCTCGCTCGATGATTTGATTGGAGCCTTTGATCATCAACTCAAAGCTCACAAACTTCCCTATAACCTGCTCGAGAGACATTAGCTTATATCTAGGATCACCACGAATTAATTGAACTTGTGTAGGATTAAGAAAAACGAGTGATCTTAGAATAACCTTGACCATTTCATGGTCATCCCATTTGGTGCTCCCGAGGTTGCGCACTTGGTTCACCAAGGTCTTGAGCCGGTTGTACATGGCTTGTGGCTACTCTCCTTGGTTGAGCATAAATCGACCGAGCTCCCCCTCGATCGTTTCCCGCTTGGTGATCTTGGTCACCTCGTCTCCTTCGTGCGCGGTCTTGAGCACGTCCCAAATCTCTTTGGCACTCTTCAACCCTTGCACCTTATTATACTCCTCTCGACTTAGAGAGGCGAGGAGTATAGTAGTGGCTTGGGAGTTGAAGTGTCGGATTTGGGCTACCTCGTCCGAGTCATAGCCTTCATCCCCCACGGATGGTTCCTGCGCTCCAAATTCAACAATGTCCCAAATGCTAGCATGGAGTGAGGTTAGATGGTGCCTCATTTTATCACTCCACATACAATAATCTTCACCGTTAAAAACTGGTGGTTTGCCTAGTGGGACGGAAAGTAAAGGAGTGTGTTTGGAAATGCGAGGATAGAGTAAGGGGATCTTACTAAACTTCTTGCGCTCATGGCGCTTAGAAGTGACGGACGACGTGTCGCAGCCAGAGGTGGAAGGCGACGAAGAGTCGGTCTCATAGTAGACCACCTTCTTCATTTTCTTCTTCTTGTCGCCACTCCGGTGCGACTTGACACGGGGAGGTGATTCCTCCCTTTTGTTGCCGGACTCTCCCGATGGAGCTTTCCCGTGGCTTGTGGCGGGCTTCTCGCCGGTCACCATCTCCTTCTTGGCGTGAGCTCCCGACATCACTTCGAGCGGTTAGGCTCTTATGAAGTATCGGGCTCTGGTACAAATTGAAAGTCGCCTAGAGGGGGGTGAATAGGCAAATCTGAAATTTATAAAGTTTAAGCACAACTACAAGCCGGGGTTAGTGTTAGAAATATAATCGAGTCCAAAAGAGAGGGCGAAAAACAAATCACAAGCAAATAGCGAGAGTGACACGGTGATTTGTTTTACTGAGGTTCGGTTCTTGCAAACCTACTCCCCGTTGAGGTGGTCACAAAGACCGGGTCTCTTCAAACCCTTTCCCTCTCTCAAAAGGTCACTTAGACCGAGTGAGCTTTTCTCCTCAATCAATTGGGACACTTAGTACCCACAAGGACCACCACACAATTGGTGTCTCTTGCTTTGATTACAAAGTTGTTGAGAACAAGAAATGGGGAAGAAGAAAAGCGATCCAAGCGCAAGAGCTCAAAAGAACACGGCAAAACTCTCTCTTCTAGTCACTATTGCTTTGAGTGGAATTGGGACTTGGAGAGATTTTGATTCACTCTAATTGTGTCTTGTATTGAATGCACTATCTCTTGTATTGAATGTGTTGGCTGAAAACTTGGATGCCTTGAAGTGTGGTGGTTGGGGGGTATTTATAGCCCCAACCACCAAAGTGGCCGTTGGGGAAGGCTGCTGTCGAAGGGCGCACCGGACAGTCCGGTGCGCCAGCCACGTCACCCAACCGTTGGGGTTCGACCGTTGGAGCTCTGACAAGTGGGGCCACCAGACAGTCCGGTGGTGCACCGGACAGGCACTGTTCACTGTCTGGTGCGTCTTCTGGCGCCTGCTCTGACTCTGCGCGCTGTCCGCGCACTGTTCACGCACTGTTCACTTTTGCAGACGACTGTTGGCGCTGTTAGCCGTTGCTCCGCATGGCACACCGGGCAGTCCGGTGCTACACCGGACAGTCCAGTGAATTATAGCGGAGTGGCTCCCCGAATTCTCGAAGCTGAGCAGTTCAGAGTGGATCCACCCCGGTGCACCGGACACTGTCCGGTGGCACACCGGACAGTCTGGTGCGCCAGACTAGGGCAGCCTTCGGTTTTCTTTGCTCCTTTGATTTGAACCCTTTCTTTTATCTTTGCATTGGTTTGTTGTGAACCTTTGGCACCTGTAGAACTTATAATCTAGAGCAAACTAGTTAGTACAATTATTTGTGTTGGGCAATTCAACCACCAAAATTATTTAGGAAAAGGTTTGACCTTATTTCCCTTTCAGCGGCATCTTCGTCGGAGGAGTCGGTGGAGCTCTCGTCGGAGTCCTATTCCCGACACACGTGGGCATTGCCGCCCTTCTTGTAGTATCTCTTTTTCTCCTTCTTCTTTCCCCTCTTGTCATCGCCCCTGTCACTATCACTAGACATAGGACATCCTTCCCCTCCTTTGCTTGAGGATTTGACGGAAGCTCTTGATGATGAGCGCCATCTCCTCATTATCGAGCTTGGAGGCGCCGATGGGGAGCCTACTTGATGTAGACTCTTCTTTCTTTTCTTCCGTTGCTTTGAATGCGACGGGTTGCACCTCGGGTGTTGAGGTGGCGCCTTGCTCCAAGTTGACGATGTGTTTGGAGCCTTTGATCATTAGTTCAAAGCTCACAAATTTTCCAATTACCTCCTCGGGAGACATTAGCTTATATCTAGGATCACCACGTATTAATTGAACTTGAGTGGGATTACGAAATATGAGGGATCTAAGAATAACCTTGACCATTTCATGGTCATCCCATTTTGTGCTCCCGAGGTTGCGCACTTGATTGACCAAGGTCTTGAGGCGATTGTACATCGCTTGTGGATCCTCTCCTTGATTGAGGACGAATCGACCGAGCTCCCCCTCGATCGTCTCCCGCTTGGTGATATTGGTCACCTCATCTCCTTCGTGCGTGGTCTTTAGCACGTCCCAAATCTCTTTGGCACTTTTTAACCCTTGCACCTTATTATACTCCTCTATACACAAGGAGGCGAGGAGTATAGTAGTTTCTTGGGAGTTAAAGTGTCGGATTTGGGTGACCTCGTTCGAGTCGTAGCCATCGTCCCCTACCTTAGGTACCTGCACTCCAAACTCAACAATGTTCCATATGCTTTCGTGGAGTGAGGTTAGATGATGCCTCATTTTATCACTCCACATAGAATAATCTTCACCATCAAAACATGGTGGCTTGCCTAATGGAACAGAAAGTAATGGAGTGCGCTTAGAAATACATGGATAACGAAGTGGCATCTTACTATACTTCTTGCGCTCTTGGCGCTTAGAAGCGACGGACGCCACGTCGGAGCCGGATGTGGAGGGCGACGAAGAGTCGATCTCGTAGTAGACCACTTTCTTCATCTTCTTCTTCTTCTTATCGCCACTCCGATGCGACTTGACACGGAGAGGGGATCCATCTTTGGCTTTGGTGCCAGACTCCCTTGATGGAGCCTTCCCATGGCTTGTGGCCTTCTCGTCGGTTTCCATCTCACTCTTGGCGTGATCTCCCGACATCACTCCGAGTTGTTAGACTCTAATGAAGCATCGGGCTCTGATACCAATTGAAAGTCGCCTAGAGGGGGTGAATAGGGCGAATCTGAAAATTATAAACTTAAGCACACACTACAAGTCGGGGTTAGCGTTAGAATTAAATTCGAGTCCGAAAGAGAGGGGAAAACAAATCAACCAAGAAATAAAGCGGATGAACACGGTGATTTGTGTTTATCGAGGTTCGGTTCTAAAGAACCTAGTCCCCATTGAGGTGGTCACAAAGACCGGGTCTCTTTCAACCATTTCCCTCTCTCAAACGGTCACTTAGACCGAGTGAGCTTTCTCCTTAATCAAACGGGTCACTTATACCCCACAAGGACCACCACACACTTGGTGTCTCTTGCTTTGATTACAATTCACTTGGGAACAAGAATGAGGAAGGAAGAAAGCGATCCAAGCAACAAGAGCACAAAGACCACGAACAAAACACTCTCTCTAGTCACTAGGTGGTTGGAATGAATTTGAGACTTGGAGAGGCTTTGATTCTTTTGATTTGTGTCTAGAAGTGAATGCACTAGCTCTTGTATTGAATGAGAACCTCAGAAAACTTGGATGCTTGGAGGAGTGGTGGTTGGAGAGTATTTATAACCCTCAACCACCAATTGACTGTTGGGGCAGGCTACTGTCGATGGGCGCACTGGACAGTCCGGTGCGCCACCGGACACTGTCCAGCACGCCAGCCACGTCACCCAACCGTTAGGGTTCTTGAGCTTGTGATCGTTGGAGGCTTTGTCCTCTAGTGGCATCGGACAGTCCGGTGCCGCATCGGACAAGCACTGTTCACTGTTCGGCGCGCCTCTAACGACTGCTCTGACTTCTGCGCGCACTGTTCGCGCACTATAGCGTTAGCATGGGTCCGTTGCAGTCGACCGTTGCGCTGGTAGCCGTTACTCCGCTGGTGCACCGGACAGTCCGGTGGCACACCGGACAGTCCGGTGAATTATAGCGGAGTGCGCCTGGAGAAACCCGAGAGTGGCCGTTTGGACTCTATACGGTCCTGGTGCACCAGACACTGTCCAGTGGCACACCGGACAGTCTGGTGCGCCAGACCAGAGCACACTCGGTTTCTTTGCTCCTTTGAATTTGATCCCTAACTTCAATCTTTTATTGGTTTGTGTTGAACCTTTATGCACCTGTAGAACATATAATCTAGAGCAAACTAGTTAGTCCAATATTTGTGTTGTGCATTCAACCACCAAAATTAATTATAGGAAAAGGTTAACCCTATTTCCCTTTCAATCCCGTTGAACACAGCCGCACTAAGCACATAGACATTCGGTATCACTTTCTGAGGGATCACCAACAAAGGGGGATATCGAGATAGCTTATGTTAACACCAAGAATCAATTAGCTGATATCTTTACCAAGCTATTAGATGAGAAAACTTTTAGCAAACTTAGGAATGAGCTAAATATTCTTGATTCTCGGAATTTTGATTGAAACATTGCACACATAGCTCATTTATATACCTTTGATCATATCTCTTTGGTACAAATGCATATTTCTTAAGTACCAAGGCTATGACTGATGTGTTTTCAAGTGTATTTCCATACTAAGTCGTAGATTGAAAGGGAAAATGGAGTATGTGACGACGACAAGGCTTCCACTCCACTCTAACGGTATCATTTATACTTCGTCGCTACTCCGCTCACTCCAAATTGGTATAATCCTTCACTCTTATTTACTTGTACCAATGGGAGAGAAAATAATGGGCTCCAACGTTCTCCGTTTTTGGCGATTAATGCCCAAGGGGGAGAAAACATTAAGCCCAAAGCAAAAGGACCGCACCACCACCATTTCAAAAAAATTTGAAATAAAGTTTTAATTGGTATTTTTCAAATCGGTATTCCTCTTGAAATAACATCTCAATTGGTATCTATATTTCAAATTTATATATATCTCAAAACCCTCTTGAAAGCTAAGAGGAGAATTTCATTCAGGGGGAGTTTTGTTTAGTCAAAGAAAAAGCATTTAAAACAGGGGAAGAAAATTCAAATATTGAAAATGCTTATTGCAATCTTATTCATATACCGTTAACTATTTGCAAAAACACTTTGAGAAGATTTTCCAAAAGAATTTGCAAAAACAAAACATGTGGTGTAAATGTGGTCCAAAATGTTAAATAAAAGAAAGCAATCCATTCATATCTAGTAAGATTATCAAATTGGTTTAATTCCAAGTAACCTATGCACTTACCTTATGCAAACTAGTTCATTTCCGCACTTTATATATTTGCTTTGGTTTGTGTTGGCATCAATCACCAAAAAGGGGGAGATTGAAAGGGAAATAGGGTTAACCTTTCCCACAATTAATTTTGGTGGTTGAATGTCCAACACAAATATATGGACTAACTAGTTTACTCTAGAATACATGTTCTACAGGTGCAAAAAGGTTCAACACAAACCAATAAAATATTCAAGTTTGGGATCAAATTCAAATGAGCAAAGAGAAACCAAGTGTGCTCTTATCTGGCGCACCGGACTGTCCGGTGTGCCACCGGACAGTGTCCGGTGCACCAGGCTCGTACGGGTTTTAGCAGGCGCACTCCACTATAATTCACCGGACTGTCCAGTGCACCAGCGTAGCAACGGCTAACTCACGCAACGGTCGACTCTGCAAAGGCTACAGTGCGCTACAGTGCGCGTCAGAAGTCAGAGTAGAAGTCAGAGGCGCACCGGACAGTGAACAGGACATGTCCGGTGTGACACTAGACTGTCCGATGCCACAAGAAGACAATGGCGCCAACGGTCGACTGCTCCCAAACCCTAACGGTTGGGTGATGTGGCGACGCATCGGACAACCTACAGTACCTGTCTGGTGACGCACCAGACTGTCCGGTGCGGCCATCGACAGCAGCCTTCCCCAACGACCATTTGGTGGTTGAGGGCTATAAATACCCCCCAACCACCACAACTCCAAGCACCCAAGCATTCTGAACATTGCATTCAATACAAGAGCAATAGACTTCACTCCAAGACACAATCAAAGCGATCGATCCACTCAAAGTCCTCAAATCAACTTTAGTGCATTAGGACTTGTGAAAGGATCTCGTGTGTTCCTTTGTTGCTCTTGTTTGCTTGGCTTGGCCTTCTTTTTCTTTTCAATTCTTACTCTCAAGTGCTTTATAAGCAAGGCAAGAGACACCAATTGTGTGGTGATCCTTGCGGGGTCTAAGTGACCCGTGAGATTAAGGAAGAAGGCTCAGTCGGTCTAGGTGACCGTTTGAGAGAGGGAAAGGGTTGAAAGAGACCCGGTCTTTGTTACCACCTCAACGAGGATTAGGTTCTTTGGAACCGAACCTCGGTAAAACAAATCATCGTGTTCATTTGCTTGATTTGCATTTGATTTGTTTTCCCCTCTCTCCCGGACTTGATTTAAGTTCTAACGCTAACCCCGGCTTGTAGTGTGTGTTTAAACTTGCAAATTTCAGATTACGCCTATTCACCCCCCCCCCTCTAGGCAACTTTCAGACTTCAACAGCTCCTAGGCCCCTTGGGGCTATAAAAGGAACCCCTATGCGCATGGAGCAGAACACCCAAGCATACTTTGAGCATATTACAACTCCGAGACTCTGGGACCATGCCTCCGAAGTGTTTGAGAGATTTGACAGCATTTTTTGAGTTGTAACTTCGTCGCTTTGTTGTTGCGCTCTCTTCTTTGCATTTGTGCGTGTTGTTTCTGCGTTGTGCTCTTGTGTGTGTATTCTACTCCCTCCCTTACTCTGATTTTGATATTGATCAATTGTGTAAAGTGTGAGAGTCTCCAAGTTGTGGAGATTCCTCACAAACGAGATTGATATAAGGAATGATACTATGGCACTCAAGTTTGTTCTTTGAATCACTTGAGAGAGGTTGAGTGTAACCCTTAACCAAAAGAGGTCTCCACAATGTGGAGTAGGCTTTGGGCGAACCACGGGAAAGTCGATATCTCTTGTCCATTTACTTTACTAAGATTTCTATCTTCCTTGAGCATAAGCTTCGCTTACATATTGCTCCTAGTTTAATACACATCTCAAGTGAAGAATCTTTCTTTCTCTCCTCTTCTCATCTGAACTTTGTTTTTAGTCACTCTAACCCATAAATTGGACCATGTTTGTGTTGTTTCAATTAAGTTTTGTAGGATCGCCTATTCACCCTCTCTAGGTGCTCTCAACATGTTTGGTTCACAGGACTAAATAGATTCTAAACATATTAAATGAAGTACACAGACTGAAATGCCTCTCTTTTTATTGCATGTATACGGTGCATATTCTCTATGCAATGGTAATTAGAGTAAATGATGTCCTTTCGTCCCCTTTAGCACCCATGTGATGTGAGGCCCTTACAGTGAAGGGCTAGAGACTAAATACAATTAAGTACTAAACGGGACTAAAAAGTAGATTATTCTATATGTAACCAAACGGGGCCTTGTGACTTGTTAACCAGTATGCAAGCTAGGTGACTCTCGTCAAGGTTCGTATGTGATCACGCAGCAGGATCGGAATTTAGCCTGCGCGGATTTCACAATGCGAAGAGCGTCTTGGCGTCCTTGTGCATGGACCTGACAATGGCCTTGACCTGCTCCACCTGGCGCTCGTCGGAGCACGCGGCGAGCAGCACCTTGGCGGTGCCGGCGTCCGGGTAGCACCCGGCGTCCACCATCTCCTCGAAGACCCGCAGGCACTGCCCGTACTCCTTCTTCCTGGCGTACGCGCCGATGCGGGACGTCCACGTCACCACGTCGGCGGCGAGGCCCCGCGCCGCCAGGGAGCGGAACGCCGCCTCCATCCGGTCCAGGTACCCCGCGCGCCCGTACGCGTTCACCATCACGTTGTACGTGCTGGTGTCCGGGGCGCCGGCGATCGCGCCGTCGCCGCGCTCCATGGCCGCGAAGAGCCGCTCCATGTCGTCCAGCCGCCCGGCCCGGCCGTACGCGTTGAGCATGGCGTTGAGCGCGAAGGTGTCCGGGCGCAGCCCGGACTTGTGCAGCTGCGCCATCACCTCCTCGCACCTCGCCACGTTGCCGGACCTGGCGTGCGCCGACAGGAGCAGCATGTGCGACTTCATCGTCGGCCGCATGCCCTGCTGCTTCAGCTCTTGGAACGCTGCTTCCGCCTCTGGAACGTACAAACAGCCACAACAACAACAACAAAAAAGGCACCAGTAAATCCAGCGAGTTCTTGAGCTCACCAGCCAAAGCTAGCTTCTTGAGGCAGCTACTGCATGCGATGTAGCGGCAGGTGTGGCTGGGTGCATACCTTGGTGAAGACCAGCTCGTCCGAAAGCATCCACCAGTATGTTGTAAGAGGCTCTATCAGGCTCGCACCCCATGTGTTCCATCAAAGAGAAGATCTCCGACGCCCCTTGCGGCAGCCCTGCGCGGCTGTAAGCTTCCATCAGAGCATTGTAGGCGTACACGTCAGGTTCGTGCCCAGCCTGCTGCATCTCCTCGAACACCTCCTCTGCCTTCTCGCACAGGCCTTCCCGCGCGAACGCGTTCACCAGCGCCGTGTAGGTGCAGATGTTGGGCTTGCACCCGACCGATTTCATCTCCCTGAACACTCTCAACGACGACATCGGCTGATTTGCCTGCATTGCATGCAGAAGGGTGAGTATGCATGAATGACGGCCATTGTCTCTCTCAGAACGATGACACTCACACACACTTTTGAGTCAGATCTCAGATCCCTGCACATTAAAAGATTAATCCAGCAAAAAAATGGCTTACTTTCCCATACACGTTGATCATCAGGGTGTAGGTCTCGGTGTTAGTTCTGCAGCGCTCCTTCTTCATCCTCTGGTACACTTCAACCGCCTTCTCCGAACACCTCGCTTTCAGCAGACCGTCCAGGTACGCGTTGTACACAGTCGCAGCTGCAATGCAAGAGAGAGAGAGAGAGTTCTTGGCATGATTTCACTTCATCTCATGACAGAGGAACACACGATGCGTTGCGTTGCGTACTGGGAGGGATCCCGTTCCTCTGCATCTCCGAAATCACGCCCTCGGCTCGGTGCAGCTGCCCGGAGCCGCAGTACGCGCGCAGCAGCAGAGCGTAGGTGTCCTCCGTAGGCACGCAGCGAGCCTCCAGAAGCGCCATGTAGGCCGCCTCCGCCTCGCTCAGCTGACGCTTCTGGCCGTACGCGTCGATGAGCAGGTTGTAGCAGATGATGTCGGGGCGGAACGAGCTCCGGCGCAGGACCCACTCGCAGACCTATAGGCAGATCAGATCAAACACCCATAGCCAAAGGCTGAGGATTTTTGCTCTTGCAAGTTTCAGAGTCAATGCAGGCAGCAAGAGTGTGCGGGGCTGCGGTTCGGTTAGGACTCAGACTCACTGTGATGATCGGCTCCCATTGCCGGTTCAGGCGGAGCTGGACGGCGACGTTGACGATGTCGTCCCAAAGATCGTGTGCTTGAGGGATCTTGTCCAGTGACTCCCAGACGCTGGCGGCGTCGGTCCCCCTCGTCTGCACGAGTTCTAGCACATCCTGCGCCATCGGACTCAGCACTGGGAACACTCCGTCGACGAACCCGGAGCCGTACTTCCATCCACGCCCTTTGATAGCACCCCCTGCACGCCCAAGCCCAAGCCATGCCATGCCATTCAGAGCTAGAACCTACCTACGCCATGTTGTCCTTGAACTTCCAATGCATGGAACAGTGAGTGAATCCGGAAAAGGAACAACCTTTGTGTTCTTGCTTTTTTTTAAAAAAAAAAGAAGAAGATCTAAGAACTGGCATTGATCTGCAGCATTGTGTGGGAACTAAAATTAAGGAGTGGTGTGGCACACTGGCACACTGTCATAATCATTTACCGTACCCCTCTTTCTGGATATTTTCTTCCGGTCGAAGGTCCTGGCTACGCCGCCGCCGTCCTTGTCGATGTAATAAGCACCGTCGCCCCTTCTCCTGCTCTTCCTCTCGCCGTGGCGGCAGGGATCTGCCTCCGCGTCACGCGGGGCGGTTTCTTGCAAGACGTTTCTGCAGGCGCATAGCTTCCGTCTCGGCCTCGCGGTCGGGTAGTAGTAGTACGTGTGAGCCTCGACACTTAGCCTGCGGCGAGAGACGGTGGAGAAAGAAAGGCATGTCAGCAAATTCATAGAAGGCAACAGTGAGCTAGTAACCGAAGTATTCATTGTCCAGTTGAACATCAGTGCCGTAAAATCGAATCCCAAATTCTCAAAAATACCCGCAAAATTAAACACCTAAGAATCGGGACGTACATGAGCACAGCGTGGGCGACGATGGCCGCCGACAGTCTCGATAGGAGACGAGTGTGCAGACCTGGAGAGAAATATCACTGAGCTTTCGTGTTTTCGCTTCAACTGTGGGCTGTTTTTTTGGAGAGGACGCGAGTTGCGACTGGCAGGAGCTGAGCTGAGCTGAGACAAGAGCGAAACTGAAATATCTCTTGCTTTTGGCGTGTTCTATCCAGTGCTGTGGTTTGGACCTATCGTTCAGCACCTCTTATCCAGAAAGACAAAACGGGCATGACCTCCCCGCACCGCCAACTTTTGAACTAACTTGTGCAGTTTTGGACTGCTGATCTTCTGATTATCACAGTGCGCATCACAGTAACATATATCTCCAGTGCAGTTATGCAAAGCTTATCGAGACACGATTTCTAATGCCATGTAAGCAGCATGTTTTTTTTTCATCTGCGACCACAAGCAGATTATTGGTGTGTTTGGTTTGACTTTTGGCTTTTACCCTATAAAAGCCAAAAGCCAAATCAAAGGGTTGGATTCAGAAATCAGCTTTTTTTTAAAAGGCTACTTTTTCGCAGTGTAAAACTGAAAGCACGTCTGAACCTTTTTTAGTGGCTTTCGGATGGAACTGTGAAAACATATATCGAAAAACTTTTAACGGCTTTTAGCGGTTTCCACCAAACGGTTTTTAACTTTTTAACAGCTCACAGTCACGGTAATTTTTTTCACAGCTCACAACAGTTTTTTTTCACAGCCACAGGTCAACCAAACAGAGCCTATATATCTCGAAGAGGAGTAGAAATCTGGAAGTCCAAAGCGTCTCACACGCAGTGGCGGATCCAGGATTGATCCAAGAGGGGGGCTACTAAGCTAAGATTATAAATTTTTTTAAACCAAACAAAAAAATATAATTGATGTTTAATATGACACAAGAAGCAAGATATAATTTAAACATTCAAGAAATATGTAGCCCAAAAAAAGTTGATGTGAATTCTAGAAATACAATAATAATACATATCGTTTATGAATTGATGATGCGAGATAAATCTATCTTCCGAGCTCTTAAGACTTGAAAATGCTTCAAAATCTTTTTATCTTTAATATCTACAAACATATCACACTCAATATAACATAGCATGATATTATTCATATCTAGCTCAATAGTCAATATATGGTCTCTTCTGTTCTACACGACTATCATTTGTCCTAATTGTTTTAGAATTAGAAGCAACTTTCTTCTGGTTTTATGAGAAATTTGACCATCTTATTCCTATAAACATAAAATTTAATTTTATCAAATAACCTACTAAACTAGCAAACATGGTGATAGTCGCCTAGAGGGGGGGTGAATAGGGCGAAACTGAAATTTACAAATATAAACACAACTACAAGCCGGGTTAGCGTTAGAAATATAAATGAGTCCGCGAGAGACGGTGCAAAACAAATCGCAAGCAAATAAAGAGTGTGACACGCGGATTTGTTTTACCGAGGTTCGGTTCTCGCAAACCTATTCCCCGTTGAGGAGGCCACAAAGGCCGGGTCTCTTTCAACCCTTCCCTCTCTCAAACGGTCCCTCGGACCGAGTGAGCTTTCTCTTCTCAAATCAAAGCCGGGAACAAAACTTCCCCGCAAGGGCCACCACACAATTGGTGCCTCTTGCCTTGGTTACAATTGAGTGTTGATCACAAGAACAAGTGAGAAAGAAAAGAAGCAATCCAAGCGCAAGAGCTCAAAAGAACACGGCAAATCTCTCTCTCTAGTCACTATGGCGTTGTGTGGAATTGGAGAGGATTTGATCTCTTTGGTGTGTCTAGAATTGAATGCCTAGCTCTTGTAAGTGGTTGAGAAGTGGAAAACTTGGATGCAATGAATGGTGGGGGTGGTTGGGGTATTTATAGCCCCAACCACCAAAAGTGGCCGTTGGGAGGCTGTCTGTTCGATGGCGCACCGGACAGTCCGGTGCACACCGGACATGTCCGGTGCCCCCGCCACGTCATCACTGCCGTTGGATTCTGACCGTTGGAGCTTCTGACTTGTGGGCCCGCCTGGATGTCCGGTGCACACCGGACATGTACTGTTCCTTGTCCGGTGTGCCAGTATGGGCGCGCCTGACTTCTGCGCGCGCAGAGCGCGCATTTAATGCTTCGCAGATAGCCGTTGGCGCCGAATAGTCGTTGCTCCGGAGTTGCACCGGACATGTCCGGTGAATTATAGCGGACCAACCGTTGGAGTTTCCCGAAGCCGGCGAGTTCCTGAGGCCGCTCCTCCTTGGCGCACCGGACACTGTCCGGTGTACACCGGACAGTCCGGTGAATTATAGCGCGAGTGCCTCTGGAAATTCCCGAACGTGGCGAGTTCGAGTTGAAGTCCTCTGGTGCACCGGACATGTCCGGTGGTGCACCGGACACTGTCCGGTGGCACACCGGATAGTCCGGTGCGCCAGACCAGAGGTGCCATCGGTTGGCCCTTTTTGCTCCTTTGTTGAATCCAAAACTTGATCTTTTTATTGGCTGAGTGTGAACCTTTTACACCTGTATAATCTATACACTTGGGCAAACTAGTTAGTCCAATTATTTGTGTTGGGCAATTCAACCACCAAAATTAATTAGGGACTAGGTGTAAGCCTAATTCCCTTTCAATCTCCCCCTTTTTGGTGATTGATGCCAACACAAACCAAAGCAAATATAGAAGTGCAAAATTGAACTAGTTTGCATAATATAAGTGTAAAGGTTGCTTGGAATTGAGCCAATAGAAATACTTACAAGATATGCATGGATTGTTTCTATCTTATTTAACATTTTGGACCACGCTTGCACCACATGTTTTGTTTTTGCAAATTCTTTGATAAGTCTTTTTCAAAATTCTTTTGCAACTAGTCAAAGGTAAATGAGTAAGATTTGCAAAGCATTTTCAAGATTTGAAATTTTCTCCCCCTGTTTCAAATGTTTTTCCTTTGACTAAACAAAACTCCCCCTAAATGAGATCCTCCTCTTAGTGTTCAAGAGGGTTTTGATATATCATTTTTGAAATACTATTTTCTCTCCCTTTTGAACACAATAGGAAAACCAATTGATAATATTCTTGGAAACACGAAGTTTTTGAAATTGGTGGTGTGGTGGTGGTGCGGTCCTTTTGCTTTGGGCTCTTACTTTCTCCCCCTTTGGCATGAATCGCCAAAAACGGAATCATTAGAGCCCTAGAAGTGCTTTCTTCCCCTTTGGTCATAAATGAATGAGTTAAGATTATACCAAAGACGAAGTCCGGTCCTTTTGCCTTGGGCTCTTACTTTCTCCCCCAAAGACAAGGACCTTTTCTTTGATGCTCATGCTTTTCTCCCCCAAGAATGGAGAGTTGCTAGGAGTGACAGCGAAGTATGAGTTACGTAGTGGAAGCCTGTGTCTTCGCCGAAGACTCCAATTCCCTTTCGATATACCTATGACTTGGGTTGAAATAGACTTGAAAGCACATTAGTCATAGCACATGAAAGAGACATGACCAAAGGTATATAAAAGAGCTATGTGTGCAAACTAGCAAAAGAAATTGCGTGAATCAAGAATATTGAGCTCATGCCTAAGTTTGGTAAAAGATTGTTCATCAAGAGGCTTGGTAAAGATAACAGCTAATTGATCTTTAGTATTAATGTATGAAATCTCGATATCTCCCTTTTGTTGGTGATCCCTAAGAAAATGATACCGGATGGCTATGTGCTTAGTGCGGCTATGCTCGACGGGATTATCCGCCATTTTGATTGCACTCTCATTATCACATAGCAAAGGGACTTTGGTTAATTTGTAACCGTAGTCCCGCAGGGTTTGCCTCATCCATAGCAATTGCGCGCAACAATGGCCTGCGGCAATGTATTCGGCTTCAGCGGTGGAAAGAGCAACCGAATTTTGCTTCTTTGAAGCCCAAGACACCAAGGATCTTCCCCAGAACTGGCAAGTCCCCGATGTGCTCTTCCTATTGATTTTGCACCCCGCCCAATCGGCATCCGAATAACCAATCAAATCAAATATGGATCCCCTAGGATACCAAAGCCCAAACTTAGGAGTATTAGCTAAATATCTCAAGATTCGTTTCACGGCCGTAAGGTGAGCTTCCTTAGGGTCGGCTTGGAATCTTGCACACATGCATACGGAAAGCATAATGTCCGGTCGAGATGCACATAAGTATAGCAAGGAACCTATCATCGACCGGTATACCTTTTGATCCACGGACTTACCTCCCGTGTCGAGGTCGAGATGCCCATTAGTTCCCATGGGTGTCTTGATGGGCTTGGCATCCTTCATCCCAAACTTGTTGAGAATGTCGTGTGTATACTTTGATTGGCTAATGAAGGTGCCCTCTTGGAGTTGCTTCACTTGAAATCCTAAGAAGTACTTCAACTCCCCCATCATAGACATCTCGAACTTTTGTGTCATGATCCTACTAAACTCTTCACATGTAGACTCGTTAGTAGACCCAAATATAATATCATCAACATAAATTTGGCATACAAACAAGTCATTTTCAAGAGTTTTAGTAAAGAGTGTAGGATCGGCCTTTCCGACTTTGAAGCCATTAGAAATAAGGAAATCTCTAAGGCATTCATACCATGCTCTTGGGGCTTGTTTGAGCCCATAAAGCGCCTTAGAGAGCTTATAGACATGGTTAGGGTACTTACTGTCTTCAAAGCCGGGAGGTTGCTCAACATAGACCTCTTCCTTGATTGGTCCATTGAGGAAGGCACTTTTCACGTCCATTTGATAAAGCTTAAAGCCATGGTAAGTAGCATAGGCCAATAATATGCGAATTGACTCAAGCCTAGCTACGGGTGCATAGGTTTCACCGAAATCCAAACCTTCGACTTGGGAGTATCCCTTGGCCACAAGTCGAGCTTTGTTCCTTGTCACCACACCATGCTCGTCTTGCTTGTTGCGGAAGACCCATTTGGTTCCTACAACATTTTGGTTAGGACGTGGAACTAAATGCCATACCTCATTTCTAGTGAAGTTGTTGAGCTCCTCTTGCATAGCCACCACCCAATCCGCATCTTGGAGTGCTTCCTCTACCCTGTGTGGCTCAATAGAGGAAACAAAAGAGTAATGCTCACAAAACTGTGCAACCCGAGATCGAGTAGTTACCCCCTTATTAATGTCGCCGAGGATGGTGTCGACAGGGTGATCTCGTTGGATTGCTTGGTGGACTCTTGGGTGTGGCGGCCTTTGCTCTTCATCCTCCTTATCTTGATCATTTGTATCTCCCCCTTGATCTATGCCGTCATCTTGAGGTGCCTCATTTGATTGATCTTCTTCTTCATCAACTTGAGCCTCATCCTCATTTTGAGTTGGTGGAGATGCTTGCATGGAGGAGGATGGTTGATCTTGTGCATTTGGAGGCTCTTTGGATTCCTTAGGACACACATCCCCAATGGACATGTTCCTTAGCGCGATGCACGGAGCCTCTTCAATACCTATCTCATCAAGATCAACTTGCTCTACTTGAGAGCCGTTAGTTTCATCAAACACAACGTCACATGAGACTTCAACTAGTCCAGTGGACTTATTAAAGACCCTATATGCCCTTGTGTTTGAGTCATAACCAAGTAAAAAACCTTCTACAGTCTTAGGAGCAAATTTAGATTTTCTACCTCTTTTAACAAGAATAAAACATTTGCTACCAAAAACTCTAAAATATGAAATGTTGGGCTTTTTACCGATTAGGAGTTCGTATGATGTCTTCTTGAGGATTCGGTGAAGGTATAACCGGTTGATGGTGTAGCAAGCGGTGTTGACCGCCTCGGCCCAAAACCGATCCGAAGTCTTGTATTCATCAAGCATGGTTCTTGTCATGTCCAATAGAGTTCGATTCTTCCTCTCCACTACACCATTTTGTTGTGGCGTGTAGGGAGAAGAGAACTCATGCTTGATGCCCTCCTCCTCAAGGAAGCCTTCGATTTGAGAGTTCTTAAACTCCGTCCCGTTGTCGCTTCTAATTTTCTTGATCCTTAAGCCGAACTCATTTTGAGCCCGTCTCAAGAATCCCTTTAAGGTCTCTTGGGTTTGAGATTTTTCCTGTAAAAAGAATACCCAAGTGAAGCGAGAATAATCATCCACAATAACCAGACAGTACTTACTCCCGCCGATGCTTATGTAAGCAATCGGGCCGAATAGGTCCATGTGTAGGAGCTCTAGTGGTCTGTTGGTCGTCATGATGTTCTTGTGTGGATGATGGGCGCCAACTTGCTTTCCTGCCTGACATGCGCTACAAATCCTGTCTTTCTCAAAATGAACATTTGTTAATCCTAAAATGTGTTCTCCCTTTAGAAGCTTATGAAGATTCTTCATCCCAACATGGGCTAGTCGGCGGTGCCAGAGCCAACCCATGTTAGTCTTAGCAATTAAGCAAGTGTTGAGTTCAGCTTTATCAAAATCTACCAAGTATAGCTGACCCTCTAACACTCCCTTCAATGCTATTGAATCATCACTTCTTCTAAAGACAGTGACACCTACATCAGTGAATAGACAGTTGTAGCCCATTTGACATAATTGTGAAACAGAAAGCAAATTGTAATCTAGAGAATCTACAAGAAAAACATTGGAAATAGAATGGTCAGGAGATATAGCTATTTTACCAAGACCTTTGACCAAACCTTGATTTCCATCCCCAAATGTGATAGCTCGTTGGGAATCTTGGTTTTTCTCGTAGGAGGAGAACATCTTCTTCTCCCCTGTCATGTGGTTTGTGCACCCGCTGTCGAGTATCCAACTTGAGCCCCCGGATGCATAAACCTACAAAACAAGTTTAGTTCTTGACTTTAGGTACCCAAATGGTTTTGGGTCCTTTGGCATTAGACACAAGAACTTTGGGTACCCAAACACAAGTCTTTGACCCCTTGTGCTTGCCCCCAACATATTTGGCAACTACCTTGCCGGATTTGTTAGTCAAAACATAAGATGCATCAAAAGTCTTAAAAGAAATATTATGATCATTTGATGCAATAGGAATTTTCTTCTCAGGCAACTTAGCACGGGTTGGTTGCCTAGAGCTAGATGTCTCACCCTTATACATAAAAGCATGATTAGGGCCAGAGTGAGACTTCCTAGAATGAATTTTTCTAATTTTGCTCTCGGGATAACCGACAGGGTATAAAATGTAACCCTCGTTATCCTGAGGCATGGGAGCCTTGCCCTTAACAAAGTTGGACAATCTTTTAGGAGGGGCACTAAGTTTGACATTGTCTCCCCTTTGGAAGCCAATGCCATCCTTAATGCCAGGGCGTCTCCCATTATAAAGCATGCTACGAGCAAATTTAAATTTCTCATTTTCTAAGTTGTGCTCGGCAATTTTAGCATCTAGTTTAGCTATATGATCATTTTGTTGCTTAATTAAAATCATGTGATCATGAATAGCATCAACATCAATATCTCTACATCTAGTACAAATAGTGACATGCTCAATGGTAGATGTAGAGGGTTTGCAAGAATTAAGTTCAACAATCTTAGCATGTAGTATATCATTCTTATCTCTAAGATCAGAAATTGTAACTTTGCAAACATCAAAATCTTTTGCCTTAGTAATTAATTTCTCATTTTCACTCCTAAGGCTAGCAAGAGAAATGTTTAATTCTTCAATCCTAGCAAGCAAATCATCATCATTATCTCTAGGATTGGGAATTGAAACATTACAAACATGTGAATCAACCTTAGCATTTAAACTAGCATTTTCATTCCTAAGGTTATCAATCATCTCACGACAAGTGCTTAGCTCACTAGATAATTTTTCACATTTCTCAATTTCTAGAGCATAAGCATTTTTAACCTTAACATGTTTCTTGTTTTCCTTAATTAGGAGATCCTCTTGAGAATCCAAAAGGTCATCCTTTTCATGAATAGCACTAATCAATTCATTTAATTTTTCTTTTTGTTCCATGTTAAGGTTGGCAAAAAGGATACGCAAATTATCTTCCTCATCACTAGCATTATCATCACTAGATGTTTCATATTTAGTGGAGGATTTAGATTTAATCTTCTTCCTTTTCCCGTCCTTTGCCATGAGGCACTTGTGGCCGACGTTGGGGAAGAGGAGTCCCTTGGTGACGGCGATGTTGGCGGCGTCCTCGTCGTCGTCGGAGGAGTCGGTGGAGCTTTCGTCAGAGTTCCACTCCCAGCAAACATGGGCATCGCCGCCCTTCTTCTTGTAGTACTTCCTCTTTTCTCTCCTCTTTCCTTTCTTGTCATCGCCCCTGTCACTGTCACTAGACATAGGACATTTTGCAATAAAATGACCGGGCTTACCACATTTGTAGCACACTTTCTTGGAGCGGGGTTTGTAGTCCTTCCCCCTCCGTTGCTTGAGGATTTGGCGAAAGCTTTTGATGATTAAAGCCATCTCCTCATTGTCGAGCTTGGAGGCGTCAATTGGTTGTCTACTCGGTGTAGACTCCTCCTTCTTCTCCTCCGTCGCCTTGAAGGCCACGGGTTGCGCCTCGGACGTGGAGGGTTCGTCAAGCTCGTTGATCTTCTTTGATCCTTTGATCATGCATTCAAAGCTCACAAAATTCCCGATAACTTCCTCGGGGGTCATTAGTGGGTATCTAGGATTACCACGAATTAATTGAACTTGAGTGGGGTTAAGGAAAATGAGAGCTCTTAGAATAACCTTAACCACCTCGTGGTCGTCCCACTTTTTGCTCCCGAGGTTGCGCACTTGGTTTACCAAGGTTTTGAGCCGGTTGTACATATCTTGTGGCTCCTCCCCTTGGCGAAGACGGAAGCGACCGAGCTCCCCCTCGATCGTTTCCCGCTTGGTGATCTTGGTGAGTTCATCACCCTCGTGCGCGGTCTTGAGTAGGTCCCAAATCTCCTTTGCATTCTTCAACCCTTGCACTTTGTTATATTCCTCCTTGCTTAAAGAGGCGAGGAGTATGGTTGTGGCTTGGGAGTTGAAGTGCTCGATTTGGGCCACTTCGTCCGTATCATTATCCTCATCCCCTACAGAAGGTACCTGTGCTCCAAACTCAACAACATTCCATATACTTTTGTGGAGTGAGGTTAGATGAAATTTCATTAAATCACTCCACCTAGCATAATCTTCGCCATCAAAAGTTGGCGGTTTGCCTAATGGAACGGAAAGTAATGGAGTATGTTTAGATGTACGGGGATAGTGTAAGGGGATCTTACTAAACTTCTTGCGCTCTTGGCGCTTAGAAGTTACGGACGGTGCATCGGAGTCGGAGGTGGATGTTGATGAAGTGTCGGTCTCGTAGTAGACCACCTTCCTCATCCTCTTGTGCTTGTCGCCTTTCCGATGCGACTTGTGGGAGGAAGATTTTTCCTTCTTCTCCTTGTGGTGTGAGGAAGAAGATCCTTTTTCCTTCCGTTTGGAGGAGTCCTTCTTCTTCTCCTTCCTCTTGGTGCGGGACTCTTCCGATGAAGTGCTCCCGTGGCTTGTAGTGGGCTTGTCGCCGGTCTCCATCTCCCTCTTGGTGTGATCTCCCGACATCACTTCGAGCGGTTAGGCTCTAATGAAGCACCGGGCTCCGATACCAATTGATAGTCGCCTAGAGGGGGGGTGAATAGGGCGAAACTGAAATTTACAAATATAAACACAACTACAAGCCGGGTTAGCGTTAGAAATATAAATGAGTCCGCGAGAGAGGGTGCAAAACAAATCGCAAGCAAATAAAGAGTGTGACACGCGGATTTGTTTTACCGAGGTTCGGTTCTCGCAAACCTATTCCCCGTTGAGGAGGCCACAAAGGCCGGGTCACTTTCAACCCTTCCCTCTCTCAAACGGTCCCTCGGACCGAGTGAGCTTTCTCTTCTCAAATCAAAGCCGGGAACAAAACTTCCCCGCAAGGGCCACCACACAATTGGTGCCTCTTGCCTTGGTTACAATTGAGTGTTGATCACAAGAACAAGTGAGAAAGAAAAGAAGCAATCCAAGCGCAAGAGCTCAAAAGAACACGGCAAATCTCTCTCTCTAGTCACTATGGCGTTGTGTGGAATTGGAGAGGATTTGATCTCTTTGGTGTGTCTAGAATTGAATGCCTAGCTCTTGTAAGTGGTTGAGAAGTGGAAAACTTGGATGCAATGAATGGTGGGGTGGTTGGGGTATTTATAGCCCCAACCACCAAAAGTGGCCGTTGGGAGGCTGTCTGTTCGATGGCGCACCGGACAGTCCGGTGCACACCGGACATGTCCGGTGCCCCCGCCACGTCATCACTGCCGTTGGATTCTGACCGTTGGAGCTTCTGACTTGTGGGCCCGCCTGGATGTCCGGTGCACACCGGACATGTACTGTTCCTTGTCCGGTGTGCCAGTATGGGCGCGCCTGACTTCTGCGCGCGCAGAGCGCGCATTTAATGCTTCGCAGGTAGCCGTTGGCGCCGAATAGCCGTTGCTCCGGAGTTGCACCGGACAGTCCGGTGCACACCGGACATGTCCGGTGAATTATAGCGGACCAACCGTTGGAGTTTCCCGAAGCCGGCGAGTTCCTGAGGCCGCTCCTCCTTGGCGCACCGGACACTGTCCGGTGTACACCGGACAGTCCGGTGAATTATAGCGCGAGTGCCTCTGGAAATTCCCGAACGTGGCGAGTTCGAGTTGGAGTCCTCTGGTGCACCGGACATGTCCGGTGGTGCACCGGACACTGTCCGGTGGCACACCGGATAGTCCGGTGCGCCAGACCAGAGGTGCCATCGGTTGGCCCTTTTTGCTCCTTTGTTGAATCCAAAACTTGATCTTTTTATTGGCTGAGTGTGAACCTTTTACACCTGTATAATCTATACACTTGGGCAAACTAGTTAGTCCAATTATTTGTGTTGGGCAATTCAACCACCAAAATTAATTAGGGACTAGGTGTAAGCCTAATTCCCTTTCACATGGAACTACTACTAAATAAATAATCAAATCAAACTACCAACACCTAGCACACTGCAGACTGCACACGGTTCCAAACTTCAGATCAAAGCAAATAATAGCACACGTCTCTTCACCTTCACTCACGGCCACTGCTTCACGACTTTAGAAAATCAGCAGCCAGCAGCGCCAAGCCACGACTGCTCTGGCCTCTGCTGCTCGCCTGGCGCTTGCTCTAGGCCTCTCGGCAGTCCGGCGACGGGCGACCGGCGGTCCGGTCCGGTCCGGCTCGGCCGCTCGGCGGGCGGGGCGGCGACCGGCGGCTCTAGCCTCCAGGCTCCAGCCGCTCTAGGCGAGCAGGAGCAGGCGAGGTGCGGTCGTGCGGCCTGCTCCTGGGCGGGCGGACGCCGGACGGTGGCGCGGTGCCGTGGGCGAGCCGCGAGCGGACGGGCGATGGCGCGGTGCCGACGTGTTGTGGTGTCCGCTGGTGGCTGGCGGCTGATGCCCTGGCGCCTGGCGGCTGCTTCTGCTTAGGTTAGGGGCTGGCGGTGGCGCTATGCTGGGCTCCGTATGGGCCTATTCCTCCCTAATCCCTACTCCCTGCGTTGTTGGGCCGCGACCGGGGCTGCAGCCCAGGCAGCCCCGGTCGCAAATCCGCCCCTGCTCACACGAAATCAATTCTGCTGCGTGAAGAACTGAAGGTTATCGTAGTAAATGTGTGTTTTGTAGAGGTAAATTAGAGTTACATTATATATTTTTGGACAAGTCTATGGTTTTTTATGCCCTGCATATGAATTTCGTCTCGGTTTTAAAAGGGTGGAAGATAAGGTTATTTGGAGATGAGAGCCAATTAGAACTTTGTTTTTTTCTTTAAATTGTACTATGAAGGGGTACGAACTACTAACTTGACCATAAGTCTAATAAGTTTAGTATGGTACAGCAGTTGATCAGAGAACTTCTAATGGACGTCGAACCGAAGTTATAAGTCTAGACCTCTAGCTCGCGGTAGTACCACAATAGTAGTACCTAGAACTGCCCACGCCACGATAGTTACGAGCGCCTGTGAATAACCGTTGTATTGATTTTGATTTTTAAACAGATTCACCTATCTAACCCTTTTCAATTTCATTTCTCTAACGGGGCGTTTGAATCCCTTCATTTTAGAAGAATTAGAATTCATTCAATAAAGTAACTTATTTAGTTTGGAATTTGACATTCCACCACTTTCCAAAATTCAGATATAAGTCAATCTCAAATTCATAAGGCGGAGGGTAGGAAATGATTTTATGCACTCGTAGAATTGATTTCTAATCTATAACTTACGTAACACTCTTCATCTCACTACTTTATAGCAAAAATATAACACATAAATATCTCTGACATCTTGCTAATAATAATATACAAATATATTTTTCATAAAACTGAATTAACTTAATTGATATATGCCTAAATTATTATTATTAGAATGGAATTCAATTCCAATGATCCAAACGGGCCATAAAATGAATGAATAAATTGCTGCGCCAGCGCCAAACTCGGGTAGCAAGTTTTTATTTGCAAGGGCCGCCATTAGCTACCACCACTCCAGAACAACACTGAAAGAAGATAATTTAACCAACTAAACTAGAAAACCTTGTTCCCAATTCATCTGGCGCCACAGGTAGCAGGAACGAATAGCAACGGCAACACAGGAATGCAAACTGTCACTCTGTCAGACAAAAAATAAGAACATACCATACCAGATACCACAGTGAAAGATGGGACGCAAACTGTCGAACAAAACGTATCATACAAATCCACGGGGGGTTTTGTTAGTTCCAAATTTCCGAATTCCAGTCACTTCACCCACAGCAGCGAGGAAGTAAAAGCTTATTTCACGACTCATCTAGCAAAACACGGTGGCAAGCCTATCCTCGAAAGTCCATGTGTGGAGGAGTAAACCTTAGCCTTGCAGTGCTACACCAAGGTCCGAAACAAGATGACACGCAAAGCTGGCAGAACCTGAGTAGCAGCAGCAGCAGCGGATCTAGGCGTCATCGAGGGCAAGGACACCAGGTAGAGTCTTGCCTTCCAAGAGTTCCAAGCTCGCACCGCCGCCGGTCGAAATGTGGCTCATCTTGTCGGCCAGCCCAGCCTTCTCGACAGCAGCGACAGAGTCGCCACCGCCGATGATGGTAGTGACACCCTTCGTGGTTGTAAGCTCAGCTAGCTTCTTGGCAATCGCCTGAAGAAACGTAATTGTCCTTTTAGGTACCAAAACCAATAAAATAAAAATGGGCGTGGCAACCACAGATTATATGCAATGTTATATTAACCTCGGTGCCAGCTGCAAACTTCTGGAACTCAAACACTCCCATGGGGCCGTTCCAAATAACAGTCTTGGTGGTGTCCAATGCTTCGTCGAATGTTTTGGTGGCATCAGGGCCAACATCAAGACCCATCCAGTCATCAGGGATAGCAGTGGCAGGGACAATCTGTAGAAGTCACTCAAGTTAGCATGGCAAATTTGTTTCCGGTGCTGCACTGTGGAAAAACTATCGTACAAAATAACATGTCATATCACTATTAACACTGAACTATTCATGTCTAATTCTACTCTGCTGCACGACTTATGCGGCAGAATTACTAGTGAATAGCTTTCACGATTCATTAAAGGGAAAGAAAGAAATAATTCTGAAGTGCCATCTGAGGTGTTTATGTGTAAATAAACAAACCTTGCTCTCAGCATCGGCTGCAAACTTGTCCGCTACTACAATATCAGTGGGAAGCAAAAGAGAAACCCCCTTTGCCTTCGCCTTCTCAATAAGAGAAGTTGCGAGCTCGAGTTTATCCTCTTCCACGAGAGATTTTCCAACAGAATATCCCTGTGCCTTGTAAAATGTGTAGATCATACCACCACCAAGGATGAGGATATCGACCTTCGCCAGCAACGACTCAATGACACCAATCTTAGTTGAGACCTTGGATCCACCAACAATGGCGGCAAATGGCTTCTTTGGGTTGGCAACAGCTCCAACAAGGTAGTCAAGTTCCTGAGATAATAAAGTCATTTGTCAAATCTTTCCTTTTTTATTTATGAAAAAACTGAAATGTTAAAAAGATTTATTGGTCTCTTTTGAAAGGTAGAAAATATTTACCCCATCCTACTGAACAGTACCTAAATATACTTAAAAGATCATGAGCATGGGTGACATTTTATTACCTTCTGCATGAGGAAGCCAGCAACAGCAGGCTTCAAATACTTGGTAACTCCTTCGGTTGAAGCATGAGCTCTGTGTGCCGTGCCAAAAGCATCATTGACATAAAGGTCAGCAACAGATGCAAGCTTCTTAGCAAACTCAGGTTCGTTCTTCTCTTCCTCCTTGTAGAATCTAACATTCTCTAGGAGCAGAACTCCACCTTCTGGCAAAGCGGCAGCCAACTTCTCGACTTCCTCACCAATGCAATCATTGGCCATCACGACCTATTTATGCACACATATTAGCACTTAGAATAACTGAAAGATAGCAGGTACTAAAATAAGCTAATGTCAAATCTTAGCATACTTCAACTCCAAGGAGCTCAGACAAGCGTGGAACAAGAGGCTTCAAGCTGTACTTTGGGGTGACACCTTTTGGACGACCCTGAAAATGGCATCAACAAATTGCATTATTACAAAAATAAAAGACAAAAAATTATTGTTGCTACACTCAACCCAAAAAAGGTTGACTTGTTACTATTAGTAACCAAAAAGATTGATTCACAAAGCACAAGCACATACAGGTTAAGCAACCACAGAAATCAGTTTGAATATTTCCAAAAACAGTACACTTGGCTATAAATTATCGTGGTGCGAATTGCCGATTGCCAAGGGGCACAAAATCTCTCACAAATATGCTGTTTAAGAGCATCAGCTATCAGGTTCTAGATATAAAATCATTTCATATCATGGAAAAAAACGCTAGTATTATTTTCATACTGTCAAACAAAATGAAACATTAGTTGCAGCAGACGATAGGATCTGACTTGGAAATGATAATGATAGCCTGAACTGAATGTCCTTGTAGCCAGGTTTGTTCCAACTTCCAACTAATATTAACTTGTATAGAAGCCAAAGGTAACATTTTGGTTCAAACCAGCATTCAGCCACCAACCAATGAAAAAAGAACTTGGCAACAGCGAAGACAAATACCACCCCTGTACTTCCCCAGTACCAAAAAAACGCTTATTTTTGCGATGTATACAATCCTAAAGGTCAACCTCCATCATGTTAATTGTTATCCTAAAAGGTTAAATATATAGACAGGCAAACTTTATAGTTAATAGGTGGTCAGAATGATGGCGCCAGAATCCATGTTGAATCATGCTGATCCTTAAATATACATATAAGGCATAGTATTAGTGGAGCTGCTGGTCTGGACTGTTGGCAAGGTTGCAAGAAGAATATTGACTAGGCACAAAATTATAGAACGCCGCTAACAAGTCATTGCAATGTCAACTACCAGCAAAATGGCTAGACGTTTTGCATGCTCATTCATCTCACTGAGCTGTATCAGTAGCAGTAAACGAGATGCAGCCGTGCAAACCAGTATAAACTATAGATCTAAAACTAAAACCAGGTCGCCTTCGCATCTAGAAAGAGCCGCTAAGGACTACTGTCATATCATCGGCATAACAGTATCGGGTCATAACAGTGGCTTAGATTCAAATTGCCTCCAAATCATGGCACCGTGACTAGGCCATCGCGCGGCTGGCAGTATTGACTATGATATGACAGACGGGCGGGAAGGTGGGAGCGACTCACCAGGTGGCTGGCGAGGATGACCTTGGCGCCCTTCTCGAGGAGGAACTTGATGGTGGGGACGGAGGCGCGGATGCGGGTGTCGTCGGTGATCTTCTGGGCATCGTCGAGCGGGACGTTGAGGTCGGCGCGCACGAACACCTTCTTCCCCTTCAGATCCGCCTCGCCGAGGGTGCCCACGCTCCTCTTCGTCGCCATCACTGCCCTGCACGCAGCAGCAGCAGCAGCACCAGAGACCCGACGCCGCGGGAGGCGAGGGGGTCAGTCAGACGGCGGCGACGGCGATGAGAGCACACGGAGACCAGACGGCGACGGATCCGGAGACTCACCCTGGGTTGGAAGAACCGGATCGAATCGGCGGACGACGAGATGGGTGGTAGTGGGATGGGATGCGACGGGATGTGCTTCGGGTGAGGCGATCGAATGGACGGTCTGTTTTTCTTTATAGACAGACAGCCGGACGCAGCCACACGGGCGGTGTGTGGCTGTTTGTGCGCCTGACACGCGGGGGCCGCGCTTGGTGGGACCTGGTGGCGGCGGGGGAACGGTGTGGCTTGGGAAGGGGGTAAGAGCGGCGCCTGCGGGTTTCCTGGGCCCGCGGATTGGTAATGGACGGCGCGGATTCGATGGTTTTGGAATGGGAGGGTGGGAAGGTTCTGGAAGGGAAACCGATGTGTTGGAAAGGCAACGGCCAGATGGAGGTGGCCTGCTATCGATCGTCCCCGGTCTCGTCTCGTGGCCTCCGCTCCGGCGGCCTCGACCATTGTTTTGGCTCCAACTGGTTGCTGACCTGCAGCTGCAGCTTTTAGCGCTGCGGAGTAGCAGGGATCGGACGGATTCTCACCTTCGAAAATTTTAATGAAATCAATGCTTCAGCTTAAAACGGATATCGGTAAAAAAAAAAGCTAAGCGAACAACCTAAACAAGAACCAAATCATCTCATCTCACCGCACACACGCTAAATAAGGTGAGCTTCCTCTTATGGACCCGCACTGTTCACAAATATATGATACTCTTGACTTTTAAAAAATGACTACTTATTTTATTCAAAATATTTACTCAAAAAAGTAATATTGTAAGTCATAAAAGACCTTAAGTGATAAAACAAATCACAACAAAATAAATGATAACTCATCAGGACCGACCCTAGAGTTATGTAGCAGAGGCGACCGCCAGGTGCCAGAAAGAAGAGGGACCCAACATCTATGGAACACAGTAGTGCTAATGTCAATTGTCGTCTTATCAAACCACACATAAGAGGCCCCGCACGTCAAGCTATAACATCGATTGAAGGCCTCCTACACCGCTGCATGGAGCTAGTCTTGCCCTCACCGTCGTCGCTGGTAGTAGGTTATAGGCTCGCAACTTCTAGGTAATTCACTGTTCACTAATTCTTATTCTTTTATACCCATACATATTCTTTAATAGTTCATTTCTTAGTTTTATCTAGTGTCTTAGATATTTAGATGTAAACTTTGAATTCCAGTGAAACAATTACTTGTTTTTCTGATTAGGTCTTAGATGTTGTCGAACAAGTATCTTTTCATGAGAAACAATGTATGTGATGGAGTTTTATTCTTTATTAAGGTAGTCATATTAGCTCTAAGGTACAAATATAATGTTATTTTGGTCGACTTTATTCCTCAATAATTACCAGACATGTTAAATTAAATATATCGATGTTTTTGTTTTGCAAGTAAAATTAGCGCATATTATATATATCATAAAATTTTATATAGTCTAGAGGGTCTGTCAGAACGAGTTTAGGGTTTAGGGTTTAGTGCTCACTCCAACCGGATAGTGCTCACTCCAAGCGACAGACCGTCCGACCTTGGAGGGCGGACAGTCCGCCCATGTCAATCGACTTGGTCAGTGCTCGGGTGTGTTAAGTTGCCATGTCTTGGACCGTCTGGTCAGGATTGGCGGACCGGCCGGACCCACCTTTTCTGACAGCTTTGACATGTTTCAAATGAATAATATAGTCGTTAATGTTACTTGTACGGTGGACCATCTGGACATATGGCGCAGACCATCCGCGTGTGCGCATAAGATGTGCTACTTGCACATAACGGCTAGTAAAGGTTGGGGAACTATAAATATAGGTGGAGCTCGTTTGTTAGGGCTCTCTTGGCCATTCCTAGCACACATTCAACACATTTGTGATTCTCCAACTCACTCACTCACTCGTTTTGCTTGAGATTGCGCTTTAGTGAGAGAACGAGAGCTCCTAGTGCATTTGCATCAATTGGTGATTCTTGAGGCACTAGGTGATACACCGGTAATCGTCATCGACTTGATACTCTTGGAGGTTGCCGCCTCCTAGACGGCTTGGTGGTGTCTTCATCGAGCTCTCCGTGAAGGTTGTGGATGTCGAGAAGCCATGGTTGTTGTTGTGATGGGTTCATGCCTACCTCGCCGCAGCGGCAAAGACGACGCTAGTGGAATCGAGGTAACGAGTGATTCCTTGTCCACTTGTCTCAAAGACTGAGCCGTGTCTTGAAAGAGGAGTAAGTGAGAGCTTGGAGTCCACCTCAATGTGGATTAGGAGTGATTGGCAAATCACCGATACCACGGGAAAAATCCGGTGTCTGTTTTTCTCTCTTGTTAATTTCATTACAAGTAACTAGTGATTATTGAATTGTCATTGTAACACCCGGATTTTAGGGGGTTCAAAACCCGGGCGCTAACATAAACACCAGGTATGCTGGGACCAAGTCTCACACATATGATGTAAAGTGGCACAGGATCGAATGTCACATCTTTATATATAACAGGAGTTCTATACAAAATAAATAATTACATTATAAGGAGACAACGGTCCAGCAACCCAAAGTTGACTGGGAGACGACGACCTAGACCACTCACGAACTCATCGCAGCATCTTCCATGAGCATCATCCTGCAGTACCTGGTCTTGACCTGTGGTGTATGTGAGACAGCAAGAGTGAGCTCACATACGTTCATCGCTCAACAAGTTGTGGGGAATAATGTGTATGAACTCGCCAAAGGTGGGAGCTCACGTGAAGTGTAAGGCTTACCAAAGAAGATGGTTAGAGCTGAGCATTGCTTTTAAAGTTGGTCAAAATTTTATTAGCAGTTACTAAGTATAAGTAAATACCAACCCAATTAAATAGTAGAACAAAAAGTAACAACTTCACCTGCAATGCAATGCATATGACAAATTGAGTTTAAGTTCCATAATTTAATCATCAGAGAGTCCTGAGCTGCTCATGACCGTGAGCTCGGCTAGTATACCAGTTTTACACTCTGCAGAGGTGGTACCCTTTACCCACAAGTCATGTTACCCATCTGCCAAGAGATCGCGACTTCCCATACACCTCTACCGAGGAGGCGAGGCAGGGTAACACTACGAGGCCTTTACAAAGTTCCACTAGCTTCAGAAAACCCGCTACAGTTTATAGGAAGCTCCAATGCAGGAATCCCTTGCAGGACCGCCATCACAGCAAAATCCTCCCGAGGGCCTCCCCAGGAATCCCTTGCAGGACCGCCATCACAGCAAAATCCTCCCGAGGGCCTTCCCAGGAATCCCTTGCAGGACCGCCATCACAGCAAAATCCTCCCGAGGGCCTCCCTACACTGACCACTCCCCTACTGCCCTTGCCCCTTTCGGGTAAGGTAGTCCTCCACTAGCTTTCCTAATTAGTCAGCCAAGGGCGTCCCATTAAACCCTTGTGGTGGCACGTGGTTCTCAAGTTAAGCTCTATGTTCCAATTAACATTTAATGATCTTGTCATGAACATAAATAGAATAACAACATAATTGGAACATGGATGTAATGAAATATTAACCCAAAACCATATAAAGCAGTAGCAGAACTACCCAAGTGATTCAGGGGTAAACAAGGTATTCAGGACGAACAAACTAGGGTGACCTATTGGGTCCCATCAAAATTAACCTATGCAGATCATTATGATTAATCAGAACATGAGTGGGTAAAAGAAGTGATCAAGGGCACAACTTGCCTGGGTCTTGAGATTCCAGGTACCAGGATGATCTTCAGATGACTCGCGACCTCACGCTAGTCGTAGCAATACAAACAGGCAATGTATAGGCAATATTAACATCACACCAAACATGCAAACAAAATACATAATAATAATCTACATATTAAAATAAGATTATAGGAACAGGAATCATTAATTTTGGAGTTATAGATTTTAAGTTATGGATTTTCTAATGTTTTATGTGCTTAATACAAGATTAAGTGCTAGATAAATTTTTAATTCATCTTTCATGTTAAAACAGAGGCACTAATGGTTAGACAATAATATTATAAAAATTTTGGAACTGGAATGGATCAATTTGGAGTTCATATGCATTTTCTATGAATTATACAAATTCTATGAATTGTTTTTATACTAAAAACTCATTTTCTAATTCATTTTCTTGATTTTATAACTCTCTGGATTGGGCCTCAATTTCTGGGAAACTCAGGGGCTCTGGCATAAAAGAAACCGAGACACAGGGCACCACTTGCGCGGACTACGGGTCAATTATTAACAACTACAGGGGCTCTTTGAAGAAATGGCCATCGCGAAGGGGTACTGGCCAAATCTGGCCGTCCAATCATAAGTCAAGCGCCCGGATCTGCTCCACACTCCACCGAACCGATATGTAACCACGGCCGCATGATCCCGAATCGACGAACCAGATTTTATGCTCGTGAGATCCACACAGAGCCTAGATCTCGTGACCCACGGCCACGATCTCCACTAATCTGAACCGTTGGATGCGGTTTCAACGGTCCACGCCCTTCTCCCCAACGCGCCGGGCACCAGCGCGGCGGCGCACGACCACAACGGCGGCGTGGGCACCGACGCCGGTCAATTCATCTCTACAACGCACTACCCCTAGTTCTAACACCCGCAAATTCAAATTAGCACATCGGCGAACTTCAGAGGATGGTTCATACCGACAATCGTAGGGCGAACGCTCCTGTCCTCGGCGCACGGCGGATCCGATGTTGATGAAGGTACTCCGGTGAGCAATTGTCGGAGTCGTGGTGCCCTTTCGCTCCACTGACGGCCACCCGCACTACCGCGATGCCCAACCGGATGCACCAAGGCCACACGCTGTGACCAATCGGCGACGTGGGCGCGATTCCACCGGCGACTGGACCTCGTTATTCCTTAATCCTAGCGGCGGCTAGAGCTTTGGCCTCCAGGTTGTCGCGGAGGAGGTGGGGATTTGGTCCTTTTGTAGGCCTGCCGCGGAGAGTCCGATGTGGCGCGAGTTTTGCGGAGCAAGGCGCGGTCAACGGCCATGGCGAAGGATCCGGGAGTTCTTCAACGGCCGAGCGTGAGGGAAAGGAGAGAGCTGACCGCGCGGGACCCGCATGGTGGTGTCTGGGTGCGTGCGCGAGAATCCCGTTGAGGCTGCCCACCAGTGGGCCACGGGCGCAGTGGGACACTCGCGATGAGGGACTGGTCCGTGGGACCCGGTTGTCAGTAGGTGGGACAGCGGGAATGGTACTGGGCCGCGCGCGCGTTCGAGGAAAGAGGGGAGGGGGCCGAATTGGGCCGAAAGGAGGGAATCCGAGGCCCAGGCAGGTTTTCCTTTTTTTCCTTTTCTTTTCTGTTTTCTCCCTTTTCAAATTTAGATTTCAAATTTGAATCTATTTTTTTGGTAAGTTCAAACTCAGGTTAATTTTTTTCTATATTTACATGAGCACATAAACTAAATTTTAGTTCATTTTAAAATTTTTATTTTACACTATTTGCATAGTGTTTTCTTCTCTTTTTTCCCAATTCTAGGGTTTCCTTTAAATCTTAACTCCTCATCTAGATATTAACATATTTATCTTTACTTTATTTTTGTATTGCCACAAAATGCACATAAAATAAAACTCAGCATGATGCATAGTTTAGTGGTACAACTTTTTTATTAGTTACTTGTCTTTAAATATGCTATTCATTTGTGATGATAAGTAGATACAAAGTACACATATACCTAAAGGAGATAACTTTTCCCTTTTATATATGATCTTTTACAAATTGGGTATTACAAATCCTACCCCCCTTAAAAGTAATCTCGTCCTCGAGATTTGTAAGAAAAGGGATATAATAGGTTTGGTCTAGAATTTTAGTTTCTCATTTGGTTTTGGGAATCAAAGTTTTGTTCAAGTTTTTTTTTAACAGTTAGTAGATGATATGAATATTGTATGTCTAGATATTCATTAGGTCAGGTACGGTTATGGCAAGTAGAGGTTGTGGCAAGGGTATAATAAGGAAAGACTTCATCCTAAACTATGGATCTTGATTCCGCTGGCGATTCAACTTGATCTTTGAAGTCTTGAGTTGATTCTTATCCTTCTTTGACATGGTTGGTCTTCTTTGGCCTTTATTTCTTGGAGTTGTCATCCGAGTTAAGGACATATGGCTAGGACATATGTGAGTAGGATGGATTGTATGGTGTAGGTAGGTTAGAATCTCTTGCTATGTTAAAATTGTGGGGTTATGCAACTATTGAATGGTTAAGGTAGTTGCATATGGCCAAGTCGATCTGTCATTCTTAATTTAGTGCAGGGTGAACTAAGTTAAGACCCGTTCTATAGGAGTAGAGTCTAATCTATTTCATCAGTATTATCTAACATGTTTGATAAGTCACTTTAGATTAGATCAGATCTAGGTTAGATTAGTGTGACTAGTTTGACTAGATAAGATCTTATTTATTTTAGGCTAGATCATGGTTGTTACACTAGCGCGGGATAAATATGCTTATTGGTGTAAGATGAATTCATAAGGATAAGGTAGAATCTTTTGAGGTCAGATAGATCTATTAGGATAAGATAAATCTTTTCAAGATAAGATGAGAATATATATTTTTTTTAGGATAAGATGGATCTATGAGTGTAGGATAGACTTTTTCAAGATAAGATGGATTTTGCTAGGCTAGATTCTTTGATGAGGGATAACCTAGTTCATTTAGATATTTTTATAACCGTTTTTTTTTCTATATGTATATGCAGATGTGATTGTGGACATTACCCCACAACTAATCACACTCAATCAAAGATCCAAATCAAACAAGTATCATAAGAACAAACATTCAAGCATACAAATACCTATAAAAATAGTTTTGTTTTTGTTCCTAAGAGTAGGTCTCCTATTCCTAAAGTCACTTTAGGCACAGGATTTCAAAGTGTGAAATCCACATTTGTCTTTAGAATGAAAAGGTAAGAATAATCAGAGTAAAGCGGAAATAGATGAGAAAAGATTAAGAAAAGTTTAGAAAAGAATCTGAGTAGCAAGGGTAAGTAAAGAATGGTTGTCCAGTTCTATCTAGGTTTCGTCCTACAGTCAACATTCCTCTGATACCACTTCTGTAACACCCGGATTTTAGGGGGTTCAAAACCCGGGCGCTAACATAAACACCAGGTATGCTGGGACCAAGTCTCACACATATGATGTAAAGTGGCACAGGATCGAATGTCACATCTTTATATATAACAAGAGTTCTATACAAAATAAATAATTACATTATAAGGAGACAACGGTCCAGCAACCCAAAGTTGACTGGGAGACGACGACCTAGACCACTCACGAACTCATCGCAGCATCTTCCATGAGCATCATCCTGCAGTACCTGGTCTTGACCTGTGGTGTATGTGAGACAGCAAGAGTGAGCTCACATACGTTCATCGCTCAACAAGTTGTGGGGAATAATGTGTATGAACTCGCCAAAGGTGGGAGCTCACGTGAAGTGTAAGGCTTACCAAAGAAGATGGTTAGAGCTGAGCATTGCTTTTAAAGTTGGTCAAAATTTTATTAGCAGTTACTAAGTATAAGTAAATACCAACCCAATTAAATAGTAGAACAAAAAGTAACAACTTCACCTGCGATGCAATGCATATGACAAATTGAGTTTAAGTTCCATAATTTAATCATCAGAGAGTCCTGAGCTGCTCATGACCGTGAGCTCGGCTAGTATACCAGTTTTACACTCTGCAGAGGTGGTACCCTTTACCCACAAGTCATGTTACCCATCTGCCAAGAGATCGCGACTTCCCATACACCTCTACCGAGGAGGCGAGGCAGGGTAACACTACGAGGCCTTTACAAAGTTCCACTAGCTTCAGAAAACCCGCTACAGTTTATAGGAAGCTCCAATGCAGGAATCCCTTGCAGGACCGCCATCACAGCAAAATCCTCCCGAGGGCCTCCCCAGGAATCCCTTGCAGGACCGCCATCACAGCAAAATCCTCCCGAGGGCCTTCCCAGGAATCCCTTGCAGGACCGCCATCACAGCAAAATCCTCCCGAGGGCCTCCCTACACTGACCACTCCCCTACTGCCCTTGCCCCTTTCGGGTAAGGTAGTCCTCCACTAGCTTTCCTAATTAGTCAGCCAAGGGCGTCCCATTAAACCCTTGTGGTGGCACGTGGTTCTCAAGTTAAGCTCTATGTTCCAATTAACATTTAATGATCTTGTCATGAACATAAATAGAATAACAACATAATTGGAACATGGATGTAATGAAATATTAACCCAAAACCATATAAAGCAGTAGCAGAACTACCCAAGTGATTCAGGGGTAAACAAGGTATTCAGGACGAACAAACTAGGGTGACCTATTGGGTCCCATCAAAATTAACCTATGCAGATCATTATGATTAATCAGAACATGAGTGGGTAAAAGAAGTGATCAAGGGCACAACTTGCCTGGGTCTTGAGATTCCAGGTACCAGGATGATCTTCAGATGACTCGCGACCTCACGCTAGTCGTAGCAATACAAACAGGCAATGTATAGGCAATATTAACATCACACCAAACATGCAAACAAAATACATAATAATAATCTACATATTAAAATAAGATTATAGGAACAGGAATCATTAATTTTGGAGTTATAGATTTTAAGTTATGGATTTTCTAATGTTTTATGTGCTTAATACAAGATTAAGTGCTAGATAAATTTTTAATTCATCTTTCATGTTAAAACAGAGGCACTAATGGTTAGACAATAATATTATAAAAATTTTGGAACTGGAATGGATCAATTTGGAGTTCATATGCATTTTCTATGAATTATACAAATTCTATGAATTGTTTTTATACTAAAAACTCATTTTCTAATTCATTTTCTTGATTTTATAACTCTCTGGATTGGGCCTCAATTTCTGGGAAACTCAGGGGCTCTGGCATAAAAGAAACCGAGACACAGGGCACCACTTGCGCGGACTACGGGTCAATTATTAACAACTACAGGGGCTCTTTGAAGAAATGGCCATCGCGAAGGGGTACTGGCCAAATCTGGCCGTCCAATCATAAGTCAAGCGCCCGGATCTGCTCCACACTCCACCGAACCGATATGTAACCACGGCCGCATGATCCCGAATCGACGAACCAGATTTTATGCTCGTGAGATCCACACAGAGCCTAGATCTCGTGACCCACGGCCACGATCTCCACTAATCTGAACCGTTGGATGCGGTTTCAACGGTCCACGCCCTTCTCCCCAACGCGCCGGGCACCAGCGCGGCGGCGCACGACCACAACGGCGGCGTGGGCACCGACGCCGGTCAATTCATCTCTACAACGCACTACCCCTAGTTCTAACACCCGCAAATTCAAATTAGCACATCGGCGAACTTCAGAGGATGGTTCATACCGACAATCGTAGGGCGAACGCTCCTGTCCTCGGCGCACGGCGGATCCGATGTTGATGAAGGTACTCCGGTGAGCAATTGTCGGAGTCGTGGTGCCCTTTCGCTCCACTGACGGCCACCCGCACTACCGCGATGCCCAACCGGATGCACCAAGGCCACACGCTGTGACCAATCGGCGACGTGGGCGCGATTCCACCGGCGACTGGACCTCGTTATTCCTTAATCCTAGCGGCGGCTAGAGCTTTGGCCTCCAGGTTGTCGCGGAGGAGGTGGGGATTTGGTCCTTTTGTAGGCCTGCCGCGGAGAGTCCGATGTGGCGCGAGTTTTGCGGAGCAAGGCGCGGTCAACGGCCATGGCGAAGGATCCGGGAGTTCTTCAACGGCCGAGCGTGAGGGAAAGGAGAGAGCTGACCGCGCGGGACCCGCATGGTGGTGTCTGGGTGCGTGCGCGAGAATCCCGTTGAGGCTGCCCACCAGTGGGCCACGGGCGCAGTGGGACACTCGCGATGAGGGACTGGTCCGTGGGACCCGGTTGTCAGTAGGTGGGACAGCGGGAATGGTACTGGGCCGCGCGCGCGTTCGAGGAAAGAGGGGAGGGGGCCGAATTGGGCCGAAAGGAGGGAATCCGAGGCCCAGGCAGGTTTTCCTTTTTTTCCTTTTCTTTTCTGTTTTCTCCCTTTTCAAATTTAGATTTCAAATTTGAATCTATTTTTTTGGTAAGTTCAAACTCAGGTTAATTTTTTTCTATATTTACATGAGCACATAAACTAAATTTTAGTTCATTTTAAAATTTTTATTTTACACTATTTGCATAGTGTTTTCTTCTCTTTTTTCCCAATTCTAGGGTTTCCTTTAAATCTTAACTCCTCATCTAGATATTAACATATTTATCTTTACTTTATTTTTGTATTGCCACAAAATGCACATAAAATAAAACTCAGCATGATGCATAGTTTAGTGGTACAACTTTTTTATTAGTTACTTGTCTTTAAATATGCTATTCATTTGTGATGATAAGTAGATACAAAGTACACATATACCTAAAGGAGATAACTTTTCCCTTTTATATATGATCTTTTACAAATTGGGTATTACAGTCATTCATTTCTAGATTTGTTACTGTTGTTTCTGAAAGTCGCCTAGAGGGGGGTGAATAGGCAAATCTGAAATTTATAAACTTTAAGCACAACTACAAGCCGGGGTTAGCGTTAGAAATATAATTGAGTCCGAAAGAGAGAGTGAAAACAAATCACAAGCAAATGAAGAGTGTGACACGGTGATTTGTTTTACCGAGGTTCGGTTCTTGCAAACCTACTCTCTGTTGAGGTGGTCACAAAGACCGGGTCTCTTTCAACCCTTTCCCTCTCTCAAACAGTCACTTAGACCGAGTGAGCTTCTCTTCTCAATCAATTGGGACACTTAGTCCCCACAAGGACCACCACACAATTGGTGTCTCTTGCTTTGATTACAAAGATCTTAGGAACAAGAAATGGGAAAGAAGAAGAGTGATCCAAGCGCAAGAGCTCAAAAGAACACGACAAAACTCTCTCTTCTAGTCACTATTGCTTTGAGTGGAATTGGGACTTGGAGAGATTTTGATTCACTCTAATTGTGTCTTGTATTGAATGCACTAGCTCTTGTATTGAATGTTGTTGGTTGAAAACTTGGATGCCTTGAAGTGTGGTGGTTGGGGGTATTTATAGCCCCAACCACCAAAGTGGTCGTTGGGAGGGTTGTCTGTCGACGGGCGCACCGGACAGTCCGGTGCGCCAGCTACGTCACCCAACCATTAGGGTTCGACCGTTGGAGCTCTAACATGTGGGACCATCGGACAGTCTGGTGGTGCACCGGACGGTCACTGTTCACTGTCCGGTGCGCCTTCTGGCGCTGCTCTGACTTCTGCGCGAACTGTCCGCGCACTGTAGCTCACTGTTCACCTTTTACAGACGACCGTTGGCGCAGTTAGCCGTTGCTCCGCATGGCACACCGGAAAGTTCGGTGCTACACCGGACAGTCCGGTGAATTATAGCGGAGCGGCAATTCCAGAAACCCGAAGGTGGCAAGTTCGGAGTTGATCTCCCTGGTGCACCGGACACAGTCCGGTGGCAGCCTTCGGTTGTCTTTTGCTCCTTTTTATTTGAACCCTTTCTTGGACTTTTTATTGGTTTGTGTTGAACCTTTGGCACCTGTAGAACTTATAATCTAGAGCAAACTAGTTAGTCCAATTATTTGTGTTGGGCAATTCAACCACCAAAATCATTTAGGAAAAGGTTTGACCCTATTTTCCTTTCAATCTCCCCCTTTTTGGTGATTGATGCCAACACAAACCAAAGCAAATATATAAGTGCGGTAATTGAACTAGTTTGCAAAAGTTAAGTGCAAAGATTACTTGGAATTAAACCAATTTATACATTCATAGGATATGCATGGATTGCTTTATTTCTTTTAACATTTTGGACCACGCTTACACCACTTGTTTTGTTTTTGCAAACTCTTTTGGAAATTCTTTTCAAAGTCTTTTTGCAAATAGTCAAAGGTAAATGAATAAGATTTTGAGAAGCATTTTCAAGATTTGAAATTTTCTCCCCCTGATTCAAATGCTTTTCCTTTGACTAAACAAAACTCCCCCTTAATGAAATTTTCCTCTTAGTGTTCAAGAGGGTTTTAGATATTAATTTTGAAGGAGGTCATACCAATTTGAAATTATATCAAAAATAAGATATCAATTGAAAAAACTTCTTTAATACAAATTGAAAGACTACATTTTTGAAATTGGTGGTGGTGCGGTCCTTTTGCTTTGGGCTAATACTTTCTCCCCCTTTGGCATGAATCGCCAAAAACGTATACTTGTGAGCGAAATATGAGCCCTTTAAAACTCTCTCCCCCTTTGGCAAATAATATATGAGTGAAGAATTATACCAAGGTTGGAGAGCGATGCGGAGTGACGGCGAAGGATAAATAATACGATGGAGTGGAGTGGAAGCCTTGTCTTCGCCGAGGACTCTATTTCCCTTTCAATCTATGACTTAGTATGAAATACACTTGAAAACTACATTAGTCATAGCACATGAAAGAGATATGATCAAAGGTATATAATTGAGCTATGAGTGCAAAGTATCAATCAAAATTCCTAGAATCAAGAATGTTTAGCTCATGCCCAAGTTTGGTAAAAGTTTTCTCATCTAATGGCTTGGTAAAAATATCGGCTAATTGTTCTTTGGTGCTAACATAAGCAATCTAGATATCCCTCCTTTGTTGGTGATCCCTCAAAAAGTGATACCGAATGGCTATGTGCTTAGTGCGATTGTGCTCAACGGGATTATCTGTCATGCGGATTGCACTTTCATTATCACACGGAGATGCTTGATTTGAAGATGTAAGTTGATCTTGTGCATGTGGAGGCTCTTCGGATTCCTTAGGACACACATCCTCAATGGACATGTTCCTTAGCGCGACGCACAGAGCCTCTTCATCATCTAGCTCATCAAGATCAACTCGCTCTACTTGAGAGTCGTTAGTCTCATCAAATACAATGTCACAAGAAACTTCAACTAGTCCAGTGGACTTGTTAAAGACTCTATATGCCCTTGTGTTTGAGTCATAACCAAGTAAAAAGCCTTCTACAGCCTTAGGAGCAAATTTAGATTTTCTACCTCTTTTAACAAGAAAAAAACATTTGCTACCAAATACTCTGAAATATGAAACATTGGGCTTTTTACCGGTGAGGAGTTCATAGGATGTCTTCTTGAGGATTCGGTGAAGGTAGAGACGGTTGATGGCGTAGCAAGCAGTGTTGATTGCTTCCGCCCAAAACCGATCCGAAGTCTTGTATTCATCGAGCATGGTTCTCGCCATGTCAAGTAGAGTTCTATTCTTCCTCTCCACTACACCATTTTGTTGTGGTGTGTAGGGAGAAGAGAATTCATGCTTGATGCCCTCTTCCTCAAGAAAACCTTCTATTTGTGAGTTCTTGAACTCCGTCCCGTTGTCGCTTCTTATTTTCTTGATTCTTAAACCGAACTCGTTTTAAGCCTGTCTTAAGAATCCCTTTAAGGTCTATTGGGTTTGAGATTTTTCCTGCAAAAAGAACACCCAAGTGAAGCGAGAATAGTCATCCACAATTACAAGACAATACTTACTTCCGCCGATGCTTATGTAAGCTATCGGGCCGAACAGGTCCATGTGGAGTAGCTCAAGCGGCCTGTCGGTCGTCATGATGTTCTTGTGTGGATGATGAACACCAACTTGCTTCCCTGCTTGACATGCGCTACAAATCCTGTCTTTCTCAAAATGAACATTTGTTAGTCCCAAAATGTGTTCTCCCTTTAGAAGCTTATGAAGATTCTTCATCCCAACGTGGGCTAGTCGGCGATGCCAGAGCCAACCCATGTTAGTCTTAGCAATTAAGCAAGTATCGAGTTCAGCTCTATTAAAATCAACTAAGTATAGTTGTCCCTCTAACACTCCCTTAAATGCTACTGAATCATCACTTCTTCTAAAGACAGTAACACCAATATCCGTAAAAAGACAATTGTAGCCCATTTTGCATAATTGAGATACTGAAAGCAAGTTGCAATCTAAAGAATCTACAAGAAAAACATTGGAAATAGAATGGTCAGGAGATATAGCAATTTTACCAAGTCCTTTGACCAAACCTTGATTTCCATCCCCGAATGTGATAGCTCTTTGGGGATCATGGTTTTCTCATAGGAGGAGAACATTCTTTTCTCCCCAGTCATGTGGTTTGTGCACCCGCTATCAATTATCCAACTTGAGCCTCCGGATGCATAAACCTACAAAACAATTTAGGCCTTGTTCTTAGGTACCCAAACGGTCTTGGGTCCTTTCACATTAGAAACAAGTACCTTGGGTACCCAAACACAAGTTTTTGAACCCTTGTGTTTGCCCCCCAACATATTTGGCAACTACTTTGCCTGATTTGTTAGTTAAAACATATGAAGCATCAAAAGTCTTAAATGAAATGTTATGAGCATTTGATGCAATAGGAGATTTCTTTTTAGGCATTTTAACATGGGTAGAACGCCTAGAGCTAGAAGCATCATTCTTATAAATAAAATCATGGTGAGAAACAGAATGAGTCTTCTTAGCATGAATTCTCCTAATCTTATCCTCAGGATAACCAACAGGATATAAAATATAACCCTCGTTATCCTGAGGCATGGGAGCCTTGCCCTTAACAAAATTAGACAACCTTTTAGGGGCATTGATTTTGACATTGCCTCACTGTTGGAAGCCAATGACATCCTTAATGCCAGGGTGTCTCCCATTATAAAGCATACTACGAGCAAATTTAATTTTTTCATTCTCTAATTCATGCTCTGTAATTTTAGCATCCATTTTTGCTATATGATCATTTTGTTGTTTAATCATAGCATAGTGATCATGGATAGCATCAACATTAACATCTCTACATCTAGTGCAAATAGAGACATGACTAACAGTAGATGTAGAGGGTTTGCAAGTATTCAATTCATCAATCTTAGCATGTAAAATACAATTCTCATCTCTAAGATTGGAAATATAAATATTGCAAGTATTTAAATCTTTAGCCTTAGCAATTAGTTTTTCATTCTCAATTTCAAGGCTAGAGAGAGATGCCTTCAACTTGTCAATCTTAGTAATCAAACTAGCATTATCATTTCTAAGACTAGCAATTGAATCATCACATACATCTAACTTCTCAACCTTAGCAATTAATTTTGCATTTTCATTTCTAAGGTTTGAGATAATATCATGGCAAGTGCTTAGCTCACTAGTAATTTTTTCACATTTCTCTACTTCCTGAGCATAAGCATTTTTAACCTTAACATGCTTCTTATTTTCTTTAATTAGGAAGTCCTCTTGGCTATCCAAGAGTTCATCCTTCTCATGAATAGCTCCTATCAATTCATTTATTTTTTTCTTTTGTTGCATGTTTAGGTTGACAAAAAGAGCAAGCAAGTTATATTCATCATCACTAGATGTTGCATATTTAGTGGAGGCTCTAGATTTTACCTTCTTTTTGCCGTCCTTTGCCATGAGGCACTTGTGGCCGATGTTGGGGAAGAGGAGGCCTTTTGTTGACAGTGATGTTGGCGGCGTCCTCGTCAGAGGAGGAGTCGGTGGAGCTCTCATCGGAGTCCCACTTCTGGCAAACATGGGCATCACCGCCCTTCTTCTTGTAGTATCTCTTCTTCTCCTTTTTCTTTCCCCTCTTGTCGTTGTCCCTGTCACTATCACTAGATAATGAACATTTTGCAATAAAATGACCGGGCTTACCACACTTGTAGCAAACTTTATTGAAGCGGGGCTTGTAATCTTTCCCCTCCTTTGCTTGAGGATTTGGCGAAAGCTTTTGATGATTAGTGTCATCTCCTCATTGTCGAGCTTGGAGGCGTCGATGGGGAGCCTACTTGATGTAGACTCTTCTTTCTCCTCCTCCGTTACTTTGAAGGCAACGGGTTGCACCTCGGGTGTGGAGGTGGCGCCTCGCTCGATGATTTGTTTGGAGCCTTTGATCATCAACTCAAAGCTCACAAACTTTTCTATCACTTCCTCGGGAGACATTAGCTTGTATCTAGGATCACCATGAATTAATTAAACTTGAGTAGGGTTAAAAAAACGAGTGATCTTAGAATAACCTTGACCATTTCATGGTCATCCCATTTGGTGCTCCCGAGGTTGCGCACTTGGTTCACCAAGGTCTTGAGTCGGTTGTACATGGCTTGTGGCTCCTCCCCTTGGTTGAGCATGAACCGACCGAGCTCCCCCTCGATCGTTTCCCGCTTGGTGATCTTGGTCACCTCATCTCCTTCGTGCGCGGTCTTGAGTATGTCCCAAATCTCTTTGGCACTCTTCAACCCTTGCACCTTATTATACTCCTCTCGACTTAGAGAGGCGAGGAGTATAGTAGTGGCTTGAGAGTTGAAGTGCCGGATCTGGGCTACCTAGTCCGAGTCATAGCCTTCATCCCTCACGGATGGTTCCTGCGCTCCAAACTCAACAATGTCCCAAATGCTAGCGTGGAGTAAGGTTAGATGGTGCCTCATTTTATCACTCCACATATAATAATCTTCACCGTTAAAAACCGGTGGTTTGCCTAGTGGGACGGAAAGTAATGTAGTACGTTTAGAAATACGAGGATAGCGTAAGGGGATCTTACTAAACTTCTTGCGCTCATGGCACTTAGAAGTGACGGACGACGTGTCAGAGCTGGAGGTGGAAGGCGACGAAGAATCGGTCTCGTAGTAGACCACTTTCTTCATTTTCTTCTTCTTGTCGCCACTCCGGTGCGACTTCATATGGGGAGGTGATTACTCCCTCTTCTTGTTGCCGGACTCTCCCGATGGAGCTTTCCCGTGGCTTGTGGCGGGCTTCTCGTCGGTCACCATCTCCTTCTTGGCGTGAGCTCCCGACATCACTTCGAGCGGTTAGGCTCTAATGGAGTACCAGGCTCTGATATCAATTGAAAGTCGCCTAGAGGGAGGGTGAATAGGCAAATCTGAAATTTATAAACTTTAAGCATAACTACAAGCCGGGGTTAGCGTTAGAAATATAATCGAGTCCGAAAGAGAGAGCAAAAACAAACCACAAGCAAATAAAGAGTGTGACACGGTGATTTATTTTACCGAGGTTCGGTTCTTGCAAACTTACTCCCCGTTGAGGTGGTCACAAAGACCAGGTCCCTTTCAACCCTTTCCCTCTCTCAAACGGTCACTTAGACCGAGTGAGCTGCTCTTCTCAATCATTTGGGACACTTAGTCCCCACAAGGACCACCACACAATTGGTGTCTCTTGCTTTGATTACAAAGATCTTAGGAACAAGAAATGAGGAAGAAGACAAGCGATCCAAGCGCAAGAGCTCAAAAGAACACGACAAAACTCTCTCTTCTAGTCACTATTGCTTTGAGTGGAATTGGGACTTGGAGAGATTTTGATTCACTCTAATTGTGTCTTGTATTGAATGCACTAGCTCTTGTATTGAATGTTGTTTGCTGAAAACTTGGATGCCTTGAAGTGTGGTGGTTGGGGGTATTTATAGCCCCAACCACCAAAGTGGTCGTTGGGAGGGTTGTCTGTCGACGGGCGCACCTGACAGTCCGGTGCGCCAGCCACGTCACCCAACCGTTAGGGTTCGACCGTTGGAGCTCTGACATGTGGGGCCACGGACAGTCAGGTGGTGTACCGGACGGTCACTGTTCATTGTCCGGTGCGCCTTCTAGCGCTGCTCTGACTTCTGCGCGAACTGTCCACGCACTGTAGCTCACTGTTCACCTTTTGCAGACGACCGTTGGCGCAGTTAGACATTGCTCCGCATGGCACACCAGACAGTCTGGTGCTACACCGGACAGTCCGATGAATTATAGCGGAGCGGCAATTCCAGAAAACCCGATGGTGGCAAGTCTGAAGTTGATCTCCCTGGTGCACCAGACACTGTCCGGTGGCACACCGAACAGTCCGGTGCGCCAGACCAGAGCAGCATTCGGTTGTCTTTTGCTCCTTTTTATTCGAACCTTTTCTTGGACTTTTTATTGGTTTGTGTTGAACCTTTGGCACCTGTAGAACTTATAATCTAGAGCAAACTAGTTAGTCCAATTATTTGTGTTGGACAATTCAACCACCAAAATCATCTAGGAAAATGTTTGACCCTATTTCCCTTTTAGTTTCCCATTAGTTGCTTGCTCGTATTAACTAGAGAATTTATATCTCTTGTCATATTGATTAAATTTCTCTAGTCTCGTTGATTTTAGTCAAAACCGTCTATTCATCCTGTCTAGCCAGTGTCCTAAATCCTACACCATCGGAGCGTAATATCCTACTCCAATGCAAATTGTATTGTTGAGAGTTTAAGAAAGCCTAAGTCTAGGTAGAGATGTCTCTGAAGGAGTTTAAGTGAGCTTGTCCTCAAGAGAGCTTGAGAGAGCTCCTAGGGTCTAGTCCACGTGGACGTGGTCCCTTGTAATGTATGTGCCCTCTCCTTTATAGGCTAAAGGGAGCACATACAAGAAAGCCAGGACCCAACATGTGGGTCCAAGAATACTAAAATATGAAGCACGATGCGACGGAAAGAGTTGGTGGACCAAGATCTTCTCCCAACATAAAGCACAACAATGTTTTATATTAGTATACAGAGGCGAAAGAGAGGTCTTTGTTTAAAATTATAATATGTTCAGATTATATAATATAACTTATTTTGAATTAAGTACTAATTCAAAATAAGTTGAATTATATATTTTGGACAGATTACAATTCGAAATAAATATTTAAGTTGAATTATATAATTTGGACAGATTATAATTCGAAATAAACATGCCAAAATGGATCAGATAGCGATAAAAAACACAAGACTCACACGACTTATTAAACACTTTTTGTCTCTACGTTATGCTATATATTTAAAATTTCTTTTTTATTTGACCGCGTGTTTAAATCATGTAGCTGTTTGGTCGAACGACGCCCGTATATTTTCTCTTGGCTACAAACCAACTAGCTGCCGTAGCCCGTATTCATTGTTTTTTTGTTCAAAATATGTGGCAAATTTCATGCCGCAAATTCGAAATCTGTTGACCAGTACTCCAGCAGTAATGCCACGACATGTACCACATTCCTGCTCTTTTTTGTTTTTGTTTTGTGTTTGTGTGGCTTTTCTGGTTCGAAAGACGGATTAGACCAAGGTATCAAATTTGGCTTCCGCTAGCTGCCCATCTCGAAACAGCATGAACCGGCCCGATGACGCGCCTCAGGAGGAAGACAAATGAAATACCATAAATCCAGGCTCAGCCCGAAATTAACCCAATAGCAGCCCAAAGCAAAACCCCAGCAGGAAGCAACGTCGACGGCCCATTAACTCCAACAGTCCCAGGACCCCCCTGCCCATCCGACGGCGATCACGCCTCGCGCTCGCCAGGCCTTATAGTACCCCTATCCTAGGGTTTACTCGCTCCCATCCACTCCCAAGTCCCAACACCCGTCGGCGTCGAGCAGCGGCAGCGGCGGCGGCGATGACGACGAGCCTGAAGAAGAACCGGAAGAAGCGCGGGCACGTGTCGGCGGGGCACGGCCGCATCGGCAAGCACCGGAAGCACCCGGGAGGCCGCGGCAACGCCGGCGGCATGCACCACCACCGCATCCTCTTCGATAAGTACCACCCGGGCTACTTCGGCAAGGTGGGCATGCGCTACTTCCACAGGCTCCGCAACAAGTTCCACTGCCCGTCGGTCAACGTGGAGCGGCTCTGGTCGATGGTGCCCGCCGGCAAGGCCGCGGAGGCGGCCGGCGCGGACCAGGCCCCGCTCGTCGACGTGACGCAGTTCGGCTACTTCAAGGTGCTCGGCAAGGGGATGCTGCCGTCCAGGCCCATCGTCGTCAAGGCCAAGCTCATCTCCAAGGTCGCCGAGAAGAAGATCAAGGCTGCCGGAGGCGCCGTCCTGCTGACCGCTTAGGTCCTTTTGCATCTTGTTTCAACTATCTGCGCTAAGAAATATTCTATCTTTTTTTGGGTGGATCTATGAGACCCTGGTTTTGAGCACTTGGTAACGAATATGAGTTCGATTATATCGATGCTGCACACCTCTTGCTGCATGTATTATTCATTCTATGCAGTTGCAGTTCATGTGGGCTGTGCTACTGAGATATGAAATGTTTTGGCATTTTTCTGATACGTCTAATTGTGGCCTTGTGGTCAGGCATTGCCCTCCTTTTTTCTGGTGTATTGTTGCAAAACAACAAAATCAATTGATTTCAGTCTTGCCCACTAATTTTCTGGCGTATGGCTGCAAAACAACAAAATCAATTGAAAGTTGTCGTCTATTTTATCTTTTTATGCTATGCTCCTAAGAAAATCAATTGCTGGACAACCATGTGTTGACACCAGCGACGGTAGATACAAAAATAACGAGAAACTTCTATGCATGGCCGCATAATGCATATACAAAAATAGAGCTAATGTGAGTGGGGGAGGAGCCGAGGACAGGTGAATCCGTAAATCTGGCTCAATGCAAATTGTTTCAGCTGCATTTTATTATATCCATCATTTGAAACACCCGATGATGAATTTTCGCAAAACATTCGACGACAAACATTCGGATTAAAACGTTCGGCCCGAGCTGGGCAGGAAACAAGCCCGGCCCAAAACACTCGACCACAAACCCATCAAGGTCGGGCCCACGTGAGGTCCCTCGCCGGCAGTAGCTGGCCGTGGACAACGCCACGACGACCCCGACCAGAGCCAGTCCGCTCCGCTCCACCCCTTGCTCACCTCCGCGACCCGCACCAATGGCGACGCCCACGGCCCCATCCCACTTACCCCTCGCCACCGCCTCCGCGTCCACCTCCTTCCCCGACCGCTTCCTCCGCACGCCGTGCGCGCTGCGGCCCCGCTCTTGGCCCCGCCTGCGGGCGGGCTCCGTCAAGGAGTGGCGCGAGTTCGAGGACGACGCGGGCGCCGTCAAGGAGTGGCGGGAGTTCGAGGACGCCGTCAGGAGGAAGGACCTCCCCCGCGCGCTCCAATTCCTGCAGTCCGTGGAGCCCGCGGCGGTGCAGGTCGCGGTCCCCGTGCCGCCGGGGCGGGACTGGGAGGTGCTCGACGCCTGCGTCGACGCCGACGACATGCGCCTCGTCGGCCGGGCGTACCAGTTCCTCGTCGACCGCGGGGTCCTCGCCAGCTTCGGCAAGTGCAAGAACATCGGTGAGTTGGGGCTTGGGGGAACGCAGCTGCGGAATGCCTTCACGATTTGGACATGGCGTCGAATTAACTTGGCGTCTTACTAGTTGTTTGTCAAACGGAGCTGTACAATTTGGCATGTGCTGATTTGATTGATATAATCATTTGCTATCACGCCTCACGATTTTTTGATGTTTATCATGTAACGTCTACTGTGTTATACAGCTGATGTCTCACTCCGACTGCTTTTCAGACTGACTGTATATGTGTCTTCCTTTTTTTTCCCTACAGTTCTGGAATGGCCAAGAGAAGTGACACCAACGGTTTTGAAGGAGATGACCGGTTTGGAAGGTGAGGATACAGACAGTGTCCCTGTCCCCTCTCTTCCACTGCGCTGTGATATTCTACACTAAAAATTTGAGTGGGTTGTCAGTTATTACATAGCAGGAAGTTAAGGCAGAACCTCTTCTTTCCTTTTATTATTTATTAATCTAAAACGGGAAAACTTTACTGCAACATTCTTTTGCAAATCATACTCGAGCAAGCTGATATAGCTGCTCCAAAAGGAACTTTAGCTCGTCTATTGTGGTTTATCACCAACTATGGTATAAAGATACGATTTTTTTCTTGAATTTGTTAATTTCTTCAGCTGAAAAACTTGCGCCGAAGAAATGGGGTCTGTCGGGAAGTTCACCGTATGTTCTCATTGGATTTCTTGGAGGCGTATCCTTTCTACTAACACAAGGGGTCGATCTACGGCCTAAACTGAGTGCTGTATTGGGATTAGCAGCAGCCGATGCAATGTTGCTCGGTGGTACTTGTCTTGCTCAAATCTCATGTTTCTGGCCTCCGTATAAACGTCGGATCCTTGTACACGAAGCAGGCCATCTTCTTACTGGTATGGCTTTACCTTTTGTACCTTTTTGCTCTTACATTAGTTGCTTTCGCTTTAACTTCTCCGGTAGGTAGTTTTAAATTTATCAATCTTCTGTGATTCTACTTCAGTAATGTTCTTACTTCCTTTCTACTTATTTCTAGCTTATCTAATGGGCTGCCCGATACGAGGAGTCATTTTGGATCCATTTGTGGCATTGCGAATGGGCATCCAGGGCCAGGTACAACTATTGTTATCTTGATACTACGGCTATCTATCTGTTCTGTTTGGTTGTCTAATTTGTAATTTCTGTCCCTTCAAAACCTCACCACACCTTCTGAGGACTAGGTCTCGATATCCATTTTCGCAAAAGATCTTTTTCTGTTCTGCGAGACTGTCTCTCTCCCTCTCTCCTATCCTCCCCCTCTCTTCAATAACAAAAATGTGATAAATGATGTGTTACATATTTTTTATTAGGTTTGATATTATCCTTAAAAAATGAAATCACATGTCCTGTTTTTTCACTTGGCACAGCGTACTACACTTGTAGATCATTAGATTTTATGGCTTTGCATTGTACACTTGTAGATAATTAGACATTTAGACCATTAGATTTGTAGCTGTTATACAACTCCCATGGGTGTGCTTTGGTACCTCTGCAGGCAGGGACTCAATTCTGGGATGAAAAGATGGAAAAAGAACTAGCTGAGGGCCATCTATCAAGCACAGCGTTTGACAGGTACATAAACAGCTATCTGGTCTGAATATTGGCGATTGCAGTTCTTGGACCTCATTTGACCTGCGAAATTTGGAGACGGACGGCAGGTACTGCATGATTATGTTCGCCGGAATTGCTGCTGAGGCACTTGTTTACGGGGAGGCAGAAGGTGGAGAAAACGACGAGAACTTATTCAGGAGTCTGTGCATTCTACTGAACCCACCCCCTGCTGTTGCACAGGTCCATATTATTTTGCTGTTATCTTGCATGTCGTGCTTATTTCTGAATAGACCACCTTATATGATTGATCGGTGTCTCTTCACTGCTTATCAGATGGCGAACCGAGCTCGATGGTCCGTCATGCAGTCTTACAACCTCCTGAAGTGGCACAAGAAAGCTCATAGAGCCGCAGTCAAGGCGCTGGAAGACGGGCACAGTCTCAGCGTTGTGATCAGAAGGATAGAAGAAGCCATCGCTTCTGACAGCAAATAAATATGACCGTTGATCCTTTACATGTGTTCTTGTCAACCAAGCTTTGTTGGCAGCTTCCACAGGACGCGGAAGAAGGAGAACTTTCTTAATTCGCGCGAAGGGTTAGTGTGTGTTGGAACATGAGTGGCGCTTTTCAAAGAAAGAAAGGCAGAAGATCCTTGGAGCTGGAGGGAATAGCGGAGACCACGACCAGGGCGTCTGATGGACGGACTAGATCGAGTGATACATCCGTTGGAGATTTTAAGGAAGTCAAAAGGCCGTTGTGAACTTGTGATTAGTGTCGATGCCAGATATGGCAGATGTGCATAGGGAGATATGACTATATGATGTCTTGATGAGTATGCAGACATGAGCTATTTTGCAATGGATGGATAAGTACCGTTGGTACTTGAGGTACTTTTATTGTTTATTATTTATTTATTTGCAATCAGTTTGGTAATTAAGAAAGGTCGGGTTGCCTATTTGAGCTGCCGTCCGGCGTCCGCTAGAGATGGATACTGCATATCCGAATTATAGAATAAATTTAATATTATATATGTATATATATATATATAATTTGATGTTAAACATATTATGAAAAAGAATAAAATTTTGTATAATTGTTTTGCATTACTTGCTTCCTACAAGAAGATGAAAGGTATGTGGTCGTGTGCAACAATATTTTACTACTATTAATAAAGTAAAATTTAAATAGGAGATGTAACAAAAGATATGATGAGTAAGCTATAGAGACAGCCTAATGTATACATATACCGATTCGTTCTTATTTGTATTTTGGGTTACACAAGCATAATTTGTTTGGGAAGCACCTGCAGTACCCTGTATTTTGGGATGGAGAAAAGATCTTTGTGTTGCCAAAATATTTGATTTTGTTCCCAAGAAACATATTCTATGGTTAGCCAAAGAAAAAAATGGATTTAAATAATTTTCCAGCCATTTCAATTCTTACGAGCACCTAAATAGACACCCAAATTCAAAATAGGTATTCGACGTCTCCAAAGGCGATTTAAATGGGATATCTGAAAGTCGCTTAGAAGGGGTGAATAGACGAAACCTAAAATTTACAAACTTTAAACACGCTCTATGCCCGAGGTTAGGGTTAGGAATAAATTCGGAGTGTGGAAGATTGTTCCTCTTGCTATGAGTTGCTCAATCAATGCGGATAACCTTGGGAGCAAACTCAAATTGATATGAGCAAAAGAACTTTAGAGAGAGAGAGGAAAGGGGATAATCAAATCGAGTAGAGATCAACACAAATAAACACAACGATTTGTTTACCGAGGTTCGGTTCCAAAGAACCTAGTCCCTGTTGAGGAGGCCACAAAGGTCGGGTCTATTCCAAACCTTTCCCTCTCTCAATCGGTCACACAGACTGGTTGAGTGGTTCTCCTTAATCACTTGGGTCACTAAGACCCCGCAAGTAGGGATAAAAACGATCGAAAACGATCGGAAGAAAGCTCAACCACTTTCACTTTCATATTATTTTTTCGAAAACAATAGCAGTACGATATTTGATGGTAACGAAAACGGTGACAGTATTTAACGATAACAAAAACGATAACTAAAGGATCGAATACGCATCGAAATCAATCGAAAACCATCAAAACGATATTTAAAAACGATAAACTCATAAACATGTCAAGCCGTAGAACATGATAATATCTATAAATCTTGATCATATAACAATACTTACTATTACGACATAATCACAATACCTATATATTATATAGCATCCAAAAAAGTGAAATAGCTATAAGTCCATACAACCGTAGCACAAACACAAGCACATATACCATAAATATCATAGTCCATATTCCATAACCATAGCTAGAAATAAAATGATACACTGCAAGTCCACAACCACAAGTGGCAAGACAATCCACAAAGACCAGAAGTTCATCTCACTAAACGTCAAATGACATATGTCTTGTGATAAGTTTCAGACTCAAGCACAGAAGCACTCACTCACTGACTCATTGAGACAACCAGATACAAACTGGCATACATAGATACATAGCATAGTGCATTGCAATACTTATAGCTGAATCTCTGGAATGTCGTCATCATCTTCCACCTGATCACGTCCCAATTCTGAAAATTCATCCTAATTTTGAAACAAATATGTGTTAGCACTCATATAATCCAAATCTGACACAAACATGTAGCAGTTCTGAATATTAGCGGATAGCGGGCCCACATTTTATTACCTCAAACTCACTGGCCAAATTGTTCTTAATGGCGTCAAGAACCTCAAGGTCGGTAGGCAGCGAAGAAATATTTCTAGAACCTGAAAATTAACAGGCAATGAATGAATAAAACTATAAAAGTACATTGAGAACTAAGAATCAGTTTACAACTTTTACCTTTTCTAGATGCAACTATCCAATCTTTAGTGCACACAAGTGCTTCTACAATGTCAGGATCAAGGCGACTTCGATATGGATCGATAACACAACCACCGGCACTAAATGCCGACTCAGATGCAACCGTTGAAACTTGCATTGCCAACACATCACGAGCAAGTAGTGAGAGGATTGGATATTCGTCAGCTTGATTTTTCCACCATGCTAGGATATCAAATGCATTCAGGTTGGCTTTAGAAGTCTTCAATGGTGGTTGTGATAAATACCTATCTAATTCAGTTGATTCCACACCAGCACCACATGACTCATTGTCAAATAGATAGTTATCAAGCTCCTCATCCATGTTGTTCACAAACTGATTTAAAATTGGAGGTGCATATCCTTGATCGGTATTGTCCTGTGAAATAGGTGCAGCCGAAACATAGCACTGAAACAAGTTCTTTAGGACACCAATAAACTTGTCAATTTCAGACTGGTAGGTAATCCTATAGATCTTTTTCAAGTAAAATTCCACTATTTTTCTCTTGAACCTAGGATCAAGAACATTTGCTATAGCAAGAGCAATATTGGACTTCTTCCAATACTTATCAAACTTGAAAGTCATAGCATTTGCCATTTCATAAATAATATTATCACTACTATTGCACCATTCAGATAGCAAAAGCTTAACCTCACAAAAGCCTCTAAAAAACATATTGGCGGTTGGATATCTTGTACCGGAAAATATCTCAGTTAGTTCAAAGAATTTTTTCAAGAAAGGCATCAACATAGCAGCCTTGTCCCATTCATTAGGTGAAGGTGCAATACTACCATACCTACGACGATCAATAGAAGTGAGCCTCTCAAAAGCATCTTTGTAGTAGAGAGCATCCCTCAACATTAAAAAAGTTGAATTCCACCGTGTAGACACATCAACTGAGAGAGAAGGTTTGGTGTCCAACCCACATTCAGTGGCACATTTCATAAACTTCTCCCATTGAAGTGGTGATCCCTTAACAGCAACAACAAAAGCTCTAATCTTTTCAGTTGCAGAGGCAATCACACGCATACCATCTTTAACTACCAAATTCAGAATGTGATTAGCACATCTCACGTGAAAAATAGCCCATCGCATACTAAAGGACTGTGCTTCTTGAGTTCTACAATTAAATCCTTAACAGCCACTTCATTTGCAGAGGCATTATCCAAAGTCAAAGAGAACATTTTTTTTCTCAACATACCATTTCAATAGACAAGAACTCACTGTATAAGGCAACCTCTCACCTGTATGTCGCCCTTGAACATGAAAGAAATTGATAATTCTTTTCTGAATTTTCCATTCATCATCAATCCAATGAAGAGTGACACACATGTAACCCTTGTTTTGGTTGGATGTCCACATATCCATAGTTGCACTAAAGCGGCTTCAGATGGTTTTGAAGTATGCATACAACTTATCCTTCTCAGCTAAATAGTAGTCCATTATATCCTTTCTAACAGTGACACGAGACTTTAAAGGAAAATATGGGCGCATCGATTTGACCCATTCTACAAATACTTCATGCTCAACCATATTGAAAGGATACTCATGAACAATCATAGCTTCATAGAACTTTTTCAAGCTAGCTTCTTGATCATACTTGTAAGGTTTAACTATAGCAATTCCTGTCTCACTATCCTTACCGGTTGTGAGCTGCTGTTGTCCTTTCTTTACATGGTGGTAATTATTCAGATGTGTCCAAAAACCAGTTGTCCAAATTTTCCCTTAGCTCTATGCTTGCTAGTCTTGGTCTGACACCCTTTGAAATTGCACTTTGCCCACCTCTGTCTCTCTTGCTTGCCATCCACCTCCACTGTCACCCAATACTTGGTGAAATATTGCCAGACTTTAGATGTGCTCTTCTTTGCCCTTTTGCCAGAAGGCTCATCGTCATCGTCGTCACTGTCTATGTCCACATCTACATTAATTGTGTCATCACAATTTGCACCACCAATTAGCACTACACTTGATGGTGTTGCAGACGATGTGGATATAATATGCTGACTCTGACTTGCTGCCGCTGCTACAAATAATTAGAGGACTCTTATAAGCAACAAGCCAACAACAAACAAAAGGGCTGTATTGACTCTTACTGTCGATGTTTACCGGAGGCAGAGGAGGCCACGACTGCTGCCGTAGAAGCCTGAGAGCCGGACCCGTTGATGTCGCGGACCTGAGGTTGTGCACCGCCACCAGATGCATCCATCATTGCACGATTCACAGCCTCATCAGGAGCAATTGAGGCTCTGCAGCTCTGCGTTGGTGGGCTGGCCGCTGGCGAGCGGCAGGGCGCTGGGCGGTTGGCCATAGGCGGGCGGCTGGCCATTGGTGTGCAGAGCGGAGTTGCTGGAGTGCAGAGCGGAGTCGCAGAGTGCTCGTGCCCATGGTGGCTCGCTGCCTCGCTGGTCGCTGCGAAGAGCCCCTGGACGGCTGCACCCTGGTGGACTGGGGGCGGACCGACAGACAGGTGGCTATGCACATGCGACACTCCCTAGGCTAGGTGGACAGACGGCTGTGCCCCTGGCCCTGCTCCCTAGCGGCTGTGCGGCGCGCAGACATGCTCCCTAGTGGCGTGTGCGGCGTGCCCCTGGCCCTGCTCCTTAGCAGCAGCTGTGTGGCGCGCGGACAGGCGACTGTGCAGCGCCGACGCGTGTGGAGTGGAGGAGGACAGGAGATTGGTGAAAGGAAAATGTGCCCTTGGGCCATTTCTATAATGTTTTGGTGATTAAATGTCCAACACATAGTAAGTGAGTAGCTATGTGCCAAACAAGCAAGAAGTGCAAATCATGTAACAAGGTACGTTTCTAGACTTAGTACATTATTTTGAGTACTAACATATTTTGTCTAAGTGCTAGAAACAGGGAGAAAAGAATTGGAAAAAGACTTGGCTCGGTGCAGCCAAAACTCAGCTCAGTCTGGCACACCGGACTGTTCGGTGGTGCACCGGACAATGTCCGGTGCGCCAGACTGGTCTCCGGTGAAAAGGCCGCTCTCAGGAAAAGATCAGCGACGTACGACTATAATTCACCGGACTGTCCGGTGGTGCACCGGACTGTCCGGTGAGCCAACGGTCGCCAGCGCAACGGTCGGCCGCGCAATCCATGGGCGTGGCCCACACCAACGGTCGGCAGGGGGCACCGGACTGTCCGGTGTGCACCAGATAGTGTCCGATGCGCCATCAGGCCCGAAGCTGCAACAGTCGACTACGCCTTATTTGGAAGGCAATCGTGCACCGGACAGCTACAGTGACTGTCCGGTGGTGCACCGGACTGTCCGGTGCACCACACGACAGAAGGCAAGATTAACCTTCCAAGATTGTCTTCAACGGCTCCTAGCTGCCTTGGGGCTATAAAAGGGACCCCTAGGCGCATGGAGGAGTAACCCAAGCATTCACTAAGTATCCTAAGGCATCCAGACTCTGTTCCCACACATTCGTTTCGTTGTGTTAGAGATTTGAGCTCTATTCGAGTCGAGGACTCTCTGTGTTGTCATTTGAGCTCAAGTCTTCTCTTGTGTGCATGGGTGTGCTGCGATTTGTGTCTTGTGTGTGTTGCTCATCCCAACCTTACTCCGTGCTTTCATTGTGATCTTTGTTGTAAGGGCGAGAGACTCCAATCTTGTGGAGATTTCTCGCAAACGGGAATAATCATCTAAAGGAAAAACCGTGGTATTCAAGTTGATCATCGGATCACTTGAAAGGGGTTGAGTGCAACCCTCGTCCATTGGGATGCCACAACGTGGAAGTAGGCAAGTGTTACTTGGCCGAACCACGGGATAAAAATCGCGTGTCTTGTGTTGTTCTCTCTGTGATTATTTGTGTTCACAAGAACTCGCTTCAAGTTATTTAGCCGTACTAACACTCATAACTAAGTTTTGTGGCTATTAGTGTTTAAATTTTACAGGATCACCTATTCACCCCCCTCTAGGTGCTCTCAATTGGTATTAGAGCAGTTCTCTTCATCTAAGGGACTAATCACCCGAAGAGATGGATCCTAAGGGAAAGGGGATGGTGGTCAACGACAAGGAAAATGAGTCCTTCCTCAATGAGCCTAGAGACGACAAGCCAACCGACTCAGGCTTGAGTCACAAGAAACGAAACGGGAAGAAGAAGAGGCGCATCAAAAAGATCATCTACTACGACAGTGATGCCTCGCCTTCTTCACCACACGACGACGATGACTCCTCATCAAAGAAGAAACCGGTTAATCAAAACTATTCATTTGATTATTCTAGTATTCCATTCAATTCTAATGCTCATTTGCTATCAATTCCACTTGGGAAACCGCCACACTTTGATGGAGAATACTACTCTTTTTGGAGTCACAAAATGCGTAGTCACTTATTTTCTCTCCATCCTAGTATTTGGGAGATTGTTGAAAACGGAATGCATTTTGATAGTACTGACAATCCCGTGTTCATAAATGTGCAAAGTCATAAAAATGCACAAGCTACTACTGTCTTGCTAGCTTCACTTTGCAGGGATGAATATAATAAGGTGAGTGGCTTGGACAACACCAAGCAAATATGGGACACCCTCAAGATATCTCATGAGGGAAACGACGCCACCATGATCACCAAAATGGAGTTGGTGGAAGGCGAGCTGGGAAGATTTGCGATGATCAGGGGAGAGGAGCCAACTCAGACCTACAACAGGCTCAAGACCCTCATGAACAAGATTAGAAGCTATGGAAGCACAAGATGGACGGACCACGATGTCGTCCAACTCATGCTAAGGTCATTCACGGTAATTGGCCCCCATCTTGTCAATCTTATTTGTGAAAACCCCATGTACACCAAGATGACGCCCGAGGAGATACTCAGAAAATTCGTGAGCGGGCGCATGATGGTAAAGGAGGCACGATATGTGGATGACGCCTTGAACAGTCCACTGCCCGTCTATGAGCCACAGCCCGTTGCGCTCAAGGAAACAAGCAGTAAGGAGGCGCTACCAAGCAAGGTAGCTCAAGTGGAGGCTGCTGGCCTCAACGAAGATGAGATGGCGCTTATCATCAAGTGCTTCAAGACCGCTCTTAAAGGACACAAGGAGTACCCCAACAAGAACAAAACAAGGGGAAAGCGCTCCTGCTTCAAATGCGGTAAGACTGGTCACTTTATTGCAAACTGTCCCGATAATGATAATGACCAGGGACAAGAAAAGAGCGGGAAGAAGGAGAAAAAGAAGAGCTACAGGAAGGCAAAGGGCGAGGCGCACCTTGGAAAGGAATGGGACTCGGACTGCTCCTCTTCCGACTCTGACGACGAAGGACTCGCTGCCTCGGCCTTCAACAAGTCTTCTCTCTTCCCCAACGAACGCCATACATGTCTTATGGCAAAGGAAAATAAGGTACATGTTCAAGATACCCCTAAGTACACTACTTCTAGCGATGATGATTCTTCCGATGATGAAGTAGATTACTCTAGCTTATTCAAAGGTTTAGATAGAGCTAAGGTAGAAAAAATTAATGAATTAATTGATGCTCTACATGAAAAGGATATATTGTTAAAAAAACAAGAGGATATATTATATGAGGAGCATGACAAATTTGTTAGTGTGCAAAAATCTCTTGCTTTAGAGATTAAAAGAAATGAAATGCTTTCCTCGGAGTTATCTATTTGCCATGAATCTGTCTCTAGTTTAAAGAGTTTAAATGATGAATTAAATACTAAGCTAGAGGAAGCCAAAACTAGTTCATGTGTTGAGCATGTCATTATTTGTAATAGATGTAAGGACTTTGATGTTGATGCCTGTGATAAACATCTTAATTGTATTGCTAAATTAAATGATGAGGTGGCAAGTCTTAATGCTCAACTTAAGACTTGCAAAATTGATTTTGACAAATTAAAATTTGCTAGGGATGCCTACACCGTTGGTAGACACCCCTCAATTAAGGATGGGCTTGGTTTTCAAAGGGAAGCCAAGAACTTAACAAGCCATAGGGCTCCAGTTCTCAACAAGGAGAAAGGAAAGGCCCCTATGGCTAATAGTCCTCAAAGGAACCATGCCTTTATCTATAATGAAAAAGTTGCAAGTCGTTCTCTTTATAATAGAAATTATGCTCATACTACTTATAATGATTCACATGCTATGTTTGCATCAAGTTCTACTTTTGTTAATGGTAGGCCTAGGAAAAATAATGTTGTGTCTCATGCTCCTAGAAAAATGTGCAATGAACCTTCTACCATTTACCATGCCTGCAATACTTCATTTGTTCTTTTATGTAAGAATGCAAAGGTAGTTGCTAGGAAATTGGGATCCAAATGCAAGGGAGACAAGACTTGCATATGGGTTCCAAAAACTGTTTTGACTAACCTTGTAGGACCCAACAAGAGTTGGGTACCTAAAACCCAAGCTTAAATTCCTTGCAGGTTTATGCATCTGGGGGCTCAAGCTGGATTATCGACAGCGGATGCACAAACCATATGACGGGGGAGAAGATGTTCACTTCCTACATCAAGAACAAGGATTCCCAGGATACGATTATTTTTGGAGATGGGAACCAAGGCAAGGTCAAAGGCTTGGGAAAGATAGCCATCACCAACGAGCACTCCATATCGAATGTATTTCTAGTAGAGTCGCTTAGTTACAACCTCCTGTCTGTAAGTCAATTGTATCACATGGGTTATAATTGTCTTTTTACAAATGTTGATGTATCTGTCTTTAGAAGGAGTGACGGTTCATTAGCATTTAAGGGTGTATTAGACGACAAACTCTACTTAGTTAATTTTTCGAAAGAGGAGGCCGATCTAGATGCATGCTTAATAGCTAAGACTAGTATGGGCTGGCTGTGGCATCGCCGTCTAGCACATGTTGAGATGAAGAACCTTCATAAACTTTTAAAGAGAGAACATGTGTTAGGACTAACCAATGTTTGTTTCAAGAAAGATAGACCTTGTGTAGCTTGCCAGGCAGGGAAACAAGTGGGAAGCACTCATCACAGCAAGAATGTGATGACAACATCAAGACCACTGGAGCTTCTTCACATGGACCTCTTCGGACCCGTCGCCTACTTTAGCATCGGGGGAAGTAAGTATGGTCTTGTAATTGTTGATGATTTTTCCCGCTTCACTTGGGTGTTCTTTTTCCAGGATAAATCAGAAACCCAAGGGACCCTAAAGCGCTTTGTAAAGAGGGCTCAAAACGAATTTGAGCTCAAGGTGAAAAAGATAAGAAGCGACAACGGGTCCAAGTTCAAGAATATGCAAGTGGAGGAGTATCTTGAGGAAGAAGGCATCAAGCACAAGTTCTCCACTCCCTACACACCACAACAAAACAGTGTGGTAGAGAGGAAGAATAGGACGCTTATCGACATGGCGAGAACGATGCTTGGAGAATTCAAGATGCCCGAGCGATTTTGGTCGGAAGCTGTGAACACAGCTTGCCACGCCATAAACCGGCTCTACCTACATTGCCTTCTCAAGAAGACTTCGTATGAACTTCTTACTGGTAACAAATCCAATGTTTCTTACTTTCGTGTATTTGGGAGCAAATGTTACATTCTGGTGAAGAAAGGTAGACATTCTTAATTTTCTCCCAAGGCAGTAGAAGGGTTTTTACTAGGGTATGACTCAAATACAAAGGCGTATAGAGTCTTCAACAAATCATCGAGTTTGGTTGAAGTCTCTAGCGACGTTGTATTTGATGAGACTAGTGGCTCTCCAAGAGAGCAAGTTGATCTTGATGACATAGATGAAGATGATGTTCCGACGGCCGCAATGCGCACGATGGCGATAGGTGATGTGCGACCACAGGAACGACATAAGCAAGATCAGCCATCTTCCTCTACAATGGTGCATCCCCCAACTCAAGATGATGGACAGGTTCCTCAAGAAGAGGCGCGTGATCAAGGGGTAGCACAAGAAGAACAAGTTATGGAGGAAGAAGCACCACTGGCCCCTCCAACTCAAGTCCGAGCGACGATCCAAATAAATCACCCCATCGATCAGATTCTGGGTGACATAAGCAAGGGAGTAACAACTCGCTCAGATTTAGCTAATTTTTGTGAGCATTACTCGTTTGTCTCTTCTATTGAGCCTTTCAGGGTAGAAGAGGCCTTACATGATTCGGACTGGGTGTTGGCCATGCAGGAAGAGCTCAACAACTTCAAGAGGAATGAAGTTTGGAGCCTGGTGCCCCATCCAAAGCAAAATGTTGTGGGAACCAAGTGGGTGTTCTGCAACAAGCAAGATGAGCACGGGGTGGTGACAATAAACAAGGCTCGACTTGTGGCAAAAGGTTATGCCCAAGCCACAGGTTTGGATTTCGAGGAGACTTTTGCTCCTGTGGCTAGGCTAGAGTCTATTCGAATATTATTAGCCTATGCCACTCACCACTCTTTCAGGTTGTTTCAAATGGATGTAAAGAGCGCGTTCCTCAATGGGCCAATCAAGGAGGAGGGATACGTGGAACAACCCCCTGGCTTTGAGGATGACAGGTACCCCGACCATGTGTTCAAGCTCTCTAAGGCGCTCTATGGACTTAAGCAAGCCCCAAGAGCATGGTATGAATGCCCTAGAGATTTCTTAATTGCTAATGCTTTCAAGGTTGGGAAAGCCGATCCCACTCTTTTCACGAAGACTTGTGATGGTGATCTTTTTGTGTGCCAAATTTATGTCGATGGCATAATATTTGGTTCTACTAATCAATAGTCTTGTGAGGAGTTTAGCAGGGTGATGACTCAAAAGTTTGAGATGTCGATGATGGGCGAGTTGACCTACTTCCTTGGGTTCCAAGTGAAGCAACTCAAGGACGACACCTTCCTCTCCCAAACGAAGTACACACAAGATCTTCTCAAGAGGTTTGGGATGAAGGACGCCAAGCCCGCGAAGACACCAATGGGAACCGTCAGGCATGTCGACCTCAACAAAGGAGGTAAGTCCGTTGATCAAAAGGCATACCGGTCTATGATAGGTTCCTTGCTTTATTTATGTGCTAGTATACCGGACATTATGCTTAGTGTATGCATGTGTGCTAGATTTCAATCCGACCCCAAGGAATGTCACCTTGTGGCTGTTAAGCGAATTCTTAGATATTTAGTTTCTACGCCTTGCTTCGGGATCTGGTATCCAAAGGGGTCTACCTTTGACTTGATTGGATACCCAGACTCCGATTATGCCGGGTGCAAGGTTGATAGGAAGAGTACATCAGGGACGTGCCAATTCCTAGGAAGGTCCCTGATGTCTTGGAGTTCAAAGAAACAAACCTCTGTTGCCCTATCCACCGCTGAGGCCGAGTATGTTGCCACAGGACAGTGTTACGCGCAACTACTTTGGATGAGGCAAACCTTCCGGGACTTTGGCTACAATCTAAGCAAAGTCCCACTCCTATGTGACAATGAGAGTGCAATCCGCATGGCGGATAATCCTGTTGAACACAACCACACTAAGCACATAGACATCCGGCATCACTTTCTGAGAGACCACCAGCAAAAGGGAGATATCGAGGTGTACCACATTAGCACCGAGAACTAGCTAGCCGATATCTTTACCAAGCCGTTAGATGAGAAAACCTTTTGCAGGTTGCGTAGTGAGCTAAATGTCCTAGATTCGCGTAACTTGGATTGATCTAGAGCATACATGTAGTCTATGCCTTTGATCATGTTACTTCATGCATATGTGTGATTTGTTGCTTATTTATGGTGCTCAAGTTGTGCAAGGGATCCCCGGACCTCACAAGTCCATGTGTGAATGATGCACATATTTAGGGGGAGATGTGCTACAACTTAACCCTTTGAGACTAATCTGTTTGTTTGAGTATACTTGATGTAGTCTCAAAGGTGCATTGAAAGGGAAAGGTGAACTTGGACAATTACAAGACTTCCACTGCACTCCGGTATTAGTGTACTTAATTCCAAGTTCATTTTTATGCTCTTATTGCCTTTTTGCTCTTAATTGACATTTTTGGTGAGGCAATGGGGTTAAAGGGCCAAGAATGATCCCGTTTTGGTGCTTAATGCTAAAGGGGGAGAGATTAAGGCTAAAGCAAATGGATCAACTACCACTTGTGAATTTTGAAAACAATAGAGTTAGAACTTTTGATGTGTCCAAAATACTCTTATTGCAAAATTTGGTCTCTTGTGGGGGAGAATTTATGATTATGGAAAAAGGGGGAGTTTTTGGCACTTGATCAATTTCACTCTTGGATTATCTCTCTTTATGCCTAAACAAGTGTGTTTGACTTAGAGGTAGGAAAAAGAATTTGATTTGCAAAAACAAACCAAGTGGTGGCAAGGAATTATCCAAATATGCCAAATTAGAGTCAAAAACAATTTGGTCCTCATTTGCATTGATATTGCACTTATTTTGGCTGCTTTTTGATGTGTTGGCATAAATCACCAAAAAGGGGGAGATTGAAAGGGAAATGTGCCCTTGGGCCATTTCTATAATGTTTTGGTGATTAAGTGTCCAACACATAGTAAGTGAGTAGCTATGTGCCAAACAAGCAAGAAGTGCAAATCATGTAACGAGGTACATTTCTAGACTTAGTACATTGTTTTGAGTACTAACATATTTTGTCTAAGTGCTAGAAATAGGGAGAAAAGAATTGGAAAAAGACTTGGCTCGGTGCAGCCAAAACTCAGCTCAGTCTGGCACACCGGACTATCCAGTGGTGCACCAGACAGTGTCCGGTGCGCCAGGCTGGTCTCCGGTGAAAAGGCTGCTCTCGGGAAAAGATCAGCGGCATACGACAATAATTCATCGGACTGTACGGTGAGCCAACGGGCGCCAGCGCAACGGTCGGCCGCGCAATCCGCGAGTGACACGTGGCCCGCACCAACGGTCGGCAGGGGGCACCGGACTGTCCGGTGTGCACCGGACAGTGTCCAGTGCACCATCAGGCCCGAAGCTGCAACAATCAACTACACCTTATTTGGAAGGCAATCGCGCACCAGACAGCTACAGTGACTGTCCGGTGGTGCACCGGACTGTCCGGTGCAGCACACGACAGAAGGCAAGATTAGCCTTCCAAGATTGTCTTCAACGGCTCCTAGCTGCTTTGGGGCTATAAAAGGGACCCCTAGGCGCATGGAGGAGTAACCCAAGCATTCACTAAGCATCCTAAGGCATCCAGACTCTATTCCCATGCATTCGTTTCGTTGTGTTAGAGATTTGAGCTCTATTCGAGTCGAGGACTCCCTGTGTTGTCATTTGAGCTCAAGTCTTCTCTTGTGTGCGTGGGTGTGCTGCGATTTGTGTCTTGTGTGTGTTGCTCATCCCAACCTTACTCCGTGCTTTCATTCTGATCTTTCTTGTAAGGGCGAGAGACTCCAATCTTGTGGAGATTCCTCGTGAATGGGAATAATCATCTAAAGGAAAAACCGTGGTATTCAAGTTGATCATTGGATCACTTGAAAGGGGTTGAGTGCAACCCTCGTCCATTGGGACGCCACAACGTGGAAGTAGGCAAGTGTTACTTGGACGAACCACGGGATAAAAATCGCGTGTCTTGTGTTGTTCTCTCTGTGATTATTTGTGTTCACAAGAACTCGCTTCAAGTTATTTAGCCGTACTAACACTCATAACTATGTTTTGTGGCTATTAGTGTTTAAATTTTACAAGATCACCTATTCACCCCTCTAGGTGCTCTCAATTGGAGATGGAGGGGATTAGGGTTACTTGATGTCTTGATGGGCTTTTGGCTGGGCCTCTATAGTTGGGCTGGAATGTAATTCAAATTATCGACGATAAATTATCAAATAATATTGAAAATTATCGAAAACGGTTGGTAAAACTAATATCGATTTCGGTTTCGGTTTCGTATTATTTTTACCGGAACCGATTTCGAATTGTCAATAACCGTAACCGTTTTCGTTTATGCTGAAAAATCGATAAAAAGTCAAAAACAGTTCGGAAAATTCGACAATTAGCATTCTTGTTTTCATCCCTACCCGCAAGGATCACCACACACTTAGGTGTCTCTTGCTAGCTTTACAAAGCACTTAGAAGAATTAGAATGAGAAGGAGAAAGCAATCCAAGCAACAAGAGCAACAAAAGAACACAAATGATTCTCTCTCAAGTCTCTAAACAATTGAGTTGATTTTGGAGCTTGAAGTGGATTGAATGCTTTGATTGTGTCTTTGGAGTGTTTGGCTTTGCTCTTGTATTGAATGAGAAGTGTAGGAGGCTTGGATGGCTTGAATGGTGGTGGTTGGGGGTTATTTATAGCCCCAACCACTATTCCAACCGTTGTTGTCGATGGGCACACCGGACAGTCCGGTAGTGCACCAGACATGACACTGTTCACTGTCCTGTGCCTGCCACGTCAGCAGACTGTTGGGGTTTGGAGCGGTTGACCGTTGAAGTCTTTTGTCCTCTTGCTGCACCAGATAGTCTAGTGGCACACCGGACAGTCCGGTGCGTTCTGACTTCACAGCTCTGACTTCTGACTTCTGACTTCTTCACTGTGCACATTTTTATTGTTCATTGTAGTCGACCATTGGCACGGTTGACTGTTGCTCTTTTGGCTCACTGGACAGTCCGGTGAATTATAGCGGAGCGATTCCCAAAGAATCCCGAGAATGGCCAGTTCGCGAGTGCCTTGGCCTGGGCACCCGCGAACACAAGGTTGACTTGTCCCTTGTGGTTTGGGTTGATGATGAGTGATTGTCAATGGGTAGCACTCTGGGGTAGTCAGTGGACTGACCAGAGTGTGAGATTATGCTTGTGCAACCATGTCGGTCGACTTGTGGTGTGCAGGTGAGGAGCACAGGAACGGTGGTTGATGGCTGAGGTGAAGGTCATGCGGGCTCGTGCTGATGGACCAGGAGCGGTGAAGGGCGAGTGCTGGGTCTTGACTGACAGATTAGAGCAGCCAGGTGACCAACCGTGGTGGCTGACACCTGGGACACACTTGTGCGAGGACGTAGTGGAGTGGACCGTGTTGCCGACATGGTCGAGGTGCGGTGCTCACGGCAGGTGTAACACCCCTGGTGTTACTACCACTAAAACTTGAGCATAATATCATAAGCATCAGCATATCATGTGATTGTTACACTTAGAATGCATTCACTAGGTAAAAATTTCAAACAAGTTGTATTGATGTGACTGGTCATGGGTAAAACCCTAGGGTAGGGTACTTAACCCTAAACTGGGCTTAAGAGTGCTAATAAAACCCAAGAGAGAGAAAACTTCAAAAACTCATGAGAATAATCATAAGATATCACCTTTAATGAGATTTGATAGCACCCAAACCCTAGAAGTGCCAGAAACCCTAAATAGACCCTGGAAAACCCTGGATTGAAACCCTAGGGGGTTATATGCAAATGTTGCACACTTTTGGATCTAAGTGCAAAACAATATGGAATTAGGGTACCTTAAGTCATATGGTTCACATATTTGAAGATTTGCAAAAGAAGCCATGAGATTTGGGCCTAATTGCAAAAGGCCACTCTTGTGCTCATGGGACTAAGTCTGAAAACAGTTGAACAAGGCTGACTTTGGAGCTCTGTATTTTTAAATGTACAAAGATTTTGAATAGGGTCAACACATCAAAAGTCTATAGATACTATAGGAGTACAACTTTGCTTAAGGGATTAAGCATTGTGTTATACAAAAAGATGGAGATAATTAGATCCAAAGTTGGCTGTCAGGCAACCCTAAGTCTGAATCCTCACTAGCAGTGAAGTTGGATGAACTTAGAGCTCGATTTAGAGTTAGATTCATTGCTCTATTGAGGGTAATTGCTATAGCATAATTGTAGTTGATATAAAGGGCTACAAGTTTGCTACAGATGGATGGGTGAGTTTTCACACAAAAATCCGAGATCTGGGCGCTGTAATCCTGTCTGTCAGATGCTCTGAATGAGATTTCCAATGGTACAGTGAATGGATAGGGTCAGGTTCTGAGAACCTCGCCGCCGGTGAGCCATGCGCCCGGATTCACGCAGTCGTTGTGATTTGTGCTCACCGGTGACCGGATAACGCTTCTGGGTAAAAGATCTTCACCACGGGATAACACCGGCGGCTGGCCGCCGTGCCCCTTTGCTTTGCGGCCGGCTCAGATAAGTTCATCGGAATTGGCCGCCCGTCGATCGGATGCCACGTGCCTTGAAGCTTCACCATGTCGCCGTAAGCCGCTCTATATCACTGGCTCGTCGCCGGTGAGTCTGCCACGGTGAAAGCCACTAATTGTTTGCGCCAGTACCCCTCCTCCTCTCCGGCCGCCGCGTGTCTCCATGAAATTCACTGGCCACCGCTCAAGCACACTATAAATTGAGCACACCCTCGGCTCCGTTAGGTAATCCAGCATCCAATCCAACTGCTTGTGCTCTCAATTACTCACCAGAGCCCATGAATTGCTCTTTTCCCCCAAATCGGTTTCCGCCACCGTGAAAGAGCCCTCGCCGTGGCCAGCTTGTTCCAGGTCTGTTCATACTCTCTGATCTTTCGTTTTAGTGTCCTTAGGTTCTCCTAATGCTGCTCAACCCATTCAATTGAGCTATACTGCCCTAGATCACTGGGAACACTTCTGTTCCTCCGTCGTCTGCGCTGCCTCCGTGGACTAGACGATTTAGAGCTCCGCTAGTGAAATTGATTGAGGGGAAACACTTGTTATGGGTTGAATTAGGTCTCAGCCGAATTAGAGCACCGATCGTTAAGTATGGTGGCTGGTATGAGTTTGCCGGAGCTCGGTTCTCCGCCGTGCGACGTCGTGGACCTCGGGTCGTAAAGAATTAGAACTTGGAGGGCTTCGGTGTAAATGTCAGCGACTGAAGCAACAGTGTCTCGGGCCCTTTTGGATTGTTTTAAAGGCCAGTGTTGGGGACTTGTTCTTAAATACTATGAATTAAGAACAAGACAACACAAGATGTTAAATGTTAATATCCTTCGTCCTTCGAAGCATTATTTCCCTTAGGACATAATGATCTTCAGACGAAGGTCATGAAAGACATACCTTCATCATTGCAGTATATGTTAAATAAAAGAAGAAGCATATAAAATATGGAATATGAAGTAAAATGTAGGCAATTATATGTTGTTATCAATTCATTTCTGTATTATTATTATTGAAGAATAAAAACGACATCAAGTTACAGATGTACCTTCAGCTTGGAAGGAAGTAAAAGTACAAGCGTGACGCAAAAAGTAAATGCCAAGTCCGCGTGAACAGTACGGGGGTACTGTTCACCTATTTATAGGCACGGAACACAACCCACATAAAATTACATCCATATCCTTTACATTTGGTAGTAGTTCTATAATAATCCACCAGGGTTTAAATAGCCTTTTCATCTTTAAGTCGGTTTCCTTTTCTGCAGTCACGCCGAAGCTTTCCTGCTCACTTCTTCGGCGCTGTATCAACCTTCGTATTCTTTGAGCTTCTCCCACTGTGGTACCGATTCGGGTCCAAAGATACCTGTTCACACATTATACTCCAGAAACACTGTTAAATCCTGTTTTTGAGGACCTTCGGAGCCGAAGGCCCCCAACAGTAGCCCCTCGCAATGTTAATTTGTTAAATCGACAAATTCAGATTGCGACATGGACGAAGGCTTTAAGCCGAAGGTCCAAAAAAACACCTTCCCTCTGCTAGAATAGCAACATTCACTGACAGGTGGGGTCTTTCAATCTTTCACGCACTGGGCGTATAAATAAGAGCATACCGCGAGCTCATTTGGCACGCTCTCTCGCCAGCTGTTCTCGCTCACTCAATTTTTAGCTCTTGCGTACCAAGATTTGCTTAGCTTTTTAAGTTTTTAAGCTTCGGAGCTGAAAAAAGTTTTTTAGTGTCTCCGAAGATGTCTGAAGATAAGAAGGCTGCTGCTGAGATGAAGCTGAGTCTCGATGAAGAGAAGAATCTAGGGTTTCTTATAGCAATGTCGAAGACCAATACAGAAAAAATCACCAAAGAAATTTTAGAAGGTTTGTCTGAAGATACTGATGACAGCGACAGTTATGATGTGGATAGTGGTGGTGAAGACTCCGAAGATCGCCCCTGGCGACCAAGCCATTCAGTTTTTGGCAAGTCTGGTATCAAAGAAAATCATCTTGTCAACATGAGGGGAAGGTACTTCCGGGATTTATCCATTGTGAGGGCTGACGAAGGAGAAAAAACTTGTCCGACCCCTGAGGAAAATGAAGTCGTAGTGTTCCGAAGCTTTTTGAAAGCTGGACTACGATTTCCCCTGAGCGAGTTTGTCGTAGAGGTGCTAAAAATATTCGAAGTCTATCTTCACCAACTTACCCCCGAGGCGATTATAAGGCTGAATATCTTCGTGTGGGCCGTGAGAAGCCAAAGTCTAAAGCCTGATGCAAAAAGTTTCTGCAATATACACGAATTATCATACGAAACAAAACCTTGGGGTAAGGAACAGTATCACAATAATTTTGGCTGCTACAGCTTCGTTTCTCGATCCGGGTCAAGCTGTCCCGTGCCAACCTTTCGGAAGAGATGGCCTGGCGACTGGATGACAGAATGGTTTTATGTGAAGAATGACCTGACAGTTCGAGAAGATATCAAAGGTATAATTATGCGACCTATTTGGCAAAGCTTCGGCCTTCGGAGGCCGAAGGTTGAAATGAATGAAGCTGCTGAAGAATGCCAGAGAGCCTTCGGCGTTATCTGTTCTTTTATTGGAACGAGAGATTTGGTACAAGAGCATATTGCCTTCAGGGTATGGCCGCTTGCAGAGAAATGGGAAATGCCGCAAGAAACCATAAAAGAGGCCGACGAAGGTGGACTTATCAGGCTGAAGTACACTTTTAAGTTCGGAGATAAATTCGTTGAGCCAGATGATGACTGGTTAAAAAGCATTGAAAATTTAAGTGATGAACTGCTTGGGGCTTATTCGAAGGCTGAAGATACTGCACTGTCAGCAGCCTTCGGAGGCCGAAAAAAGAAGAGGCTAAATCGGGTGTTTGATGCAATCGGGTTCGTCTACCCTGACTATCGTTATCCCATTCGAGGGCAAAAAAGAAAAAACACAACCTCTGCGAAAGAAGAAGCTGCAACTGCTCCTAGCGAGCCAGAACCAAAAAGAAAGAGGATAAAGGTCCTCACACATCGGCCGCGCTATATTGAACCAGCTTCGGTGCCTGAGTTCACCGGAGAAACTTCTTCGGCCACCGAAGCTGAAAAGCCAACCAAACCGACCTTGCTGCCAGAAGTCGCAGAAATGGCCGAAGCGCCAACAAGGATAGAATTGGAAGGACTGAAGATTTTGTTACCAGAAACAAAAGAGATGGCCGAAGCGCCATCCACAGAAAAAATGGAGGAAGTGAAAAAACCAACTGAGGAAAAAACATCAGAAGTTTTGAGTCCTGCAGCAAATGTTGAGACAGTAAAAAATCAAAAGGTGCCAGCAGTGACTCCGAAAAGAAAGAGAATGGCTAATGTGCTAGATGTTCTGGAAACGATTAAATCTTCAAGCACACCTCCGAAGAAAACTGTTGCTATTCCCGAAACGAAAACTGAAATTTCTGATATTAAAGTTCCAGAGCAAGAAACTGGAGCCGAAGCTGGGTTCTCAGAGCCCACGAAGATAAAATCCTTGGAAACCGAGGAAGAAAAAATAACAGAGCCAACTTTTATTGAAGAAATCGGTGTCGTTGCCCCCGAAGCATCCCCCAAAGTCCTTGATTATATTGTTCGTCATGCTTCGGGGAAAAAATTATCAGAAAAAGAAAAGCAAGAGGCCCAGCGCTACGCCCAAAAACTGAAGTATCCAAAGGGGGCATTAATATTCAATGGCAGTGGACAAGAAGACTTTTTGTATTGTCTCCCTGACAGCAAGGAGATTTCTGTCTGTCGGGAGATGAGCAAGAGCTTCAGATTCCCAACATTAGAAGACGGGCTCTCGGTGTTGTCGAAGAACGACCTGGCCGACAGCCTGGCCTATAATAGCCTAAAGGTGCAACAAATGGAATCTTTGTATTTCTTGTTGAGACCAAAATTTTTCGTTTGTTTAAATCTAATGACGCACACATATTCTTCTTTGCAGGGCCTGATACTTAGCAATGCCCTCAGGGCCCAAAAAGATGCTGAAGACGAAGGGTGTGCTATAGCCCTGAGCAACCTTCATTCCGAAGTAATTGAACTGAGGAACGAAGGTCTCGAAAAAGATAAAATATTACATTCATTAATAAATAGAATAAAGGAAGACGAAGCTACTTTTAAAGGTCAAGCTGAAGCTCAGAAGCGCGAAATTGAAGATCTACGAAAACAACTGGCCAGAGCCAAAGAGGAACGCATGCTTGAAGAAACGAAGCGAGAACTGAGCGACCAATGTGCAAATCACTTAGAGGGAACTGTTGAAGAGCTTCGTTCATCCAAGAAAAGATGTTATAACAAATCTATAGAGTGTGTCAAGAAGTTGAAAGCTAGCTTCGCCAGTGTCGGCGCATTTTCAAGCGAAGAAAACTTTACAAGAGGCAACCCCGAAGGCCCTATCGAATGGATCGGTCACGAAGCTGAGGCTTTCGAGGAAATTTTAAACAGCCGCAGAGACATATGTGCTTTCTCGGGTGCCAGGGGAATTGCCACCATTTTGGAGGGAAAAGGCTGCGAAAATGTAAAGATTTTATCGCAATCCGAAGCCACCTTGTCCGTTGAAGATGTAAAAGATCCTTCAGCCGAAGCTAGCATAGTTGGGGGAAAATTTTTCACCGATATCTGGGACAATGGTGGTAGAGAAATGGCCCGAGAAATCATCCAGAAAAGCGAAAAAGGGATCCACGAAGCTAGAAAAGTAGCCGAAGCTGCTGAGAAAAACATAGAGCCCGAAGGGCAAATAGGTATTAACTAATGGTTTTTATTGTGTTGTAACTTTTGATTTTAAACTTCGCTCGCAATCTTGTAATAGTAATGTAGTCGTATCCTGTCCTCCCTCAGATCCTACTGAAGCGTCTCCGGGCCCTCAGCCTAAAGATGACGATGAAATTAAAAAGATGGCTGAAGCTATCATGGATCAAGTTGTCGATCGACTCCTGAACGAAGCTGCAGAAGTAGTACTTAGGGAAGACTAGGTGCTATTGTAAAAACATTTGAAATGTAATATGTGTAATATCTTGTAACCCTGAATGTAATATACTTGTTTTTTATGGTTTAATTCTTTACGATGCATGAAATTTTAAACACATACCGTTTTGAGTCTTCGACGAAAAAACACATTCCCTTCTTTTCATGCTTCGTGAAGAAGGATTGTCATTTATCACAACAATATCCAAAGTGTTCTGATGAAGAATATCCAAGCTTCGTGAAAATATTTTCCGAAGCTATACTCTGAAGATCAATATTGTTTCTCCTTGTGACTTAGCATGAATTGCCCTTTTTCAAAGCATTTTCCCGAAGATCGTTATGCCCCCTTCTTGTGCCATATGCAGCATGATGTATGATGCTTATGTTATGCAAAATGATGTGATGATGTTATGCTATGTGAGATGGTATTCATTCCGAAGGTACACACACATCCGTGCGATAAAATACATAATCCTTTTTTGAATCAGCGTTGATTTTTCGCTGTAAGCCTCCCTTAGGAGCTTCTTCGCCTTTTACTTCAGCGGAATTAGCGTTGACTTTTCGCTGTAAGCTCTGCATTCCCTTAGGAACGTCTTTGGAGCTTCTTCGCCTTTTACTTTCGGCGGAATCAGCGTTGACTTTTCGCTGTAAGCTCTGCATTCCCTTAGGAACGTCTTTGGAGCAAAAAACTTACACTGCGCTCCTTTTGGAACGGCTTTTTGTTGTTTCGAAGAATTCATATCGTATATATTTTAAAAAAAATTTAATAATCCGAAGGTCCTCCTTGCTATTGCAAATTCTCAAGCTCCAGCAACTTAAGCCTGTGTAGAAGATATGTTTACCTTGTGACAAACAACAAAACTATTACTTGAAATTCAAAAGGTGTCCTTTATTACACAGAAAATAAAACTGAATGGAAAAGACTGCAATCAGGGTAGGATATTTGTTAATAGATGTGCTTCGACTCTGGCACAGTGCTATTGACTGTACGAGCTTCGGATTGTTCTCTGAAGTCCCTTTGACGTTGCTCATATTGGCCCCCTTCTGGCTGCTGGCCTTGTTGCAGTGGTGGTGGTGGGGGCGGAGGCTGTTGCCAGGAAGCTTGAGGTTGGCTCGCCGAAGCAACAGAAACTGCACGGTGATTACCTACATATTCTGGGATGTAAGGCGAATGATACGAAGCAGTGTGCATGACCTGCTTCGGCTGACCCTGTTGTGCTGCAGCTTCGGCTATCTCCTTTTGCTTTTGGATGGTAACATGACACATCCTAGTTGTATGGCCCTTGTTTTCTCCACAAAACAAACAAAATATTCTCCTGGGTTGATCCCCAAATCTTCCGCCGAAGCCCCTGGCGCCTCTGCCTCTTGGAGCTGACGGTCGGAAGGAGCTTTGCTGTTGCCCCGAAGCCTGTGAGGAGTTCTGTGGCCTTTGCTGCTGACTCCCTTCATCATCATTTTGAGTAGAATTGTGAATTGACCTGACATGCCTTGGATAGAATCTTCCTCCGAAGCCCCTGGTCATTTTAGAAAACCTGAAAGCCTCCTCCCTTCCTTGACGAAAATCATTGTCAGCTCGAATGTATTCGTCCATCTTCTGGAGCAGCTTCTCCAGCGTTTGTGGTGGCTTCCTGGCAAAATACTGCGCTGATGGCCCCGGCCGAAGCCCCTTGATCATGGCCTCAATGACAATCTCATTGGGCACTATCGGCGCCTGTGCCCTCAGACGCAGAAACCTTCGGACATACGCCTGAAGGTACTCTTCATGGTCTTGGGTACACTGGAAGAGAGCCTGAGCGGTGACCGGCTTCGTCTGAAACCCTTGAAAGCTAGTTATCAGCATATCCTTCAATTTCTGCCAAGAAGTGATTGTCCCTGGCCGAAGAGAAGAGTACCAAGTCTGAGCAACACTCCTGACGGCCATGACAAAGGATTTTGCCATGACCGCCGTATTGCCACCGTACGAAGATATAGTTGCTTCATAGCTCATTAGGAATTGCTTAGGGTCTGAGTGACCGTCATATATGGGAAGCTGAGGTGGCTTGTAAGTCTGTGGCCAAGGTGTAGCCTGCAATTCTGTTGAGAGAGGAGAAGCATCATCAAAAGCAAAGTTTCCATAATGGAAATCTTCATACCAGTCATCCTCATTGTGGAAGCCTTCCTGATGAAGCTCTCTGCATGGAAGCCTTCGGCTTTGATCATCTTGAACAAGATGATGAACCTCTTCAGAAGCTTCATCTATCTGTCTCTGAAGATCAGCTAGACGAGCCATCTTCTCCTTCTTGCGTTGGACCTGCTGCTGAAGGATCTCCAGATTTCGAATTTCCTGATCTAGATCATCCTCCGGAGGTGTTGGACTGACAGCCTTCCTCTTCTAGCTCCGAGCCTCTCTAAGAGAAAGGACGTCTTGATTGGGGTCCAGCGGCTGCAGCGTGCCAGCCCCTGTTGCTGAAACTTTTTTCGGCGGCATGACGAAGGTGATGCTTGCCGAAGGTGTTCAAAGCTCAAGAAATGGAAGTGAGTTCACCGGAGGTGGGCGCCAATGTTGGGGACTTGTTCTTAAATACTATGAATTAAGAACAAGACAACACAAGATGTTAAATGTTAATATCCTTCGTCCTTCGAAGCATTATTTCCCTTAGGACATAATGATCTTCAGACGAAGGTCATGAAAGACATACCTTCATCATTGCAGTATATGTTAAATAAAAGAAGAAGCATATAAAATATGGAATATGAAGTAAAATGTAGGCAATTATATGTTGTTATCAATTCATTTCTGTATTATTATTATTGAAGAATAAAAATGACATCAAGTTACAGATGTACCTTCAGCTTGGAAGGAAGTAAAAGTACAAGCGTGACGCAAAAAGTAAATGCCAAGTCCGCGTGAACAGTACGGGGGTACTGTTCACCTATTTATAGGCACGGAACACAACCCACATAAAATTACATCCATATCCTTTACATTTGGTAGTAGTTCTATAATAATCCACCGGGGTTTAAATAGCCTTTTCATCTTTAAGTCGGTTTCCTTTTCTGCAGTCACGCAGAAGCTTTCCTGCTCACTTCTTCGGCGCTATATCAACCTTCGTATTCTTTGAGCTTCTCCCACTGTGGTACCGATTCGGGTCCAAAGATACCTGTTCACACATTATACTCCAGAAACACTGTTAAATCTTGTTTTTGAGGACCTTCGGAGCCGAAGGCCCCCAACAGCCAGGGTCCTCGGTACAAAACCGCCACGCGGGCGGGCACGCGGGTGCGTCTGCCTTAGCTGGGCCGGCTCGGGCCAGATTTGGCCCATTACTGTTGACTCTTTTTCTTTTTCCTTTTCAACCAGAGTTACAGAATTTCTAGAAAATTACAGAAAAATGCTAAAAACACAAGACCAATTTTGTTAGGTTCCTAATTTTCTATAGTATTTAATAAAAATAGTTTCATAAATTTTGGTCCAAATAGGGAATTATGGAATATTTAAAATAACCAACATCCATACCCCTGGAATTTTAGAAATTAATTAATAATTCCAAAAATCACCAAACTTTTTAGATAAGTTTAAATGTTATTTAAAAGCCTTGGGTAAAGTTTGGTATGAATTGGACCATGTTTGGTACCTAAAACCCAAAACCCTAGTCTTTTGCCCTATGAACTTCACTATTGACTCCAAAAACCCTAGTTTCCTAGAGATTCATGAAGGAAAATTATATTCAAGACATTAGATAATATACTTTTATTATCTTTGCATTTTCATGAGCATTACATGAGCATTAATGATTATATATGGCTATATATAGAAAACGAAGAAGAGATAGAAGTTGAAGAAGCAAGGACTACACCACCACCACCACCTGAAGAACCCCAGGCCGAGAATTGCTTTTATTTTGACATCTGTGGAGCAGAGCCTGACTCACCTATGACACAAGGCAAGCCCCGGTGCATTTGCCACCTCCTTGCTATTTTAAAATCTTTCTCACTTGCTTGATGCATTAGGTTATAGGAGTTGTGTGGTAAACAAATTACTGCATTTCCTTCCTTGAGAAGTTGATTACCTCTCCTTGACCCCCTGTTTTATAAAAATGTTTTTATTATGCTTAGCCTTGCTCTAGAAAAAAACAAAATGTTTTGTTTTGACAAAATATGATGCTTCAAGTGGGTGGGATGTTTTCAAAATAAAACTTGATGGTGGATCCATCATGGTCGTGATGGGTTCAACATTGGAAAAGATGTACCTCTGCCAGGTACCAAACTTTGGGTTGAAAATAATAAAGCTGAGACCTGGCAGGTGACTTGCACGAGAAAGGAGTCTCGGTGTAGTGTCTCCGTCTGAGTCAATTAAGGACCTTGTCGATGTAGGCCTGCTGACCGAGGACCCTTTAACTGGTCACATGCCTCGTCATGGGTAAGCTTTGCCTCGGGCAGACTAATACCAGAATAAGATAACACGCAATGGGAGTGGAGAGATGGCGAGAGTAGCGTGTACCCTCCGTGGCAAGAGGCTGGACAGTGGTGTATCTGTGCTCTCGGTTGGCGTGAACCTGATCTGGTCTTAAGAACCTCGGTGGCGAGTTAACATATGCAAGGGTTAAGTGCTACATATGTCATGTGATTGGAGATCCTCAGCAGAGTATTAATCGATTCGGATCGCCGTTACTTTTCGGACATGAAGACTTGGTCACTGACTTACACGTAACATTCCAGTGAATAAGAAGGGTTGATAAGAAATTGGCTAGTATACGTCAAGTGCTTGAACTAGGGTAGAAAGAACTCTAGATGCAGTTAACTTTACTTAACCTGACAGGTAAAACTGGATTTTTAAGGATCCACTACTAGTAAGCATTTCTGCAAATAGAGTCTTTGATTCTTGATAAGCCATACCTTGTGAAAGCATCTAGGCCCCTGGTTGGTTTTAGTGATTAATGACAACGTAATGTTATATGTGACTAACGTGTGTTTTGCAGAGACAAATGTAAGTTAGGTCGCATTACAGGTAGAAGTACTACAACGGTGAAAACAATCCCGGAGATGAGAACTCGAAGCGACGGCTAAAACGACGAAACAAAAGGTGAAGGACTACGGAGTCCGAGTGTCAAGGAGATGTGGACACTCATGATTTAGTTAGGTCTTTTATTCTCTTTTAGCCGCACTATAAAGAGGGGTTGTCAATGAGTAGTTTGACCAAGAGAGTTCTAGTGTAGTGTTGGTGCACAATCACACTCACATACAATGCTAGGTGTCACTCTAGAACTCACTCACAAGTTAGAACGAAAACCAATTTGAAAATCAGCTGAAAAACAAGAGATAGGGTTTCTGGCCTTGGGGCACCGGACTGTCCGGTGTGCACCGGACTGTCCGGTGCGCCCTCTGCCAGGTGGGCCAGGCTGGCCCAGGGGAAGGCTTCCCCCGAGCAGGAAAACCCGAGAGCGCCTGTTTCAGAAGTGAATTATAGTGGCACACCGGACATTGCACCGGACTGTCCGGTGTGCACCGGACAGTGACTGTTCACTGTCCGGTGTGCCATTAGTCCAACGGCTACCTGCCAGAACTAGCCGTTGGAAACGACCGTTGGCGCACCGATGGCGCACCGGACTGTCCGGTGCGCCCGTGCGCAGTAAAGTGCTGGTAACGGCTAGTTGGTGGGTGAGGGCTATTTATACCCCCTCCACCCACCATATTCAATGTCTTGCAGCCCACATTAATTCTAGCACATTGCTAGAGCATTGTAAGCACCAAAAGCCTAGTGAGGAGATTAGAGAATCTTAATCCTGCATTTGTTCCACATTAGCGCTAGCGAGAGCCACCTAGAGCACACACCACTTGCATTAGGCTTCTCTTGGTCAAGAGAAAGTCTATGGCTTGTTACTCTTGGTGATCGGCATCACCTAGACGACTTGGTGGCGTTGGGAGCTCGGTGATCACCGTGAAGATCTTGTTGGTGACCCGGCTCAAGTTTGTAAGCGGTCTCAAGGGATCCACTGCGCCGGAGTGGCAAAGGATCATCTCGTAGTGAGCACTTGGTTCTTGAGAGGACCAAGGGGGAGCGATACCCTTGCGCGGGTGCTCCAACGAGGACTAGTGGAGAGTGCCGACTCTTCGATACCTCGGGAAAAATTGGAGGAGTCTTCTAAACCTTGCTTTACATTCCACACTTAATTCAAGCACTTTACATTATGTATTTGTTTAGCAAGTATTTGAAGTATTGTCTTAGCATTGTTGTATTTCTAGTATTATTATCTTAGTGCTAGTTGTTGGGGTGAAGTTGGGCTCTTGCTTAGCTCTTGCTTAGGTTTTAATTAGTGTTGATTTTTAGAAAAGCCCAATTCACCCCCTCTTGGGCATCGTGATCCTTTCAATTGGTATCAAAGCCTTGTTGCTCTTAGATTAGCTTAATCGCTAAGAGTTACGATGTCCGGTGGGGATGGACCTCCTCCCGTTTTTGATGGTGATGATTTTCCTTATTGGAAAATTCGTATGGATTCATATTTAGAGGCTATAGACATTGGTGTCTATAAAGCCGCCACACAAGGATTCCCCGAACCTAGAGATCACACAAATCTTGTAGGTGATGAGTTTAATTATGAAAAATGGAATGCCAAGGCCAAAAACACCCTTTTTAGAGGCCTTTGCAAAGATGTGTTCAATAGAGTAAGTAATCATAAAAATGCTCATGATTTATGGATGGATATTTGTGCTCTACATGAAGGAACTAGAAGTGAGCGTGAGGAGAGATATCACATTGCTATGAGAAAGTTAAATTCTTTTGAAATGCTTGATAATGAAAATGCCAATGCTATGTACTCACGTCTCAATATTCTTGTAGAGGAAGTAAATGGATTGGGGCTTACTCAAATCTCACAACCGGATGTTGTGAGGAAGATTCTCAGTGTCCTCCCAATAGACAAATATGGACACATTGTCACTGTGCTACATCAAATGGATCTTTCAGTTACCACACCTACACAAATATTGGGAAAGATCAATGCTCATGAGATGTACATGCACATCAACGACAAAGATGAGTCATCTTCTAAGAGAAAGGATTTGGCTCTCAAAGCAAATCAAGAAAGAAAAGGAAAAGCTAAAATACAAGTTGAGGAAGAATCCTCAAGTGATGATGACCTTGATGCTAACATTGCCTTGATGGTAAGGAAGACCACCAAGATGTTGAAGAAGCTCAACAGAGAAGGCATCAAATTTGATTCAAGAAAGAAGAAATTCTTTTCCAACAAAAGAAAGCCCATTTCTGAGATGGATTGCTACAACTGTGGAGAGCTCGGTCATCTTGCTCATCAATGTAACAAGCCCAAGAAGAACAAGTTCAAGGGCAAGAAAGAAGATGACAGCGATGATGAAAAGAAGGAAAAGAGATTCTTCAAGAGGAAGGATGGAAAGCAAAAAAGGTTCCACAAAAAGAAGAATGGAAAGGCATATATTGTTGGTGACTGGCTCACTGACATTGAGTCATCAAGTGGATCTTCTTCAAGTGAAGAAGAGAATGATGAAAAAGTTGCCGCCATCGTCGGGGACTTCTCTTCACCACCAGCATCGCCATCATCGACTTCTCACCTATGCCTCATGGCTAGAGGTGAACGGAAGGTACAAAATGATATTGATATTACTGATGATAGTGATAGTGATGAGGAATTTGCTTCACCTTCATATGATGAGCTAGCTGACTTGCTTAAAGAATATACTCAAATCATTAGAAAGTCAAAAGCTAAATGTGATAGGTTGAAAAATGAAAATGAATCTTTAAATGCCAAATATGACATAGTTATGAAAGCTAGTGATGAAATGAAAGAAGAAAACAAAATTATGTCATCAACTGTAAATGAGCTCACAACCTCCCTAAAAGATGGTAAGGATAAATGTGACAAGTTAAATGAAGCTAATAGGGAGTTGCAAGATAGACTAGTAAAAATCAAGGAAGACTATACTCAGATTAAATTTGATCATGATAATCTTCTTGTTGAAAATGAACTTTTATCTTGCAAAACACATGAGGCTATTAACCCTGTTGTTAAGATTGATGTAGCAACCTCATGTGATGATTTGAGTCAAGGAGAGCAAACTAGTCTACATGCTGAATTGACTGAAAAAGTTGAAGTCTTGACTTTAGACAACCAAAAATTGAAGAGATACTTGACTGATGCAACTACTAGAGGAAAGGTTGCTATTGAGAACAATGATTTCAACAATGAGTTGGAAGTGGATAATGAAAGGCTTAAAAATGAGGTCAAGAAACTTAAGAGTGAAAAAGAACATCTTGCAACAAGTGTGCAAAAGTTCAACAAAGGCCAATACCTCCAAAATGAGTTGCTTATGAACACTATCATGAAAAACAACAAGAGTGGTATTGGATACAATGCTTTTGTGCAAAAGAAAGCTACTACTCAATACAAGCCAAAGCAGACTCACAAGCCTATCAAATGCTTTGAGTGTGGAAATGAAGGTCATTTTGCCCACAACTGCAAAGCCAAACCACCAACTCCCTTGCCTAAGCACTCAAGACCATTTGCTTTCAATGCTCATTATGTTCTACGAAAAGTTGCAAATGGAAAGGTCAAAGTTACATTCCTAGGTCCACCAAACAAGAGTAGACCTAGACAAATTTAGGTTGCAAAGTCCTTGATTGAGAGAGTCACTGGTTCTATGCAATATAGGGCCCTCAAAACTCAAGCTTGATTTGTCTATGGATGTAGGTGAACTACAAGACCGGTGGGAGCCATTGGGTTATTGACAGTGGATGCACACAACATATAACAGGCAACCCACGGATGTTCACCTCACTTGATGAGAATGTTGATGGACAAGACAAAATCACATTTGGAGACAATTCAAAAGGGAAAGTGCAAGGACTTGGCAAGGTGGCAATTTCAAATGATTTATCAATTTCAAATGTTCTCTTGGTTGCACCTTTGAGCTTCAATTTATTATCAGTGGGTCAACTCTGTGATCTTGGACTTCAATGCTTATTCACTCCAACAGAGGTTATTGTATCAAAGATGGATGATGAATCAATGGTGTTCAAGGGATTTAGATACAACAATCTCTACTTAGTGGATTTCACTTCAGAAGATGCAGACTTAAGAACTTGCCTCTTCACCAAAGCTTCACTTGGATGGCTTTGGCATAGGAGGCTTGCACATGTTGGGATGAGCACACTCAAGAAGGTATTAAAGAAGGACATGGTTAGAGGATTAAAGGATGTGGTATTTGAAAAGGACAAGCCATGTAGTGCATGTCAAGCTGGGAAGCAAGTTGCTAACACACATCCTACAAAAGCTTTCATGTCAACATTAAGGCCACTGGAACTACTTCATATGGATTTATTTGGACCTACAAATTATGTAAGTGCTGGTGGCAACCTCTACTATCTAGTGATTGTTGATGGTTTCTCAAGATACACTTGGGTGTCCTTTCTCCATGACAAATCTGAAGTTGCATCCATATTCAAGAAGTTTGCCAAGAAAGCACAAAATGAATTTGATTGCAAGATCAAGAAGATTAGAAGTGATAATGGCAAAGAATTTGACAACACCAACATTCACGAGTACTGTGATGAAATTGGGATCAAGCATGAAGTATCTGCAACATACACACCTCAACAAAATGGAGTTGTTGAAAGGAAAAACAGGACCTTGATCACACTTGCAAGAACAATGATTGATGAGTATAACACACCGGAGAGGTTTTGGGCCGAAGCTGTCGACACTGCATGTTATGCATCAAACAGGCTATTTCCTCACCGGCTACTTGCGAAGACTCCCTATGAACTGCTAAATGGGAAAAAGCCAGACGTCTCCTTCTTCCGGGTGTTTGGGTGCAAATGCTACATCTACAAGAAACGCCATCACCTAGGGAAGTTTCAAATACGTTGTGATATTGGTTTTCTTTTGGGTTATTCATTAAAGTCCAAAGCATATCGAGTATTCAACCATGCCACTGGCGTGGTAGAAGAAACATATGATGTGGAATTTGATGAGACTAATGGCTCCCAAGGAGCACTTGAAAATCTTGATGATGTAGGTGATGAGCCACTTAGGGAAGCAATGAAGAACATGCCAATTGGAGCTATCAAACCAAAAGAAGATGAAGAAGAGGTGCAAAACATTGACAGGCCTTCTTCATCAAATGTACCACAAGATGATGAAAAAGATGAGAGGCATGCAAATGAAGATACATTTATCTCTCATGTACAAGCAAGGGTACAAGCCGAAGATGTTGATGCTCTAGGATCTTCTTCCCAAGTGGTTGACAGGAGAAACTCATCACTACTTCAAGCTCATCCTCAAAACCAAATCATTGGGAGTCCTTCACAAGGGGTTATTACTCGATCACATAAACATGCTTCTTTTATTGAACATCACTCCTTTGTTTCGTGTGTTGAGCCTACTTGTATAGATGAGGTGCTACAGGATCCAGACTGGGTGAACGCCATGCATGAAGTACTTAACAACTTCACCCGTAACCAAGTTTGGACCCTAGAGAAGCCCCCACAAGATGCAAGAATCATTGGAACAAAATGGGTGTTCAGAAACAAACAAGATGATCAAGGTGTGATTGTAAGGAACAAGGCAAGACTTGTTGCAAAGGGATTCTCTCAAGTTGAAGGCTTAGATTTTGGAAAGACCTTTGCACCGGTTGCTCGACTGGAAGCCATCCGTATCCTACTTGCATATGCATCATGCTATGATATAAAACTTTATCAAATGGATGTAAAAAGTGCATTTTTAAATGGTTTCATAAATGAACTTGTATATGTTGAGCAACCACCTGGATTTGAAGACCCTAGATATCCTAACCATGCTTACAGGTTGTCCAAGGCGCTATATGGGCTAAAGCAAGCTCCAAGGGCTTGGTATGAGCGCCTTCGCGACTTCCTCACCTAAAAGGCTTCAAGATCGGGACCGTCGACACAACTCTATTCACAAAGAAACATAACGGTGATATTTTCATTTGTCAAGTATATGTTGATGATATAATCTTTGGCTCGACAAATGACTATCATTGCAAGGAATTTGGTGAGTTGATGTCGAAGGAGTTCGAGATGTCAATGATTGGTGAGCTGACGTACTTCCTCGGCTTTCAAGTCAAGCAAATGAAAGATGGTAACTTTCTCTCACAAGAGAAGTATACCAAAGACTTGTTGAAAAGGTTCAACATGGAGAAGTGCAAACCAATCAAGACACCTATGCCAACAAATGGACATCTCGACCTAGATGAGGGAGGTAACCCGGTTAATCAAACTCTCTACCGTTCTATGATTGATAGTTTATTGTACCTTACCGCATCTAGGCCTGATATCATGTTTAGTGTCTGCATGTGTGCTAGATTTCAATCTAATCCTAAGAAAGCTCATCTTCGCGCTGTTAAAAGAATTCTTAGGTATCTCAGGCACACCACAAGCGTTGGTCTGTGGTATCCCAAAGGAGCTATTTTTGATTTAATTGGCTATTCTGATTCGGATTATGCTGGTTGCAAAATTGATAGGAAGAGTACTTCTAGGGGATGCCATCTGCTTGGTAGATCACTAGTTTCATGGACATCCAAAAAGCAAAATAGTGTTGCCTTGTCAACTGTCGAAGCAGAATACATTACCGCAGGTGCTTGTTGCACACAAATTTTATATATGAAACAAACTCTTCTAGACTATGGCATAGTTCTAGAAAAGGTACCTTTGTTGTGTGATAATGAGAGTGCTGTTAAAATTGCTAATAATCCTGTACAACACTCTCGCACCAAGCACATTGATATCTGTCATCATTTCCTTAGAGATCATGTTGCTAAAGGAATATCATTTTAGAAGGAGTGAGGTCGGAAGATCAATTAGCGGATATTTTTACTAAGCCACTTGATAAGACCCGCTTTTGCATATTGAGGAATGAACTAAATATTCTTGATCTCAGAAATTTTATGTAAGATGTCAAATGGTGTAGTCAAGCTTGCATTGCATGTTTAAATTTCTTGTATTGCATCTAGGGCTTGTCTAACCTAGTTGAGATAACCGCCAACAAAGCGAGTGAAAAAGCTTAACTCGGATCAAACTTGACAAGTCTTAGTTTTAAGCTTTTAGCACTTGAATTCTTACTTTTTATGCAATTGTTGGTTCTTGAAATATGCATGAGGTACTGCACTTAGGGGGAGTATTCAAAACTCAAATCACTCATGAAAACCCCTAGTGAAAGGCCAAAATGCAAATTTCACCATTTGCCTATTTTCTCTAAAAATTATCTAGCCTATGGCAAAATATTTTGAAAATTATGAGAAAATATATGAGGGTGCCAATACCTGTCCCAACAAGTGTTATTTTGTGTGATTATAAGTTGGGATTTGGTTTGGTTGGAAATTAGATAGAAAAATTCAAAAAATTCCAAATCTTCCCTCTGTCTGGGCTCACCGGACAGTCCGGTGTGCACCGGACACTGCACTGTGCAATGTCCGGTGCACTGGCAGCCGCGCGCTCAAAATTCATTTTCCTGTGTGCTGTCCGGTGGTTCACCGGACAACTATTGTGCGCTGTCCGGTGTGCACCGGACATGCACTGTAGACTGTCCGGTGCGCCCATATTCGGTTTTTAGAAAACCTTTCCCCTGCCCGAGCCCGAGGCCAGGCTCTGTTTCCTCTCTGGCCACTGCCTCTCTCGGTCTCTGGCGACACCCTCTGCGCTCCGGCGACCCCTCCCTCACCGGCGGTGATCTCTCCGGCGACCTCCAGTGCTCGTGCTTCCCTTCCCTCTCTGGTGAACATCATCTGCTCTCTCTTTCCTCTCTGTCTGTCTCTGCAGTAAGCTCCCCTCTCCACCCCTTTGTGCCCAATTCCAATTTCTATCAAATCTTGTGAATCCAAGTGCATGATTGAGTCCCTTTATGTTCCTTGAGTACTCCTGCAGGTTTCTAGCTCCTTAGGGAGGGTTTCACAACCTCTAATAGCCATTTCTCCAAAACCCTAGAACTCCACACGTCACGTGTTCGGTGAAATGCCCAAACCAGCCAAAAATGCTCCGACTGAACCCAAATTTTTCAGGCACCTTCACAACACCTCCAGTAACATATTCGCCAAATTTCACGCCCATCCGATATTCCAGGCTTTAATTTCACCAAATTCCCCATTTCGAGCGATCGTTTCCGAGCCGAGTGCCCAAATTTCATTTTCTTCGCCTAAATTCAAACCAAGCACACACTTCACTCATATTCACCCATATAAACCTATTCGTGAAGTATCGGCTCCATTCCATGTCATTTAGTGCCTCAATTCGAATTCCAAACCTCCTATGGCACTATTTCTCGTTCAAACACCGTTTTTGCGTCGTTTAACATCTCGATCGTCATATTTCTCGTTTTCGGTGCCATATTTCTCTGTGTATGTATTTATTCACATTTCATATACTTATGACTATGTGACTAATACGTGCTCACCTCTTCTGTCATTTCAGTGACCTTGACTGCCCGTGTGCCGTCTCCTGTCCTGCCTGGATTTTCACCTCTCGTGTGAGCTTTCCAGGTAGCCATCTCCTCTTTTGACATTCTATCGGATATTATCGACCTGTGCTTAGCCTCTCTCTCTCATTTGCAGTTGTCAGGTCAGGATGCCGCGCACGAAGAATGTGTCGGCGCCAGGGGGAGGCGATGATGAGGATCCTCGTCGCCCCTTCAGGCAGGTCAAAGGCAAGACCGTATACTTGGAGCAGCAGGAAGGCCGCAAGAAGCGGAGTATGGACAGAGCAGCCCGTGCAGCGGCAACAGCCACTGAGCAGGCCGAGCTAGGAGATCAGCCTCAGACTCCTTCAGATCAGATTGTGTACCGTGTTCGTCGCCTCGCCTGCCGGCCTCACTCCTCCACTCACACCATTGCTTCCACTCCACCACCCACTTTGCCTGCTCCTGTCATCCCTGTTGCGCCATCCACCACCTCCACTACACCAGCTTCCACTGCTCCTCCTCCCGCTCCTGTTTCCGCTCCTCCTATCCCACCTGCTCACTTCCGGGAGCGCGATGAGACTGAGGTGCAACCTCTGGCTGCAGATCCCAGATTGTTTGACCTTCAGCGTGCTACAACGGCACGTGTACGTAGGTTCAGATACGTACCCGTGGAGTCTTGGTTACCGGCTCAGAGGGACCCTGCTGCAGTTGACCTCTTCAGCACCAGGATTCAGGAATCCTTCTTCAGGGCACAGATGTCTGCACAGATTGCTCTACGAGTGCACCGACTTTTGGACCTTCCAGCTTTTCTGCTAGCCGCCGATGCTGACTCTGAGGTGCACCTCTCATATCTGCCTGGCCTTCTGACTCTTCTGACTACCAGCGGCAGATATGTTGAGGAATGGGTCCGAGTTTTCTATGTGACTGTATGGATAGACCCTGATCACCATTGGATGAGGTTTCGTTTTGAGCGAGAGGATGTCACTATGCATGCCAGCCAGATTCGCCAGCTCTTTGGATTTCACGAGTCATCGACTCGTCTTCATAGCTTATGCTATGGCTCCTCTGACCCTCCTCGAGTCCTCGTCACCCTCACGGCGGTGTTGCTCCGGGTACAGCTCACGTCGCGGCTCTGTTCCGACCGCCCTTCTTAGATGGGTCGCGACGCTCACTGACAGATTTCACTATAGCAGCAAAGTTCCTATTTTAGCTTATGAGACGGACACTTCTGCCGTGGATGGGATGCAGGGAGGCTACCACACATATCCAGCTCTGGCTCCTTGGTGCCCTGGTCTCTCACTCCGAGTTTGACGTTGTGGATTTCCTTATTTGTGAGATCGAGGACACCGTTTTGGATGGTCTGCGTGCCCGTCGAAAGCTGCCGTATGTTCACTATCTATGTCATATTTTTGCTCAGCTCATTCGGCCTCCCCAGTTCTAGGGCACACTTGAGGCCTCACGCCTTGTCTTTGGGTCCTACCGTCCTGCGCCTGAGGCTCCTGTGCCAGCTTCTGCTCTAGTTTTTGACACTCAGGCCGAGGATACTGCTCTTCATCAGTTTGAAGCTCAGGATGCAGCAGTTGATGATGATGATGATTTTGGGATTCCACCTCTGCCTCCACCTCCTATGCCTCCACGCTCACATGATCATGAGGCTGGGAGTTCTAGTGCTACCCCTGCTGCCCCTCCTGCTATTGACCCTGCTCTTGCTTCGATTCTCCAGACACTTACTCAGCAGCAGGCTCACTTGGCAGTCGAGCAGACCCGCCAGGCAGCAGCCCATCAGCAGTTGTCCGAGAGGATGCTCTCAATGTTTCAGACAATACAGGACAGGCAGGATTCTCTTCAGCAGCAGCTTCTTCAGGATTGGGCTGAGAGCAGGGCCTTCATGATTCTTATGCTACATCATTCTGGTGTATCGATTCCCCCGGTTCAGTCTGCACATCCTCCACTATTCAGGCTACTGTTGTGCCAGCGATTCAGCTAGGACCCCCTCTTCCTATTGTTGGTCTGTCTTCCTCTCCGCTCCGACCGGTCACCCTGGCTTTCACGTCACCGGTTCTCAGCTCCGTCTGCCCTCAGCTGCCAGTGCCACCAGCTTCTGCTGTTCCCACTACTGCTGTGGCGGTGTCTGTGACCACTTCAGTTCCGGCAGCCTCTGCAGCGCAGCCTTAGTCCGAGTCAGTACCAGCTCCAGCTTCTATAGCAGATCCTAGATTCGAGACTGACTCTGACCCTAGCTGGCGTTCACTCTACTACCTCGACCGCGTCCGGATGCGCCCCCGTCACCTCCTCCTGCTTCAGATGTGTAGGTTCGGGTACCCTTTTGGTGTTTGACGCCAAAGGGGGAGAGATATGAGTTGTGAGAGCTAGGGGGAGTTAGAGAGTTAGTAGAGAGTCAATTTGATGTAATATATGTGCTTGTTACTCTCTGTACTAGCTTGGCGATTTTGGCTCACAAACTCTATATATACTCTCGATGCTTATAATTGACTGTGTGTATTATGTTTTCACCTTATATGTTATCACCAGTCTTTTAGTTCTTGTTCATCAATTTGATTTCACTTTTATATGAACAAGAAACTTACGATGTGTATGCGCTCATTCTTATTATTATGGTACACATTCTTGTAAGATTACTGAGTATAACTAACCATCTCTTCTATTGACAGAAATTTCAAAACAAACTACTCTCACAAATCTTGTAGGGTTGTCATCAATCACCAAAAAGGGGGAGATTGAAAGCATCTAGGCCCCTGGTTGGTTTTAGTGATTAATGACAATGTAATGTTATATGTGACTAACGTGTGTTTTGCAGAGACAAATGTAAGTTAGGTCGCATTACAGGTAGAAGTACTACAACGGTGAAAACAATCCTACAGATGAGAACTCGAAGCGACGGCTAAAACGACGAAACAAAAGGTGAAGGACTACAGAGTCCGAGTGTCAAGGAGATGTGGACACTCGTGATTTAGTTAGGTCTTTTATTCTCTTTTAGCCGTAATATAAAGAGGGGTTGTCGATGAGTAGTTTGACCAAGAGAGTTATAGTGTAGTGTTGGTGCACAATCACACTCACATACAGTGCTAGGTGTCACTCTAGAACTCACTCACAAGTTAGAACGAAAACCAATTTGAAAATCAGCTGAAAAACAAGAGATAGGGTTTCTGGCCTTGGGGCACCGGACTGTCCGGTGCGCCCTCTGCCAGGTGGGCCAGGCTGGCCCAGGGGAAGGCTTCCCCTGAGCAGGAAAACCCAAGAGTGCCTGTTTCAGAAGTGAATTATAGTGGCGCACCGGACAGTGCACCGGACAGTGCACCGGACTGTCCGGTGTGCACCGAACAGTGACTGTTCACTGTCTGATGTGCCATCAGTCCAACGGCTACCTGTTAGAACTAGCCGTTGGAAACGACCGTTGGCGCACCGGTGGCGCACCGGACTGTCCGGTGCGATCGTGCGCAGTAAAGTGCTGGTAACGGCTAGTTGGTGGGTGAGGGCTATTTATACCCCCTCCACCCACCATATTCAATGTCTTGCAGCCCACATTAATTCCAGCACATTGCTAGAGCATTGCAAGCACCAAAAGCCTAGTGAGGAGATTAGAGAATCTTAATCCCGCATTTGTTCCTCATTAGCGCTAGCGAGAGCCACCTAGAGCACACACCACTTGCATTAGGCTTCTCTTGGTCAAGCGAACGTCTACGACTTATTACTCTTGGTGATCGGCATCACCTAGACGGCTTGGTGGCGTTGGGAGCTCGGTGATCACCGTGAAGATCTTGTTGGTGACCCGACTCAAGTTTGTAAGCGGTCTCGAGGGATCCACCGCGCCGGAGTGGCAAAGGATCATCTCGTAGTGAGCACTTGGTTCTTGTGAGGACCAAGGGGGAGCGATACCCTTGCGTGGGTGCTCCAACGAGGACTAGTGTAGAGTGCCGACTCTTCGATACCTCGGGAAAAATTGGAGGAGTCTTCTAAACCTTGCTTTACATTCCGCACTTAATTCAAGCACTTTACATTGTGTATTTGTTTAGCAAGTATTTGAAGTATTGTCTTAGCATTGTTGTATTTCTAGTATTATTATCTTAGTGCTAGTTGTTGGGGTGAAGTTGGGCTCTTGCTTAGCTCTTGCTTAGGTTTTAATTAGTGTTGATTTTTAGAAAAGCCCAATTCACCCCCTCTTGGGCATCGTGATCCTTTCACCTTGACTCCCAAAGGCCAGCATATCCTTGAGAGTCTTTTTATTTTGACGGGTAAGACTTTCGAAAGTACACTTCGTACTCAGGGCTTTGTCCCATGTTGTTTTAGGTGAGGAAGCAACACATTTTTGTTGCTTTTGTTCCAAGGTGGTGCCTAAGGAAGAAAACCAAGACTGAAGTCTCGGGAGGAAGTGTCCTCCTTTAAGAAAATCTTTTTACTGTTAATCGGGAGGGGTTTTTGCCTCCCAAGATATGTAATAATATTACTCCAACACTCTTATAGTAGAGTGCAATGTATAGAAGGTTGTGAATCAACTAAGGTTGATTCTATAATTATGCATGCATCATGTTAAAAACTATCCTAATAAGAATTTTCCCCTTATGGAGATATGCCGCCGCACACAAGGAAAACCGCGCGCAAGTCCACTGGACCAATTGGCGTGCCTCGCCATCAGCTAGCTCCAAGGCATGAGGATAGTAGCAGCGGTAGCAATGATCCCATTGGAGATCTAGAAGCTCAGGTGGAGCAGCTTCGAACGGAATTGCGTCATAGAAACAGTGTGTGGGTCGAGGATGGTCAGCGCATAAATGAGTTAAAAACTGACATCCGACATCTGCAAGATGAGCTTGCCGAACGAGATTTGGCACTCGATTGGGCCGTCAACTCGCGTTCCATTGCTTGGGACCGAGAGGCCAAAGCTCGAGCCCGTGTGGAGGAGCTTAGCACGACCGTGGATAACTTGCAGGTGTATTGCAATACATTGCATGAGGAGGTTCATGAATTGTATTCGCAACTGCACCCTGATGTACCTGCAGACCCTGTCGGACTAGGAGCTGGACCTTCTGGAACAGCAGGTGAAGCATTTGGCGGGGAACTGGATCTTTTCAAACCCCCTCCTTCAATGAACCTGGCTGATGAATGGACCCCTACACCCGACAACGAAGCTGCTAAGGATAATAAATGCTAGCAGTAGTATAGTATAGAAATAGTGTTAATGTAGAATAGGTAATGTAGTCATGTTGTACTATGAGTTTGTAACATTACATCTTAAGTAATGTAAAATGATGGTATGTACCAGCATGTGATATTTTCCAAATATTTCTTTGCTTTAGATGCCATCTCGAACTCGTGCACATGACGGCGCAGGAACGTCCCATGGCCAAGATGATACACCAAATCCACCACCGGTTCCACCCACGCTGGCCGAGGCTATCGCCACCTTGGTCACCGCGACCGCTGACAACACCCGCTTCCTTCGCGAAATGGCGAGACAGCAACTTCAGCAGCAAGGAGGGAGGGCTTATCCATAAGGACCCTGCGAAACTTCATAATTGGATTTCTCGGAAACCTGTCCCCCACTATTCGTCAAAGCCAAAGATCCCCTTGAAGCTGACGAATGGATTTGGGTCATTGAGCAGAAGTTTGGACTCCTTCGATGCGTGGAGACCCAGAAGCCCTTGTTTGCGGCTCAGCAGTTAAGAGGCCCTGCCAGCACCTAGTGGGGAAATTATGTGGCCATTCAGCCTACCGGGCATCAAGTCACCTAGGACGAATTTAAATTGGCATTCCGGGAGCACTACATTCCAGAAGGAGTGCTCCATATGAAGCAAGAAGAATTCATGAAGCTTAAGCAAGGTGGAGATACTGTTACACAGTATCTCAACAAGTTCAATCATTTGTCCTAGTATGCCATTGACCAGGTCAACACTGACCTGAAAAAGAAGAAATGTTTTATGAGGGGCCTTAATGACCGGCTACAACGAAAGATGGCCACCTGCCTCGACCTCTCCTACAGCAGGGCTGTCAGCATGGCGCTGGCAGTTGAAGCCAAGTATGCAGGCCTAGGGAAGTCAAAGGGCTATGGAGGTGACAGGTCCAACCAAGGTGAAAGTCGCCTAGAGGGGGGGGGGTGAATAGGGCAAAACTGAAATTTACAAATATAAACACAACTACAAGCCGGGTTAGCGTTAATAATAAAGAAACGAGTCCGCGAGAGAGAGCGCAAAACAAATCCCAAGAGAATAAGCAAGTGAGACACGGGGATTTGTTTTATCGAGGTTCGGTTCTTGCAAACCTACTCCCCGTTGAGGAGGCCACAAAGGCCGGGTCTCTTTCAACCCTTCCCTCTCTCAAACGATCCACGGATCGAGTGAGCTTTTTCTTCTCAATCACTTGGAACACAAAGTTCCCACAAGGACCACCACAAGTTTGGTGTCTCTTGCCTCAATTTACAAGTGAGTTTGATTGCAAAGAAAGGATCAAGAAAGAAGAAAGCAATCCAAGCGCAAGAGCTCGAAAGAACACAAGCAAATCACTCTCTCTAGTCACTATGGCGTTGTGTGGAATTTGGAGAGGATTTGATCTCTTTGGTGTGTCTCGAATTGAATGTTAGAGCTCTTGTAGTAGTTGGGAAGTGGAAAACTTGGATGCAATGAGTGGTGGGGTGGTTGGGGTATTTATAGCCCCAACCACCAAACATGACCGTTGGCTGGGCTGTCTGTTCGATGGCGCACCGGACAGTCCGGTGCACACCGGACAGTCCGGTGCCCCCGCCACGTCATCAGTGCCGTTGGAAATCGACCGTTGGAGTTCTGACTTCTGGGCCCGCCTTGATGTCCGGTGGCGCACCGGACATGCACTGTTCATTGTCCGGTGCGCCGGCATGGGCGTCTCTGACTTCTGCGCGCGCTGCGCGCGTATTAAATGCCCTGCAGGTAGCCGTTGGCGCCTGAAGTAGCCGTTGCTCCGTAGATGCACCAGACAGTCCGGTGCACACCGGACAGTCCGGTGATTTATAGCGGATCGGCTGGAGTGAGAACCCGAGGCTGGCGAGATCCTGAGGCCGCCCTTCCTTGGAGCACCGGACAGTCCGGTGCACACCAGACAGTCCGGTGAATTATAGCGGAGTGGCCTCTGGAAATTCCCGAAGATGACGAGTTTGAAACCTGAGTCCTCTGGTGCACCGGACATGTCCGGTGGCACACCGGACAGTCTGGTGCGCCAGACCAGAGGAGCCTTCGGTTGCTCCTTTGCATTTTTGTTGAACCCAACACTTGGTCTTTTTATTGGCTAAGTGTGAATCTTTGACACCCGTTTAACTTATACACTAGAGCAAACTAGTTAGTCCAAAGATTTGTGTTGGGCAATTCAACGACCAAAATTATTTAGGAACTAGGTGTAAGCCTAATTCCCTTTCAATCTCCCCCTTTTTGGTGATTGATGCCAACACAAACCAAAGCAAATATAGAAGTGCATAATTGAACTAGTTTGCATAATGTAAGTGCAAAGGTTGCTTGGAATTTGAGCCAATATTAATACTTACAAGATATGCATGGATTGTTTCTTTCTTATATAATATTTTGGACCACGCTTGCACCACATGTTTTGTTTTTGCAAAATTATTTTGTAAATTCTTTTCAAAGTTCTTTTGCAAATAGTCAAAGGTAAATGAATAAGAGTTGCAAAGCATTTTCAAGATTTGAAATTTTCTCCCCCTGTTACAAATGCTTTTCCTTTGACTAAACAAAACTCCCCCTAAAAGAGATCCTCCTCTTAGTGTTCAAGAGGGTTTTGATAGATTTTTGAAATACTACTTTCTCCCCCTTTTTGAACACAATAGAATACCAATTGAAAAATATTCAATACTAAGTTTTTGAAATTGGTGGTGATGCGGTCCTTTTGCTTTGGGCTCATTTCTCCCCCTTTTTGGCATGAATCGCCAAAAACGGAATCATTAGAGCCCTCGAAGTGCTATCTTCCTCTTTGGTCATAAATAAATGAGTTAAGATTATACCAAAGATGAAGTCCGGTCCTTTTGCTTTTGGGTTCTAACTCTCTCCCCCAAAGACAAGGTTTTTTTTTGATGCTGATGCTTGGAGTGACGGCGAAGTATGAGTTACGTAGTGGAATCCTTTGTCTTCGCTGAAGACTCCAATTCCCTTTCAATACACCTATGACTTGGTTTGAAATAGACTTGAAAACACATTAGTCATAGCATATGAAAGAGACATGATCAAAAGTATATAAAATGAGCTATGTGTGCAATCTAGCAAAAGAAATTGCGTGAATCAAGAATATTGAGCTCATGCCTAAGTTTGTTAAAGGATTGTTCATCAAGAGGCTTGGTAAAGATATCGGCTAATTGTTCTTTAGTATTAATGTAAGAAATCTCGATATCTCCCTTTTGTTGGTGATCCCTAAGAAAATGATACCGAATGGCTATGTGTTTAGTGCGGCTATGCTCGACGGGATTGTCGGCCATTTTGATTGCACTCTCATTATCACATAGCAAGGGGACTTTGGTTAATTTGTAACCGTAGTCCCGCAGGGTTTGCCTCATCCAAAGCAATTGCGCGCAACTATGACCTGCGGCAATATACTCGGCTTCGGCGGTGGAAAGAGCAACCGAATTTTGCTTCTTTGAAGCCCAAGACACCAAGGATCTTCCCAAGAACTGGCAAGTCCCCGATGTGCTCTTCCTATTGATTTTGCACCCCGCCCAATCGGCATCCGAATAACCAATCAAATCAAATGTGGATCCCCTAGGATACCAAAGCCCAAACTTAGGAGTATAAGCCAAATATCTCAAGATTCGTTTCACGGCCGTAAGGTGAGCTTCCTTAGGGTCGGCTTGGAATCTTGCACACATGCATACGGAAAGCATAATATCCGGTCGAGATGCACAAAGATAAAGTAATGAACCTATCATCGACCGGTATACCTTTTGATCCACGGACTTACCTCCCGTGTCGAGGTCGAGATGCCCATTGGTTCCCATGGGTGTCTTGATGGGCTTGGCATCCTTCATCCCAAACTTGGTTAGAATATCTTGAGTGTACTTCGTTTGGCTGATGAAGGTGCCCTCTTGGAGTTGCTTTACTTGAAATCCCAAGAAATACTTCAACTCCCCCATCATAGACATCTCGAATTTCTGTGTCATGATCCTACTAAACTCTTCACATGTAGACTCGTTAGTAGACCCAAATATAATATCATCAACATAAATTTGGCATACAAACAAGTCATTTTCAAGAGTTTTAGTAAAGAGTGTAGGATCGGCCTTGCCGACTTTGAATCCATTTGTAATAAGAAAATCTCTAAGGCATTCATACCATGCTCTTGGGGCTTGCTTGAGCCCATAAAGCGCCTTAGAGAGCTTATAGACATGGTTAGGATACTCACTGTCTTCAAAGCCGGGAGGTTGCTCAACATAGACCTCTTCCTTGATTGGTCCATTGAGGAAGGCACTTTTCACGTCCATTTGATAAAGCTTAAAGCCATGGTAAGTAGCATACGCTAATAATATGCGAATTGACTCAAGCCTAGCTACGGGTGCATAGGTTTCACCGAAATCCAAACCTTCGACTTGGGAGTATCCCTTGGCCACAAGTCGAGCTTTGTTCCTTGTCACCACACCATGCTCGTCTTGCTTGTTGCGGAAGACCCATTTGGTCCCTACAACATTTTGGTTAGGACGTGGAACTAAATGCCATACCTTATTTCTAGTGAAGTTGTTGAGCTCCTCTTGCATCGCCACCACCCAATCCGAATCTTGTAGTGCCTCCTCTACCCTGTGTGGCTCAATAGAGGAAACAAACGAGTAATGCTCACAAAAATGTGCAACACGAGATCTAGTAGTTACCCCCTTATGAATGTCGCCGAGGATAGTGTCGACGGGGTGATCTCGTTGAATTGCTTGGTGGATTCTTGAGTGTGGCGGTCTTGTTTCTTGCTCATCCTCCTTTTCTTGATCATTTGCATCTCCCCCTTGATCATTGCCATCGTCTTGAGGTGGCTCATTTGCTTGATCTTCTACTTCATCAACTTGAGCTTCAACCTCATTCTGAGTCGGTGGAGATGCTTGCGTGGAGGAGGATGGTTGATCTTGTGCATGTGGAGACTCTTCGGATTCCTTAGGACACACATCCCCAATGGACATGTTCCTTAGCGCTATGCATGGAGCCTGTTCTTCACCTATATCATCAAGATCAACTTGCTCTACTTGAGAGCCGTTAGTTTCATCAAACACAACGTCACAAGAAACTTCAACTAGTCCTGAGGACTTGTTAAAGACTCTATATGCCCTTGTGTTTGAATCATATCCTAGTAAAAAGCCTTCTACAGTTTTAGGAGCAAATTTAGATTTTCTACCTCTCTTAACAAGAATAAAGCATTTGCTACCAAAAACTCTAAAATATGAAATGTTGGGCTTTTTACCGGTTAGGAGTTCATAGGATGTCTTCTTGAGGATTCGGTGAAGGTATAACCGGTTGATGGCGTATCAAGTGGTGTTGACCGCCTCGGCCCAAAACCGATCCAAAGTCTTGTACTCATCAAGCATGGTCCTTGCCATGTCCAATAGAGTTCGATTCTTCCTCTCCACTACACCATTTTGTTGAGGAGTGTAGGGAGAAGAGAACTCATGCTTGATGCCCTCCTCCTCAAGGAAACCTTCGATTTGCGAGTTCTTGAACTCCGTCCCGTTGTCGCTTCTTATTTTCTTGATCCTTAAGCCGAACTCATTTTGAGCCCGTCTCAAGAATCCCTTTAAGGTCTCTTGGGTTTGAGATTTTTCCTGTAAAAAGAATACCCAAGTGAAGCGAGAATAATCATCCACAATAACTAGACAGTACTTACTCCCGCCGATGCTTATGTAAGCGATCGGGCCGAATAGATCCATGTGTAGGAGCTCCAGTGGCCTGTCACTAGTCATGATGTTTTTGTGTGGATGATGAGTGCCAACTTGCTTCCCGGCTTGGCATGCGCTACAAATCCTGTCTTTCTCAAAATGAACATTTGTTAGTCCTAAAATGTGTTCTCCCTTTAGAAGCTTATGAAGATTCTTCATTCCAACATGGGCTAGTCGGCGGTGCCAGAGCCAACCCAAGTTAGTCTTAGCAACCAAGCAAGTGTCGAGTTCAGCTCTATCAAAATCTACCAAGTATAGCTGACCCTCTAACACACCCTTAAATGCTATTGAATCATCACTTCTTCTAAAGACAGTGACACCTACATCAGTAAAGAGACAGTTGTAGCCCATTTGACATAATTGTGAAACGGAAAGCAAATTGTAATCTAATGAATCAACAAGAAAAACATTGGAAATGGAATGGTCAGGTGAAATAGCAATTTTACCCAGACCTTTGACCAAACCTTGATTTCCATCCCCGAATGTGATAGCTCGTTGGGGATCTTGGTTTTTCTCATATGAGGAGAACATTCTTTTCTCCCCTGTCATGTGGTTTGTGCACCCGCTGTCGAGTATCCAACTTGAGCCCCCGGATGCATAAACCTACAAAACAAGTTTAGTTCTTGACTTTAGGTACCCAAATGGTTTTGGGTCCTTTGGCATTAGACACAAGAACTTTGGGTACCCAAACACAAGTCCTTGACCCCTTGTGCTTGCCCCCAACATATTTGGCAACTACCTTGCCGGATTTGTTAGTAAGCACATAAGAAGCATCAAAAGTTTTAAATGAAATGGCATGATCATTTGATGCATTTGGAGCTTTCTTTCTAGGCAACTTGGCACGGGTTGGTTGCCTAGAGCTAGATGTCTCACCCTTATACATAAAAGCATGATTAGGGCCAGAGTGAGACTTCCTAGAATGAATTTTCCTAATTTTGCTCTCAGGATAGCCGGCAGGGTACAAAATGTAGCCCTCGTTATCCTGAGGCATGGGAGCCTTGCCCTTAACAAAGTTAGACAAGTTCTTAGGAGGGGCATTAAGTTTGTCATTGTTTCCCTTTTGGAAGCCAATGCCATCCCTAATGCCAGGGCGTCTCCCATTATAAAGCATGCTACGAGCAAATTTAAATTTCTCATTTTCTAAGTTGTGCTCGGCAATTTTAGCATTTAGTTTAGCTATATGATCATTTTGTTGCTTAATTAAAATCATGTGATCATGAACAGCATCAACATTAATATCTCTACATCTAGTACAAATAGTGACATGCTCAATGGTAGATGTAGAGGGTTTGCAAGAATTAAGTTCAACAATCTTAGCATGTAGTATAGCATTCTTATCTCTAAGATCGGAAATTGTAACTTTGCAAACATCAAAATCTTTAGCCTTAGCAATCAAATTATCATTTTCTACTTTAAGACTAGCAAGAGAATTATTCAATTCCTTAATCTTAGCAAGCAAATTATCATTATTATTTCTAAGATCGGGAGCTGAATCAATACAAACATGAGAATCAACCTTAGCAATTATTCTAGCATTTTCATTTCTGAGGTTGTTAATAGTCTCATGGCAAGTGCTTAGCTCACTGGACAATTTTTCACATTTTTCTACCTTTAGAGCATAAGCATTTTTAACCTTAACATGTTTCTTATTTTCCTTGATTAGGAAGTCCTCTTGGGAGTCCAAGAGATCATCCTTTTCATGGATGGCACTAATTAGCTCATTTAATTTTTCTTTTTGTTCCATGTTAAGGTTGGCAAAAAGGATACGCAAATTATCTTCCTCACCACTAGCATTATCATCACTAGACGATTCATATTTAGTGGAGGAGTTGGATTTAACCTTCTTCCTTTTGCCGTCTTTTGCCATGAGGCACTTGTGGCCGACGTTGGGGAAGAGAAGTCCCTTGGTGACGGCGATGTTGGCGGCGTCCTCGTCGTCGGAGGAGTCGCTTGAGCTTTCGTCGGAATCCCACTCCCGACAAACATGGGCATCGCCGCCCTTCTTCTTGTAGTACTTCTTTTTCTCCTTTCTTCTCCCCTTCTTGTCGTCGCCTCGGTCACTGTCACTTGATATAGGACATTTAGCAATAAAATGACCGGGCTTACCACATTTGTAGCAAACCTTCTTGGAGCGGGACTTGTAGTCTTTCCCCCTCCTTTGTTTGAGGATTTGGCGAAAGCTCTTGATGACGAGCGCCATCTCCTCATTGTCAAGCTTGGAGGCGTCGATTGGTTGTCGACTTGGTGTAGCCTCCTCCTTTTCCTCCGTCGCCTTGAATGCGACGGGTTGAGCTTCGGATGTGGTGGAATCATCAAGCTCGTTGATCTTCCTCGAGCCTTCGATCATGCACTCAAAACTTACAAAATTCCCGATAACTTCCTCGGGGGTCATTTTAGTATATCTAGGATTACCACGAATTAATTGAACTTGAGTGGAGTTAAGGAAAATGAGAGATCTTAAAATAACCTTAACCACTTCGTGGTCATCCCACTTTACGCTCCCGAGGTTGCGCACTTGATTCACCAAGGTCTTGAGCCGGTTGTACATGTGTTGTGGCTCTTCCCCTTTGCGAAGCCGGAACCGACCGAGCTCCCCCTCGATCGTTTCCCGCTTGGTGATCTTGGTGAGCTCGTCTCCCTCGTGCGCGGTTTTGAGCACATCCCAAACCTCCTTGGCGCTCTTCAACCCTTGTACTTTGTTATACTCCTCTCTACTTAAAGAGGCGAGGAGTATTGTTGTCGCTTGAGAGTTGAAGTGCTCGATTTGGGCCACTTCATCCTCATCATAATTCTTGTCCCCTACGGATGGTACCTGTGCACCAAACTCAACAACATCCCATATACTTTTGTGGAGTGAGGTTAGATGAAATCGCATTAAATCACTCCACCTAGCATAATCTTCACCATCAAAAGTTGGTGGTTTGCCTAATGGGACGGAAAGTAAAGGTGCATGTTTAGAAATGTGAGGATAGTGTAGGGGAATCTTACTAAACTTCTTACGCTCTTGGCGTTTAGAAGTTACGGAGGGTGCATCGGAGTCGAAGGTTGATGTTGATGAAGTGTCGGTCTCGTAGTAGACCACCTTCCTCATCCTCTTTTGCTTGTCCCCTCTCCGATGTGACTTGTGGGAGGAAGATCTCTCCTTCTTCTCTTTGTGGTGTGAAGAAGATTTCTTCTCCTTCCCTTTGTTGGAGGAGCTCTTCTTCTTTTCCTTCCTCTTGGTGCGGGACTCTTCCGATGAAGTGCTCCCGTGGCTTGTAGTGGGCTTTTCGCCGGTCTCCATCTCCTTCTTGGCGTGATCTCCCGACATTACTTCGAGCGGTTAGGCTCTAATGAAGCACCGGGCTTTGATACCAATTGAAAGTCGCCTAGAGGGGGGTGAATAGGGCGAAACTGAAATTTACAAATATAAACACAACTACAAGCCGGGTTAGCGTTAGTAATAAAGAAACGAGTCTGCGAGAGAGAGCGCAAAACAAATCCCAAGAGAATAAGCAAGTGAGACACGGGGATTTGTTTTACCGAGGTTCGGTTCTTGCAAACCTACTCCCCGTTGAGGAGGCCACAAAGGCCGGGTCTCTTTCAACCCTTCCCTCTCTCAAACGATCCACGGATCGAGTGAGCTTTTTCTTCTCAATCACTTGGAACACAAAGTTCCCACAAGGACCACCACAAGTTTGGTGTCTCTTGCCTCAATTTACAAGTGAGTTTGATTGCAAAGAAAGGATCAAGAAAGAAGAAAGCAATCCAAGCGCAAGAGCTCGAAAGAACACAAGCAAATCACTCTCTCTAGTCACTATGGCGTTGTGTGGAATTTGGAGAGGATTTGATCTCTTTGGTGTGTCTCGAATTGAATGCTAGAGCTCTTGTAGTAGTTGGGAAGTGGAAAACTTGGATGCAATGAGTGGTGGGGTGGTTGGGGTATTTATAGCCCCAACCACCAAACATGACCGTTGGCTGGGCTGTCTGTTCGATGGCGCACCGGACAGTCCGGTGCACACCGGACAGTCCGGTGCCCCCGCCACGTCATCAGTGCCGTTGGAAATCGACCGTTGGAGTTCTAACTTCTGGGCCCGCCTTGATGTCCGGTGGCGCACCGGACATGCACTGTTCATTGTCCGGTGCGCCGGCATGGGCGTCTCTGACTTCTGCGCGCGCTGCGCGCGTATTAAATGCCCTGCAGGTAGCCGTTGGCGCCTGAAGTAGCCGTTGCTCCGTAGATGCACCGGACAGTCCGGTGCACACCGGACAGTCCGGTGATTTATAGCGGATCGGCTGGAGTGAGAACCCGAGGCTGGCGAGATCCTGAGGCCGCCCTTCCTTGGAGCACCGGACAGTCCGGTGCACACCGGACAGTCCGGTGAATTATAGCGGAGTGGCCTCTGGAAATTCCCGAAGATGACGAGTTTGAAACCTGAGTCCTCTGGTGCACCGGACATGTCCGGTGGCACACCGGACAGTCCGGTGCGCTAGACCAGAGGAGCCTTCGGTTGCTCCTTTGCATTTTTGTTGAACCCAACACTTGGTCTTTTTATTGGCTAAGTGTGAACCTTTGACACCTGTTTAACTTATACACTAGAGCAAACTAGTTAGTCCAAAGATTTGTGTTGGGCAATTCAACCACCAAAATTATTTAGGAACTAGGTGTAAGCCTAATTCCCTTTCATAAGGGCCTGAAAAGCGACAAAGGTTGGTGATCCGACCTTTCAATCAAAACCGTTCTTCACCTCGTCCACCCTCCTACCCCTTTAAACAACCTGTATTCATCCGCCCTGCTACTGCCCCCACTTCAACAACTCAGCCGAGTGCCCCTGGTACTCGTTTCCCCGCACTCCCGAGCTCATCAACTGGTTGCTTCAATTGTGGGAAGTCTGGACATTTCATCAAAGACTGCCCATATCCGAGGCAGAACAACTCCAATAATCAGCAGAACCCCGGGGGAGCTCCAACCAAGGCAAGAGAAACACGGTAAATAATGCAGCGGACAAGAATATGAAGAAAACTGGGCGAATCTATTATACACAAGTGGCCACTACACCGGAGGGAGAGCCGGTCATGATGGGTACGTTTCTCGTGGCCAATCACCTTGCAGTCATTCTCTTTGATTCTGGTGCTTCACATACATTCATAAGCAAGAAGTTTGTGGAGAAATATTGCATTCCATGCATTAAATCAAGGGAAGGGTTCATTATTCATTCGCCTGAGGGACAAATATTCACTAAAGAAATGGCTTTCCATGTGCCCGTAACATTGGCTGAACGGGACTTTCCCACAAATATGATTGTTCTGAAAGGCCAAGATATAGATGTAATTCTAGGCATGAATTGGTTAGCCCAGCATAAAGCTATCCTCAACACTGATCTGAGAACCATCAGGTTGAGCTATGGCCAGGAAGAGGTTCTCTTGTCCATTCCCATAGCTACTATAGCTAAACCATTTGGTAGAGTTTATGAAGCCATCATACCGAAGATCCAAGATATTCCGGTAGTATGTGAATTCCCGGACGTCTTTCCGGAAGATCTGCCTAGATTGCCTCCAGAGAGAGATGTAGAATTTGTGATTGAGTTGAAGCCCGGTATGGATCCTATTTCTAGAAGGTCGTACCGAATGCCTCCGAATGAGTTGGCAGAGCTCAAGACACAATTACAAGATCTACTAGAAAAGGGATTCATCCGACCAAGCTCATCACCTTGGGGTTGTCCAGCCATCTTTGTCAAGAAGAAGGACCAAACGCTTTGAATGTGCGTGGATTATAGACCCCTTAATGAGGTCACAGTCAAGAATAAGTACCCTCTTCCCCGGATTGATATCTTATTTGATCAGCTAACCGGAGCTCAGGTATTTTCCAAGATTGACCTCAGGTCGGGTTACCATCAGATCCGTATCTGACCCGAAGATATACCCAAAACCGCATTCACTACACGGTATGGATTATTTGAATATCTGGTTTTGTCTTTCGGATTAACAAATGCTCCTGCCCACTTCACATATCTTATGAACTCAGTATTCATGCCCGAGTTGGATAAATTCATGGTGGTGTTCATTGATGATATTTTGATATATTCCAAGAATGAAGAGGAGCATGCTCGACATTTGCGGATCGTGTTAACGCGCTTAAGGGAGCATCAATTATATGCTAAATTCTGTAAATGCACGTTTTGGCTGGAGGAAATCCAATTTTTGGGACACGTATTGTCCGCCAAGGGGATTGCGGTTGATCCCAGCAAAGTCAAGGATATTTTGGAGTGGAAACCACCAACCACTGTACATCAAGTCCAAAGTTTTTTTGGACTAGCTGGTTATTACCGCCGATTTATTCCAGATTTTTTCAAGCTTGTGAAACCAATCACAAGTTTATTGAAGAACGATACAAAATTTAATTGGTCTTCAAGATGCAATGAAGCCTTCGAGCAGCTGAAGGTGTTATTGACCACTGCTCCGGTATTAGCTCAACCGGACATTGAAAAGCCATTCGATGTGTATTGTGACGCATCAGGCAGTGGTTTAGGTTGCGTCTTGATGCAAGAAGGCCGAGTTGTAGCATACGTCTCAAGACAGTTGCGCCGACATGAGGAGCATTATCCAACTCATGACCTGGAATTAGCTGCTGTGGTTCATGCCCTAAAAATATGGCGTCATTATCTGCTGGGGAATATCTGTCATATCTATACAGATCATAAAAGCTTGAAGTACATCTTTACCCAGTCAGAGCTGAATATGAGGCAGAGAAGATGACTTGAGCTGATTAAGGATTATGAATTGGAAATTCACTATCACCTAGGCAAGGCTAATGTAGTGGCAGATGCACTAAGTCGCAAGGCTTCCAGTCATTGTCTTACGATGAAGACTTCTGACATTACATTATGCCAAGAAATGGAAAAGTTGAACCTAGGAATGATTCAACATGGAACTTTGAATCACTTGAAGCTTGAGTCGGTTCTTCTGCAAAGAATAATTGATGCACAAAGAAATGATGAGGGTATGAAACACATTCATGAGAAAATAAAGGCCGACAGGGCAAACTATTTTAGAGAGGATGATCAAGGCATTGTATGGTTTAACCACCGCATAGTTGTGCCCAAGAATGATGAGATCCGCCAGCAAATTTTAGATGAAGCACATCTTAGTCGCTATTCTATTCATCCTGGAAGCACTAAGATGTATCATGATCTAAAGCAGCATTATTGGTGGACGAAGATGAAGATTGAAATTGCACGCTATGTGGCGAGATGCGACACTTGTGACATGTCAAAGCCATACCTATAAAAACTGCTGGTTCATTGCAATCATTACCTATCCCAACCTGGAAATGGGAGGATATAAGCATGGACTTTATTGTGGGATTACCCAGGACAGCAAAAGGGTTTGATTCTATTTGGGTTATAGTTGATCGACTTACCAAGATAGCCCATTTTCTGCCCGTCAAGACAGATCATCCAGTTGCTGTCTATGCCCAATTATATATTACTCCTATTCTTAGTCTGCATGGGGTTCCAAAGACCATAGTGTCGGACCGTGGGCCGCAATTTGTAGCCAAGTTTTGGGAAGCACTCCATAAATCCCTGGATACCAAGTTGCTTCACAGTTCAGCCTACCATCCCCAAACCAGTGGGCAGACTGAGAGGGTAAATTAGATACTTGAAGATATGCTGCAAGCATGTCTTCTGGAATTCCCACAGAAATGGGATGACTACTTACCATTGGCGGAGTTCTCATACAATAATAGCTATCATGAGAGCATCAAAATGGCACCCTTTGAAGCCTTGTAAGGACGACAGTGTCGTACTCCATTCAACTGGTCTGAACCAGGAGAAAGATGGTTTTTCAGGCCTGATATGGTAAAAGAAACGGAAGAGAAGGTTCAACGAATAATACATAATTTGAAAAAAGCCCAAGCTCGTCAAAAGAGTTACGCAGACAAACGACGTAAGCCCTTGTACTTTCAAGTTGAAGATTATGTCTACCTGAAAGTCTCACCAATGAAGGGTGTGTCATGTTTTGGGGTAAAAGGGAAGCTTGCACCCCGGTACATTGGTCCTTTTCCTATTCTTGAACAATGTGGACCAGTGGCATATCGACTCCAATTACCCAAAATATTGTCTGCTATGCACAATGTGTTCCATGTATCTCAATTAAAGAAGTGTCTCCGGGTTCCGGATCGAACAGTTGAAGTGATAGATGTTGCCTTAGAACCAGACTTGACATATTCAGAACATCCTATGCGAGTCTTGGATCAAAAGGACAAGATTACCCGAAGGAGAACTCTCAAGTTTTATAAGATACAATGGAACCAACATACGGAAGATGAAGCTACTTGGGAAACTCAAGACTTTTTAGACAAAAATTTCCTAGGCTTTTTAGCTTCATGTAAATTGTAAGATATGTACACTTGTTGTAATAAAGGAATAAACCCCATACCACCCCTGCCTTGTACCAAAGATAAGGAAATAAAAGTATGACACGTTTCCTTTTCCATTACTTGCCCTAGGACTTCTAAATCTCGGGACGAGATTCTTTTATGGGGGGAAGGATGTAACACCCCTGGTGTTACTACCACTAAAACTTGAGCATAACATCATGAACATCAGCATATCATGTGATTGTTACACTTAGAATGCTTTCACTAGGTAAAAATTTCAAACAAGTTGTATTGATGTGACTGGTCATGGGTAAAACCCAAGGGTAGGGTACTTAACCCTAAACTGGGCTTAAGAGTGCAAATAAAACCCAAGAGAGAGAAAACTTCAAAAACTCATGAGAAATAATCATAAGATATCACCTTTAATGAGATTTGATAGCACCCAAACCCTAGAAGTGCCAAAAACCCTAAATAGACCCAGGAAAACCCTGGACTGAAACCCTAGGGGGTTATATGCAAATGTTGCACACTTTTGGATCTAAGTGCAAAAAATATGGAATTAGGGTACCTTAAGTCATATGGTTCACATATTTGAAGATTTGCAAAAGAAGCCATGAGATTTGGGCCTAATTGCAAAAAGGCCACTCTTGTGCTCATGGGACTAAGTCTGGAAATAGTTGAACAAGGCTGACTTTGGAGCTCTGTAGTTTTAAATATACAAAGATTTTGCCTAGGGTCAACACATCAAAAGTCTAGAGCTACTATAGGAGTACAACTTTGCTTAAGGGATTAAGCATTGTGTTATACAAAAAGATGGAGATAATTAGATCCAAAGTTGGGTTGTCAGGTAACCCTAAGTCTGAATCCTCCCTAGCAGTGAAGTTGGATGAACTTAGAGCTCAATTTAGAGTTAGATTCATTGCTCGATTGAGGGTAATTTCTATAGCAGAATTGTAGTTGATATAAAGGGCTACAAGTTTGCTACAAATGGATGGGTGAGTTTTCACACAAAAATCCGAGATCTGGATGCTGTAATCCTGTCTGTCAGATGCTCTGAATGAGATTTCCAATGGTACAGTGAATGGATAGGGTCAGGTTCTGAGAACCTCGCCGCCGGTGAGCCGTGCACCCAAATTCACGCCATCGTTGTGATTTGTGCTCACCGGTGACCGGATAACGCTTCTGGGTAAAAGATCTTCGCCACGGGATAACACCGGCGGCTGGCCGCCGTGCCCCTTTGCTTTGCGGTCGGCTCAGATAAGTTCACCGGAATTGGCCGCCTGTTGATCGGATGCCAGGTGCCTTGAAGCTTCACCATGTCGCCGTAAGCCGCTCTATATCACTAGCTCGTCACCCGTGAGTCTGCCACGGTGAAAGCCACTAATCGTTTGCGCCAGTACCCCTCCTCCTCTCTGGCCGCCACACATCTCCATCAAATTCACTGGCCACCGCTCAAGTAGACTATAAATTGAGCACACCCTCGGCTCCGTTAGGTAATCCAGCATCCAATCCAACTGCTTGTGCTCTCAATTACTCACCAGAGCCCACGAATTGCTCTTTTCCCCCAAATCGGTTTCCGCCACCGTGAAAGAGCCCTCGCCGTGGCCAGCTTGTTCCAGGTCTATTCATACTATCTGATCTTTCGTTTTAGTGTCCTTAGGTTCTCCTAATGCTGCTCGACCCATTCAATTGAGCTATACTGCCCTAGATCACCGGGAACACTTCTGTTCTCCCGTCGTCTGCGCTGCCTCCGTGGACTGGACGATTTAGAGCTCCGCTAGTGAAATTGATTGAGGGGAAACACTTGTTAAGGGTTGAATTAGGTCTCAGCCGAATTAGAGCACCAGTCGTTACGTATGGTGGCCGGTATGAGTTCGCCGGAGCTCGGTTCTCCGCCGTGCGACGTCGTGGACCTCGAGTCGTAAAGAATTAGAACTTGGAGGGCTTCGGTGTAAATGTCAGCGACTGAAGCAACAGTGTCTCGGGCTCTTTTGGATTGTTTTAAAGGTCAGGGTCCTCGGTACAAAATGGCCGTGCGGGCGCGCGCTCGCGGGTGCGTCTGCCTTAGCTGGGCCGGCTCGGGCCAGATTTGGCCCATTACTATTGACTCTTTTTCTTTTTCCTTTTCAACCAGAGTTAGAGAATTTCTAGAAAATTATAGAAAAATGCTTAAAATACAAGACCAATTTTGTTAGGTTCCTAATCTTCTATAGTATTTAATAAAAATAGTTTCATAAATTTTGGTCTAAATAGGGAATTATGGAATATTTAAAATAGCCAACATCCATACCCTTGGAATTTTAGAAATTAATTAATAATTCCAAAAATCACCAAACTTTTTAGATAAGCTTTAAATCTTATTTAAAAGCCTTGGGTGAAGTTTGGTATGAATTGGACCATGTTTGGTACCTAGAACCCAAAACCCTAGTCTTCTGCCCTATGAACTTCACTATTGACTCCAAAAACCCTAGTTTCCTGGAGATTTGTGAAGGAAAATTGTATTCAAGACATTAGATAATAATACTTTTATTATCTTTGCATTTTCATGAGCATTACATGAGTATTAATGATTATATATGGCTATATATAGAAAACGAAGAAGAGATAGAAGTTGAAGAAGCAAGGACTACACCACCACCACCACCTGAAGAACCCTAGGCCGGGAACTGCTTTTATTTTGACATCTGTGGAGCAGAGCCTGACTCACCTATAACACAAGGCAAGCCCCGATGCATTTGCCACCTCCTTGCTATTTTAAAATCTTTCTCACTTGCTTGATGCATTAGGTTATAGGAGTTGTGTGCTAAACAAATTGCTACATTTCCTTCCTTGAGAAGTTGATTACCTCTCCTTAACCCCCTGTTTTATAAAAATGTTTTTCTTATGCTTAGCCTTGCTCTAGAAAAACAAAATGTTTTGTTTTGACAAAATATGATGCTTCAAGTGGGTGGGATGTTTTCAAAATAAAATTTGATGGTGGATCCATCATGGTCGTGATGGGTTCAACATCGGAAAAGATGTACCTCTGCCAGGTACCAAACTTTTGGTTGAAATAATAAATCTGAGATTGGGCGGGTGACTTGCACGAGAAAGGAGTCTCGGTGTAGTGTCTCCATCTGAGTCGATTAAGGACCTTGTCGATGTAGGCCTGCTGACCGAGGACCGTTTGGTCACATGCCTCGTCATGGGTAAGCTTTGCCTCGGGCAGACTAATAACAGAATAAGATAACACGCAATGGGAGTGGAGAGATGGCGAGAGTAGCGTGTACCCTCCGTGGCAAGAGGCTAGACAGTGGTGTATCTATGCTCTCGGTTGGCGTGAACCTGATCTGGTCTTAAGAACCCCGGTGGCGAGTTGACATATGCAAGGGTTAAGTGCTACATATGTCATGTGATTGGAGATCCTTAGCTGAGTATTAATCGATTCGGATCGTCGTTACTTCTCAGACATGAAGACTTGGTCACTGACTTACACGTAGCATTCCAGTGAATAAGAAGGGTTGATAAGAAATTGGCTAGTATAGGTCAAGTGCTTGAACTAGGATAGAAAGAACTCTAGATGCAGGTAACTTTACTGAACCTGACAAGTAAAACTGGATTTTTAAGGATCCACTACTAGTAAGCATTTCTGCAAACAAAGTCTTTGATTCTTGATAAGCCATACCTAGATTTCCAAAGGCCAGCATATCCTTGAGAGTCTTTTTATTTTGATGGGTAAGACTTGCGAAAGTACACTTCATACTCAGAGCTTTGTCCCATGTTGTTTTAGGTGAGGAAGCAGCAAATTTTTGTTGCTTTTGTTCCAAGGTGACGCCTAAGGAAGAAAACCAAGACTAAAGCCTCGGGAGGAAGTGTCCTCCTTTAAGAAAAACTTTTTACTGTTAATCGGGAGGGGTTTTGTCTCCCTAGATATGTAATAATATTACTCCAGCACTCTTATAGTTACTGGTCTGTAATAATACTACTCTTTCTATACTTTAATATAAAATAAGTTGTTGTAACTGCTTCCGCATACTCGTCTCTCCGATGTGTTGTTATATCTGCGTGACTGGTGAAATGCTCTTGGGCAAAGTAAAGAATACAGATATCGAACTTGTCAAGTGATCAGGTGCACCTACAGGGTTGTCTGAGGTCCGATGGACAAGGACAACTGTAGGTGGGCCTAATGACATGGGAGGTTCTGTCACAACAGGTTTGGTGGTTTGGGTCTCAAAACCACCCAACGCTATGGATGGCGGGTTTTGCTGAGTTTGGGCCTCAAAACTCGGTGGTGGTTTCGGAGGGAATCGGTGGCGGCACGCGACATGATCGTAGAGGGTGCATCAAGGCGAAGGAACTCCGTGTGAAGGACGTGACCGTCGGATCGAAAACCTAGGAGTTCGTCCATTTCGCCCCCGGTGGAGTGGATAGCCTCTATGTAAATAGGGGTAGTTTATGAAGTGAGAATAATCCTCTATAAATAGAGGGGAGGGCTGGTTGGTTTAGCATCCCTTGGCTGCCATTTGTTTTGAGCACTCATTCTAGAGCTCCTAGTTTTCTTTCTAGGTAGACACCAGTTGAGCTGAGGTTTCCGCAGTGATTTTGTATTTCGACTGTGTTCTTGATTTTTAAGTTTAATCAGAGGAAGGGTCGCCGGTCCGGTCCACAGGGCCCTTTGGCTTCAAATCTCAGTGTACCCTTGCTAAAATTTCTGAAGATTTATAGTCTTGGTTTCTCCTTTTCCCGATCTTGTGTTGTTGGTGAAAAATTTTGATTCCTTTGAGAGGATTTGGTTTGAGGATTGTTTGGTGGTGTGTTGCACTCTTCGGACCACTGCATACACCTATTTGTTGCAGATTTTGGTCGTGATTTGAGAAAAACTCAGGTTGAACTCGTTTCTAGAAAACCCCAACAAAACCCCAATTTCTGCTGTATTTTTAAATCTGCGGGTGATTCACAAGTCGTATTGAGCTCAAAATTTAGGAAGATCTTGCAAAGGTATTTTCTCAGGTGTGTGTAAAATTTCATATCAATCGGAGTTCGTTTAGTTCAGTTTTAAAATCAAGAACAGATTTTCGTACTGCTGAAAACAGCACTTGTTGACGATACTGTATTGGACCGTTTTGGACTTTTTGGTGTCCGATTTGCGATCCGTTTGTTTTGCTGGTCTCATGTGAGTATTAGGAACATTTTGTAATCATGAGATCAGTCGTTCACTGATGTGTTTATGGTTTGTGCACTTACTTCATCTCAATTAAAGTAAAGTGTTAATTTTCAGTGTTTGGAGACAAAAATCCGAATGGCTCCCATTCACCCCCGTCTGGTCGCCTTACCGGTCCTACAATTGGTATCAGAGCCAGTTAAGGATTTCCCTTCCCTAATCGATTCGAAATCCACATAGGTGACATGGAACGGGGTGTTGGCAAACCTCCGTTCTTTGATGGGACCAATTACCCGTACTGGAAGATTCACATGTCTGCGTATCTTCAGAGCATCAGTTACCGGGTTTGGAAAATTTGCCTCGATGCGATTTTCGATGCTACATGTGACCAGATCACTCCAATTCAAATGGAGTTCCATGATTCGAACAACAAAGCTCGAAACGCTTTGTTCTCGTGTCTCTCGATTGGTGAGTTTGAGCGAGTTGGACATCTGACTACGACTCATCAGATCTGGTCTACCCTCGAGAGATTCCATGAGGGCAACGATCATGTGAAGACCAGACTGTTTGAGACGTATAGGCGAGAGTACGAGAACTTCACACAATTGGCTAGAGAGACCATTGATTCCATGTTCTCTAGGTTCCAGCCAATTGTGAACAAGATGCGTGCCAACAAGGCACAACTACCCTATAGTGATCATGAGAGAGCGCTGAAATTACTACATGCTCTAGATCGGAGGGTTTGGGAGGTGAAGGTCTCGACGATCATCGAGTCGCCTAACTATGAGACTCTCACCGTGGATGAGCTCTTCAGCAAGCTCAAGTCCACAGAGATTGACCACCAGACCCGGGCCAAGATTGAGAACCCTAGTGCATCCACCATGGCCCTGGTCTCTAGAGGTGGTTCTGCTTCTAACTCTTCACCTGCTATGTTTGCTCTATCTTCTTTGTTGTCTATTACAGAGGAGAAGGTGGAGAGCCTTGGGGATGAGGAGCTGGCACTTGTGGCCAGCCGGTTCACGCGGTTCCACAACAACCATATGAGTCGCCGGCGTGGCGGGTCCAAGGATAGATGCTACAACTGTGGCGATCCCGACCACTTCGTTGCCAACTGCCCCAAGAAGGGCAAATCGGAGTCTGGCCCACGCGGCCATCACTCTGGTCGGTGCAAGGGCAAGTACTCCTCCGGCAAGTACAAGTCCAAGGGAGGATTCAACAAGGAGGCACTCAAGAAGAAGTACCTTCAGAAGGCAAAGATCAAGGAGTGTACCTTCCTCGCCTCCCTCAGCGACCTCGACCACGACTCCGACAATGTTATATCTTCCTCGAGCGATGAGGAGACTGAGAGGCGGGTCGAGGACAAGCTAAATGGGCTGTGCTTCATTGCCAACACCGCAGGAGGCTTCTGCACCATTGCACTTGGTGAGGATGCGGTCGGCACCAGCGACGACAAAGACATCGGCGACGACACTACTTCTGAGGTACTACCTTCTGTCGATGATCTTGCCGCTGAGATAGAAGAGCTGAACGTTGCTTTGGCTAGTCAGGATAATTTACTTAGGCAGGCTACTCGTTAGAGGAGAGAGTTTACATCCAAGTATGAGAGCACGCTTAGGGAACTTGAGTCTGCTAGAGCTTCAATTGAGGTGTCCGACAAGACTGAATGTGATGAGTGCGCTCTACACATGTCGAACATCACCACTTTGCAGACCAAGTACTCTGCCTTGCTAGATGAGCGCGACGAGTTGAGATCTAGGTCTATCCTGTTGGGTGCGTGTACCGTTTGTCCTGGTTTGCAGTCTGAGCTAGCAGAGAGAGACGCTAGGATAGCTTTGCTTGAGAAGGCTAGCTCAGTGAGTGCCCCTGCACCTACGCAGTGTGCACTTTGTGAGGGTTTGCAATCTGGCCTTGAGTCCTGCAGACACGACAAGACAAGAATTGAGGAAGAAAACACATACCTTCGATCTATCTTGAGTTGGGTGTCATGCAGTGAGCCCCAGTTGGGCATGATGGTCAGTCAGTTCAAGAGGGGAACTGGCGGACCGGGGTTAGGCTTTGCTACTAAGGATGGGAGTGTCGCTCGCTTTGGTAAGGTTGGTGAGTGCAGTGGTTTGACACCTTCAGAGAAACCTTCATCCACTCCCAAGCTTATCAAAACCACCTTTGCTAAGCCTGTCACCCCTGTGAGAGATGGTGTGATTGATGAACCTATGAGAGATCCTCCTCAGAAACAAGTGTGGCTTCCAAAACCTAACCATCTTAGGAACACACTTGACACCTTTCCCGACATCTCTAGCGATCCCCTTCCTAGAGCCCCTCAGCCATCCAAAAAGAAAATACTCTTCCACAAACAAAATCCACCCAAGAGAGGGGTGAGGTACCATTGTGAATATTGTGAGAGGGATGGGCATCTAGCTTCTTTTTTCTTTAGGAGGAAGAGAGATGAGCGGCGGGTTTCTGAGTCGAGCAGGAAGGACATGAACCGCCCCTCTCATGGTGTTCATGCTCAGCCTGTTCAGAGACGTCCTGGGAGGCCTAGAGGTGTTTTGCCTCTTGTTGCTAGGTCTCAGGCCGTGAGACCACGTGGTGGTCGTGCCCGACGGAATGCTAGTCATGTATCATATGGCCAAGGACCATGTGACAGAGGTTTTGGTTCATACTTCCCCAGCGGACCACAATTTTCTTCTTGTGGTGATCGCTTCCCTTCGGGACCGGGGATGTTTGGTGTTTTCCCTAAGACTTTTCAGGGCAAATGCCACAACACTGGTATTCTTCACAGTTTACTTACCCCAGTGTTGTGCCATTTGCTCACCCTGTGTCTTACTATTGATGCAGGACGGAGGCCTAGAGAACACATGGCTCATGGATTCCGGTTGTTCGCGCCACATGATCGGAAACTCAAAATGGTTCTCCAGCCTCGACCCCGTGATTGGTAAGTAATACATCACATTCGGGGATAAGTCAAGAGGTAAGGTTGTTTCTCGTGGCACCATTTGGGTGAACGAGAGCTTTATTCTCAAGGATGTTGCTTTGGTCTCGAATCTGCATTTCAATATGCTTTCAGTTTCGCAACTCCTTGAGGATGACTATGAAGTGCGCTTTAAAAAGGGCTTGTCTCGAGTTTTGGATGCCCATGGGGATCTTATTTGCCAGATTTCCCCTTTTGGCGAGTTTTCGGTGCTAATTTTTCACATTCTTCTGGCCCTTCTCGATGTTTGTTGGCAGGATCTTCCTCTTCTCTTTGGAAGTGGCATAGGAGGCTAGGTCACTTGAGCTTTGATCTTTTGTGTCGTTGAGCTCACTTGACCTCATCCAAGGATTGCCTACATTAAAATTTGAGAAAGATCTTGTCTGTCACCCTTGTCGTCATGGCAAAATGATTGCCGCTTCCCATTCCCCGGTCACCAAGGTGATGACCTCGCATCCTGGAGAATTGCTTCATATGGACACTGTTGGTCCAGCCAGGGTTTGCTCTTTTGGAGGGAAGTGGTATGTGCTTGTGGTTGTCGACGACTTCTCTCGCTACTCTTGGATGTTCTTTATGATGATGATGGATGAGGCTTTTACTCATGCTCGAGATTTGATTCTTCGGTTGCAAAATGAGTTTCCTGAAAATGCCATGAGAGCTATACGCAGTGACAATGGCACAAAATTCAAAAATACTCAATTTGTATAACACCCAAATTTTGAATTTGGATTCGTAGAAGAAAACTGAGCAAAATACCCTTGATAAATAATTAAACTTTATAATTCACCCTTTAAAGGTAAATGATCATAATAAAATAACGATAGTTAAAATAAATCATAATAAGGGTTAGAGAGTGGAAAATGTTCCTATCAAAACAAAAGAAGAATTTTAGAATATACCTTTAATTTGACTGCACACAAAAAAATAATAGTATATTTATATATTTATAATGGTGTTTTGAGAATTTTTGGAGAAACCTTTGGATATTAGTGGATTTCTTTTGTTTTTGAATATTCAAATAAATGGGATTAAAATAGCCCAATAACAAAATAAGTAAAATAGAAATATGCACCTCATGATAAAGTTCTTGCATTCTAGTATTTATAATCAAAATTATAAGACAAGTTTAAATTAGGAAAAATAGAATTTGAAATGGGATAAAAAAATAAATAGAAAATAAAAGCCTGAAACATCTCTTGGGCCGAATTTTCCCTCCCTCGGCCCACCTAAGCAACTATCCCTAGCCAGCCTTGCGCGCGTCTGCCGCACAGTCTCTGACACGCGGGCCCGTTCGCCAGACAATGCCACTCCGCGCGCGCACTGGCTAGCTTTCTCTGGCGCGTGGCCCCGCCTTGCCAGGATGGGTCCTCCCGCGGTCGCTCAGCTCTGCTCCACTGCCCTATGGACCCCACAACGTCAGCTCCGTCGTCGTCCCTGTTTTCTCGGTAACAAACGCAAACGCCGTAACAGCTGCGCGCGCGATCCGCGCGACCGGTACCTCGATCCCTCTAGGTATAAAGCCATACCCCATGCCTCTCGGCCCCTCATCGACAAGCATCAAGCGTTCCACCATCATCACCATGGGGAAGAGAAACTGATGGGGTGCCGCCATGAATTCGGGCGCATGACGATGCCGGGTTCTTGTGCTGCGTCTGGTCCAGGGCAGGGGGCCTGGTTGACTCGCCCGCGCGTAGGGATGCCAAGTACGGCATCAATTGGACAAGAAGATCCTGGGGACGTCCAAAATCGCTCGTCGGGGTGTGATTGCCGCCGTATGGCCGCTGGTCACCATGGACGGAGTTCTGTGCTGCATATGTACCGGTAGGGAATCCCTCCTTCAGTTCCTCTATATCTAATCTACATATAGCATTCATCGGATTGGTGTTCGGGGCGCTAGTGCGAGGAACAGGCGCGCTGGCCAAGTGGCCATGGCTGCCGCCGCGCCGATACTGTATGCGGTCGGGGCCAAGCGCCAGGTGGTTGGGAAGAAGAGCGTCGGCCGTTTGATTACGGATGGGTGGCTTAGATTGGATCTAGCCATAGGACTGACCAGCGCTGTTCGATTCAGATCCGACGGGCATGTGTTGAACTAGGTATTTTAAAATCCTGGGCGTCCTTTAAAAATCCAATGGCTCCAAGTGCATACCGCTTCATTTAAATGATAGGACTGATCTGGGCCGTCCAGATCAGATCGGGGTGGCTGGGAAATGTTCATACCCCTTCGCTTGGCATTCTTACTTAAGAGCCCCTGGCTTTCTTAAAAATAAAACCCGCCGTCCACTCGGATTGTTTATTGAGTCTGAGAAAGTTTATGATTTAGCCCCTGCACTTTATAGAATTTGATGCCCAGTTTAGAGAATTAGAAAATTCAGTAAAAGTAATTAGAAAATGATTTTTAATGTGAAAATAAATGCTAGAAACTTGTATAATTCATATATAATTCATTTTAGCTCCAAATTGAGTAATTCTAGTTGCATTAATTTTGTTTTAATATTGTCTATCAACTAGTAACATTGTTTAGCCATGTAAATTGGAATAAAATTGTTCACATGAGTTAATCCCTTTTAAGTGCTAAATAACTTTGGAATTTCATAACTTGGTAACCGTAACTCCGAATTTAGTAATTCTTGTACTCACGATCTCGTAGCAGCGTGTAGATTATTATTACGCAGTTTATTCCTATGTTTGGTGTGATGTTAATTTTGCCTGTACTATGTTTATTTGTATTGCTACGATTAGCGTGAGGACACGAGTCACCTGAAGAGCAAGTTGGTATCTGGAATCTCAAGTCCCAGGCAAGTTGTGCCCTTGATCACTTCTTTTTACCCAGTCATGTTCCGATTAATCATAATGATCTGCATAGGTTAATTTTGATGGGACCCAACAGGTTACCCTAGTTTGACTATCTTTATACCTTGATTACCACTAAACTTTTTGGGTAGTACATGCTATTGCTTTATGTGGTTTTGGGTATGGAGATACACATTGTTCACGATTATATTTTTATTATCTGTTTATTATTTACTGTTCATGTTAAGATCATTATGTTAATGGGAACATGGAGAACCACCTGGGAAAACAGTGCTACCACAAGGGTTTAATGGACGCCCTTGTCTGATTAACTAGGAAAACTAGTGGATGACTACCTTACCCGAAAGGGGCAAGGGCAGTAGGGGAGTGGTCAGTGTAGGGAGGTCCTTGGTTGATTTTGCTGCGATGGCGGTCAGGCGAGGGATTCCTGCATTGGAGCTTCCTATAAACTGTAGTGGGTTTTCTAAAACTAGTGGAACTTTGTAAAGGCCTCGTAGTGTTACCCTGCCTCGCCTCCTCGGTAGAGGTGTATGGGATTGGCCGTCTCTTGGCAGATGGGTAACATGACTTGTGGGTAAAGATGCGCAACCTCTGCAGAGTGTAAAACTGGTATACTAGCCGTGCTCACGGTCATGAGCAGCTCGGACACTCACATGATTAATTTATGGAACTAAATTCAAATTGTCATATGCATTGCATCGCAGGTGATGTTGTTACTTTTGTTCTACTACTTAATTGGGTTGGTATTTACTTATACTTAGTAATTGCTAATAAAATTTTGACCAACTTTAAAAGCAATGCTCAGCTTCAACCATCCTCTTTGGTAAGCCTTACACTTCACGTGAGCTCCCACCTTTGGCGAGTTCATGCACATTATTCCCCACAACTTGTTGAGCTATGAACATATGTGAGCTCACTCTTGCTGTCTCACACCCCCACAGGTCAAGAACAGGTACCACAGGATGAGGCACATGGAGGATGCTGCGATGTGTTCGTGAGAGGTCTAGGCCGTCGTCTCCCAGTCAACTTTGGGTTGCTGGACCGTTGTCTCCTTATAATGTAATTATTTATTTATTTTGTACAAGAACTTCTATTATATAGTAAAGATGTGACATTCGATCCTGTGCCATGATTCATCATATGTGTGAGACTTGGTCCTAGCACACCTGGTGATTATGTTCACGCCCGGGTCTTGGTGCCCCTAAAACCTAGGTGTGACAATTTGCAACCTTTTGTGCTTCTTTGGGACTCGAGCATCAGTTTTCCTCTTCGTATGTGCCCCAGCATAATGGTATTGTTGAACACAAAATCAGACCCATGTTGAGATGGCCAGGACGATGCTTGATGAGCTTAGGACTCCTAGGTGTTTTTGGGCCGAAGCGATCAACACTGCTTGCCATGTGTCCAATCGCATCTTTCTTCGGGCTAATCTGAACAAAACTTCTTATGAGCTGCGATTTGGACGGCCACCCAAGGTCAGTCATTTCAGGGTATTTGGCTGCAGATGCTTTGTGCTAAAACAGGGTAATCTGGACAAGTTTGAGTCCCGGTCTTCTGATGGGTTTTTTTGGGTTATGCATTACATTATCGTGCTTATCGTGTTCTTAACCTAGAGATTAACCACATTATGGAGACTTGTGAGGTTACATTCGATGAGACTGCACCTTGTACATCCCCTGTCTTTGAGCCTGCAGGTCCAGATCAGATGGGACATACCATCTTTATGGAGGAGGAGCACGACGACGCCGATTGGGTTGCTCTCGAGCCAACTCCACCGGCCGCCCCAGTCGAGCGTGCTTCCACTACTACAGTTGACGGACCTGACCCACTCCTTCCACCACTTGGGGTCCGCTCAAGCCAGCTCCTGCTGAGACTGGAGGAGTTGAAGCTGCTGTTGAGGGGGAGGCCACTTCCTCAAGGAGGCTCCACAGCATATTCAACGCCGTCACCCACCTCAACAGATGATCGGGGAGCTTCACGAGCGAGTCACTCGCTCTAGGTCACAACACATTTCTCATTTTGCTCACTTAGCTTTTGTTGCTACTTTTGAGCCCCGAGATGTTGGACATGCTTTATCTGATCCTAACTGGGTTAATGCTATGCATGAGGAGCTTGAAAATTTTGAAAGAAATCAGGTTTGGGTTTTGGTGCCACCTCCTTCTAACTGCCATCCCATCGGTACAAAATGGGTTTTCAAAAACAAACAAAGTGAGGATGGTTTGGTAGTGAGAAACAAGGTGAGGTTGGTTGCCCAAGGGTATTGCCAAAAAGAGGGAATTGATTATGAGGAGACCTTTGCCCCTGTTGCCTGTTTAGAGGCCATTAGGATCCTTTTAGCCTTTGCTGCTTCAAAGGGTTTTAAGTTTTTTCAAATGGATGTCAAAAGTGCCTTTTTAAATGGGTATATAGAGGAAGAGGTATATGTTAGGCAGCCCCCTGGTTTTGAGAGTTCCAAGTTTCCAAACCACATTTTTAAACTCCAAAAAGCTTTGTATGGTTTGAAACAAGCCCCTAGAGCCTGGTATGAGCGTTTGAAATCTTTTCTACTTTCTAAGGGTTTTAAAATGGGCTCTATGGACAAAACTGTTTTTCTCCTCAAGCATAATAATGACACCCTTTTAGTCTAGATTTACGTGGATGATATCATCTTTGGTGGTTCTTCTAATGCTCTTGTGTCTAGATTTTTAGATCTTATGAGCAGGGAATTTGAGATGAGCATGATGTGCGAGCTGAATTTCTTTCTTGGGTTGCAAATCAAGCAGACTCAATACGGGACCTTTGTACATCAAGGCAAGTATACAAAGGATGTCCTGAAGAAGTTCGACATGGGCGAGGGCAAGCCTCTTTCGACGCCCATGTCCACCTCGACGACACTTGACACTGATGAGGATGGCGAACCCGTCGACCAGAAGGAGTACAAGAGCATGATTGGCTCTCTGCTGTACTTGACTACGACGAGGCCGGACATACACTTCGCAGTATGTTTGTGCGCTCGTTTCCAAGCTTCCCCACACACATCTCACAGAATGGCTATGAAACAGATTATGAGGTACCTACGTTTCACTCCCGAGTTTGGTCTCTGGTACTCCTCATCGTCCGTTCTGTCCTTGTGCGGTTATTCTGATGCTGATTTTGCGGGTTGCCTTTTGGAGCGCAAGTCTACTTCTAGGACTTGTCAGTTTTTGGGTACTTCGTTTGTTTCATGGTCTTCTCGAAAATAGTCTAATGTTGCCCTGTCTACCATAGAGGCCGAGTATATTGCTGCCGCTAGCTGTTGTTCACAGTTACTTTGGATGATGGCTACCTTACGGGACTTTGACTTGGATTTTCATCATGTGCCTCTGCTTTGTGATAGCACGAGTGCCATAAGTGTTGCCAAGAATCCTGTGCTACATTCGAGGACCAAGCACATTGATGTTCGCTTTCACTTTCTTCGTGATCATTATGAGAAAGGCGGCATCGAATTGCGCTGTATTGATACCACTCGCCAGCTTGCAGACATTTTGACCAAACCCCTTGATCAAAAAACTTTTGTTCATTTGCGAGGGGAATTAGGTTTTTGTTTCCCTTTTTGATTAGAGGGCTCCCTTTTTGGTCTTTTCTTCTTATTTTCTGCTTTCACTTTCTTTTGTATTATATCTGCATGTCATATTGAGCTTCACTTGTATAACTGCTAGAATGTGATTTTGCTCCTAGTAGTATGTTCTTTGTGTACATGATAATGCTATGGCATGCTTAGGCTCTTTTTGCTCATATTGATACAATATTGTTGAGTTAAGTTGTTTTCATAATTGTGAACTTGACTATTACTTTCTTAATCTCAAATTGTTCACCATTAAGATTGGCACCTAGCATGTGTAGGATGTGTTGAAATCCTTTTTGCTATTACTAGTATGCTAGGTGGCTATGTCTCGTGCTTTGAGTCATTCACTTGTCTTGATTTATTCATATCATGCTAAAGATTCAAAATCAAGATAAGTGATAATCAGAAAGATCGAGATGGGTTTGTATTTGTCACCACATCACTGTATCAAGACTGCTTCCATTTGCACTTTTGGATGAACTTGAGCAGTGTAGTGGACGATCGAAACTGGTGTTTTCAGCTTTGGATTGCTTGTCTACATAGGCTACACCCTGTTGAAAAGTCAGACAAAGACAATGCTTACAACCTTTCGCACTCACATGCTTTTCAATGAAATTTGGAATCCACTGCAAAATCCGATAAATCATGAAAATTTCAAATGGTATCTATTTCATATATGTTTCTAGCATGATGAGTGATCACTGTTTGGGGTAGTTCACCTTGTTCACTTGTGACTGACACTTAGTTGATTTCCTGCTTACTATATGCTTATTGTTGTCTTTGTGGTGAACATCTCTTTGAAATGCTTAAAACTAATCCAAAATACTTCCACTTCACATATCTTGTGCATATGCCTAGTTTGAGCATCTGCTAGCACGTGCATTTATTGCTGCACACTTAGCACAGCACCGCTTAGAGCATTTTTTTACACTCTGGCTGGTATACTCCCGAAGCTCATGCATTTTCTCTATTTCATACTCTTTGTTGCATTTCTGTTTTTTCTCAGGGGAGGTTCTCTTATCAAGGGGGAGTTTTTCTTTCTACCCCTGTCTGTGCTTGATGAGTTCACTTGTCAACAAGGGGGAAAGATTTTGAGATTTCCCGTTTCCTCTATCTAGGGGGGAGAATTTTGTCTTACGGGCTTTCGCTAATTCAATAGGGCAAGATATGTTATTTGGAGCTATTGCTAGTTGTGTTGAGCCGTTTGCCTCCTTCTGGAGGAACTAGCTTTGATTTTAGCTTTTGTGCTCCGATGAGATTTTGGCTTCTGGCTAGTGGTGTTGAACCCTGCTTTTGCCTGTTATTGAGGGCTAGTCTTTTCTTGCTTGGTCGTGTTGAGCTGTTGCCCATTTCTTTGGGGACCAAGTTTTGCTTACTCTAAATGACTTGTCTGGCTTTTATCTGGCTTATGGTCATTTGAGTGAGTTTCTCTTCTTACTCTTTCTGTTTACATATGCTCAAATGGTGGTGTTGACAATGCACTCATCAAGGGGGAGATTGCGAACACAAGGTTGACTTGTCCCTTGTGGTTCGGGTTGATGATGTGTGATTGTCAATGTGTAGCACTCTGGGGTAGTCAGTGGACTGACTAGAGTGTGAGATTATGCTTGTGCAACCATGTCGGTCGACTTGTGGTGTGCAGTTGAGGAGCACAGGAACGATGGTAGATGGCTGAGGTGAAGATCATGTGGGCTCGTGCTGATGGACCGGGAGCGGTGAAGGGCGAGTGCTGGGTCTTGACTGACGGATTAGAGCAGCTAGGTGACCAACCACGGTGGCTGACACTTGGGACACACTTGTGCGAGGACATGGTGGAGTGGACCGTGTTGCCGGCATGGTCGAGGACTGGTGGGACACGCGTCTGATCGTGAAGGACGTGCACGAGGTGCGGTGCTCACGATAGGTTTGGTGGTTTGGGTCTCAAAACCACCCAGCGCTACAGATGACAAATTTTGCTAAGTTTGGGCCTCAGAACTCGGCGGTGGCGGTTCCGGAGGGAATCGGTGGCGGCACGCGGCATGATCGCGGAGGGTGCATCAAGGCGAGGCAACTCCGTGTGAAGGACGTGACTGTCGGATCGAAAACCTAGGAGTTGGTCCATTTCGCCCCCGGTGGAGTGGATAGGCTCTATGTAAATAGGGGTAGTTTAAGAAGTGAGAATAACCCTCTATAAATAAAGGGAGGGCTAGTTGGTTCAGCATCCCTAAGCTGCCATTTGTTTTGAGCACTCATTCTAGAGCTCCTAGTTTTCTCTCTAGGTAGACACCAGTTGAGCCGAGGTTTCCGCAGTGATTTTGTACTTCGACTGTGTTCTTGATTTTCAAGTTTAATCAGAGGAAGGGTCGCCGGTCTGGCCCACAGGGCTCTTTGGCTTCAAATCTCAGTTTGTACCCTTGCTAAAATTTATGAAGTTTTATAGTCTTGGTTTCTCCTTTTCCCGATCTTGTGTTGTTGGTGAAAATTTTGATTCCTTTGAGAAGATTTGGTTTGGGGATTGTTTGGTGGTGAGTTGCACTCTTCGGACCACTGCATACACCTATTTGTTGCAGATTTTGGTTGTGATTTGAGAAAAACTCAGGTTGAACTTGTTTCTAGAAAACCCCAACAAAACCCTAATTTCTGCTGTATTTTTAATCTGCGGGTAATTCACAAGTTAGATTGAGCTCAAAATTTAGGGAGATCTTGCAAAGGTATTTGCTCAGGTGTGTGTAAAATTTCATATCAATCGGAGTTCGTTTAGTTCAGTTTTGAAATCAAGAACAGATTTTCGCACTGCTGAAAACAACACTTGTTGACGATACTGTATTGGACCGTTTTGGACTTTTTGGTGTCCAATTTGCGATCCGTTTGTTTTGCTGGTCTCATGTGAGTATTTGGAACATTTTTTAATCATGAGATCAGTCGTTCGCTGATGTGTTTATGGTTTGTGCACTTACTTCATCTCTATTAAAGTAAAGTGTTAATTTTCAGTGTTTGGAGACAAAAATTCGATTGGCTCCCATTCACCCCCTCTGGTCGCCTTACTGGTCCTACAACACCGAACAACGTCCGGTGCACCACTGTCAGCACCAATGCTTGTCTTTGCTCCAAACCTTGTTGAGTTCCCAACTTATTTTCTTTGTTGGTTTGTGTTGAACTTTATGCACCTAAGATAAATAACAACTAGGCAAACTAGTTAGTGAAAGGGAAATGAGCTTATTCATTTTCTATAATCGATTTTGGTGTTTGACGTCTATCACAAACCATGTGGACTAACTAGTTTGCCTAGTTGATCATTTCTCAGGTACATAAGTTCATCTACAACTATTCTAAATCGACTGTCTGGAATACTATAGATTATTCAAGACAGGAGAAGCTTTTTGGAAAAACACCTATGCGCGGACCGTCCGGTCCCTTGCGGCGGACCGTCCACGACACTAACGTGAGCCTCAGACAGGAACTCTGCAAAAACATACGTTAACACTAAGTTCCGTCCGAAGGAAAAGCGAGCACCATCCGAGACCAAGCGCGGACCGTCCGACATTAGGCGTGGACCGTCTGGTCGTTGAAAAACCAGAAAAAACCCGAAGGGGATGGGTTCGGTAAAAAGCATTTTTAGCATCCTCGCGGATCGTCCGGGGTGCACGGCCGGACCGTCCACGACTACTTTATCTGACATCTGATGATGCCTTAAATGTTCTATAGCTGTTGATATAGCTGTTACTGCTGACCGTTGCGATTTCAGAAGTTGATGTGCAGGGGCGGACCGTCCGGACCAGGGGCGCGGACCGTCTGCGGTCGACCAAAAAGGAGCAACGGCTAGGAAGTGCTTGGAGACTATAAATACAACCCAAACCTCCTCCATTCATATCATCCAAGCACTCTATCCATTCACATTCAATACAAGAGCTAGCAATCTATTTCAAGACACATTGAAAGCCTCCATCTCTCCAAGTCCCACAATTTAGACAAGTGAACATTAGTGCTTAGTGACTTGAGAGAGTGTGATCCGTGTGTTATTTGCCGCTCTTGTTGCTTGGCTTTCGCAATCATGCTTTTTTCTTCTCTTTCTCAACCTTCTAAGTGAATTGTAAAGCAAGCAAGAGACACCTAATTGTGTGGTGATCCTTGTGGGGTCTTAGTGACCCGTGTGATTAAGAATAAGCACTCGAGAGGTCTCAGTGACCGATTGAGAGAGGGAAAGGGGGAATAGACCCAGCCTTTGTGGCCTCCTCAACGGGGACTAAGTTCTATGGAATTGAACCTCGGTAAACAAATCATCGTGTTCATTTGTGTTGATATCCACTCGATTTGTTTCCCCTCCCTTCCTCTCTCTCTAAAGTTCCCTTGCTCATATTGATTTGAGTTGGCTCCCAAAGTTATCCGCATTGATTGAACAACTCCTAGCAAGGAGAACTATCTTACACACTCCGAATTATTTCTAACACTAACCCCGTGCATAGTGCGTGTTCAAAGTTTGTAATTTTTAGGTTTCGCCTATTCACCCCCCTCTAGACGACTTTCAATTGGTATCAAAGCAGGTTCTTCATTAGAGTCTAACAACTGAAAGTGATGTCGGGAGAACATGCCAAGAGGGAGATGGTCACTGGTGAAAAGCCCTTCAGGCTCGGGAAGGAAGAATGAGGAATGGACTTCATCGAAGGAGACCAGCGACAAGCACAAGGAGGAATCTGCTTCCTCCATCAAGTCACATAGGAAGGGTGACAAGAAGAAAAATAAAATGAAGAAGGTGGTCTACTACGAGACCGACTCTTCATCACCTTCCACATCCGGCGCCGAGTCTACAACTTCAAAGCACCAAGAGCGTAAGAAGTATAGTAATATGCCTCTACGATATCCTCGTATTCCAAAACGTGCTCCTTTACTTTTGGTACCCCTAGGCAAACCACCATATTTTGATGGTGAAGATTATTGTATGTGGAGTGATAAAATGAGGCGCCATCTAACCTCACTCCACGAGAGCATATGGGATATTGTTGAGTTTGGAGCGCAGGCACCACTGGTGGGCGACGAGGACTACAACTCCGATGAGGTTGCCCAAATAAGGCATTTTAATTCCTAAGCAACTTCTATACTTCTCGCCTCCTTGTGTCGAGAGGAGTATATTAAGGTGCAAGGGTTGAGAAATGCCAAATAAATTTGGGATGTCCTCAAGACGACGCATGAAGGGGACATGGTGACCAAAATCACCAAGCGCGAGACGATCGAGGGAGAACTTGGTCGGTTCGTCCTCAACAAAGGAGAAGTGCCACAAGCAATGTACAACTGGCTCAAAACAATGGTCAACCAAGTGCGCAACCTCGGGAGCACCAAATGGGATGACCATGAAATGGTCAAGGTTATTCTAAGATCCCTTGTTTTTCATAATCCTACTCAAGTTCAATTAATTCATGGAGATCCTAGATACAAACAGATATCCCCCGAGGAAGTAATTAGCAAGTTTGTGAGCTTTGAACTTATGATCAAAGACTCCAAACATATTGTCAACTTGGAGCAAGGCGCCACTTGCACACCCGAGGTGCAACCCGTTGCATTCAAAGCAACGGAAGAGAGGAAGGAAGAGTCTACACTAAGTAGACTTCCAATCGACTCCTCCAAGCTTGACAATGAGGAGATGACTCTTATCATCAAGAGCTTCTGGCAAATTCTCAAGCAAAGGAAGGGGAAGGTCTACAAACCCGGTCTAAGAGGGTTTGCTATAGGTGTGGTAAGTCTGGTCACTTTATTGCTAAATGTTGATATACAAGTGACAGTGACAGAGACGATAACAAGAAAGGGAAGAAGATGGAGAAGAAAAGATACTACAAGAAGAAGGTTGACGAGGCGCACATGGGGCGGGAATGGGACTCTGACGAGAGCTCCACTTACTCCTCCGACGAGGACGCCGCCAACATGGCCATCAACAAGGGCCTTCTCTTCCCAAACGTCGGCCAGAAATGCCTCATGGCTAAGGACGACAGAAAGAAGAAGGTACATTGTAGAGAAACCCCCCAAATATACTACTTTTGATGATGAGAGTAGCTCTAGTGATAATGAAGATGATTTAACTTCTCTTTTTGCAAACCTCACCAAGGACCAAAAGAAAAAGATAAATGAATTGATAGAATCCATTAATTAGAAGGTTGATCTCTTGGAATGCCAAGAGGACTTGCTCGTTAAGGAAAATAAAAAAAATTTAAGTTGAAAAATGCTTATGCTCTAGAGGTAGAAAAATGTGAAAATTTATCTAAAGAGCTTGATATTTGCAATGATTCAATTTCCTATCTTAGAACTAAAAATGCTAGTCTAAATGCTAAGATAGAAGAATTGAGTACTTGCAATGTTTCTACATCTACTATTGAGCATGTCACCATTTGCACTAGATGTAGATATGTTAATATTGATGCTATGAATGATCACATTACTATGATTAAAGAACAAAATGATCACATAGCCAAATTAAATGCTAAAATTACCGAGCATGAGTTAGAAAATGAAAAATTTAAATTTGCTCGTAGCATGCTCTATAATGGGAGACGCCCTGGCATTAAGGATGGCATTGGCTTCCAACAAGGGAGCCAAAGCAACGTCAAACTTAATGCCCCCAAGCATAGGCTTTCCAACTTTGTAAAGGTCAAGGCTCCCATGGTTCAGGATAAAGAGGGTTACATTTTATATCCTAAGAACTATCCTGAGCACAAAATTAGGAAAATACATGCTAGAAAATCTCATACTATTTCTCATCATGCTTATATGTATAGTAATGAAGCTTCTAGCTCTAGGCATTCAACTCATATCAAAATGCCTAAAAAGAAAATTGCAAATGCATTAAATGAACATAGCATTTGATTTAAGACTTTTGATGCATCTTTTGTGCTAACTAACAAATCAGGCAAATTAGTTGCCAAATATGTTGGGGGCAAACACAAGTGTCCCAAGACTTGTGTTTGGGTACCCAAGGTGCTTGTTTCTAATGTGAAAGGACCCAAGACCGTTTGGGTACCTAAGAACAAGACCTAAATTTGTTTTGTAGGTTTATGCATCCGGCGGGTCAAGTTGGATAATCGATAGCGGGTGCACAAACCACATGACAGGGGAGAAAAGGATATTCTCCTCATATGAGAAAAATGATGATCCCCAAAGAGCCATTACATTCGGGGATGGAAATCAAGGATTGGTCAAAGGTTTGGGTAAAATTGCTATATCCCCTGACCACTCCATTTCTAATGTTTTTCTTGTAGATTTTTTAGATTACAATTTGCTTTCAGTTTCTCAATTATGTAAAATGGGCTACAACTGTCTTTTTACTGATGTTGGTGTTACTGTCTTTAGAAGAAGTGATGATTCAATAGCTTTTAAGGGAGTGTTAGATGGTCAGCTATACTTAGTTGATTTTAATGATAACAATGCTGAACTAGACACTTGCTTAATTGCTAAGACTATTATGGGCTAGCTCTGGCATCGCCGACTTGCCCATGTTGGGATGAAAAATGTTCACAAACTTCTAAAGGGAGAGCACGTTTTAGGACTAACAAATGTTCATTTTGAGAAAGATGGGATTTGTAGCGCATGCCAAGCAGGGAAGCAAGTTGGAGCTCATCATCCACACAAGAACATCATGACAACCTATAGGCCGCTTGAACTACTCCACGTGGATCTAATCGGCCCGATCACTTACATAAGCATCGGCGGGAGTAATTATTGTCTTGTGATTGTGGATGATTATTCTCGCTTCACTTGGATATTCTTTTTGCAGGAAAAATCTCAAACCCAAGAGACATTGAAAATATTCTTGAGACGGGCTCAAAATGAGTTTGGATTGAGAATCAAAAAGATTAGAAGCGACAATGAAACAGAGTTCAAGAACTCTCAAATTGAAGGATTTCTTGAGGAGGAGGGCATCAAGCATGAGTTCTCTTCTCCCTGCACACCTCAACAAAATGGTGTTGTGGAGAGGAAGAATAAGAGTTCTTCCTCTCCACAACACCATTTTGTTGGGGTGTGTATGCAGAAGAAAACTCATGCTTGATGCCCTCCTCCTCAAGAAATCCTTCAATTTGAGAGCTCTTGAACTCCATTCCATTGTCGCTTCTAATCTTTTTTATTCTCAATCCGAACTCATTTTGAGCCCGTCTCAAGAATCTCTTTAAGGTCTCTTGGGTTTGAGATTTTCCTGCAAAAAAATACTTAAGTGAAGCGAGAATAATTATCCACAATTACAAGAAAATACTTACTCCCGTCGATGCTTATATAAGCTATTGGGACGAATAGATCCACGTGGAGTAGCTCAAGCGGCCTGTCGGTCGTCATGATGTTCTTATGTAGATGATGAACTCCAACTTGCTTTCCTACTTGACATGCTCTACAAATCATGTCTTTCTCAAAATAAACATTTGTTAGTCCTAAAATGTGTTATCCCTTTAGAAGTTTGTGGAGATTCTTCATCCCAACATGGGCAAGTCGGCGATACCAGAGCAAGCCCATATTAGTCTTAGCAATTAAGCAAGTGTCTAGTTCAGCATTGTTATCATTAAAATCAACTAAATATATGTGGCGGAACCGCCCGAATTATTCCAGCTTAAGTGCCCAAGTCGCACCCTTAAGGGCAGCAACACACTTAAACAGGAATAACCCGTCAGTCCCTCGGATCTAGTCCGATAAAGCCACTTACCAGGATTGAATACCACTAGCTCACTCGAAGGTGAGGCACAGAGAAATACAATAAAACATAATACCACAAATTTAATAAGTATCATTAGTGATTACATTATTGGAGTTTCAGAAATAATAACCATAAATTTTAATGCAGCGGAAATAACTAACAGAGAAAAACCGAGTAACATGGCGAAGCCTGGCCACGCTACTCCTCCTGGTCCTCTCCTGCGGAAGCAGTAACCCTCTTGACCATCTATCCCGGTGGCAGGGATGAAGGCCAAGTCACACCAGCAACCAATCATCCTAAAGAGTACCTCCAAAAATTATGCCACAAGCAAGGCTGAGTATACTAATACTCAGCTAGACTTACCCGGTGTGAGGAGTCTACTCCTCTACCTCTAGACATGCAGCTGTTTGGCTGAGGGGTTTGGTTTGCCAAAAGCACTAGCTGAGTCTAAAATCAAGTTTTAGCTTTTCAAGTTTTAGTATGATCCTTTTTAAACTAGATGAGTACCTAGCTATTCATACATGGTATCAAACATTTTTATCAATCAACATCTTTTGTCAGTCACCTCATTTCCACTTATTACTCAATGTAGCAGCATGGATCAAGCAGTCTCATTAGCTGCGAGAAGCAGACGATTCGAATCGAGTTTTTATCCTTGCAAGGTAAACCTAAACACACGACGTGGCGAGGCACTCCGTCCCCACACACATCAACCGTCCCCATCGATTCCCCGTCAGCAGATCAGGGCTCACCGCCTTGGCGTACAATGCCTCACTGACCCCGACTGCCGTCGTGCAGTGACCGCACTTGTACCCACCATAACCGGAATGGGAGACCACGTCTCAGGTCGCGTGAGGGGTAAAGTCCACTGCCAGGTTCAATCAGGTACTAGCCTTACCGATTTACCATATTTCTCGGCATGTGCTTAGTACGTTCAAACGCTTGACTCACGGTACCACACCTTAATCCTTATTCCAATTTCCATCTCGTAGACAACGCATCCCCATGGACCGTTGTCCACAGACAATCATCATTATGATATAAAACTGGATACAACCAAATCCTGACCTCGCGCGAGTGCTGGAAAAATCACTCGACTTCTACCGAGATCCCTAATTAGTAAAGCAGCTACTCGACCTAGCATACTAGTATCCATCTCAAAAGGAATCTTGAGTTCATGCAACTAGGGTTTCAGTCAACTCCTACACTTAAGTGCACAGTACAAGCCTACAAACATTAAGTGCAGTAAAATAGCATATATAACGGTTATGCATAAAACCGGGGCTTGCCTTTAATTTGACACTTAGATAGTGTTTGCTGGGTGAGGTACTCGCTTGGCGAGCATCTACTGGTCATGTCCATCACTCTTCAGGTCGTCCACCAACTGCATCTTATGGTTGGTACCACATCAGTTGCTCGATCATCATCTCTCGGTCCTATATGAGATGCAAGATGCATATGTATGAATATAATGGAATAGCACAAGATATTTAAGTACACGCTAGCGAATTAAACACTAAGTAGCGAGACATCACAATCAACCACACACACTAGCGTTAGCTAACTACATATCATCGAGCGCACAACATTAACGCCACTAAAAAGACGACAAACATTTTGGATATTTACGCAACACAATACTACATCACAATTAACTAGATAAAGAAACGTATAAAAACATGACACATATATTATCTCAAGCTTAGCCATGGCAATTCTATATTACTTAAGTGTTTACCAAACATTTTTAGCAAATAGGGTGAACTAAACAATCAACTGCGCACATGTAGATTTTTAGGACAGCAGCACAACAGTTACTTGTTTTAACCATAACTCTTCAAATATTAATCCAAAACTAGCAAACTAAGATTTTATGGAAAGCTTAAAAAGTGAGCTACAACTTTGGTATTTTCAACTCAACCTGATTCAACACTTAGCAAGGTCAAAAAGTGCAATCACAGCAGCTCTGTCCAGATTTGGACAGATTCAGACTTGCAACTTCAAAAATTCACAACTAAAGATTCAGACATCCAAACAAAGTGATCTTAGACTTTCTGGAAAGGTAATAAAATTGTATACATATCATTTATAAACATCTCAAGGTGATTCAATATTTAACTAAGGACAAAAGACAGTTGAAGGCTTTGCTGTCCAGAATTGGACAGATTCAGTCTTCAGACTTTAAACATCCATAACTTAATCTTCAGATCACTAAAAAGAGTGATCTAAGACTTTTTGGAAAGCTTGGCAAAAGCACTACATAACTCTTATAATCACCAAGAAGTGATTCTATGTTGAACTGAATCAAACAATTCAGTTTTCAAAATCTGTTCTGTCAGTGGAAAGAACACAGTAACCAGTTTGTAAAATTCATAACTCTTAAACCGTCAGGCCTATGGTTATGAAATTTTAACACAAGCAAGATGAGAAAAGTATCTACAACTTTCTTATAATCGACAAGGACTGATTCTAATATTAACTTAAGCAAACAATGCAGTTTCTAAAATCTGTACAGAATTTGGACAGATTCAGTTACTGAATTTGTAAAAAGCATAACTCGTAAACGATCAGACTTATGCCTGTCAAATTTTTACACAAGTAAGATAATAGAGTTGTCTACAACTTCCTTGTGAACACCAATAACTGATTTCAACATTAACTCAAGCAACCATTGCAATTTCTGAAATCTGTTCTGAAATTCGACAGATTCAGGTGCTGGGCTTGTGAAAAGCACAACTCCTAAACGATCAGGTTTATAGCTGTCAAATTTTAGTACAAGCAAGATAATAAGGTTATCTACAACTCTTCTATATGACTTTTCTACAGAAAACATGATTTGACTCATCCAACAAACAGCACAACTAAAATAGTGCGTGCAGTCCAAAACAGCAGTCAATAAATTTCAGCTTATATATAATTCAAGAATCGCCGCGTTCGAGAGACTTGAATTACTCTAACGCTTTACTATTTGTTCGAGCTGAGACAATCAATTTAGAACCAACAATTCGACTTGCAAATTTTATTCAAGTCATTAGTGCACTAAAATTTACTCTAACGCTTTACTATTTGTTCGAGCTGAGACAATCAATTTAGAACCAACAATTCGACTTGCAAATTTTATTCAAGTCATTAGTGCACTAAAATTACTACAACCAATTAACAATGCATTCTTCACGACAATCACTCAACAATTTGCATTTTAAATTAGACATCACATGAGCACTACTACTTTTTACCCGCGACCATAAACATACGTATTTAGACTACAACAAGCAAATCACCATGACTACGATATTACCCAAACACATCTATTAATTTGGCTAACTAGCGCAACAACATAGACTGCTATACATCCTACACGTCGGCTTGCCTCTTATTATCGCAATCCGAGACAACACATATATAACAAACACTTAACGAAATCGACTCCTATTTAACATGAGTTGGCTAATCACAGTAGAAGACTTAGCGAACTATTTTAGACATCGTAACTCAAAATATGGGTTGGAGTCGATTAATCAGTGTTTCTTAACCGTTGCTCAACTTAAATTGGATAACACACGAGTCACTTAAAACACCATATTTTAGGAGACCTCACATGTCGAACATCAATTTATAACCTAAGTGACTCAACCTCTATCATGCTTGACAACTACCACATCATCTGATTTATCTATTTGGAACAACGCCTGCCTAGCGTACTACTAGTACCCCGCATTTTGACTTGACTTAAAAACATAGAGGAAGTGATGACTACTTCGGCATGTCACCACCTCACTACACAAGCCAAAATTATTATTATTTAACCACACGTCTAGATAAGCATGATTTCAATTTAACTTGCCCACATTTTAAATCTCGGCATAAGCTTGGCTATTGGCTAACGAAGTGACCATTTTCTAATTACCAACATACACCACATTTTACCATTTTTTGGATACTTGCACGACGCACAGCTATTGTAATACATCACAAGTACATTCAACCCCATCGATAAAGCACCAGAACATTTCCGACAATTCCCCGAGACTATGATGACAAGGCATCGATCCGCCATACGACAAAAATCATGACAAGCTGATAGGCATTATCAACTAATCGTTTCAAAAAATTAGACTTACTTCTCACTTTGCCACTACAACACCCTTTAGTCGCACGACCATCGGGAGCATCCTTCACCCGGTTATACGACAGCAATCTAAACGTTGTGTTACACAAGACATACATCTTTCTTCGTTGCGAGTATAACCATATTACGACATATACCCGCACACCTCAAATAAATATCTCATGCCACCACTACTATATCACACCACGGCACGCACACACCTACGTGCACTAATTAAATCCTCGCATCCCCTGTATTTCCAATTTACTCATCACATTAAACAACACAACATGTTTGCTTACCAAAACGTGAAGGCAACCTTGCTACGACATATGACCAAAACATTTTATGCCCACACACCTTCCAACACCAATGTACATCATATCGACAAAAATATAATTATACAAACTACAAATCGCACACATCAAACAACACATCGCATAAATTCCTATCGAAATATAAAAACATCCGAGTTCTTTTCTACTTCTTTTTCTTTCGCCACGAACTTCAATCCATACCAATACATTTTCTTACACATACACACACGCACAACATCGACCAAAGCTTAAATAGATTAATCCACAAAATACCAAGTGAACAACCTGGACGAATCGAGGCTAGTCACATGGGCTGTCCACAAGGCTTGGCGTTTCGTCGAATGGGCCAAGCGCGAAGCGCGGCGTCGACCACTAGCTGCGATAACACAAAACATTGTTGACGACAGTTCCTTGAACATCATAAACGCTGAAAAAACAGCGAGGACAACGTGGTTCTCACCGAGGGTCGACAGCATCACGGACGGGGCTGCGCACAACACATTATTTCTCACGGGTATTCCGTCGAACAGCCAAGGGGCATTGAAGAGAACAGCAAGGGCGCTCAACTATGGGATGGAAGCAAGGGCGCCATGGAGGTTGCTGCCGCTGCTTGGTGTTTTGGAGGGTGGGCTGTTGTTCTTCCCTGTGCGTGAGGGGTTTCCTGCGCACGAGCAGAGAGGGAGGGAGGTGCTGCTGCATCCACGGACAGGGAGGGAGATGCTGCTGCTAGGCAGCCATGGTCGGCAACACTAGGGAGCTGGCCATGCCTGGCGGCCAGGAAAGAATGGAGCTCGGCTCCTGGGAAAAAGGCAGGGCAGAGAGGAGGCGTCGGGAGAACTTGGACTGCAAGAACAGCAGGGGAGGAGGTCGACGGCTACTGGCTGAGGGAGACGGTGGGGAAAAAAGGGAGCCTGCGCTAGTGCCCACAGGTCCGAGGGAAGGCAGGGACGCTCGGTCCTGGACGTCGGTGATTTGCTGCTGTTGTGAGGGGTGCCGGGAGGGAGAAGCTCGAGCTCGCAGGGGGAAACGCAGCAGGGGTGCGTGCCGGCCATGGGGGATTCCTTGCGCGTGCTGGACAAGAGGAGCGCCCACGTCGTGGGAGGTGCCATGGACGAGTAGGAGCAGAGGGGCTCGCAGCTTGTCTTGGGCGCCTGCACTTGGAGAAAATGGCGGCCAAGGGGAGAGCAGGAGCGCCGGCGTGCTCCCAGGGAGCTCGGCCAAGGGAACTTCTCCGTGCTCTGAACACCGTGGAGAAGAGGGGGGCGCTAGGCAGATGAAGAAGAAGAGGGTGCCTTGCTGCAGGGGCGTCGAGCGCCATGGGAGAAGGAGCTGCGCTCCCTGCTACAGCCGTGAGGAAGAAGGAGACAGGAAAAAAAGAAGGTGACGGCTAGGGGGGTAGGTGAATAAATGCCAAGTGCAAGTGAGGGGTCCTTCTATTTATAGAAGAGCTTTAGGGTTAGGGTTTTAAATGGGCCAAATGGGCTGGAATGGACTTGGCCCAAAACGCTAAACCGGACCGCACTAATTTATTTCCATTTTATTTTATGGTGTTTTGATTAAACACGGATTATCGGATCGCTAATTATTTCCCAGAATACAAATGCTCCTGCGAAATTCGTCTCTACGGAGAACAGAGCAAAATAGATTTTGGAAGATCGGGCGAAAAACTCGGTCGAGAGTTTGATTTGAATTTGCTCGGAAATAATTCCCTACGCGTGATTTGAAAATAAATCGTCCTGAGATTTGATCGGTTTTGGATTTTTAGTCGGAGAAGGCGAATCGTGATATTTTAAAATCGCTGTCGATACGGGGTTTTTGAGTTCGGTTCGGACATGAGATATTTAGCCGAGTCGAATAAAATTGATTAGAGGACACAATATTGAGCATTCCGTTTGAGAGTACGGACTCGGATAAAAATAGTCAGACATCGATCGAGGTTCAAGGAATCAGACTCGGGCTCAGATCAAATAGCAGTCGAGAGTCTTGATTAAATGAGCTTCAGATGAGATTTATAAATCGAGAATGATTTTCGAGTTCGCATTCGTCAAGACTAAAAGTTTTTAACAGGCTCCAAATTGGCCTTCTGTGAGATTGAATAATTCCGAATTCGGCGAAATGTGAACGAATAATCTGGATAATTAGAGACATACGCGAGCGAGAAAGAGAAATTTTTACTGAGCATCCGAGATTAGGATTAATCTCCCGTCATAACACGAAACTGACACCTGGGGTGTCACAGCCTTCCCCCCTTAAAAGAATCTCGTCCCGAGATTCAGATGAGGGTCTTTAAGGGTGGAGAAGCATGTAACTCCCAGGCTGGAGATAGATGTAAATTCATGAGATGGAATCTGACAAGATACTGAAGATTGATTTGGATAGAATATCGCGACATATTGAGACAAAATGCAGCGATCACTTTGAGAGAATATCCACAAAAGATAGCACATCAGTAGTCTCGTAATGGATCATGACTATTAACCGCGATACCAGCGCGTGCCAAGCAGCTCAACCATGTGTGCACCATAGTAGGCTCTCGGTGTCGTCACGGCACCAACGGTCGTTAGTCATAACACCATTACTAAACACAACCAATGAGAAATCCACATAGCACAGATAGATGGAGCCCATGAGAGTATGGCTCAGAAAATAAGAATGTGATCGGAGTTAAAGCAAAGATTGCTGGCAAAAGAGCATCACATGAGAACTTTCTTCAACTCAGAGAATTATTTTATGATTAATACGGAGATTATCAGCCAAAGATTGATACGATATTTAATACGAGGAGGAACTAACCATGAGATCGAGATTGATAAGCTTTTAGAGACATGAGAGATCCAAAGATAACAGCAACATCCATTGAACTAAATGGATACGCCATTTAAAGATAAAATTGATAAAACAATGTCATGATCCTCGGAGAACGAGTATGAGAACGATCATAATGAGATATTAGACTGATCCACATTTAATACTTGAGAGTGGGTTATAGAAGATAACCAGAGAACGAGGCAGAATCAATGAAGGATCCAGAGATTCGAATGATAAAGTCACAACACGATTCACAAAGGTAAAGATTTACTAGATCGAGGGGAAATGAGAGGTAGTCACATGAGATCGATTAGGATGAGCACAAGAAAGGTTATGAAGATTTGGGGCAGGATCTATGGAAAGAAACATGGCCTTGATGGGGTTTGCGCAAATAGGCACCAACCATAATTTTTTTTGACACAACAAGTACACAAGGAGACTTGGGTTGGTCTAGCGGTCAAGCTATGGGGGTCTACAAACTGTGCAGGTGTAACTTCAAAGGCAAAACACACAAGGGCTAGAAAACATCAACACAAGCATGTGATTTGATTGATTTTTTTTAAAAAAAGAGGTTTCACTTGCTAAACTCAAGGTTGTTTGGAGAAGGGGGGGTCTTTTATGGGCAAAACAAGCAACAATTTTTATTGGCAAAAAGGGTTGAACAATTTCAATATCACCTAGCTAGCAAGACAAGAGAAACACATAGCACGACATAACAAGACTTACCAATTAGACAAGAGGTAAGACATTTCTTATAGTTCATAAAATAGCAATACAACACATTATTCAAAATTTCTTATTATCAGAATAAAGGTGAGAGAAGCATGTTGGTGCACAAGAGATAATGATGCAACAATCATGATGCATGCTCATTCTAGGCGTCTTCTCAGACCTAACTAATTTTTCGGGTGCTTCTACAGCATCCTTAATATTAGTAGTAGTGGCCTCTATGGCCTATATAAATAGCCACCTAGCTACCCATCTATTTCTTAAGGCTTCACGTCCTAGGTCTATCCTTATCGTCCTGACGATCTATCCAACAGTGGTTTCTAAGCAAGTTTTACTTTAGAAAAGTTGGTAATCATGACTTATTGACTTCTCTATAATGGTATTCGCTCCGATACCAGCTGTGGCGGAACCGCCCGAATTATTCCAGCTTAAGTGCCCAAGTCGCACCCTTAAGGGCAGCAACACACTTAACCAGGAATAACCCGTCAGTCCCTCGGATCTAGTCCGATAAAGCCACTTACCAGGATCGAATACCACTAGCTCACTCGAAGGTGAGGCACAGAGAAATACAATAAAACATAATACCACAAATTTGATAAGTATCATTAGTGATTACATTATTGGAGTTTCAGAAACAATAACCATAAATTTTAATGCAGCGGAAATAACTAAAGGAGAAAAACCGAGTAACATGGCGAAGCCTGGCCACACTACTCCTCCTGGTCCTCTCCTGCGGAAGCAGTAACCCTCTTGACCATCTATCCCGGTGGCAGGGATGAAGGCCAAGTCACACCAGCAACCAATCATCCTAAAGAGTACCTACAAAAATTATGCCACAAGCAAGGCTGAGTATACTAATACTCAGCTAGACTTACCCGGTGTGAGGAGTCTACTCCTCTACCTCTAGACATGCAGCTGTTTGGCTGAGGGGTTTGGTTTGCCAAAAGCACTAGCTGAGTCTAAAATCAAGTTTTAGCTTTTCAAGTTTTAGTATGATCCTTTTTAAACTAGATGAGTACCTAGCTATTCATACATGGTATCAAACATTTTTATCAATCAACATCTTTTGTCAGTCACCTCATTTCCACTTATTACTCAATGTAGCAGCATGGATCAAGCAGTCTCATTAGCTGCGAGAAGCAGACGATTCGAATCGAGTTTTTATCCTTGCAAGGTAAACCTAAACACACGACGTGGCGAGGCACTCCGTCCCCACACACATCAACCGTCCCCATCGATTCCCCGTCAGCAGATCAGGGCTCACCGCCTTGGCGTACAATGCCTCACTGACCCCGACTGCCGTCGTGCAGTGACCACACTTGTACCCACCATAACCGGAATGGGAGACCACGTCTCAGGTCGCGTGAGGGGTAAAGTCCACTGCCAGGTTCAATCAGGTACTAGGCTTACCGATTTACCATATTTCTCGGCATGTGCTTAGTACGTTGAAACGCTTGACTCACGGTACCACACCTTAATCCTTATTCCACTTTCCATCTCGTAGACAACGCATCCCCATGGACCGTTGTCCACAGACCATCATCATTATGATATAAAACTGGATACAACCAAATCCTGACCTCGCGCGAGTGCTGGAAAAATCACTCGACTTCTACCGAGATCCCTAATTAGTAAAGCAGCTACTCGACCTAGCATACTAGTATCCATCTCAAAAGGAATCCTGAGTTCATGCAACTAGGGTTTCAGTCAACTCCTACACTTAAGTGCACAGTACAAGCCTACAAACATTAAGTGCAGTAAAATAGCATATATAATGGTTATGCATAAAACCGGGGCTTGCCTTTAATTTGACACTTAGATAGTGTTTGCTGGGGGAGGTACTCGCTTGGCGAGCATCTACTGGTCATGTCCATCACTCTTCAGGTCGCCCACCAACTGCATCTTGTGGTTGGTACCACATCAGTTGCTCGATCATCATCTCTCGGTCCTATATGAGATGCAAGATGCATATGTATGAATATAATGGAATAGCACAAGATACTTTAAGTACACGCTAGCGAATTAAACACTAAGTAGCGAGACATCACAAGCAACCACACACACTAGCGTTAGCTAACTACATATCATCGAGCGCACAACATTAACGCCACTAAAAAGACGACAAACATTTTGGATATTTACGCAACACAATACTACATCACAATTAACTAGAGAAAGAAACGTATAAAAACATGACACATATGTTATCTCAAGCTTAGCCATGGCAATTCTATATTACTTAAGTGTTTACCAAATATTTTTAGCAAATAGGGTGAACTAAACAATCAACTGCGCACATGCAGATTTTTAGGACAGCAGCACAGCAGTTACTTGTTTTAACCATAACTCTTCAAATATTAATCCAAAACTAGCAAACTAAGATTTTCTGGAAAGCTTAAAAAGTGAGCTACAACTTTGGTATTTTCAACTCAACCTGATTCAACACTTAGCAAGGTCAAAAAGTGCAATCACAGCAGCTCTGTCCAGATTTGGACAGATTCAGACTTGCAACTTCAAAAATTCACAACTGAAGATTCAGACATCCAAACAAAGTGATCTTAGACTTTCTGGAAAGGTAATAAAATTGTCTACATATCATTTATAAACATCTCAAGGTGATTCAAAATTTAACTAAGGACAAAAGACACTAGAAGGCTTTGCTGTCCAGAATTGGACAGATTCAGTCTTCAGACTTTAAACATCCATAACTTAATCTTCATATCACTAAAAAGAGTGATCCAAGGCTTTTTGGAAAGATTGACAAAAGCACTACATAACTCTTATAATCACCAAGAAGTGATTCTATGTTGAACTGAATCAAACAATTCAGTTTTCAAAATCTGTTCTGTTAGTGGACAGAACACATTAACCAGTTTGTAAAATTCATAACTCTTAAACCGTCAGGCCTATGGTTATGAAATTTTAACACAAGCAAGATGCGAAAAGTATCTACAACTTTCTTATAATCGACAAGGACTGATTCTAACATTAACTTAAGCAAACAATGCAGTTTATAAAATCTGTACAGAATTTGGACAGATTCAGTTACTGAATTTGTAAAAAGCATAACTCGTAAACGATCAGACTTATGCCTGTCAAATTTTTACACAAGTAATATAATAGAGTTGTCTACAACTTCCTTGTGAACACCAATAACTGATTTCAACATTAACTCAAGCAACCATTGCAATTTCTGAAATCTGTTCTGAAATTCGACAGATTCAGGTGCTGGGCTTGTGAAAAGCACAACTCCTAAACGATCAGGTTTATAGCTGTCAAATTTTAGTACAAGCAAGATAATAAGGTTATCTACAACTCTTCTATATGACTTTTCTACAGAAAACATGATTTGACTCATCCAACAAACAGCACAACTAAAACAGTGCGTGCAGTCCAAAACAGCAGTCAATAAATTTTAGCTCATATATAATTCAAGAATCGCCGCGTTCGAGAGACTTGAATTACTCTAACACTTTACTATTTGTTCGAGTTGAAACAATCAATTTGGAACCAACAATTCGACTTGCAAATTTTATTCAAGTCATTAGTGCACCAAAATTACTACAACCAATTAACAATGCATTCTTCACGACAATCACTCAACAATTTGCATTTTAAATTAGACATCACATGAGCACTACTACTTTTTACCCGCGACCATAAACATACACATTTAGACTACAACAAGCAAATCACTGTGACTACGATATTACCCAAACACATCTATTAATTTGGCTAACTAGCGCAACAACATAGACCGCTATACATCCTACACGTCGGCTTGCCTCTTATTATCGCAATCCGAGACAACACATATATAACAAACACTTAACGAAATCGACTCCTATTTAACATGAGTTGGCTAATCACAGTAGAAGACTTAGCAAACTATTTTAGACATCGTAACTCAAAATATGGGTTGGAGTCGATTAATCAGTGTTTCTTAACCGTTGCTCAACTTAAATTGGATAACACACGAGTCACTTAAAACATCATATTTTAGGAGACCTCACATATCGAGCATCAATTTATAGCTAAGTGACTCAACCTCTATCATGCTTGACAACTACCACATCACCCGATTTATCTATTTGGAACACCGCCTGCCTAGCGTACTACTAGTACCCCGCATTTTGACTTGACTTAAAAACATAGAGGAAGTGATGACTACTTCGGCATATCACCACCTCACTACACAAGCCAAAATTATTATTATTTAACCACACGTCTAGATAAGCATGATTTTAATTTAACTTGCCCACATTTTAAATCTCGGCATAAGCTTGGCTATTGGCTAACGAAGTGACCATTTTCTAATTACCAACATACACCACATTTTACCATTTTTTGGATACTTGCACGGCACACAGCTATTGTAATACATCACAAGTACATTCAACCCCATCGGTAAAGCACCAGAACATTTCCGACAATTCCCCGAGACTACGATGACAAGGCATCGATCCGCCATACGACAAAAATCATGACAAGCCGATAGGCATTATCAACTAATCGTTTCAAAAAATTAGACTTACTTCTCACTTTGCCACTACAACACCCTTTAGTCGCACGACCATCGGGAGCATCCTTCACCCGGTTATACGACATCAATCTAAACGTTGTGTTACACAAGACATACATCTTTCTTCGTTGCGAGTATAACCATATTACGGCATATACCTGCACACCTCAAATAAATATCTCATGCCACCACTACTATATCACACCACGGCACACACACACCTACGTGCACTAATTAAATCCTCGCATCCCCTGTATTTCCAATTTACTCATCACATTAAACAACACAACATGTTTGCTTACCAAAACGTGAAGGCAACCTTGCTACGACATATGACCAAAACATTTTATGCCCACACACCTTCCAACACCAATGTACATCATATCGACAAAAATATAATTATACAAACTACAAATCACACACATCAAACAACACATCGCATAAATTCCTATCGAAATATAAAAACCTCCGAGTTCTTTTCTACTTCTTTTTCTTTCGCCACGAACTTCAATCCATACCAATACATTTTCTTACACATACACACATGCACAACATCGACCAAAGCTTAAATAGATTAATCCACAAAATACCAAGTGAACAACCTAGACGAATCGAGGCTAGTCACATGGGCTGTCCACAAGGCTTGGCGTTTCGTCGAACGGGCCAAGCGCGAAGCGCGGCGTCGACCACTAGCTGCGATAACACAAAACATTGTTGACGACAGTTCCTTGAACATCATAAACGCCGAAAAAACAGCGAGGACAACGTGGTTCTCACCGAGGGTCGACGGCATCACGGACGGGGCTGCGCACAACACATTATTTCTCACGGGTATTCCGTCGAACATCCAAGGGGCATTGAAGAGAACAGCAAGGGCGCTCAACTATGGGATGGAAGCAGGGGCGCCATGGAGGTTGCTGCCGCTGCTTGGTGTTTTGGAGGGTGGGCTGTTGTTCTTCCCTGTGCGTGAGGGGTTTCCTGCGCACGAGCAGAGAGGGAGGGAGGTGCTGCTGCATCCACGGACAGGGAGGGAGATGCTGCTGCTAGGCAGCCATGGTCGGCAACACTAGGGAGCTGGCCATGCCTGGCGGCCAGGAAAGAATGGAGCTCGGCTCCTGGGAAAAAGGCAGGGCAGAGAGGAGGCGTCGGGAGAACTTGGACTGCAAGAACAGCAGGGGAGGAGGTCGACGGCTACTGGCTGAGGGAGACGGTGGGGAAAAAAAGGGAGCCTGCGCTAGTGCCCACAGGTCCGATGGAAGGCAGGGACGCTCGGTCCTGGGCGTCGGCGATTTGCTGCTGTTGTGAGGGGTGCCGGGAGGAAGAAGTTCGAGCTCGCAGGGGGAAACGCAGCAGGGGTGCGTGCCGGACATGGGGGATTCCTTGCGCGTGCTGGACCAGAGGAGCGCCCACGCCGTGGGAGGCGCCATGGACGAGTAGGAGTAGAGGGGCTCGCAGCTTGTCCTGGGCGCCTGCACTTGGAGAAAATGGCGGCCAAGGGGAGAGCAGGAGCGCCGGCGTGCTCCCAGGGAGCTCGGCCAAGGGAACTTCTCCCTGCTCTGAACACCGTGGAGAAGAGGGGGCGGCGCTGGGCAGAGGAAGAAGAAGAGGGCGCCTTGCTGCAGGGGCGTCGAGCGCCATGGGAGAAGGAGCTGCGCTCCCTGCTGCAGCCGTGAGGAAGAAGGAGACAGGAAAAAAAAGAAGGTGGCGGCTAGGGGGTAGGTGAATAAATGCCAAGTGTAAGTGAGGGGTCCTTCTATTTGTAGAAGAGCTTTAGGGTTAGGGTTTTAAATGGGCCAAATGGGCTGAAATGGACTTGGCCCAAAACGCTAAACCGGACCGCACTAATTTATTTCCATTTTATTTTATGGTGTTTTGATTAAACACGGATTATCAGATCGCTAATTATTTCCCGGAATACAAATGCTATTGCGAAATTCGTCTCTACGGAGAACAGAGCGAAATAGATTTTGGAAGATCGGGCGAAAAACTCGGTCGAGAGTTTGATTTGAATTTGCTCGGAAATAATTCCCTACGCGTGATTTGAAAATAAATCGTCCTGAGATTTGATCGGTTTTGGATTTTTAGTCGGAGAAGGCGAGTCGTGATATTTTAAAATCGCTGTCGATACAGGGTTTTTGAGTTCGGTTCGGACATGAGATATTTAGCCGAGTCGAATAAAATTGATTAGAGGACACAATATTGAGCATTCCGTTTGAGAGTACGGAGTCGGATAAAAATAGTCAGACATCGATCGAGGTTCGAGGAATCAGACTCGGGCTCAGATCAAATAGCAGTCGAGAGTCTTGATTAAATGAGCTTCAGATGAGATTTATAAATCGAGAATGATTTTCGAGTTCGCATTCGTCGAGACTAAAAGTTTTTAACAGGCTCCAAATTGGCCTTCTGTGAGATTGAATAATTCCGAATTCGGCGAAATGTGAACGAATAATCTGGATAATCAGAGACATACGCGAGCGAGAAAGAGAAATTTTTACTGAGCATCCGAGATTAGGATTAATCTCCCGTCATAACACGAAACTGACACCTGGGGTGTCACAATATAGTTGACCATCTAACACTCCCTTAAAAGCTATCGAATCATCACTTCTTCTAAAGACAGTAACACTAATATCAGTAAAAAGACAGTTGTAACACGTTTTGCATAATTGAGAAACAAAAGCAAGTTGTAATATAAAGAATCTACAAGAAAAACATTAGAAATAGAATAGTCAGGAGATATAACAATTTTACCCAAAACTTTGACCAAACCTTGATTTTCATCCCCGAATGTAATCGCTCTTTGGGGATCTTCATTTTTCTCATATGAGGAGAACATTCTTTTCTCGTTTGTCATGTGGTTTGTGCACCCGCTATCGATTATCCAACTTGACCCGTCGGATGCATAAACCTACAAAACAAATTTAGGTCCTGTTCTTAGGTACTCAAACGGTCTTGGGTTCTTTGACATTAGAAACAAGAACCTTATGTACCCAAACACAAGTCTTGGGACTCTTGTGTTTTTCCACAACATATTTGGCAACTACCTTGCCTGATTTGTTAGTTAGAACAAAAGATGCATCAAAAGTTTTAAATGAAATGCAATGTTCATTTGTGTCATGCTCGGTTCCAGGGGGCAGAACCGAGCTCATAGCATGTGTGCCAAGATCCATTTCTACATATATGTTGACGTCACAAGATTAATATATCAAAAGACAATGCAATAAATGCGTAAAGAGAGTAGAATACTTTATTACATCATCTGAATCATTGTATCTTTAACAAGTATCACATCAAAGTTAGGCGGAATTAAATAACATGGGCAATCTCCCACAAGAAGATGACCGGCGCATCGTTAGACTTAGAATTCATCATCGAAATCTCCATCAAAATCTCCAGCATCACCCTCTGATCAAAATATTAGCAAGGGTGAGCTCACTTATGGTCGGGGCTCAGCAAGTGGGGGAAAAATTAATGCAGGTTTAACAAGGTGAGGCTAAGGTTGAGCAGTAAGCATTTTAGTTGGTCAACATTTTCTTAACAACACCTGTCTTACTAATAAGTGTGAATCCCAAGTATCCCATTTAAACAAAGGAATAAGAGTATATCAAAAACACTTAAGTGAAACCACTTAAGCAAACCATTGGCAGATCATCAGATCTTGATTTATTGTCCATCTTTAAGTTCAATTATCATGTGAGGAGTCCAGGCTGCTCATAACCGGGAGCACGACTGATATATCAGTTTTACACTCTGCAGAGGTGGTACAACTTTACCCACAAGCCATGTATCCCATCTAGCCTGGGTTGATCGGACCCATAAACACTACCAAGGTGAATGGCTAGGGATCTATTATGAGGCTTTTACAAAATACACTTAATACGAAGCAACCCGCTAAGGTTTCCAAAGTCGATGTGGAGGCCCTCTAGATGAGGTACCTTAGCCAAGAATACGTCCCCATGTTAACGTGAGCTGCCACCACTGCCGCTCCCCCTCTTGCCCATATTTCAGGTAAGGTTGCTAGGCACTAAGCATATAAAGATAATTACCAAAGCCAGAGCCATGATAGCACTCGTGGTTGCACTGTTATCCTGAGTGGTCACTCCATGTTCCAATTAATATGAAATAATATTGATTTAACCATCGGGTTAACATCATAATGCCAATTTCAATTTCAGAACATTAATATCAAAGAATGAGTGACATCAAAATTATTAAGTTGGGCGGTAGCACAAATTTGCAAAGCATAATATTTTCCCAGGGTAATCAAGGAATACAGTTGGTAAATCTAGGAAATCCTTAATTAGGTAAATCCCATCAAATTATGCAGTATATCCAAAAAGTAAACATTATTGTATGTATTAATTGGGTACAAAGAGAATATGTAGAGGGAGAATCCACTTGCCTTGCTCAAAAGTATCGTGCGGGTCGCCCTCGAACGTGCTAGGCTCGTCTACCTCACAGTCCACTTCTAGCATCGATTTGCGTATCGTACATACAAAAAAATACATACGCCAAATAAATAAACATACACCAGTACAGGGTAATCATTCACCATTACATTCACATTAACACATCGCACTTATCACACACATAAATACATCTTAGCGCGTAAATGCTTATTAATTCAATTATGACTATTATTGCGAGTCATAAATGGTGAACTTATGAGGAGGTGCTATAAATATAGTTTTGACTAGTATTAATATGTATTAACATCATCAATAAAAAAATGGTAATTAATGTCTTTAATACTAATAAATAAACTAATAAATTTTATTCTTTTTATTTCTAACTTGAATTATTGAGTATAGCTAAAAATAAATCTATTAACATTAATATTCTAAAAATCAATATAAATCACTTATTGGACGTTTTATAACATAAGCGGGGTTATTTTGACATAAACAAGTATTTTACTAACTCTAAGAATTTAAGTGCTATACTCGCGAACACGTTTATTTTGGCTAGTAAAAATCTATTTTCCATACTACTAGTGGTATTTTCTCCTTTTTTTCTAAAAGAAAATATTAATAAAATAATCGAAGATAAATCATCTAAAATCCTATAATGTTTATATGACATGAATTCTATACAATTTATTAAATCCATTAAAATAAACCTACGATTATAATTCTCCAAATAATTTCCAAATTTCATTGTAACCAAAATTAACTACAAAATTTCCTATCTAGTGTTTTTATCACCAACGTGTGACAACTAAATTTTCATCATATTTCTCTCTAATCTAAAAATCATCGCATCGACTATCATGAATAATCACGGTGCACTACTAATCGCATATATCTACCAAAAATTCCATAGCGCACATACGTATGAATTTCGGACCACACATGTTCATATTATAACAAAATAAACATACAATTCATTAATTGAATCAAAAGAATTTCGAAAATACACAGATTAATTTCAGGTTGTCTTCAACCTTGGGTTCTCGCTTGCGCAGGGAAATGGAGATAGCTCGGTAAGGGGGTCGGCCGAGCAAGGGAAGCGGGCAGGGGTCCTCGACATTGGGCGGGCTCCGGCGGAGGCGAGCTCCGGCGACGATGGCAAGCGAGGAGAGCTAGAGAGAGGGGCGAGCTCGGGTAGGGAGGAAGTGAGAGCTCGACGTCGGATTTATAGGGGCGAAGGGAGAGAGGAAGGGGCGCTAGGGAGGTCATGGGGCACCGGCGGTCTTCAAGGAGGCCTTCAATGGTGAGAGGAGGAATGGGGGAGAAAAATGGATGCATTGAACTCCATAACATAGGGAGAATAATAGTCGCGCGGGACTTCAGCTGGCGGCTGTGCAGGGCACGACGCTTGGTGTCGCGGTAGCAAGTGCAGGGGCGCGGGGTCGCGCGGCGTCGTCCGGGTCTTGGCTCGGCGCTGCAGAGGGTGTCGCGGTCGGGCTCCTCGGGCGCGAGGTCACGGCGGTGCTCGGGGTGGGCGTACAGGGTGGCTCAACAGCGGGTCGTGGGCGCGCCTGGGTGCGCAGGAGCGGCTGCGCTCCTGGCGGCTCCGGGATTCTTGGTGCGCGTGGTCGGGATAGAGAGGAGCGAGGGAGGAAGGAGAGAGAATAGGGGAGGGAGAGGGAACTACATGGGCGGCGGCGGCTTAGGCAGGGAGTGTAACATCCCTGGTGTTACTGCCACTAAAACTTGAGCATGACATCATAAGCATTAGCATATCATGTGATGGTTACACTTAGAATGCATTCACTAGGCAAAAAGTTCAAACAAGTTGTATTGATGTGACATGTTATAAGGGAAACCCTAGGATACAGTGCTTAACCCTAGATTAGGCTTAATAGAGCAAACAAGGCCTAATAAGAGAGAACTTCAAAAACTCAATTGAAATAGTCATAAAATGTCACCATGAATAGACTCAAATGACATCCAAACCCTAGAAGTACCAAAAAACCCTAAATAGAACCCTGGACAGCCCTAGACTAAAACCCTAGGGGGCTAAGTGCAAAACTAGTGCACTTTTGGACTAAAGTGCAAAAACCAAGGCATTAGGGTACCTTAATTCATATGGTTCACATAATTGGGGATTCCCAAGTCAAAAGATGTGAATTGGACTGATTTGCAAAAGGACCACCCTTGCGCTCAATTGGTTAAGTCTGAAAATAGTGAAGTAGGGCTGACTTTAGGGCTCTGTAGATCCAAAAATATTGAGAATTTGCCTAGGGTCAACACATCAAACCTATAGAGCTATGAAAGGAGAACAATTCTTGTTAAGTAACCAAGCACTGATGCTGTGTAAAAATTGGAGAAAAGCAAGCCCAAAGTTGGGTTGTCAGTCAGCCAAAACCTGAATTTTGATATTCAGTGACATGTGATGAACTTTGGGAGTCTTTTCGAAGATGATCCAGTAAGTGTTTGAGCATGGTTACCCTAGCAAGATTGTAGCTGGTTCATTAGGCTATCACTTTGATACAGAGTGTTGATTCAGTCCTTATACAAAATCTAGAGCAAATTGGTACCAAATATGCTCGGTCAGGCCAACTGAATAAGCTGCGCCATGGTACAGTGAACAGGATGGATCAGGTTCAGAGAACCTCGCCGCCGGTGACCTGTGCGTTTGGATTCGCGCCGGCGTCGCGATTCACGCCAGACCGAACTCAGATAAGCACTCCTCAGTATAAAGTATCACACTGGAGATAAACTCCGACCACTGTTCTCACCACTGTCGTGTCTCGCCGTAGTTAGTCGTGCTGGCATCACCGGCGTTTGCCGTTATCCGGCTGGGCTACGTGCCTCAACACTTTACCTCGTCGCGGTGAGTCACTAGAAACCGCCTGGTAGCAATTGTTCGTCGCCGGTGAGGTCGCCACAGTAGATGCCACTGAGCTCTCGCGACAGTACTCTTTTCACTCTCCAGTCGCCACTGCGCTAACTCAAATTCACGCGCCACCACTGATGGAGTCTATAAATTGCTTCCCCCGCCTACTACGCTATGTAAATTGTGTAATCAGTAAAGCAACCCGTGCCTCGAATCATCCCCTAGAACTCTCCAATTTCCCATTCTCCCCAATTCGGTTTCCGCCACTGTGAAAGCATCCTCGCCCTGGCTAGCTTGTTTCAGGTTGGTTCAAGCTCTCTGGTCATTTGTTCTAGTCTCCTTAAGACCTCCTAATGCCGTTCGACCCCTCTGATTGAACTAGACCGCCCTGGATCACCGAGAACTCCCATGTTCATCCATTGTCCGCGCTGTCTCCATGGACAGGATGATTTAGAGTCTCATTAGTGAAATTGAGTGAGGGGAAATGGTAAGGAGGAATCCAATTTGGTGTCTGCCGCACGGGAGCACTGGTCTTTGTGTGATTCGGCCAGTATAGACTCACCGGTGCTCGAGTTCCGCCGTGCGACGTCATGGACTTGGCGCTGTGAAGAATTAGAAGTTCAGGGGTCTAACTGTAACTGTCAGTGACTCATAGAAATAGTGCGATGAACTCAGTTCGGGTTATTTAAAACAACAGGGGTCTCTGTGCAAAGTCTGCACGCGGGCGCGCGCGGGGGCGCTTTCCTCCAGTAATGGGCTGACTTGGGCCGGTTTCGGTCCAGAACTATTCATTTCTTTTCTTTTTCCTTTTCTGCCAGAGATAAAGAAATTCTAGAAAATTGTAGAAAAATGCTAAAAATACAAGACCAATTTTGCTAGGCTTCTAATTTCATATAGTATTTAATAAAAATAGTTTCATGATTTTTAGTTCCAATCGGGAATTTTGGGACATTTAAAACATCCAAAAACCAAGCTTCTGGATTTTTAGGGAAGAAATAATAAATCCAAAATTCATTAAACTTCTAGGGTAAACTCTAAATAATATTTAGAAGCCTTGGGTAAAGTTTGGTATGATTTGGACCATGTTTGATACTTAGAACCCAAAACCCTAGTCCCCCTACCCTTTGAACTTCACTATTGACTCCGAAAACCCTAAGTTCTCGGAGATCCGTGAAGGAAAGTTATATTCAAGACCTTAGATAATAAACTTTTATTATCTTTGCTTCTTCATGAGCGTCACATGAGCATTCATTATTATATTTGGCTATATTTAGAAAACGAGGTGGAAGTAGAAGTCGAAGAAGCAAGGACTTCACCACCAGTCCACCACCACCTGAAGAACATCAGGCAGGCAACTGTTTTTATTTTGATATCTGCGGAACGGAGCCTGATTCACCAGTAACACAAGGCAAGCCCCGATGCATTTGCCACCTCCTTATTCTTTTTAAAAATCTTTCTCACTTGCTTGATGCATTAGGTGATAGGAGTTGTGTGCTAAACCAATTCTTGCATTTCCTTCCTTGGATTTGATTACTTCTCCTTAAATCCCTGTTTTATAAAAGGTTTTTCTTATGCTTAGCCCTGCTCTAGAAAAACAAAATGTTTTGTTTTCACAAAAGATGATGTTGCAAAGTGGGTGGGATGTTTTTCAAAAACAAAACTTGATGGTGGATCCATCATGGCCATGATGGGTTCAACATCGGAAAAGATGTACCTCTGCCAGGTACCAAACTTTGGGTTTTAATGATAAAGCTGAGACCGGGCGGGTGACTTGCACGAGAAGAGAGTCTCGGTGTAGTGTCTCCGTCTGAGTCGATTAAGGACCTTCTCGATGTAGGCTTGATGATCGAGGACCCTTTAACTGGTCACATGCCTCATAATGGGTAAGTTTTGCCTCAGGCAGACTAATACTAGAATAAGATAACACGCAATGAGAGTGGAGAGATGGCGAGAGTAGCGTGTACCCTCCGTGGCAAGAGGCTGGACGGTGGTGTATCTGTGCTCTCGGTTGGCGTGAACCTGATCTGGTCTTAAAAACCCCGGTGGCGAGTTGACGTATGCAAGGGTTAAGTGCTACATATGTCGTGTGATTGGAGATCCTCAACTGAGTATAATCGATTTGGATCGTCGTAACTTCGTGGATATGAAGACTTGGTCACTGCCCTACACGTAGCAATCCAGTGAAGATAAAGGGTTGTTAAGAAATTGGCTAGTATAGGTCAAGTGAATGAATTAGGGTAGAAAGAACTCTAGTTGCAGGTAATTTTACTTAACCTGACAAATAAAATTGGATTTTAAGGATCCACTATTAGTAAGCATTTCTGCAAACAGAGTCATTGATTATTGATAAGCCTTACCTTGACTCCCTGAAAGCCAGCATATCCTTGAGAGTCTTTTACTCTGTCGGGTAAGTCTTGTGAAAGTACACTTCGTACTTAGGGCTTTGTCCCATGTTGTTTTTGGTGAAGAAGCAGCAAACTTTTGTTGCTTTTGTTCCAAGGTGGTACCGAAAGAAGAGAATCAAGACTAAAGCTGTGGGAGAAAAGGCCCTTCGTTAAAAACATTTACTGTTTATTTGGGAGGGGTTTTTGCCTCCCATGTTATGTAATAATAATACTCTGCACTCATATATTTTGTTCTGGTCTGTAACTATATAACTCCGTCTTACTTTTCAATAAAGTAAGTTATTGTAACTGCTTCCGCACTTTCGTATCTCCGATGAATTGTAATGTCTGCGTGACTGGTGAAACGCTCTTGGGAAAGGTAAGGAATTCAGATACCGAACTTGTCAAGTGATCAGGTGCACCTGCAGGGTTGTCTGAGGTCCGTTGGACAAGGACAACTGTAGGTGGGCCTAATGACTTGGGAGGTTCTGTCACAGGGAGAAGTCAGGGCACGCGTTGGCTAGGGTTTAGGTAGTTGGGCCCCTAGTGGGCCTTAGGGTTAGGGAGATTTTTTTTTAATTTCGAAGTGCACTTTTAAATAAGTCAAAAATTCATAATTCATAATAATTAAACCAAAACCATTTATAAATAAAATATTTATTTTTAGACTAATAATTATTATATTATTTAATTATTATATTATTTACTAGGATTTTCCTTTAAAAGAATTGCTATTAAATATCCATAAATCAACCATGCGCAATCAAAAAGAAATTATTCAACATGCAAATAAATAACAAACACTTTAAATCAAAATTTATTACCCTAATTACCATAATAACTAAATTCATTAATTTTAGTTGATGGTTTTTTAATAATGTTACAAACCTACCCCTCTTAAAAGAATCTCGTCCTCGAGATTAAGAAACTTCCGAGAATAACTAAGGGAATTCTGCTCTGAGTTCATCTTCTCTTTCCCAAGTGGCCTCATCTTCCGAATGATGACTCCACTGAACCTTGCACATGTTAGTGACTTTACTCCGTGTAATTCTGCGAGATGTTTCCAGAATTCTGACTGGGTACTCCGAATAAGTCAAATCCTCATTAACATTCAGTTCTTCCATGGGTAACTGCTCCTCTGGTACTCTTAAGCACTTCTTAAGTTGTGACACATGAAATATGTCATGCACATCCGATAAACTATCAGGTAGCTCTAACTGGTACGCTACTTCACCTTTTCTCTCCAAAATCTTGAATGGGCCAATATAGCGAGGAGATAATTTTCCTTTAACCTTAAATCTTTTCATTCCTCTCATCGGTGAAACTTTAAGGTATACGAAGTCTCCTACTTTGAATATCAATTCTCTTCTCCTATTTTCAGCATAGCTTTTCTGTCTTGAGTGTGTTGTCTTCAAATTCTCTCTCATAATCTGCACTTGCTTTTCTGCTTCTTGGAGAATTTCTGGACCAAATACTTGACTTTCTCCGGTCTGATTCCAATAAAGCGGTGTTCTACACTTTCGTCCATAAAGTGCTTCAAATGGGACCATTTTTAGATTTGCTTGATAACTATTGTTATACGAGAATTCTGCATAAGGCAAACTTTTATCCCAGCTTCTACCATGCTTTAGAGCGCAAGCTCTTAGCATATCTTCCAACACTTTGTTTGTCCTTTCTGTTTGCCCATCCGTTTGCGGATGAGAAGCTGAACTAAAGTTTAGCTTGGTATCCATGGACTCATGTAGTCGTTTCCAAAAGCGCGAGGTAAACTGGGTTCCTCGATCTGATACGATCTTCTTCGGCACTCCATGTAGACAAACAATCCTTGACATGTATAACTCTGCTAACTGGGCTCCCGAGTAAGTTGTCTTCACAGGTATAAAGTGTGCCACTTTAGTCAACCTGTCTACTATGACCCATATTGAATCATAGCCATCTCGAGTACGGGGTAGTCCAACTATGACATCCATACCATTTTCCTCCCATTTCCATTCCGGTACCTTGTGAGGTTGTAGCAATCCTGCTGGTCTTTGGTGTTCGACTTTAACTCGCTGACACATGTCGCACAATGCAACATGCGTAGCAACATATCTTTTCAAACCGTACCACCAATACTTTTCCTTTAGATCCTGGTACATCTTTGTACTCCCAGGGTGAATAGAGTAGGCTGAATCATGAGCTTCTCTCAAAATAAGTTGGCGTAGGTGTTCGATTTCTGGTACACATATTCTCTTCTTAAACCATAATATGCCTTGATCATCTTCCGTGAAATCTGGGGCTTTTCCCAAACCAATCAAAGTTTTAATTTCCTTAATTTTCTCATTGGATTCTTGTCCTTTACGAATCTCTTCTTCCAAAGTAGATTCAACTTCCACAACCGTTGCTTCCATATTATTGAGCATACCAAGGTTGAGTTGCTCCATTTCCCAGCACAACTCTTGTGACATCAAATGAGTAGTGATGTTGTTCACTTGACCCTTACGGCTCAAAGCATCAGCCACTACATTTGCCTTTCCTGGGTGATATTGTATTTCCAAATCGTAGTCCTTGATCAACTCAAGCCACCTTCTCTATCTTAGGTTGAGTTCTTTCTGAGTGAATATATATTTCAAGCTTTTGTGATCCGTGAAGATTTTGCACTTGTTTCCGATCATATAGTGTCTCCAAATCTTCAAAGCATGCACTACGACAACTAGTTCCAAATCATGTGTAGGGTAATTCTTCTCATGCTTCCTCAACTGTCTTGAAGCATAGGCTATTACTTTTCCTTCTTGCATTAGTACACATCCAAGTCCAAGGTGTGATGCATCGCAATACACATCAAATCCCTTGTGAATGTCTGGCATTACCAATATTGGTGCAGTGGTTAACCTTTTCTTGAGTTCTTCAAAACAATTCTGGCATGCTTCATCCCATTTAAACTCTTTACCTTTCTCCAGTAGAGAGGTAAGAGGCTTCATTAACTTGGAAAAACCTTCAATAAATCTTCTGTAGTATCCTGCCAATCCAAGAAAACTTATGATCTTGGACGCATCCTTTGGTTGCTTCCAATTTAGTATCTCACTTATCTTTCCTGGGTCCACTTTAATTCCACCATCAGTAACAATATGTCCTAAAAAAGCAACTTCCTTCAACCAAAAATCACATTTCGAGAACTTTGCATACAATTGGTTGTCACCAAGCTTTTGTAGGACTAGCCTTAGATGATCTTCATGTGTTTCTTCATTCGAAGAATATATCAGTATGTCGTCAATGAATACGACCACAAACTGATCCAGATATTCCATGAATACTTTATCCATCAAGTTCATAAAGTATGTCGGTGCATTAGTTAGTCCGAATGACATGACCAAAAACTCATATAATCCATATCTCGTGGTGAAGTCTGTCTTGGGTACATCTTCAGCTCGAATCTTTAACTGATGATATCCCAATCTCAGATCTATCTTCGAGAATATCTTTGCTCCCTTCATTTGATCAAATAAATCTTCAATTCGAGGTAATGGGAATTTATTCTTGATGGTTACTTCATTCAAACTTCTATAATCAACACACAATCTCCTCGAACCATCCTTCTTGCTCACAAATAGAACTGGGGCTCCCCAAGGGGATGAACTTGGGCGAATGAAACCTTTTTCTAGTAATTCTTCTATTTGTTTCTTCAGTTCTACTAAATCTTTGACATCCATTATATAAGGTGTTTTTGAGATAGGTGCAGTTCCAGGTAATAATTCAATAGAAAACTCTATATCACGGTCAGGTGGCATACCTGGTAATTCCTCTGAAAATACATTTGGGTATTCACACACTACCTTGATATTTTCCAAGGGCTTTTCTTCCAAGTGATTTATCACTGTCTTCCCTTTTGCATTTGTTGACATGTCTGTGCTAACTTGGATTCTTTTGCCTTGCGGACTTGTCAACGTAATTGTTCCGTTGGCACACTGTATCACTCCATCACAACTTTTCAACCAGTCGCATCCAAGAATCACATCAATACCGTTGGATCCTAGGACCACTAGGTTGACTGAAAAGTCTATTCCTTGAATCTTGAGATTAACATGGAGGCATGAGTGTGTGGCCTTCATGTCACCTCCTGGTGAGCGAATGTGTAACATCTTCTTAAGGGGGTACTTTGGTATGTTATGTTTTTCCATGAATGACTCAGTTATAAATGAATGTGATGCTCCAGAGTCAAATAAAACTGATCCAGGTATGGAGTTAACAAGGAACATACCATACACCACGTCGGCATCCTCAGGCATAGTCTCTGCTGTCACATGGTTGACTCTTCCTCTACTCTGGTTCTGTGGAGTCTTGTTCTGTGCAGATCCACGAGCAAGGGTGTTCTGGTCATTCCTCTGATTGTTGCTCTTCTGAGGTGTCTGCTGGTTGTGCCTATGGCAGTTGTTAGCATAATGGCCAAGCTCACCACACTTGAAACAACCATTGGGTTGTACTAGTGCATTGTTGCTTTTGGCCTACGTGTTCACAATGCCACCTTGACGATTCTGTGAACTCCCACCAGACCTTTGGTTGGTCTGAGAGTTGTTCCTCTGCCGGTTCTGACTTTGATTACTCCTCTGGCCTTGTTGTCCAGAGCGTTGCACTTGATAATTGTTTCCACCCTGATTTCCAGAGCAGAACTGAGAACCTTGAGCGTTGTTCGGGTGGGTGTTCCTGTTGGACTGACCTTGGAACTTCCTTTTATGGTCAGACAATTCTTTTCTTTTACTTTCAAGGCCAATTGCCTTGTTCAACAGAGTCTAGAGGTTGGGGAAGGTATGACTATGTAGTTGATAGTTCAGAGGTCCGATCAATCCTTCCAAGAAACGCTCTTAGCGCTTCTCATCCGTATCCACTTCTTCCGGTGCGTAGCGTGAAAGCTGGGTGAAGCGATCACGGTACTCACTGACAGTCATATTCCCTTGAGTAAGGGAAAGGAACTCTTTCTTCTTCAGCTTCATGATTCCTAAGGTAATATGATGAGCGCGGAAGTTCACTTGGAACTCTTGCCAGGTTATAGTATCTGCATTGGGGTGTGCCGCTGTGAAGGCATCCCACCAATCGGACGACGAACCCTCGAGTCTTCCCGAGGCATACAAGACCTTATCCCGGTCATTGCACTGGGTGATATCCAACTTTTTTCCAATGACCTTGAGCCAGTCATCGACATCCAAAGGATCAATCGCATGAGAGAACGTTGGCGGGTGATGGCTCATAAAATCCCGGTGCTTATCTCTAGCCGGGGGTGCATACTGCTGTTGCTGTTGGTGTTGCTGATTCTGCTGATTTTGCTCAATCTGCAGAACAGATGCAGTGAGACCCTGCAGAAGCTGCATCTGGGCGGCGATGAACTGTTCCATGTTGGGGTTCGGTGGTGGTGGTATTTGTTGACCACGCCGATTCCTGTTGTTGTTGGGTCCTTGGCGAGAGTTCACCATCTGATTGGTTAGAAAGTGAACTCTTAGAAGAGTGATGAGTAGAAAAATTTCTAGAGGGGAATATCTTAAGTTTATGGTTTTTTATATGCTCTTATGGCCATAATTCCATAAAACCATTGCACTCAAACAAAAATCCAACTCAAACATATCAACCAACACCATCACATGGTTGTTATTATTATAAAGATAACTTTAAAAGAGTACTCATCGTCTGACGTGAGAACTAACTTATTACATCATAACTTAAAAATTTAAAGTAGCCTAGTGATGGATCCGGGCTCCCCATAGCGAAGCCTCTTGCGGGGAGGAGACAATGCCATGGCGGGGACCTGAGCTTCAAGCGGATCCCGTCCTTGAAGTTGGGCTTCTAGGGCTGCAATCCTGGCATGGGCATCCTCCAGCTCCAAGTGCATCCTAGAGAGATCCAGGGTGGCACTGTCCAGGTTGGTGTTGAGTCCGGCCACTACACCAGCTAGGGTGTTGAGGCGATCCTCACCAGCTTCACCTGGAACGATGCTGGTCTGACTTCCTCCACTCAGACGCAGAGGGAGATGCCTGAACTTCGTGTGCAGCTGTTGCCGATAGGTGTGGCTGAGAGACCACAGGGTCCGTCTGGCAGCATCGCTGACCAAAGCAACGTAGGTGGATAGCGGCGTTAGGGACTCATGAGCAGACAGAGTCCTGAATCCCCTATCCCCTGCATCCATCACCCTGACGTGGATGCGAATGATGTAGTAGCAAGCCCAGGGAGGCTCGCTCACTCACCTTGTTTCGTACAGGGGGCAGACGTAGGTTCCTAACGCACGCATCACTTCTTGCAGCAGGTTGGGGAAGTGCCCTGTCTCGAACATCGATGTGTAATGTTTGGTAACAGGACCAAACCCCATGAAGTAGTCCTGTTGGGCGTAGTTTGGCTTCCTCGTTGACTTGTTCCTCTTCGTCCTTGTTGTCGTCGTCATCCTCATCATCGTCGTTTGGGTCGTCGCCTCCGGGTGTAGGAGCTTGAACGGCTGGTGCAAGCGGTGCCGAGTTCGATGACCTAGCTGCGAAGGCTAGTGACTCTGCCAACGGGGTGGACGTCGGCAGCTGTTCCTCCGAGCTATCGTCCAGGATGACTCCATTCTCCACTCGAATATGAGAGAGATCCACCAGAACTTCCTCGACTACCACTGGGTAGACAGGGATTTGCTATGGCGGAGGGGCGTAGCTGGTGTTAACCCGGGTGGTTTGAAGGGTACGAACCATCTACAAGAGAAAGTGTCAACTCAGTTGAATTTTAAAGTGGTAAGGCTGATAAAATAATTTTATAAAAATGAAATTAGCAAGTTTTGAACAAACTAGGCTTTCCATTTCTAACTAATCTAACGACCTAGGGTCAGCATAGCTTTGATACCACTTCTGTCACACCCGGTTCCAGGGGCAAAACCGAGCCCATAGCATTTGTGTGCCAAGATCCATTTCCACACATATGTTGACGTCACAAGTGTAATATATCAAAAGACAATGCAATAAAGGCGTAAAGAGAGTAGAATACTTTATTACATCATCTGAATCATTGTATCTTTAACAAGTATCACATCAAAGTAAGGCGAAATTAAATAACATGGGCAATCTCCCACAAGAAGATGACCGGCACATCGTTAGACTTAGAATTCATCGTCGAAATCTCCATCAAAGTCTCCAGCATCACCCTATAATCAAAATATTAGCAAGGGTGAGATCACTTATGGTCGGGGCTCAGCAAGTGGGGGAAAAATTAATGCAGGTTTAACAAGGTGAGGCTAAGGTTGAGTAGTAAGCATTTTAGTTGGTCAACATTTTATTAACAACACCTGTCTTACTAATAAGTGTGAATCCCAAGTATCCCATTTAAACAAAGGAATAAGAGTATATCAAAAACACTTAAGTGAAACCACTTAAGCAAACCATTGGCAGATCATCGGATCTCGATTTATTGTCCATCTTTAAGTTCAATTATCATGTGAGGAGTCCACACTGCTCATAACCGGGAGCACGACTGATATATCAGTTTTACACTCTACAGAGGTGGTACAACTTTACCCACAAGCCATGTATCCCATCTAGCCTGGGTTGATCGGACCCATAAACACTACCAAGGTGAATGGCTAGGGATCTATTATGAGGCTTTCACAAAATACACTTAATACGAAGCAACCCGCTAAGGTTTCCAAAGTCGGTGTGGAGGCCCTCTGGGTGAGGTACCTTAGCCAAAATACGTCCTCATGTTAACGTGAGCTGCCACCACTGCCGCTCCCCTCTTGCCCATATTTCAGGTAAGGTTGCTAGGCACTAAGCATATAAAGCTAATTACCAAAGCTAGAGCCATGATAGCACTCGTGGTTGCACTGTTATCCTAGGTGGTCACTCCATGTTCCAATTAATATAAAATAATATTGTTTTAACCATCGGGTTAACATCATAATGCCAATTTCAATTTCGGAACATTAATATCAAAGAATGAGTGACATCAAAATTATTAAGTTGAGCGGTAGCACAAATTTGCAAAGCATAATATTTTCCTAGGGTAATCAAGGAATACAGTTGGTAAATCTAGGAAATCCTTAATTAGGTAAATCCCATCGAATTATGCAATATATCCAAAAAGTAAACTTTATTATATGCATTAAATAGGTACAAATAGAATATGCAGAGGGAGAATCCACTTGCCTTTCTCAAAAGTGTCCTGCGGGTCGCCCTCGAACGTGCTAGGCTCGTCTACCTCACAGTCCACTTCTAGCATCGATTTGCGTATCGCAAGAATATGTACGCCAAATAAATAAACATACAACAGTACGGGGTAATCATTTACCATTACATTCACATTAACACATCGCACTTATCACACACATAAATACGTCTTAGCGCGTAAATACGTTTTAATTCAATTATGACTATTATTGCGAGTCATAAATGGTGAACTTATGAGTAGATGCTATAAATATAGTTTTAACTAGTATTAATATGTATTAAGATCATCAATGAAAATAAATGGTAATTAATGTCTTTAATACTAATAACTAGACTAATAGATTTTATTCTTTTTATTTCTAACTTGAATTATTGAGTATAGCTAAAAATAAATCTATTAACATTAATATTCTAAAAATCAATATAAATCACTAATTGGACGTTTTATAACATAAGCGGGGTTATTTTGACATAAACAAGTATTTTACTAACTCTAAGAATTTAAGTGCTATACTCGCGAACACGTTTATTTTGGCTAGTAAAAATCTATTTTCCATACTACTAGTGGTATTTTCTCCTTTCTTTCTAAAAGAAAATATTAATAAAATAATCGGAGATAAATCATCTAAAATCCTATATTGTTTATATGACATGAATTCTATATCATTTACTAAATCCATTAAAATGAACCTACGATTATAATTCTCCAAATAATTTCCAAAGTTCATTGTAACCAAAATTAACTACAAAATTTCCTATCTAGTGTTTTTATCACCAACGTGTGACTACTAAATTTTTGTCATATTTCTCTCTAATCTAAAAATCATCGCATCGACTATCATGAATAATCACGATGCACTACTAATCGCATATATCTACCAAAAATTCCATAGCGCACATACGTATGAATTTCGGACCACACATGTTCATATTACAACAAAATAAATATACAATTCATGAATTGAATCAAAAGAATTTCGAAAATACACAAATTAATTTTGGGTTGTCTTCAACCTTGGGTTCTCGCTTGCGCAGGGAAATGGAGATAGCTCGACAAGGGGGTCGGCCGAGCAAGGGAAGCGGGCAGGGGTCCTCGACGTTGGGTGGGCACCGGCGGGGGCGAGCTCTGGTGAACTACGGTGAGCAGTGCGCGTGGTGGCGAGCTCCGGCGACGATGGCAAGCGAGGAGAGCTAGAGAGAGGGGCGAGCTTGGGTAGGGAGGAAGTGAGAGCTCGGCGTCGGATTTATAGGGGCGAAGGGAGAGTGGAAGGGGCGCCAGGGAGGTCATGGGGCGCCGACGGTCTTCAAGGAGGCCTTCAATGGTGAGAGGAGGAATGGGGGAGAAAAACAGATGCATTGAACTCCATAACGCAGGGAGAATAACAGTCGCGAGGGACTTCGGCTGGATGCGCAGGGCACGACGCTTGGTGTCGCGGTAGCAGGTGCAGGGGCGAGGGGTCGCGCGGCGTCGGCCGGGTCTTGGCTCGGCGCCATAGAGTGTGTCGTGGTCGGGCTCCTCGGGCGCGGGGTCGTGGCGTGCGTGCAGGGTGGCTCGGTCGCGGGTCGCGAGTGCGCCTGGGTGCGCAGAAGCGGCTACGCTCCTAGCGGCTGCGGGCTTCCTGGTGCGCGCGGTCGGGACAGAGAGGAGCGAGGGAGGGAGGAGAGAGAATATGAGAGGGAGAGGGAAGCACAAGGGCGGCGGCATCTTGGGCAGGGAGAAGCTAGGGCGCGCGCTGGCTAGGGTTTTGGTAGTTGGGCCCCTAGTGGGCCTTAGGGTTAGGGAGGTTTTTTTTAATTTCGAAGTGCACTTTTAAATAACTCAAAAATTCATAATAATTAAACCAAAACCATTTATAAATAAAATATTTATTTTTAGACTAATAATTATTATATTATTTACTAGGATTTTCCTTTAAAAAGAATTGCTATTAAATATCCATAAATCAACCATGCGCAATCAAAAAGAAATTATTCAACATGCAAATAAATAACAAACACTTTAAATCAAAATTTATTACCCTAATTACCATAATAACTAAATTCAATAATTTTAGTTGATGGTTTTTTTATAGTGTTACAATTTGATGCATTAACAATTTTCTTTTGAGGCATTTTGATATGAGTTGAATGCCTAGAGCTAGAAGCCTCATTACTCTACATATAAGCATGATGAGAGACAATATGAGATTTTCTAGCATGAATTTTCCTAATTTTGTGCTTAGGATATAAGCTGTAACCCTCTATATCATGAACCATGGGAGCCTTACCCTTAACAAAATTAGATAGTCTGTTCTTGGGGGCATTAAGTTTGGTGTTGCTTTGGCTCCCTTGATGGAAGCCAATGCAATCCTTAATGCCAGGGCGTCTCCCATTATAAAGCATGTTACGAGCAAATTTATTTTTTTTCATTTTCTAACTCATGCTCGACAATTTTAGCATTTAAGTTTGCTATTTTGTGCTTTAATCATTGCAAGGTGATCATCTATAGCATCAATATTAACATCTTTACATCTATAACAAATAGTGACATGCTCAATAGTAGATGTAGAAACATTGCAAGCATTCAATTCTTCTATCTTAGCATTTAAACTAGCATTTTCATTTCTAAGACAGGAAATTGAATCATTGCAAACATTAAGCTCTTTAGACAGGTTTTACATTTTTCTACTTCAAGATCATAAGCATTTTTCAACTTAACAATTTTTTTATTTTCCTTAGTGAGTAAGTCCTCTTGCCATTCCAAGAGATCATCCTTCTCGTTAATGGTTTCCATTAATTCATTTATCTTTTTCTTTTGATCCTTGGTAAGGTTTGCAAAAAGAGAGGTTAAATCATCATTATCATCACTAGACCTACCCTCATCATCGGAAGTAGTGTATTTCGGGGTATCTATAGAATGTCCCTTCTTCTTCTTCTTGCTCTCCTTAGCCATGAGGCACTTGTGGCCGAAGTTGGGGGAAGAGAAGGCCTTTGTTGATGACGATGTTGGCGGCGTCCTCGTCGGAGGAGCTCTCATCGGAGTCCCATTCCTACCCCATGTGCGCCTCGCCGCTCTTCTTCTTGTAGTATCTTTTCTTCTCTATCTTCTTCTTCCCTTTCTTATCGTCGTCCCTGTCACTGTCACTTGTATATGGACATTTTGCAATGAAGTGACCAAACTTACCACACTTATAGCACACCCTCTTGGAATGGGGCTTGTAGTCCTTCTCCTTTCTTTGTTTGAGGATTTGTCGAAAGCCCTTAATGATAAGAGCCATCTCCTCATTGTCAAGCTTGGAGGTGTCGATTCGGAGTCTACTTGGTGTAGACTCTTCCTTCTTTTCTTCCGTTGCTTTGAATGCAACGGGTTGCACCTAAGGTGTGGAGGTGGCGCCTTGCTCCAAGTTGAAATTGTGTTTGGAGTCTTTGATCATAAGTTAAAAGCTCACAAACTTGCCAATGACTTCCTAGGGAGACATCTGTTTATATCTATGATCTCCACAGATTAGTTTCACTTGAGTGGGATTACGAAAAACAAGAGATCTAAGAATAACCTTGAACATTTCATGGTCATCCCACTTCGTACTCCCGAGGTTGTGCACTTGGTTGACCATCATTTTGAGCCGGTTATACATTGCTTGTGGCTCCTTTCCTTTGTTGAGGATGAATCGACTGAGCTCTCCCTCGATCGTCTCGCGCTTGGTGATTTTGGTGACCTCATCCCCTTCATGCGCCGTTTTGAGGACATCCTAAATTTCTTTAGCATTTTTCAACCCTTGCACCTTATTATACTCCTCTCGACACAAGGAGGCAAGGAGTATAGAAGTTGCTTGGGAATTAAAATGCCTTATTTGGGTGGCCTCATCAGAGTCATAGTCCTTGTCGCCTACCTGTGGTGCCTGCTCTCCAAACTCAACAATATCCCATATGCTTTCGTGGAGTGAGGTTAGATGGTGCCTCATTTTATCACTCCACATGCAATAGTCTTCACCATCAAAATATGGTGGTTTGCCTAGGGGTACAAAAAGTAAAGGAGTGTGTTTACGAATGCGAGGGTAGCGTAGAGGCATCTTACTATACTTCTTGCGCTCTTGGCGCTTCGAAGTTGTAGACTCAGCGTCGGATGTGGACGGTGACGAAGAGTCGGTCTCGTAGTAGACCACCTTCTTCATTTTCTTTTTCTTCTTGTCACCCTTCCTATGTGACTTGATGGAGGAAGCAGATTCCTCCCTGTGCTTGTCGCTGGTCTCCTTTGATGGGGTTTGTTCATCATTCTTCCTTCCCAAGGCTTCAGGCTTTTCGCCGGTGACTATCTCCCTATTGGTGTGTTCTCCCAACATCACTTCGAGTTGTTAGACTCTAATCAAGAACCGAGCTCTGATACCAATTGAAAGTCACATAGAGAGGGTGAATAGGCGAAACCTGAAATTTACAAACTTTAAACACGCTCTATGCCCGGGGTTAGGGTTAGGAATAAATTCGGAGTGTGGAAGATTGTTTCTCTTGCTATGAGTTTCTCAATCAATGCGGATAACCTTGGGAGCAAACTCAAATCGATATCAGCAAAGGAACTTTACAGAGAGAGGAGAGGGTATAAACAAATCGAGTAGAGATCAACACAAAGGAACACTGCGATTTGTTTACCGAGGTTCGTGAAAGTCGCCTAGAGGGGGGTGAATAGTCAAAACCTGAAATTTATAAACTTAAACACACACTAAGGTCATGGTTAGAGTTAGAATTAAATTCGAGTGCGGAAGATTGTTTCTCTTGCTAAGAGTTGCTCAATTGATGCGGATGACGTTTGGGAGCAAACTCAAATCAATGTTAGCAAGGAAACTTTAGAGAGAGGAAAGAGGACAAACAAATCAAGTGAAGATCAATGCAAGTGAAGACGGTGATTTGTTTTAACGAGGTTCAGTTCCAAAGAACCTAGTCCCCATTGAGGAGGCCACAAAGGCCGGGTCTATTTCAACCCTTTTCCTCTCTCAAACGGTCACTTAGACCGGATGAGATTTCTCCTTAATCACTTGGGTCACTAAGACCCCACAAGGATCACCACACACTTAGGTGTCTCTTGCTAGCTTTACAAAGCACTTAGAGAAATAAGAATGGGATGGAGAAAGCAATCCAAGCAACAAGAGCAACAAATGAACAAAAAAACTCTCTCTCTCTCTCTCTCTCAAGTCACTAAGTGGTTGAGTTGATTTTGAGACTTGGAGAGGATTTGATCTTTGGATTGTGTCTTGGAGTGAATGCTATTGCTCTTGTATTGAATAGGAACTTCAGAAAACTTGTATGCCAATAAAGGAGGTGGTTGGGGTATTTATAGCTTTCAAGCACTTCCTAGCCGTTGGCTGAGTCTGCTGGCGATGGGCACACCGGACAGTCTGGTGGTGCACCAGATAGGCACTGTTCACTGTCTGGTGCGTGTCACGTCAGCACACCCGTTGGGGTTTGGAGCGACTTGACTGTTGGAACCCTTGTCCTATAGTTGCACCGGACAGTCTGGTGCGCTCTAACTTCTCTGCTCTGAACTCTGACGCGCACTATTCACTTTGCAGTCGACCGTTGGCGACAGGTTACCGTTGCTCCGTTGGCTCACCGGACATGTCCGATGAATTATAGCGGAGCATGACTTGGAAATTCCCAAGAGTGGCCTGTTTTCTTTGGCGCGGGCGTAGTGCACCCGGCACTGTCCGGTGCGCCATTGGCAGCACACTCTCAAGTCATTTGCTCCAAATCTATTTGAGGCCCCAACTTAATTTCTTTCTTGGTTTGTGTTGAACCTTATGCACCTGATATAACTGACATCTAGGCAAACTAGTTAGTCCACGTGGTTTGTGATAGACATCTACCACCAAAATCGATTATAGGAAATGATTAAACTCATTTCCCTTACAATCTCCCCCTTTTTGGTGATTGATGCCAACACAAACCAAAGCAAATATAAAGTGTAAAACTGTAACTAGTTTGCAATTATAATTGTCGTGCATAGGTTACTTAGAATTAAACCAATTGAAAGACTTTGTACATATGTCTAAGAATAAATGTGATTGCTTTCTTCTATTTAACATTTTGGACCACATTTGCACCACTTACTTATTTTTGCAAATATTTTGGAAAAACCTTTTCAAATTCTTTTGCAAATAGCCAAAGGTATAAGAATATGATTTCAAGAAGCATTCTCAAGATTTGAAATTCCTCCCCATGTTTCAAATGCTTTTCCTTTGACTAAATAAAAGCTCCCCCTGAAGAAATTCTCCCCTTAGCTTTCAAGAGGGTTTTTGAAATGAGTTTCCCTTTTTGAAATAGACACCAAATGAAATTTGTACCAATTGAAATTTTTATACTAACTTAAAATTTTGAAACCAAATGAGATACCAATTGAAAATTAACTCATATCAATTGAAATAAACATTAGTGAAGTAATTTCTTCCTTTATTTTTCAAAAATTTTGAAATGGTGGTGCGGTCCTTTTGCTTTAGGCTTAATACTTTCTTCCCCTTTGGCATTAATCGCCAAAAATGGTAAAAGTCACCTAGAGGGGGGATGAATAGGCGAAACCTGAAATTTATAACATTAAGCACGCACTAAGGTTGGGGGTTAGCGTTAGAATTAAATTCAAGTCGGAAAGAGAGGGGAAAACAAATCAACAAGAATTAAGGCGAATAAACACGGTGATTTGTTTTACTGAGGTTCGGTTCCAAAGAACCTAGTACCCATTGAGGAGGTCACAAAGACTGGGTCTATTTCAACCCTTTCCCTCTCTCAAACGGTCACTTAGACCGAGTGAGCCTTCTTCCTTAATCTCACGGGTCACTAAGACCCCGCAAGGACCACCACACACTTGGTGTCTCTTGCCTCGCTTACAAAGCACTTGAGAATAAGAATAGGAAAAGAAGAAAGGGAATACAAGCGACAAGAGCACAAATGAACACAAAAATCTCTCTCTCACAAGCCACTAAGTGTTTGGAATGAATTTGGGACTTGGAGGGGATTTGATCTTTTGTATTGTGTCTTGGAATGAATGCTAGAGCTCTTGTATTGAATGTGATCTTCAGAAAACTTGGATGCAAAGGTTGTGGTGGTTGGGGGGTATTTATAGCCCCCAACCACTTTGGTAGCCGTTGGGGAGGATGCTGGCGATGGGCGCACCGGATAGTCCGGTGCGCCACCGGACAGACACTGTTCAGTGTCTGGTGCGCCGCCACGTCACCCAACCGTTAGGGTTCAGAGCCGAGTCGACCGTTGGAGCTTTGTCCTCTTGCGGCACCGGACAGTCCGTTGCCCCTCTGACTTCTACTGCGGTACTGTGCTGCACTATTCATTCGTCAGAGTCGACCGTTGCGTGCAGATAGCCGTTGCTCCGCTGGCTCACCGAACAGTCCGGTGGCACACCGGACAGTCCGGTGAATTATAGCGGAGCATGCCTTCGTTTTCCCGAGAGTGGCTGGTTGATACCTGTACGGTCCTGGGGCACCGGACACAGTCCGGTGGCACACCGGACAGTCCGGTGCGCCAATTCTCATCACACTCAAGTCCTTTGCTCCGTTTCAAATTGAGTCCCTAACTTGAATCTTTTATTGGTTTGTGTTGAACCTTATGCACCTGTAATACATGAATTCTAGGACAAACTAGTTAGTCCATGTGTTTGTGTTAACTATCAACCACCAAAATTAATTATAGGAAAAGGTTAACCCTATTTCCCTTTCAATCTCCCCCTTTTTAGTGATTGATTCCAACACAAACCAAAGCAAATATAAAGTGCAGAAATGTAATTAGTTTGCATTTAGAATGTGCATAGGTTACTTGGAGTTAAACCAATTGAAAATCTCACTAAGTATGAATGGATTTCTTTTTTCTTTCATTTAACATTTTGGACCATTTTTGCACCACTTGTTTGTTTTTGCAAATCTTTTTGGAAAATCTTTTTCAAAGTCTTTTTTTTTGCAAGTAGTCAAAGGTATAGGAATGATATTGCAAGAAGCATTTTCAAGATTTGAAATTTCTCCCCCTGTTTCAAATGCTTTTCCTTTGACTAAATAAAACTCCCCCTAAATGAAATTCTCCTCTTAACTTTCAAGAGGGTTTTGAGATAGATATCAATTTGAAATTTTGTTTACACCAATCAAGTGAAACAGAGATACCAATTGATATCAAAAACTAATTTGAGAATACATCAATTGAAATAAATACCAATTGAAGAATACCAATTAAAATTACATTTCGAAAAAATTTGAAATGGTGGTGGTGTTGTCCTTTTGCTTTGGGCTTTAACCTTTCTCCCCCTTTGGCATTAATCGCCAAAAGCGGAGACTTTGAGAGCCCTTCTTCATCTTTCTCCCAAATGGTAATATAAATATGAGTGAATGGTCATACCATTGAGAGTTTGTGGAGTTACGACAAAGGATAAATGATATCGTTAGAGTTGAGTGGAAGCCTTGTCTTTGCCGGATACTCAATTTCCCTTTCAATCTAAGACTAAGTATAGAAATATACTTGAAAACACATTAGTATTAGCCTTGGCACAAGAGGAATAAGAAATATGTATTTGTACAAAAATGAAAGAGACATGATCAAAGGTATATAAATGAGCTATGTGTGCAATGTTTCAATCAAAATTCCAAGAATCAAGTATGTTTAGCTCATTCCTAAGTTTTCTAAAGGTTTTCTCATCTAGTGGCTTGGTAAAGATATTGGCTAATTGGTTTTGGGTATTAACATAAGCAATTTTGATATCTCCCTTTTGTTGGTGATCCCTTAGAAAGTGATACCGAATGTCTATGTGTTTAGTGCGGCTATGTTCAACAGGATTATCCGCCATGCGGATTGCACTCTCATTATCACATAGGAGAGGGACTTTGCTCAATTTGTAGCCATAGTCCCTAAGGGTTTGCCTCATCCAAAGTAATTGCTAAAAGGGAAATAGGGTTAACCTTTTCCCAATATTAATTTTGGTGGTTGAATGCCCAACACAAATAATGGACTAACTAGTTTGCTCTAGATTATATGTTCTACAGGTGCATTAAGGTTCAACTCAAACCAATAGAATGATTGAAGTTAGGGTTCAAATACAAAGGAGCAAATAAACTGAGTGTGCCCTGGTCTGGCGCACCGGACTGTCCAGTGTGCCACCGGACAGTGTCCGGTGCACTGGGACCGTACAAGTATGAACCGACCACTCTCGGGTTTCTCAAGGCGCACTCCACTATAAATCACCGGACTGTCCGGTGTGCCATCAGACTGTCCATTGTGCCACCAGACTGTCCAATGTACCAGTGGAATAACGGCTATCCAGCGCAACGGTCGACTGCAACGGATACCCTGTAACGCTACAGTGCGCGGACAGTGCGCGCAGAAGTCAGAGCAATCTTCAGAGGCGCACCGGACAGTGAACAATGCCTGTCCGGTGCGACACCGGACTGTCCGGTGCCACTAGAGAACAAAGCCTCCAACTGTCAGAAGCTCCTGAACCCTAACGGTTGGGTGACGTGGCTGGCACACTGGATAGTGTCCGGTGGCGCACTGGACCGTCCGATGCGCCCATCGACAACAGCCACCCCCAACGGCTTGTTGGTGGTTGAGGGCTATAAATACCCCCCCAACCACCACCACTCCAATCATCCAAGTTTTTTGAGTTTCTCATTCAATACAAGAGCTAGTGCATTCACTCCTAGACACAAATCAAAAGAATCAAAGCCTCTCGAAGTGCCAAATCCACTCCAACCACTTAGTGACTTGAGAGAGAGTTTTGTCCATGTTCTTTTTGCTCTTGCTACTTGGATCACTTTCTTCCTTCCTCATTCTTTTTCCCAAGTGACTTGTAATCAAAGCAAGAGACACCAAGCGTGTGCTGGTCCTTGCAGGGTCTAAGTGACCCGTTTGATTAATGAGAAAGCTCACTCGGTCTAGGTGACCGTTTGAGAGAGGGAAAGGGTTGAAAGAGACCCGGTCTTTGTGATCACCTCAACGGGGACTAGGTTCTTTAGAACCGAACCTCGTAAAACAAATCATCATGTTCATTTGCTGTATTTCTTGGTTGATTTGTTTTCCCCTCTCTTTCGGACTCGGATTCATTTCTAATGCTAACCCCGACTTGTAGTGTGTGTTTAAGTTTATAATTTTCAGATTCCACCTATTCACCCCCCTATAGGCGACTTTCAATTGGTATCAGAACCCGGTGCTTCATTAGAGTCTAACAACTCGAAGCGATGTCGGGAGGATCCGCTAAGAGGGAGATGGAAACCGGCGAGAAGGCCACAAGCCACGGGAAGGCTCCATCAAGGGAGTTCGGCACCAAAGGCAAGGAGGAATCCCCTCCCCATGTCAAGTCGTATCGAAGTGGCGACAAGAAGAAGAAGATGAATAAAGTGGTCTACTGCGAGACCGACTCTTCGTCGCCCTCCACATCCGGCTCCGACGCGGCGTCCGTCACTTCTAAGCGCCATGAGCACAAGAAGTATAGTAAGATGCCACTTCGTTATCCCCGTATTTTCTAAGTGCGATCCTCTACTCTCCGTTCCATTAGGCAAACCACCATATTTTGATGGTGAGGATTATTGTATGTGAGGATTATTTTGTATGAGGGTTACATTTTATATCCTGCTAATTATCCTGAGCACAAGATTAGGAGAATTCATGCTAAGAAATCTCATTCTGTTTCTCACCATGCTTTTATGTATAAGAATGAGGCTTCTAGCTCTAAACAATCAAGTCATGTTAAAATGCCTAAAAAGAAAACTCCTACTGCATCAAATGATCATAATATTTCATTCAAAACTTTTGATGCTTCTTATGTGCTCACTAACAAATCAGGCAAAATAGTTGCTAAATATGTTGGGGGCAAACACAAGGGGTCAAAGACTTGTGTTTGGGTACCCAAGGTGCTTGTTTCTAACGTAAAAGGACCCAAGACTGTTTGGGTACCTAAGAACAAGGCCTAAATTGTTTTGCAGGATTATGCATCCGGGGGCTCAAGCTAGATAATAGATAGCGGATGCACAAACCACATGACAGGGGAGAAAAGAATGTTCTCCTCCTACGAGAAAAACGAAGATCCCTAAAGAACTATCATATTCGGGGATGGAAATCAAGGTTTGGTCAAAGGACTTGGTAAAATTGCTATATCACCTGACCATTCTATTTCTAATGTTTTTCTTGTAGATTCTTTAGATTATAACTTGCTTTCTGTATCTCAATTATGCAAAATGGGCTACAACTGTCTATTTATAGATATAGGTGTTACTATCTTTAGAAGAAGTGATGATTCAGTAGCATTTAAGGGAGTACTAGAGGGTCAACTATACTTAGTTGATTTTAACAAAGCTGAACTCGATACTTGCTTAATTGCTAAGACTAATATGGGTTGGCTCTGGCATCACCAACTAGCCCATGTTGGGATGAAGAATCTCCACAAGCTTCTAAAGGGAGAACATATTTTAGGACTAACAAATGTTCATTTTGAGAAAGACAAGGTTTGTAGCGCATGTCAAGCAGGAAAGCAAGTTGGCACCCATCATCCACACAAGAACATAATAACAACGGACAGGCCACTGGAACTACTCCACATGGATCTATTTGGCCCAATAGCTTACATAAGCATCGACGAGAGTAAGTATTGTCTAGTAATTGTGGATGACTATTCTCGCTTCACTTGGGTATTCTTTTTGCAGGAAAAATCACAAACCCAAGAGACCTTAAAGGGATTCTTGAGACGGGCTCAAAATGAGTTCAGATTAAGAATCAAAAAGATAAGAAGCGACAATGGGACGGAGTTCATGAACTCACTAATTGAAGGCTTTCTTAATAATGAGGGCATCAAGCATGAGTTCTCATCTCCCTACACACCTCAACAAAATGATGTAGTGGAGAGGAAGAATAGAACTCTACTGGACATGGCAAGGACCATGCTTGATGAATACAAGACTCTGGACCGGTTTTGGGCTGAGGCGATTAACACCGCCTGCTACTCCATCAACCGGCTCTACCTTCACTGAATCCTCAAGAAGACATCATACGAACTCCTTACCGGTAAAAAGCCCAATGTTTCATATTTTAGAGTCTTTGGAAGCAAATGTTTTATTCTTGTTAAAAGAGGTAGAAAATCTAAATTTGCTCCTAAGGCTGTAGAAGGCTTTTTACTAGGTTATGACTCAAACACAAGGGCATATAGAGTCTTCAACGAATCCACTGGATTAGTTGAAGTTTCTTATGACATTGTGTTTGATGAGACTAATGGCTCCCAAGTGGAGCAAGTTGATCTTGATGAGCTAGATGATGAAGAGGCTCCATGCGTAGCGCTAAGGAACATGTCCATTAGGGATGTGTGTCCCAAGGAATCCGAAGAGCCCAGTCAAGCACAAGATCAACCATCATCTTCCAATCAAGCATCTCCACCAACTCAAGATGAGGAACGGGCTCAAGATGATGAAAATAAAGATCAAGAGGATGAGCCACCTCAAGAGGAGGACAATGGTCAAGGGGGAGATGATATTGATCAAGACAAGGAAGATGATCAAAAAATTCAGGGTCAAAGACCGCCACACCCAAGAGTCCACCAAGCAATTCAACGAGATCACCCCGTGAACTCCATTCTCGGTGACATTCATAAGGGGGTAACCACTAGATCTCGAGTTGCTCATTTTTGTGAACATTACTCTTTTGTGTCCTCTATTGAGCCATACAGGGTGGAGGATGCACTAAGAGATTCGGATTGGGTGCTGGCTATGCAAGAGGAGCTCAACAACTTCACGAGGAATGAGGTATGGCATTTAGTTCCATGTCCTAATCAAAATGTTGTAGGTACCAAATGGGTATTCCGCAACAAGCAAGATGAGTGTGGCAGAACCGCCCGATTTATTCCAGCTTAAGTGCCCAAGTCACGCCTCAGAGGTCGCAACACATTTACATCGAAATAACACGTCAATCCCTCAGATCTAGTCTGATAAAGCCACTTATCCAGGATCAAATACCACAAGCTCACTCAAAGGTGAGTCATAGAGGAAATACAATAAAACAGGAAACCTCAAATTAAAGTACTAGATTTATTACATAAATTGGAGTTTTTCAAGTAACTAAAGCAAGTTCATAAGATAAATTGCAGCGGATAATCGATATCGTCGAAAGATGAGGAATAGGGCTAGGCCTAGCCCACTACTCCTCCTCGACTGTCCAACCCGGTGGCAGGGTGGTAGGCCAAGTCACACCATCAACCATATCCTAAAGCGTACCTGCAAAAATTAGGCCACAAGCAAGGATGAGTATACTAATACTCAACTAGACTTACCCGGTGTGAGGAGTCTACTCCTCTACTTCTAGACCATACAGTTGTTTGGCTGAGGGGTTTGGTTTGCCAAAGCACTAGCTGAGTCCAAGATTAATCTTTAGCTTTTCCAATTCTAATATCATTACTTTTAGCTAAGTTTGCTCCTTCTAAGCATACATGGTAACAGTGATTTTAATACAATCAACATGTTATCTCATGTAAAACCTCATTTCACTTCTTACTCAATGTAGTACAAGGGGTCAAGCAGTCTCATTAGCTGCGAGAAGCAGACGATTCAAATCGAGTTTTAACCTTGCAAGGTAAACCTAAACACACGACATGTAGGGGCACTCCGTCCCCACACATGTCAACCGTCCCCATCGATTCCCCGTTCGTGGCTAGGGCTCACCGCCTTGGTATACAATGCTCCACTGATGTCACACCCGGTTCCAAGGGGTGGAACCGAGCGCATAGCATATGTGTGCCAGGATCTATTTCCACACATATGTTGACGTCACAAGTGTAATATATCAAAAGAACAATGCATAAAAGCGTAAATAACGATTGTATTAACATATTACACTTCGAACAGACATAATGTCTTAACCTTTATTCATCAAAGTACAATGAACATGGACATCCATCCACAGGAAGATGACCGGGGGTATCACTAGACTAGCATCCATGGAGTTCAGCATCATATCTTCATCTGCAACTTCTGATCAAAATTAAGCAAGGGTGAGCTCACTTATGGTCGGGGCTCAGCAAGTGGGGGAAAACTAATGCAAGGTAACAAGGTGAGGCTAAGGTTGAGCAGTAAGCATTTTAGTTGGTCAACATTTTATTAACAACACATGTCTTACTAATAAGTGTGAATCCCAAGTACTCCCATTAAACAAAGGTATAAGAGTATATCAAAAACACTTAAGTGAAACCACTTAAGCAAAACCATTGGCAGATCATCGGATCTCGATTTATTTCCATCTTCAAGTTCAATTATCATGTGAGGAGTCCAGGCTGCTCATAACCGTGAGCACGGCTGATATATCAGTTTTACACTCTGCAGAGGTGGCGCATCTTTACCCATGAGTCGCGATTCCCTTCTAGCCCGGGTTAGCTAGACCCGTATTCACTTCCGAGGTGAATGGCCAGGGTCTCACTACGAGGCTTCTCCCTAGAGTCCTCATTACGCAAATGCTGGAAATGGTCAACTGCATAAGGTACACCTACCGTAACCAACTTATAGCCCAGACTACAGGGTAAAGCTTTGGGAACTATGCCCGTATCCAATCTGCCTGAGCCGGAACTATAAGAGCTTGCCAGATGCCCCCGTTCCGGTCGACCACGACCAGCACCCAACATAAGACTTCCCTAGTTATTTAGCCAAGACCAGAGCCATGATAGTTCTCATGGTAGCACTGTTTTCCCGGGTGGTCACTCCATGTTCCAATTAATATGCAATAATCTTGTTTAACCATCGGGTTAACAACAATAGAGTAAACTTACCATTTGGAACATTAATATCATAAGCGGGAGTGACTGCATAAAGTTAAGTTGTAGCAATAGCATAGCTACTTGATTAAATTATAATTCCCAGGTTTGATCAAGGAATAAGGTTGGAAAGGTTATCTAAATAGGTAACCCGTCAAATTATGCATATATATCCAAAAGAATAAACTTTATTAAATGTATTATTTGGGATCAAACAGAGTATGCAGAGGGAGAAGTCCACTTGCCTTGCTTATTGAAAACTTGAGGTTCTTCCACGGGTAGGAATAGATCTTGATTCTTAACTACTAGATCAACCACTGAATATCACACAAACAAACAAGAAGAACAAACACCACTCAATAACATACCACATTCACCATACGTAAAGCTTAAAGAAAGCCTAACGAAAAGAGCGTTCGTTTTTCAAAAACATCGCAAGTAATGGCTACAATAAGAGGGTATTCTTTTAAAAAAAATGTGTGATCTATACTTTATAAAACAAGACATGAGCTTAAAAATATCTTAATTAGAATATACAAATATTAGGTTCACCAATTTAAATCTTTTATAAAACGTCATATGTGATATGTCTAAGATTAAGGGTTTATAAGATGATAAAACACGTTATAGCAATATTAAACCTTTTTAATATTTTATAAAAGATATATGTTATATATCCAAGGTTAATGGGCGACTAATCACGTTATAAATTTTTAGAAGCATTATGGAACATATAATTCATTGTTAAACCTATCACTTATGATAAATTAAGATATAAGTCTAAATAGTTTTTATGTGAAAAGATCATTACTATTAAACACATATTTATGGAAAGTTATGGTATGTGCTTTAATGAACTTTTTATGAAAAAGACAATGAACAACAATTATATTTTATTTTTATTAGAAAGTACATGCCCTATATTTTATAAAGAAAGCTATATACAAAACAATATACAAACTAACATTATTATTAAAGAATATGAACACTAATTTCCTTAGTTTATTATTTAGAAAAAACTAAGTGACACATATATAAATAATATGAACTAATTTTGATTAAATGATTTAATTAAGCCTATATAACCAGTTGTAAACAAATATAAATCTAATTAACTAGGTTATGAGAGGATATAATTACTCTATTATTTATCTTTACATTTAGTTTAGAAACATATGACCTAGATATTTAAAATGAATATTATATTCATTAGTATGTTATTAACTATTGTTTTAGTTATAACGACGTGAGCACTTAATTAGGCCATTATATAATTATTAGAAAAGTTATATGACATATTACTTTTAAGTTTATATTTAATACGGCTATTCTTAAATATCTATAACGAACCTTGTTAAATATGATATCTATTAAAAAGGTCATTTTAAACTAGAACAAATTATCTATTTCATTAGTAAGAAACCTATATTTAATAACATAACTATCAATTTCTTAAAAAAAATATAAGCGCCTAGTTAAGTTATTTTAACCTTATTATAAATTCTACTATTCTGGTTTTTTTCTCCTTTCTTTTCTAAATAAAATTTATACGTATAACTAAAAATTGTTTATTTAATTCATCTAACATTAATATACTAAGAATTAATTGTAAATTACTAAATGAGACTTTTAATGACATATTTATGGTTATTATGACATAAATAAATCTTACTAATTCTAAGTAATTAAGTGATATACTTATGAATACATTTATTATTAATAGTAAAATCTATATATTTTCGTTCGACAAGAAAATACGTGACTTAATTCCTATTTTAATTTCTAAAATTATACTTATATCAATACTAACCAATTATCGCTCCACACATTAAAACGAAATTAATTATAAACATTTCTAGTATGAAAATTACTAAGTTAGTGAATAGTGACTGTGTTCATTTTTAGAACTATAAACTCATACGCATTTTAAAATATTGTCGCGGGGTTCGATTTTGGTTACACGTATACATCGAAATCTCTAAAATCATACAAGAATCGCCAAGTCGCATAATATTACAACGATAATTCACAAATTCATAAATTAATTTAACACATGATTTAGACAATAAATTAATGGGTTGGGGTTGTCTTCAACCTTGGATTCGCTCATGCGCAGGGATGAACGTCGACGAGCAGGAAGGGTTCAACGGGCAGGGGAACGAGCGCGATCGTCGTGCTGCGCGGATGGAACTCCGGCGAGGTTCCACGGACAGCGGGGCGGATGGCGACGGCGTAGACGAACTCCGGCGACGGTGTGGGCGAGTGGGAGAGAGAGAGAGGGAGCTTGGGGAGGAAGAGAGCTCGGGTAGGGGAGGAGAAGAGAGGAGCTCTGTTGTGGGAGGGAGAAGAGATTTGTCTCCAATTTATAGAGGGAGAGGAGAGGGAGAGTCAACCGGCGTCATCAAGCACCATTAATTGCATTCATCAACAGAGAGAATAATGGGAGAGGAGTAACAGCTCCAATAAAACTCCATTGACGCCGGGACGACGAACGGACGGCGCGGGCTCGGAGTCGTCGGGGTCGGCTCGGGCTGCATGGCTCGGTCGATTGGGCGCGGTATATGCTTCTGGCGCGTGGGTAGAGGTGTCGGGTCGCCGGTGCGTGAGGCGGCTGGAGCGTCGGGTCCTGCGCAACGGAGCTGCGTGGGGTGGCTGCGGCCGGGCGGGTCGGTTGGGAGCCAAGGGAGGAGAGAGAAGGCGGGTGGAGCGGCACCTGGGTCCGGTCGGGTGGCTGCCTGGGAGGGAGATGCGAGGGGGAGGAGAGAGAGAAGCTAGAGGAGAGAGGAGGGAGAGGGAGAAGGGATGGCGGTGGCTGCATTTTGCGATCAGGGAGAGGCCGACCGAACGACCAACGAATGAGCAAATAGTCAAAGAAGATGAACTTCCTGTGGGGCCCACTAGTAAGTGGAGAAAAAAAGGAGAGGGGGCATACGTGCAAGAGAATAGTAGGCAAGGGAATACTGTCCCGCTAGCCTACTTGGTCGAATGAACATTTTTGTTTTTTTTCTTAATTTTCAAATTTCTTTTTATGGTAACAGAATATATATATATATACTCTAAAAGTTATAATAAATACAAAAATAATAGTTTATAAATAAAATACATAATTTAAGAATAGATTCCATTTAAATAAAACGTGTGTCACAATAAAACAATAAAAGTGAATTTTGCAAATAATTATTTACAAAATGATCAAAATACATGGTTTCCTAAATATATTTATTTTTAACCATTCAATATTATTTTATAAAATGAGATTTTCCTTCATATGATTAAATCAAAAATTGTATTTGCAAATTAATTCAACCAAGATTTATGCTCCAGCATGAATGCTTCAAACACTTGATTAAATTTTATCTATTCAAGAAATTCTTCAAATTATATATATCAAGGTTTTCCTTATTTAAAAAAAATAAATATTTTCCTTTTCTACTGAAATTTAATAATTCAAATAGGGTTGTTTGCATTTTCTAGATTTAGGGTGTTACAAAATCTACCCCCTTAAAAAGAATCTCGTCCTCGAGATTAGGGAAGGCTAGCAAAAAAACAATGGTGATATATGGTTACTCCTAGTTTCTTGGTTCACATCAGACTCTTCCAAACTTAAGGTACTTGTTTCTTCATTCCTCAATGTATACTGATCAGGCGTCCTTCATCATCATGCTTATAAAATGGTGGGTCTTCTGAATTATTGCTTAAGTCATGCTTGGCAGCTTTCTTCTCTAGTCGGTCTAGATGCTTCTTGGGGCACTCGCGAATAAGATGTCCTTCGTTTTTGCAGTAGTAGCAAGCACCTCTTGCTTTGAGTTCTTTGCGAGTCAACTTTGCTTGACCAACAAGTGATGAGGGATGATTGGGTGTCTGTATCTCAAATAGTTGAGCCTGATTTGATTCTTCTGTTTGGGTATCCATGTGTTTCGTGGCTTTTGCTTGTGGTTGAGGTGAACTAATCATGTATCCAAACATTTTTCTATTCCTTTTGTTGTTCTTCATTCCATTCATCGAATATCTCGGTGACTCATTTTTCTCGTTCATAGTTGTTAAGGTAGGAATATTGTCGTTGGCATCATTTACTTCATTTCCATTGGAGTTCATCATCTGGTTAGAGAGTAAAAGAGATAGTGAGACAAGATTACATAAGAGGCTTGTACAATATTAAGATAAAGGGTGAACACAACTTTTTGATTTCCAAGATAAGGTTAGTTAAGGAACAAGGATGGTTTCTAGCTTCCTCATATTTCAAGAGTTTACAGGTGTTATATTCCTTAACAAAGATCTTTTGAACTTTATAGATTTCAGAGCATGATATCCAAATCATCTTTCTGATCCAAAAGTATTCTTTGAGTATAAATTGAGAGAAAGACTTGAGCGGGACTTTAGGGCAACTAGAGTAGAGCATCACATTGTTTGCATATAGCACATGACACCACACTTTATTTTCTTTATAAAGAGGCGAAACATAATAGGTGCAAAAGATTCTCCAAATTTATTCATATATCACTTAGCACAATTACAAATCTTGAAAGAGGCAACACTTTGACATTTTTTTCGTGAGACATACTCCTTCTAGCTAAATGATACATTATTCTTCCATGTCAGATGTACCAATCTTCAGGGCTAGAGGTCGATTGTCTTCAACTACTATTCTTTCTCCGGATGGGATTTCCAAACACATGGTTCTCTCAGTATGTTGGATTACTGCCTTAGTTCTTTGTAACCAATTCTTTCCAAGAATCACATCCTTTCTCATTGATTCTATCACTAGGAGATCAGCTGGAAAATCTATCCCGTTGATTTTAACACTTACTTTTGGACATATGTAGTTTACTAACATTTTTCCTTCGGGTGCACTGATGGTCTTGCTCGATCTCAAGGGACACTTAAAGATACCATACTTTGTTGCAAACTGGGCACTGATAAAAGAATGTGTTGTACGAGGATCATACAAGACGGTGGCGATGGTTGTGTGAATGACCAGTGTTCCAAAAATTACTGCATTATCACTTTGAATGGTTCCTATCACTGCATAACTTATCTTTCCATTGGTCTCTTTCCTTTGTTTATTCTTTGTTGATGCATGGGTTTGAGGGTGTTGTCTTTTCTTTTGGACCTTATTGATCTCCACATCCTTCTTAGGACAACCATTAACAAGATGGCCGGTATCACCACAGCCAAAGCAAGCATGACTCGATAAGTTACATGGTGGAGTTGTCTTTACTGCATTGGTAGAAGTTTCTGTGCATTTTTGTTCATATTCCATGTCTGAAGATTGAGATAGCTTCATCTCGGTGGTGATCTGTAGTGAACTCTTCTCAGGACAGTTACGGAAGTAATGACCTTCGCGTCCACATTGATAGTAAGCTTTTCTTGAAGTTATTTCTTGACTTTTTCCATGTTTCCCTTTGTGTTTCTTGGACCTGATGCGATGACAAGGCTGAAACTGTGTGCAAGTAATAGTCCATCCATCAATGTAACACTCATGTGTTTCTTCTTGGGGCTGGGCATCCTTGTGATGTTTCCTTTTCAGAATACTTTGCAATTCATCAACTGACAGTGCATTATGTATGAGAGACTCTGCTATTAGTTGTTCAGGGGGAGACATTTGTCTGTTTATGCCAGAAAATAAAATCCGGTTATTCTCTTTTGTAGTGTCACTTTCGTTTCTACTGATTTGGCGACAAGGAATTCCATAGTACTCACAACAACAACATTTTCCAAGGTCACTTGTCTGTTGGTTTGGTTGTTCATCCTTTAGTGTCTTGAAGGTATGTTCATCAGCTGTTTCATTTATAGTGTTGTTTTGACTTGTCAGCACACCACATTCTTTGCATTTAGTGACATCACTTGTCGTTGACATTCCAAGGACTGACATCTGTATGGGTATGGAAGAATGGAAGGGGCGAAAGGGTTGAGCAAAGACAGATTATAGAAAGCAGAGAAAACCCATCTATCTAAGGTTTTACCTTGCTAACTGATGCCATTGTGGACAAAAGTCACACAATACACCAACAATCATTTCAAAGAAGCAAATCAAACATGAACACAAAGGACAATGAACTCAAGCATACCAGCACAACACAATCCAATTCTACTCATTCGACCAAAACAAAAGGTGAGACAAGGTTTGGAATAAGAAAGATATTATAACATAAAGGAGTTGGGTAAGAGTTATCAAGGGGTTAGACAAGACATATTTGTCGGTGGCCAATAGTGAAATAAGATAATCATGAACTATTAAAGTTAGGATAAATGATACAACCAAGGATATAAAGTGAGTTAAGGAGAAAGCATTATCAAGGAGTAGAGAGCCAAAGGTTTCATACATCAAGGTAGATATTGCGCAAGGGTGGCAATATAATGGCACGAAAGCAAAAGTATAAGAATTCAATAGGGAGAAAGCATTATCAAGGAGAAAAGTAGAGAGGCAAAAGTTTAATATATCAAGGTAGATATTGTCCAAGGATGACAATACAATGGCAAGAAAACAAAAGTATAAGAAGTCAAGAGTTATATAGCAATATTAGGGATTAGAAAACCACTTATAATATAATATAATATCGCCATTACCGATCTAGTCGAAAATCTTAATACTAAAGAACAATCCTATCAACCTAACCAAGAAGTCAAATAATAGATCCAGGGGATCCATAACAAAACTTCTTGCAGAGTGGGGATAAGACAGAGAACAGGGCATTGCTGATAGCTTCGAAAAGGTTTCTTCTGGCAACCTTCGCTTTAAGTTCCGTAATCCTAGCTTGATCATCTTGCAATGCTTCTTATTAGAACCTTCTGATAGACGAAGAATCAGACAAGAAGAGTTGAAGATAAAAGAGACGAGTTTTTGTATAAAGTAAGTTTTTATGGAGACAATTAAGTCAAGTTTTGAACGACTAACTGGGCTTTCCATTTCTAACTAATCTAGCGACCTACGGTCACATTGCTTTGATACCACTTCTGTCACACCCGGTTCCAAGGGGTGGAACCGAGCGCATAGCATATGTGTGCCAGGATCTATTTCCACACATATGTTGACGTCACAAGTGTAATATATCAAAAGAACAATGCATAAAAGCGTAAATAACGATTGTATTAACATATTACACTTCGAACAGACATAATGTCTTAACCTTTATTCATCAAAGTACAATGAACATGGACATCCATCCACAGGAAGATGACCGGGGGTATCACTAGACTAGCATCCATGGAGTTCAGCATCATATCTTCATCTGCAACTTCTGATCAAAATTAAGCAAGGGTGAGCTCACTTATGGTCGGGGCTCAGCAAGTGGGGGAAAACTAATGCAAGGTAACAAGGTGAGGCTAAGGTTGAGCAGTAAGCATTTTAGTTGGTCAACATTTTATTAACAACACATGTCTTACTAATAAGTGTGAATCCCAAGTACTCCCATTAAACAAAGGTATAAGAGTATATCAAAAACACTTAAGTGAAACCACTTAAGCAAAACCATTGGCAGATCATCGGATCTCGATTTATTTCCATCTTCAAGTTCAATTATCATGTGAGGAGTCCAGGCTGCTCATAACCGTGAGCACGGCTGATATATCAGTTTTACACTCTGCAGAGGTGGCGCATCTTTACCCATGAGTCGCGATTCCCTTCTAGCCCGGGTTAGCTAGACCCGTATTCACTTCCGAGGTGAATGGCCAGGGTCTCACTACGAGGCTTCTCCCTAGAGTCCTCATTACGCAAATGCTGGAAATGGTCAACTGCATAAGGTACACCTACCGTAACCAACTTATAGCCCAGACTACAGGGTAAAGCTTTGGGAACTATGCCCGTATCCAATCTGCCTGAGCCGGAACTATAAGAGCTTGCCAGATGCCCCCGTTCCGGTCGACCACGACCAGCACCCAACATAAGACTTCCCTAGTTATTTAGCCAAGACCAGAGCCATGATAGTTCTCATGGTAGCACTGTTTTCCCGGGTGGTCACTCCATGTTCCAATTAATATGCAATAATCTTGTTTAACCATCGGGTTAACAACAATAGAGTAAACTTACCATTTGGAACATTAATATCATAAGCGGGAGTGACTGCATAAAGTTAAGTTGTAGCAATAGCATAGCTACTTGATTAAATTATAATTCCCAGGTTTGATCAAGGAATAAGGTTGGAAAGGTTATCTAAATAGGTAACCCGTCAAATTATGCATATATATCCAAAAGAATAAACTTTATTAAATGTATTATTTGGGATCAAACAGAGTATGCAGAGGGAGAAGTCCACTTGCCTTGCTTATTGAAAACTTGAGGTTCTTCCACGGGTAGGAATAGATCTTGATTCTTAACTACTAGATCAACCACTGAATATCACACAAACAAACAAGAAGAACAAACACCACTCAATAACATACCACATTCACCATACGTAAAGCTTAAAGAAAGCCTAACGAAAAGAGCGTTCGTTTTTCAAAAACATCGCAAGTAATGGCTACAATAAGAGGGTATTCTTTTAAAAAAAATGTGTGATCTATACTTTATAAAACAAGACATGAGCTTAAAAATATCTTAATTAGAATATACAAATATTAGGTTCACCAATTTAAATCTTTTATAAAACGTCATATGTGATATGTCTAAGATTAAGGGTTTATAAGATGATAAAACACGTTATAGCAATATTAAACCTTTTTAATATTTTATAAAAGATATATGTTATATATCCAAGGTTAATGGGCGACTAATCACGTTATAAATTTTTAGAAGCATTATGGAACATATAATTCATTGTTAAACCTATCACTTATGATAAATTAAGATATAAGTCTAAATAGTTTTTATGTGAAAAGATCATTACTATTAAACACATATTTATGGAAAGTTATGGTATGTGCTTTAATGAACTTTTTATGAAAAAGACAATGAACAACAATTATATTTTATTTTTATTAGAAAGTACATGCCCTATATTTTATAAAGAAAGCTATATACAAAACAATATACAAACTAACATTATTATTAAAGAATATGAACACTAATTTCCTTAGTTTATTATTTAGAAAAAACTAAGTGACACATATATAAATAATATGAACTAATTTTGATTAAATGATTTAATTAAGCCTATATAACCAGTTGTAAACAAATATAAATCTAATTAACTAGGTTATGAGAGGATATAATTACTCTATTATTTATCTTTACATTTAGTTTAGAAACATATGACCTAGATATTTAAAATGAATATTATATTCATTAGTATGTTATTAACTATTGTTTTAGTTATAACGATGTGAGCACTTAATTAGGCCATTATATAATTATTAGAAAAGTTATATGACATATTACTTTTAAGTTTATATTTAATACGGCTATTCTTAAATATCTATAACGAACCTTGTTAAATATGATATCTATTAAAAAGGTCATTTTAAACTAGAACAAATTATCTATTTCATTAGTAAGAAACCTATATTTAATAACATAACTATCAATTTCTTAAAAAAAATATAAGCGCCTAGTTAAGTTATTTTAACCTTATTATAAATTCTACTATTCTGGTTTTTTTCTCCTTTCTTTTCTAAATAAAATTTATACGTATAACTAAAAATTGTTTATTTAATTCATCTAACATTAATATACTAAGAATTAATTGTAAATTACTAAATGAGACTTTTAATGACATATTTATGGTTATTATGACATAAATAAATCTTACTAATTCTAAGTAATTAAGTGATATACTTATGAATACATTTATTATTAATAGTAAAATCTATATATTTTCGTTCGACAAGAAAATACGTGACTTAATTCCTATTTTAATTTCTAAAATTATACTTATATCAATACTAACCAATTATCGCTCCACACATTAAAACGAAATTAATTATAAACATTTCTAGTATGAAAATTACTAAGTTAGTGAATAGTGACTGTGTTCATTTTTAGAACTATAAACTCATACGCATTTTAAAATATTGTCGCGGGGTTCGATTTTGGTTACACGTATACATCGAAATCTCTAAAATCATACAAGAATCGCCAAGTCGCATAATATTACAACGATAATTCACAAATTCATAAATTAATTTAACACATGATTTAGACAATAAATTAATGGGTTGGGGTTGTCTTCAACCTTGGATTCGCTCATGCGCAGGGATGAACGTCGACGAGCAGGAAGGGTTCAACGGGCAGGGGAACGAGCGCGATCGTCGTGCTGCGCGGATGGAACTCCGGCGAGGTTCCACGGACAGCGGGGCGGATGGCGACGGCGTAGACGAACTCCGGCGACGGTGTGGGCGAGTGGGAGAGAGAGAGAGGGAGCTTGGGGAGGAAGAGAGCTCGGGTAGGGGAGGAGAAGAGAGGAGCTCTGTTGTGGGAGGGAGAAGAGATTTGTCTCCAATTTATAGAGGGAGAGGAGAGGGAGAGTCAACCGGCGTCATCAAGCACCATTAATTGCATTCATCAACAGAGAGAATAATGGGAGAGGAGTAACAGCTCCAATAAAACTCCATTGACGCCGGGACGACGAACGGACGGCGCGGGCTCGGAGTCGTCGGGGTCGGCTCGGGCTGCATGGCTCGGTCGATTGGGCGCGGTATATGCTTCTGGCGCGTGGGTAGAGGTGTCGGGTCGCCGGTGCGTGAGGCGGCTGGAGCGTCGGGTCCTGCGCAACGGAGCTGCGTGGGGTGGCTGCGGCCGGGCGGGTCGGTTGGGAGCCAAGGGAGGAGAGAGAAGGCGGGTGGAGCGGCACCTGGGTCCGGTCGGGTGGCTGCCTGGGAGGGAGATGCGAGGGGGAGGAGAGAGAGAAGCTAGAGGAGAGAGGAGGGAGAGGGAGAAGGGATGGCGGTGGCTGCATTTTGCGATCAGGGAGAGGCCGACCGAACGACCAACGAATGAGCAAATAGTCAAAGAAGATGAACTTCCTGTGGGGCCCACTAGTAAGTGGAGAAAAAAAGGAGAGGGGGCATACGTGCAAGAGAATAGTAGGCAAGGGAATACTGTCCCGCTAGCCTACTTGGTCGAATGAACATTTTTGTTTTTTTTTCTTAATTTTCAAATTTCTTTTTATGGTAACAGAATATATATATATATATACTCTAAAAGTTATAATAAATACAAAAATAATAGTTTATAAATAAAATACATAATTTAAGAATAGATTCCATTTAAATAAAACGTGTGTCACAATAAAACAATAAAAGTGAATTTTGCAAATAATTATTTACAAAATGATCAAAATACATGGTTTCCTAAATATATTTATTTTTAACCATTCAATATTATTTTATAAAATGAGATTTTCCTTCATATGATTAAATCAAAAATTGTATTTGCAAATTAATTCAACCAAAATTTATGCTCCAGCATGAATGCTTCAAACACTTGATTAAATTTTATCTATTCAAGAAATTCTTCAAATTATATATATCAAGGTTTTCCTTATTTAAAAAAATAAATATTTTCCTTTTCTACTGAAATTTAATAATTCAAATAGGGTTGTTTGCATTTTCTAGATTTAGGGTGTTACAACTGACCCCGGCTGCCGCCGTGCAGTGACCGCACTTGTACCCACCATAGCTAGCATGGGAGACCCAGTCTCAGGACAAGTGAGGAGAAAGGTCTGCGCCCGGCTTCACTCAGGTACTAGGTTTACCGGTTACCATATTTCTCGACATGTGTTTAGTACGTTCAAACGCTTGACTCAGGTATCCACACAATAATCCTTAATTCCTTTTCCTGTCTCATGGACAAGGCATCCTCCCTGGATTCAAGTCCATAGACCATCATAGATCCCATTATCAAGATGAATACAATCAATTCCTTACCTCGCGCGAGTGCTAGAAAATCACTTGTCTTCTACCGAGATCCTAATTAGCAAAGCAACTACTCGACCTAGCGTACTAGTATCCATCTCAAAAAGGAATCCTGAATTCGTGCAACTAAGGGTTTCAAGAAACTCCTACACTTAAGTGCACATTACAAGCCTACAAACATTAAGTGTAGTAAAATAGCATATATAAACGGTTATGCATAAAACATGGGCTTGCCTTCAATTGCTGGGGCTACGGGGAGATCCTCGATGGCAGGCTCGGGAGCTGGCTCATGATCTTCCTCGTGGACAACTCCTTGCTCAGGAATGAGCACGTACTCTCTATCAGCGAGGTTGCAATCTAATGAATGCAAGGGATTAGATATATGCATGGTATGATATAAAATTTTAGCAATTAAAATTGTATGGTGAAAGATTAATTGAAAGAAAATAGAGCTAAGTCTTGCTACTAGAGATTTCTGGGGTATACTTTAGTAAATTAGGGACAAGTTTGATTACTGAATGGTTAGACTATTTTTAGTGTTCCACTAATTTTCCTCTTCATGTCTTTGTGATATTTTAACAAGATTCTAAGCTGCATTTATTGGGGTGAGACTTATTATTCTTTCTAATGTATCTCTTCTTTTCCTTTTCTTTTATGCTTTTAAGGTGGGTTTGAACTACAAGCCAGTTTTATAAATTTCCAAAAATTCTGTACAAATTACAGTGGCTCCTCACTGGTGTATAACTTTGTCTCAAAATTTAGGGCTTAAAAAGTGAGGGGTTCTCTCTGTACAAAATTAACAAATATTAGGGCAGAGGGGGTGCTTTGAACTACAACCTTCCTTTGACAGTAGGTTATTTTGTAAGGCTTATTTTTGCTGGCATCTAGGTGTAATAACATGACTTTGTACCAATTCTTAGCCACTAATACTTATTAGTTATTTTACTATGATTTTCTAAAATTTCTAGCCAATGGGGTGCTTTCTACTACCACTATACTTGAAAAATATCAAACAACAAATTTCTAAATTTTCCTATCTTCTTATTTGTGCAAGAGCAATCATTCTAGAATTTGGCAACTTTTTGCTTAAGGAAAAGGGTGGTAGAATTTCTTGAATTAAATGACATTTTTCATGAGGTAGGGGTAATGGGTATTATTTTGTAGTTTTGAATAGGTTTTGCAATTTTCTCTGGTGGTCTACTTCATCAAAAATTTGGTAAAAATTCATTTGCCCATTGTTGCACAATTTGTGGCTTTCTTATGATTTAATTAGAACATGGCTAAGAATCAAGTTTTAATTGTTCAACCCACTTATGATGATGGGTTGGGGTGTTTATTTTTTGTAGGGGTGTTCTAGTAGTTAAGAGTCTACTGAATTTTTTTACCAATTTTGAAATGGTCCTTATATTTTTAATTATAGCCTCTCTGGATTTATTTGTGCCTAATAAAATATTTCACCTTGGATTTGTTCTGGACTAAGGTTCTTTGTATTTTTCCTAGGTTCTTCATTACTTAAGTGGACTAGGAAAAATATGTTTATCCACTGTCCATTAATTTCTATTGTCTTTCTTATTTTCCTAAGTTTTGGGCAGATATAGTTTTTAATAGATAACCATGTGTTAATCTTGTATACTGGGGTGCTTAATATTTTTAAACAGTGCTTAAGTTGGGTTTGGATTTCTACAATTTTTCTTAAGTCCAGCATAGAAGCATAACTATTTTTCCTTATTTTAATAAGGTTTGGGCAGTTTCCTTATTTAATTCCAAACTCTAAAATCACTAAAAAAACCATAGGGTTCAGCATTTTTATTTGATAGTTCATAATATTCTGAATCCAGGAAAATTGGTTTGACTAAATTTGGTTAAATATTTCTCAAATTATGAATTTCCTAAGTTCTCTGCTCATTTAAAAAGAATAAACAGAAATAGTTAAAGGAAAAAGTTTTGCATTGGGGTCCCTGGAAAAAGTTTCTAAGTTCCTTGCAGACGGGTCCTCGGGTTACTATTCACATGAGTCCTTGACTATGCAGAAAACCCCCTAGGGTTCTGCTAAATCAAACCCGCGGTCCTTCCCCTAATGAAACAGTGGTCGCGGTGGAGGAAAGGGCGGAGGGCTTACCGGCAGCGAGACGGTCACACCGAGGGTGTAGGGGAGGTCGTGACGGTCACGCCGATGTGCGGATCATCTCCGGTGATGGTCGGAGTAGGTCGGTCCACGCGCGCAGGCAGGGTAGCTCGTCGGCGGCGAGGGCTAGCTCTAGCCTAACCAGGGCGGTACAGTTCAATTGAATTGGTCAGTGAGCTTCACCAGAGGTCAGGGAAGACATAGGCGCGAGGAATTGAAAAATGGCTCACCAGATAGCTCGGTTCACGCGCGGTGGTGGGCGGTCGAAGTCCGGCGAGGGTGATTCCACCTCTCCGGTGAGGCAATGCCTCGGCTCAAGCTAGGAGAAGCTTCACAGCCTCTCGGGGAAGCTGTCCAGGGGCTAGGGCGAGGTTGGGGGTTGTTAGAAAAGATTGGTCGCGACGGCCGTGCTCGGGCAGTGATGGCGGGCGGTGGCGCTTGCTTTACACGGCGAACTCCGGTGATCTTTGGCTCGGGCGGGGCTTTGGGTGCGCGAGTGCAAACGGCTAAGGCCTCTGGGGCACTTATAGGCGAGGGCAAGGTGCAGACGCGTGGGGCGGGCGACCATGCACAGGGCGCGCGCTGCCGCGGCCAGTCCGCGCTTGGCCGGTCAGGCAAGCGATCGAACACGTGGCCTCGCTCGGTCTGGTCATTTTCAAACGCTAATTGGCTCGCGATCTTCTCGTAACTCTCCCAAATCCCTGCACACTATTTCTTCCTTGTCATTTACTCCTTGTTTCTCTTACAGCACTTGAGTGGATTTGATCTCGGATTCGCGAGATACGAGGGGGCGAAGTTGGGTTTGTCTCTCGGCTGAAAACCGAGACTAAAGTCGAGTCAACATGTGTCAAACGGTTTTTGTTTGATTTCAAACTTTACTAGAGTATGTTCAAGGTAATTTGGCGTCACTTTCATATTTGGGTTTTGTAGATTTGAGTTTTGGAAAACAGAGAACACAACTGAACTTCATGAAGGGGTAAAAATTCAGTTCTGAATTTTCTGAATTTCCTTTTTGAAAGTTTAGCTTGAGGGGTCTTTTTGAGAATTTTGCAAAGATCCACTAATCAAACTTTCTTACTACATTTTATAGTTTATTTAGTGCACTTTAACTTCGTTATTTGGTTCTCATCATGATTTTGTGTTTTTCAAAATCTTTTTACAAGTTTTCCCTTTTTGCACTTAAATGGCCTACTTAGGGTTATTTAGGGTTTGTGAATTCTTCTCACCCTGAGGTGCATGATATGATTAAGGCACAATCCTTAAGATGAAAAAGACTTAATTAAACCTTTGTTCCTAATTTTTGATGTCCTTTGCTCAATTTGGTTCACATGTGATAATGGTCTTGAGTTAGCTCTGAGAAGAAACCCTAAGTGACACTTTGGTGTTACAGCCTTCCCCCTTAAGGGAATCTCGTCCCAAGATTCGGGTCGGAGTCCTCCGGGGTGAAGAGAATGTTTTATGGCTTACTCGAATTGGGTGGTTTGTTCATTATGGTTCTTCTTAGTAAACTGCTCTTTGAATGTCATCTTCTTTGCAACTTCAGAAGGAAGTCCTTCTTGATTTAGTTTTACAACTAACTTGTTTTATGTTAAGGTCATTCTTTTTATACTTAGATTCAAAGGGCAGGGGGAGGGCTGGGCATGGTTACGTACCAATTCCCTTAGGTAGACAATCGGGGAAGTTCGAACGTAGAAATTCCTCAGTCTCCCAAGTAGCCTCTTCCTCTGAGTGATTACTCCATTGGATCTTATACATCTTGATCGATTTAGCCCGAGTTGATCTTTCTTTGCAATCTAGAACCTTGGGAGGGTACTCTTGGTATGATAGATCTGGCTCTATCTCCACTTCGGGTTCTGTTATGATCTCGGTCGGCAATCGAACACATTTCTTCAGTTGGGATACATGGAATACATCATGGATGGCAGACATTTTTGGAGGTAACTTCAATTTGTATGCCACGGGTCCACATGCTTCTATGATCTCATAAGGTCCAATGTAACGAGGGGCTAGCTTGCCTTTGATCCCAAACCTCTGCACTCCTTTGGTGGGTGATACCTTCAAATATACGAAATCTCCCACTTCAAACTGGAGAGGTTTTCTTCTTTTGTCATGGTAACTCTTCTACCTGGCCTGAGCAGCTTCTAGATTATTCCTGATTAGCTTGACTTTCCTTTCGGCTTCAGTCACTAAGTCAGGTCCAAAAATTTCTCTTTCTCCAGGCTGAGACCAATTGAGGGGTGTTCGACACCTTCTCCCATATAGGGCTTCGAAAGGTCCCATCTTTAGGCTGGATTGATAATTGTTGTTATAAGCAAACTCTGCCAAGGAGAGGTACTTATCCTAGTTCTTGCCACAATCGATCGCACAAGCCCTTAGCATATCTTCAAGAATTTGATTTACCCTTTCGGTCTGACCATCAGTCTGCGGGTGGTAAGCTGAACTTCTAATTAGCTTGGTTCCCAAAGACTCTTGCAGTTGTTCCCAAAATCTGGCAACAAATTGGGCTCCTTGGTCAGAGACAATGGTCCGGGGTAATCCATGCAAACACACGATTCGTCAATGTATAGTTCTGCATACTTCTGAGCCTTATCAGTGGTGTGCACCGGAAGAAAATGTGCCACTTTTGTCAGTCGGTCCACAATGACCCAAATCGAATCATGATGACGAGAGGTGTTGGGTAGACTCACAATAAAATCCACGCTGATTTCATCCCATTTCCATGAAGGTATTGATAGGGGTTGCAAGGCACCAGCTGATTTTAAGTGGCCTGCCTTTATCCTCTAACATGTGTCACATTCTGATACATATTGGGCTATCTCCCTCTTCATTCTGGTCCACCAATACAAGGGCTTCATATCATGGTACATTTTGGTGCTTCCTGGATGCATGGAGAATTTGGAGAGATGAGCTTCATCCAAGATTTTCTTCTTGAGATCATTACTTTTAGGAACCATCGATCTGCTTTCAAACCACAATATACCCTTCCCATCTTGGCGGAAACACTTATACTTCTCTGTCTTCTGATGGAGGTTCTCATTAATGATTTGCACCCCCTTATCACTGAGTTGGGCCATGATTATCTGGTCTCGCAAAGTTGGCTCAACGGAAATGTGAGACAAAGCACCAGAAGGAATCACTTCGATCTCCATTTTGTTCAACTCATCACACAGGGTGTTGATGCGAGAATCCATCATAACACAGTTGCATTGCGATTTCCGACTCAAGGCATCAGCTACCACATTGGCTTTCCCTGGGTGATAGTGTACCTCCAGGTCATAGTCCTTCATCAGCTCTAGCCATCTTCTCTGCCTCATGTTGAGGTCAGCCTGAGTAAAGATATAATTGAGGCTCTTATGATCTGTGAAGATGTTGCAGTGGGTTTCCATCAAATAGTGTCTCCACATCTTCAATGCATGAACCACGGCTGCTAACTCCAAGTCATGAGTGGGATAATTTTGCTCGTGAGGCCTGAGTGCTCTCGATGCGTAAGCAATGACTCAGTTGTCTTGCATCAAAACACAATCTAGTCCAGTGCCAGAGGCATCACAGTACACATCAAATGGCTTACTGCTGTCAGGTTGCGCTAACACCGGTGCTGTGGTCGGATGTTGCCTCAATGTGTGGAAGGCATCTTTGCACTTCTGGCCCCAAACAAACTTAGCTTCTTTCTTCAATAATTCAGTCATGGGCTTTGCAATTCAAGAGAAATCCAGAATAAATCTTCGATAATAACCAGCCAATCCTAGAAAACTTCGAATCTAACGGGCAGTTGTCGGCGGCTTCTAGTTCATCACCTCTTGTACCTTATCAGGATCAACAGCTATGCCTGCCTGAGAGATAGTGTGACCCAAGAATTTGATTTCGTTTAGCCAAAAATCACATTTTGACAATTTGGCATAAAGACAGTGCTCTCACAGACGTTGAAGCACTTCATGCAAATGACCGGCATGCTCTTCTTAGTTCTTTGAGTACACCATGATATCATCGATGATACCACCATGAACTTGTCCAATTCAGGCATGAAGACCGAGTTCATCAGATACATGAAGTATGCTGGCGCATTAGTTAGCCCAAACGACATTACCAAATATTCATACATCCCATATCTGGTTGAGAAAGCCCTCTTCGGAATATCACTTGCTCGTATCTTGATCTAAAGGTAGCCGGAGCGAAGGTCTATCTTAGAAAACACTTTGGCTCCGACCAATTGATCGAAAAGAACATCAATATGAGGCAAAGGATACTTGTTCTTGATAGTCACCACATTAAGTGGGCGGTAATCTATGCACAACCTCAAGCTTTCATCCTTCTTCTTCACAAACAAGGCTGGACATCCCCAAGGCGAAGTACTTGAGCGGATGAAACCCTTGTCTAACAATTCTTGCAATTGCTTCTTCAATTCTGCCAACTCAGCGGATGGCATCCGGTAAGGCCTCTTGGAAATAGGTGTTGTTCCCGGTTGCAACTCGATGGCGAATTCAATATCCCGGTCTGGTGGCATTCCTGGCAATTCATCAGGAAAAAAATCTGCATATTCATAGACCACTGAAATCTTCTTCAAGGGCAACTCTATCATAGCAAAAGCACATGATCGAGTAGAATCTTGACTAGGTAGATACAACACAAGGTCTTCGAAGGTAGGAGAACAGATCTCTAGTGCTCTGGCAGCTACATCCAACACCACTCGGTGTTGAGTCATCCAGTCGACCCCGAGAATGATGTCCATACCTTCTAATCCTAAAATCAGGAGTGTGGTTTTGAAGATTCTACTTCCCATTGAGATAGAAAGGCAGTTGATTGCAATTTTACCCCCAGGTGTTGCTATCATGAAGGACCCTTTTGCATGATAGAAACACAGTTGACATTTAGCACTAAACTTCTGGCTATTGAAACTATGAGATGCACCAAAATCAAACAGAATTAATGCAGGTTGATTAAAAACTGAAAAGTTACCAGTCATGATGGGGGCTCCTTCAGGTAACTCCACCAGAGTAGTGAAGTTGATCTTCCCTTGCCTGACTTGCACCTTCTGCTTCCTTCCCCTGTCTTGATTCGGTGCTGGCATCTGCCTCTACAGATTTCTTGGGCAATTCTTGGCATAGTGGCCCACATTGCCACAAGTGAAGCACTTGTTCCCATTTCCCTGGCGGAACTACTGCTGCTAAGGTTGATTGTTCCTTGGAGAGGGAACTGGAAAACGATTGGGTGCTGGCTACTGCTGCTGAGGTGGCTTGATCACCCATCTGCCTGTCTGCTGCTAAAATCCTCTGCTCTGATTGTGGGAAACAATCCTGAACCTTTGAGGTTGAGCGGAGGGTGTTGACATTGGTGCCTTCCTCTTCTTCTCTGTCCGGTGAGCTACAATGCAATCCTCCTATGAGATGGCCAAGTTGACCAACTCATTGAAGCTATCAGCACGAACAGTGTTGAGACGCTCACGCAACTTGGTGTTGAGACCCCTGCGGAAACGGTCTCTCTTCTTCTCATCAGAATCAGCATGATACCCTGCGTACTGGCACAGGTCATTGAAGGCCTGAGCATACTGCAATACTGTGCGGGTTCCTTGATTGAGTGCCAGGAATTCATTTAGCTTGCGGTCAAGAATTCCAGCTGGGATGTGGTGTCCTCTGAAGGCAGTCTTGAATTCCTCCCAAGAAACTTCATGACCAGCAGGTAGCATGGCACGAAAATGGTCCCACCAAGTCCGAGAAGGTCCGCGAAGCTGCTGAGCGGCAAAGCAAGCCTTGGTGTCATCAGGGCAGTCTCCCGTGAGGAGGGGAAACTTGGACTCCACGACGTGTAACCACACGTCAGTGTCTAACGGATCCTCTGCCTTGGTGAACAAGGGCGACTGCGTACTCAGGAACTCCTGGTAGGTTGCCGCGGCTGGAGGTCGTTGTGGCTGGCCTCCACCGTGCTGCTAAGAGTGGGGCTGGCGCTGCAAGAGCTGTCGCAGAATTTCGTTCTGCTGAGCCATCAGCTCCTGCACCGTGGGAACTAGAGGAGGTGGGGGGGGAACTTGCTCGTTATGCCCGTGACGCTGCCTAGCTGCCATCTGAAAACAGAGATTGTCGCCATGATTATCCCATTTCACAATTTCGAATATCATGCTTTTATCTCATACGGAAAGAAATTGCCATAATCATAACATTAAATTCGAACGAGGATAACATGGTTACAAACATTTCACTGATCCCAAAAGTTCTCATGGGTTACATCAATTAGGGGAAAGTACCCGTAAGCCTAGTCCAAAATCTGTCGTTTACTAAGCTCGCGTGGGTTTCTATCCTCCTAAAGCGTCAAAATGACTCATCAACCCTGAGTAGTGGAAGCGACACTGGATACGGGTGAAGGGGCATCTCGGAGGCAGTCACATTGGTACCAGGGGCTGGTCCTAACTCCTCGGGAGCCTCTTCTCCCTCGCTTCCGGCCTCATTGGCCTCCATCTCTAGGTGGTGCATGTCCAGGTGGTCATTAGCTTCCTCGAGCTCCTACTGCACATCGTGGAGCTGGTTTTCCAGGACATCAATGGTGTTGTTCCAGATCTCCACCTGCTGCTCCAGGGTGGTGATGCGCTGGCTCAACCGTTCCACCTGTAGGTCCTTCTCCACCAACTCTGAGGACAAGTCGACCACGAAGTCCTCTCGGCTATCGAGGGTGAGCTTGGTGGTCTGAGCGAGGTTAGCAAGATGTGCCATAGCGTCGCTCTATAGGGCCTTAAGGCGGTACAGTGCGCTCATGCACTGAATAGTGATTCTCCCAACCAAGTCAGGATACATGGCCCATACGTCCTTCACATGGCTCACATGGTTGCATCACATGGGGTCATCCCTCTTCTCAGCAGAGAAGTGTCCCAAGGGGTGCATCACCATCTCCAGGGGATGGTAGCCACAGAAAGTCGTCAGGGTCTTCATAGCTGTCGCCTCGGTGGTGTCGTCCGTCCTGAATCCAACAGTCTCGGAGTCAAGGGAACGCCAACCCGGCTGAAGGAATGAGCCTCCAGAGTCAGCCAGACTCGGCAATGTGGTACCCGATGCTCCTCGTACAGCTGCACCATGTATAAAGGGGGCGTAGGGTAACCGGCGGAGTTGAGCACTTCCCACAAGATGGAAGGAAAACCATCGTGAGAAAGGAAATCATAACTGAAACGAGTGTCTCCTCCATGGGCAGGGGTGGGTGAAGTCATATGTGGAAGAGTATCACATGTAAAGATTATGGTGGAAGAAAGAAAAATAAAAGAGCCTAGGTGGTTTAAAAAGAAGTAGGTTAGATCAGATTTTTACTTCTTTAATTTCTAATCCTTTTAGTTTTTATAATGCATGCATGCTGAACATAACGTCTCCTCTCCGAATCAGAAGGGTGTTTTTAGGGAATCCATTAAAAATCCTAAGACTGGCCCATAGGGCCTACTTAACTAGCCACATATTTCTCCCACTATTCCTAAGGCCTTTCGTCCTAGGTCTAGCGTTCTAGTCGTGACGATTCAATTACTGGTTTCTAAGGAAGTTTTAGATTTTTGAAAGTTGGTATTCATGGTTTATTGCTTTCTTTGTGGTGGTATGTGCTCCGATACCAGCTGTGGCAGAACCGCCCGAATTATTCCAGCTTAAGTGCCCAAGTCACGCCTCAGAGGTCGCAACAGACTTAAATCGGAATAACCCGTCAATCCCTCAGATCTAGTTTGATAAAGCCACTTATCCAGGATCAAATACCACAAGCTCACTCGAAGGTGAGTCACAGAGGAAATACAATAAAATAGGAAACCTCAAATTAAAGTACTGGAGTTATTACATAAATTGGAGTTTTTCAAGTAACTAAAGTAAGTTCATAAGATACAATGCAGCGGATAATCGATATCGTCGAAAGATGAGGAATAGGGCCAGGCCTAGCCCACTACTCCTCCTGCTCCTCTCCTGCTAGAGCAGCATCCCACTCGACCGTCCAACCCGGTGGCAGGGTGGTAGGCCAAGTCACACCATCAACCATATCCTGAAGCGTAACTGCAAAAATTAGGCCACAAGCAAGGCTGAGTATACTAATACTCAGCTAGACTTACCCAGTGTGAGGAGTCTACTCCTCTACCTCTAGACCATGCAACTATTTGGCTGAGGGGTTTGGTTTGCCAAAGCACTAGCTTGGTCTAATATTAATTTTTAGCTTTTCCAATTCTAATATCATTACTTTTAGCTAAGTTTGTTCCTTCTAAGCATACATGGTAACAATCATTTTAATACAATCAACATGTTATCTCATGTAAAACCTCATTTCACTTCTTACTCAATGTAGTACAAGGGATCAAGCAGTCTCATTAGCTGCGAGAAGCAGACGATTCGAATCAAGTTTTAACCTTGCAAGGTAAACCTAAACACACGACATGTAGGGGCACTTCGTCCCCACACACGTCAACTGTCCCCATCGATTCCCCTTTCGCGGCCAGGGCTCACCGCCTTGGCATACAATGCTCCACTGACCCCGGCTGCCGTCGTGCAGTGACCGCACTTGTACCCACCATAGCTAGCATGGGAGACCCAGTCTTAGGACAAGTGAGGAGAAAAGTTCACGCCCGGCTTCACTCAGGTACTAGGTTTACCGGTTACCATATTTCCCACATGTGTTTAGTACGTTCAAACGCTTGACTCAGGTATCCACACATTAATCCTTAATTCCTTTTCCCGTCTCATGGACAAGGCATCCTCCCTGGATCAAAGTCCATAGACCATCATAGATCCCATTATCAAGATGAATACAATCAATTCCTGACCTTGCGCGAGTGCTAGAAAATCACTTGTCTTCTACTGAGATCCTAATTAGAAAAGCAACTACTCGACCTATCATACTAGTATCCATCTCAAAAAGGAATCCTGAATTCATGCAACTAAGGGTTTTAAGCAACTCCTACACTTAAGTGCACATTACAAGCCTACAAACATTAAGTGTAGTAAAATAGCATATATAAACGGTTATGCATAAAACCGGGGCTTGCCTTCAATTGCTGGGGCTACGGGGAAATCCTCGATGGAAGGCTTGGGAGCTGGCTCCTGATCTTCCTCGTGGACAGCTCCTTTGCTCAGGAATGAGCACGTACTCTCCGTCAGTGAGGTTGCAATCTAATGAATGCAAGGGATAAGATATATGCATGGTATGATATGAAATTTTAGCAATTAAAATTGTATGGTGAAATATTAATTGAAAGAAAATAGAGCTAAGTCTTGCTACTAAGGATTTCTGGGGTATACTTTAGTAAATTAGGGTCAAGTTTGATTACTGGATGGTTAGACTATTTTTAGTGTTCCACTGATTTTCCTCTTCATGTCTTAGTGATATTTTAACAAGATTCTTAGCTACATTTATTAGGGTGAGACTTATTATTCTTTCCAATGTATCTCTTCTTTTCCTTTTCTTTTATGCTTTTAAGGTGGGTTTGAACTACAAGCCAGTGTTATATATTTCCAAAAATTATGTAAAAATTACAGTGGCTCCTCACTAGTGTATAACTCTCTGTCTCAAAATTTGGGGCTTAAAAAGTGAGGGGTTCTCTCTGTACAAAATTATCAAATATTAGGGCAGAGGGGTGCTTTGAACTACAACCTTCCTTTGGCAGTAGGTTATTGTCACACCCGGGCTTTAAGGAACAAAGCCAGGTGCATATCATACATGCGCCAAGAAGACAACATATATAATAACAGAGTGTATAGAGATAAATGTCACAATAACATCAGAGTAATTATTACATAGCGAAAGTCTCATTACAAAATAAAAGATGAATATAAAACGAACTAAGGATCATCCTTGGCGCAAGAGTCAACTGGGGAAACGCCACCTAGATCAGATCAAACTCCTCGCTTTGTGGCTCCTCCTGAACCACCTGTTCTTCTTCTGTTGGGGGTGTGAGACAGAAGGGTGAGCTCACACATGATCATAGCTCAACAAGTTGTGGGGAAACCAGTGGGCATGAACTCACCAAAGGTGGGAGTCCATGTGATGTGTAAGGCTAATCAACAATAGGGGTTAAAGCTGAGCATTGCTTTTAATTAGTTGGTCAAAATTTTATTAGCAGTTACTAAATGTAAGTAAATATCAAACCTTAATAAAAGTAATAAAACAAAATTAATACATAATCCCATGCAATGCAAATGACAAATTGAATTTATGTTTCATAAATTAATCATGCGAGAGTCCTGAGCTGCTCATGACCGCGAGCACGGCTAGTATACCAGTTTTACACTCTGTAGAGGTTGTACCCTGTACCCACAAGTCATGTTACCCATCTGCCAAGGGATCACGACTCCCATACACCTCTACCAAGGAAGCGAGGCAGGGCAACACTACGAGGCCTTTACAAAGTTCCACTAGCTTCCGAAAACCCGCTACAGTTTATGGGAAGAGCACTTGCAAGAATCCCCCGTCTGACTGCCATCACAGCAAAATCAACCCGAGAACCTCCCTACATGCAACTCCCCTACTGCCCTTGCCCCTTTCGGGTAAGGTAGTCTTCCACTAGCTTTCCTAGTTAGTTGGCCAAGGGCGTCCCATTAAACCCTTGTGGTGGCACATGTTTCTCAAGTTAAGCTCCATGTTCCAATTAACATTAATGATCTTGACATGAACATAAATAGAATAACAAAATAACTGGAACATGGATATAATGAAATATTATCCCAAACCCATGTAAAGCAATAGCAAAGCTACCCATGCGATTCAGGATAACAAGGTAAAGTGATAAACAATCTAGGGTGACCTATCGGGTCCCATCAAAATTAAACATATGCATGAATAATGACATTAAAGAACATTATTGGGTATAAAAGTAGTCAAGGGCACAACTTGCCTTCAATGAGCTCCTGCTCAGCTACTTCTATCTGCTAGGCACCAGGATCCTCAGTCACAGGCTCTTCTACTCGCCACAATACAAACAAGCACAATATATAGAGAAAATTAACATCACACCAAACATGTAAACAAAATACATAATAATAATCTACACATTAAAATATAATCCTAATAACATGAATCATAATTTTTGGAGTTATAGATTTTAAGATATGAATTTCCAAAGGTTTTATGTGCTTAAATAGGATTAAGTGAGAAATTATTTTTCTTACTGTTTTCATGACAAAACAGGGACTCTAGATGATAGAAAATAATATTACAAAAATTTAGAAAGTGGAATGGGTTAATTTAGAGTTCATATGAATTTTCTATGAATTTATCAAGTCATAGTAATTATTTTCATATTAAAAATCCATTTTCCAATTTATTTATTCAATTTCAAACAGCACTGGACTGGGCTTCATTTATTGTGAAGCGCAGGGGTTAATACAGAAAAATGCCTAAGACACAGAAAGCTACTGGCAGGGATGGCGGGTTGATTCGCTAAAATTATAAGGTTCTTTCTGCAAACTGCGCACACCGAAGGGGTATGAAGCGTTAACGGCCGTCCGATCAAGCGCGGATGGCCCGGATTAGATCAGTCCCATCGCGAACCGGTACGCAATCTCGGCCCTCAGATTTGGATCTGACGACGTAGATTTTAAATACTAAGATCTAACTGCAGCCACTGGATATGAGATCTACGGTCAGGATTGATTGCGTGAAGGGGTAAGTAGTGATCTAATCTTAACCGCTAATCCTGAGATCGATGGCTTCTAACGCATCGTTCCCCATCACCTGTTCTCCCCGGCGAACAGACGCGACGGCGCTCTCACATGCGGTGGCGCCATGGTCGGACATGGCTAAACTGGCGAACCACCGCCCAGACTCCGAATAAAATGGTGCTACGCATGAAGGACGACGAGGTGAACTTCACAGGTTCGGAACTCACCGAGAACGAAGCTGCACACAGGCTGTTCACGCGTCGCGACAAATTCGACGGTACGGTGACGAAATTCCGGCCACCCGCGGAACCCCGCGCTCGGGCACTTGGTCGCGAGGTTTTGCGAACCCAGAGACGACCCCCGATCACAGGTTGAGGTCGGGGCGGCGCGTGCGGATGCCGGTCGACGACGGCGGGGTCTGGCGAGGTTCTTCCGCCGCGCGCGCAAATTCTACGGCGATGGTGGCTCCTAGAGAAATTGGCAAGGGTGAGCTAGGGGAGAGGATACCCGGGACCAGTTTATACCCCGGCCATGCCCCACGCCCACCAGAACACGCTGGATTTCAGGCGGCCAGTGCGCCATGCGCGGGAGCCATTTTGTGGAGGGGATAAGTCTGCTAAGTGGGCCCCCACTGACAGAGATCGCCCAAGAGACTGGCCGAGCTGGCCCATCTGCCATTGAATGGAAGAGGAAACGTGCGCGAGGAAAGGAGGCTGACAGGATGGGTCTGGTTGTCGGCGCCGCGGTGATGAAGTTGGGCCACGCGGTGAAGGTTGATAATGGGCCAAAATCCCGCCCGTTGGCCCAGCTAGGTGTCTTTAGTCTTTTCTTTTATTTTCCTTTTCCTTTTTGATTCATTTTCTTTTCATTTAAATCTCAAATTTGATTTTGAATCTTGTTATGTGTTTCCTTTGAGTCAATTATACAAATTCAAAACCCTTGTGTAGAAATAATATATATTTGTTTTTACTTATTTTTATATCCACATAATACTTATTTTCTTTTCTTTTCTAAATTCTAGAATTCCTTTTAGATTCTAGATTTCCTTTTTGAATTAATATATGTCTTGTCTCTTTATTTTTATATTGTCACAAAATGCACAAAAAAATAATATTTAGCATGATGCATAATTTAGTGGTATATATTTTTATTAATTATTTTTAAATATGGTGTTTACATGTGATGACAAATGGGTTCAACCCACACATATAAATAAAGGAAATAACATTTTCTTCTCCTTTTATATTCTCTCTTACAAATTGGGTATTACAGTTATTTTCTAAGGCTTATTTTTGCTGGCATCCAGGTGTAATAACATGACTTTGTACCAATTCTCAGCCACTTAATACTTATTAGTTATTTACTATTATTTTCTAAAGTTTCTAGCCAATGGGGTGCTTTCTACTACCACTATACTTGAAAAATATCAAACAACAGATTTCTAAATTTTCCTATCTTCTTCTTTGCGCAAGAGCAATCATTCTAAAATTTGGCAACTTTTTGCTTAAGGGAAAGGGTGGTAGAATTTCTTGAATTAAATGGCCTTTTTTCATGAGGTAGGGGTAATGGGTGTTATTTTGTAGTTTTGAATAGGTTTTGCATTTTTCTCTGGTGGTCTACTTCATCAACAATTTGGTCAAAATTCATTTGCCCATTGTTGCACAATTTGTGGCTTTCTTATGATTTAATTGGAACATGGCTAAGAATCAAGTTTTAACTGTTTAACCCACTTATGATGATGGGTTGGGGTGTTTATTATTTTTGTAGGGGTGTTCTAGTAGTTAGGAGTCTACTGATTTTTTTACCAATTTTGAAATGGTTCTTATATTTTTAATTATGGCCTCTCTGGATTTATTTGTGCCTAATACAATTTTCACCTTGGATTTGTTCTGGACTAAGATTCTATGTATTTTTCCTAGGTTCTTCATTACTTAAGTGGACTAGGAAAATTATGTTTATCCACTGTCCATTAATTTCTATTGTCTTTCTAATTTTCCTAAGTTTTGGGAAGATATAGTTTTTAATAGATAACCCTGTGTTAATCTTGTATACTAGGGTGCTTAATATTTTTAAATAGTGCTTAAGTTGGGTTTGGACTTCTACAATTTTTCTTAAGTCCAGCACATAAGCATAACTATTTTTCCTTATTTTAATAAGGTTTGGGCAGTTTCCTTATTTAATTCCAAACTCTAAAAATCACTACAGAAACCATAGGGTTCAACATTTTTATTTGATAGTTCATAATATTTTGAATCCAGTAAAATTGGTTTGACTAAATTTGGTAAAATATTTCTCAAGATATGAATTTCCTAAGTTATCTGCTCATTTTAAAAAAATAAACAGAAATGCTTAAAGGAAAAAGGTTTTGCATTGGGGTCCCTGGCGAAAGTTTCTAAGTTCCTTGCAGACAGGTCCTCGGGTTACTATTCACATGAGTCTCTGACTACGCAGAAAACCCCCTAGGGTTCTGCTAAATCAAACCTGCGGTCCTTCCCCTAATAAAACAGTGGCCGCGGCGGAGATTGCTCCGGTGAAGTGGTCGAGGGTGTAGGGGAGGTCGTGACGGTCACGCCGATGTGCGGATCGTCTCTGGGGATGGTCAGAGTAGGTCGGTCCATGCGCGCAGGCGGGGTAGCTCGTCGGCGGCGAGGGCTCCGGCCTAACCAGGGCGGTACAGTTCAATTGAATTGGCCAGTGAGCTTCACCAGAGGTCAGGGAAGACATAGGCGCGAGGAATTGAAAAATGGCTCACCAAATAGCCCGGTTCACGCGCGGTGGCAGGCGGCCGAAGTCCGGCGAGGGTGATTCCACCTCTCCGGTGAGGCAATGCCTCGGCTCAAGCTGGGAGAAGCTTCACAGCCTCTCGGGGAAGCTGTCCAGGGGCTAGGGTGAGGCTGGGGGTTGTTAGAAAAGATTGGTCGCAACGGCCGTGCTCGAGCAGTGATGGCGGGCGGTGGCGCTTGCTTTCCACGGCGAACTCCGATGATCTCTATGACACCCCAGGTGTCAGTTTCGTGTTACGTCGCGAGATTTATCCTAATCTCGGATGCTCTGTAAAAATTTCTATTTCTCGCTCGCGTATGTCCCTGATTATCCAGATTATTCATTCACGTTTCACCGAATTCAGAGTTACTCAGTCTCACAGAAGGCCAATTTTGGAGCCTGTTAAAACTTTTATCCTCAGCACGAATGCAAACTCGAAAATCATTCTCGAATTATAAATCTCATCTGAAGCTCTTTAAATCAAACTCTCAACGGTTGATATCTGATCTGAGACCGAGTCTAATTCCTCGAACCTTGATAAATGTTTGACTATTTTATTCGGATCCTTACTCTCACGCGGAATACTCATTATGTCGTCCTCTAATTAATTCTTACTCGACTCAGCCCAATATCTTGTGTCTGAATTGAATTCAAAACCCCGTATCGACAGCAATTTTAAAATATCACGATCTGATTTCTCCGACTAAAAATCCGAAGCCGATCAGAAGTCGGAGAGAAACATTTATTTCTAAAATAGTGTGCGAGGAATTATTTCCGAGCGAAATCGAATCCAACTCTCAGCCGAATTAATCGCTCAATCGTCCGTTCGTCGAAACCCAAATTCGCTCTGTTCTCCGTAGAGATGAATTCCGCAGGAGCGTTTGTATACCGGGAAATAAATTGGCGCGACCCGTTTGAGTGTTTTGGCCAAATCTAGCCCAGCCCATTTGGCCCATGAGAAAATCCTAACCCTAGGGCTTCTTCTATAAATAGGGGTGCTCACTTGGCAATTTTTCACTCCCACCCCTCACTTTTTCCCTAGCCACCACTTTCTTCTCTCCCTGCCTTTCTTCCCCCACGCGCAGCAGCCAGCACGCAGGGAGCCGAGCTCCAAGCTCCCATGGCGCCTCCACCTCCCTGTGTGCTCTCTGCCTCCTCTTCCCCAGCGCGTAGATCCTTCCATGGCCGGGTGTCCCTTCCCTCCGACGCGCCGAAGCACCTCCTGGTGATCTCACCTTCTCAGCGCAGGAGCATGGGGCCTCCCATGGCGCCCTCCTCCCTGGTCTCCCTTGCGCAGGGCAGCCATGGCTGGCCTCCCCTGGAGCAGGCGCTCCCAGCAGCCATGGCTCCCTCCCTCGGTTGCTCCTCGCTGCTTCTTTTCCCAGGGAACTGGCACAGGGGACAACTACATCTCTCCCCTTGGCGCCACCTTCAGGCAGGGCAGCAGGGAGCTTTTTCTTCCCTGCGCGCAGGAGCCCCATGGCCGAGCTCGCCCAAGCCTCCATTGCTGTCGGCCTCTAGGCACCCGAGATCCACTACATCTCTACCCATTCCCTCTCCCACGCCATCCCTCTCCCTCCTCAAAAACTCGGCGCCCAGCTCATCCCCTCCCAGCGCCCCTCTACTCCATGGCTGCAAGAAGTCTCTCCATGGCCGGCGCTTAGAGCTCCAACAGCCACTCCTCCAACCCCCATGGCGTACTGCAGCAGACGCCTTGGAGCATCCCCGCCATGGCTCGCGACTCGTTGTCCTCCCTGCTTGCGTGCTGCTGCGCAGTGCCCATGGTGCTTGCTAGGTGCTCGACGAAATGTGCAGCAACCCCGTCGTCTTCGCGCGCTGCCGGCTCGCTGTTTGGTGGAGCCAATGGACAGCACGCCGTGATGCCGCCGTGTGTTCGCTGTTTTTTGCGCAGCCCCAAACGTCGTTGTCGTTCACCCCCGGTGAGACCGCGACGATCCTTGTTCGATTCTGCATTGGCATTGTGTTCCTTTGATTAATTGTGTATGTGTGCTGTTTTGTTTTTGTGGAGGAGAGGAACCCCGTGTTTTGCGTGGAGAAGGCAAGTCGTTCAACGCTCGTCAGATGTTCGGAGCGATGCACAAATCGGAATGGCCATCGTCCTCGCAAACACCGAGTGGGTTTGTTTATGGTGAGCCGATGCATGTCGCTCTCGATCGACTCGATTAATTATTTTGAATGGATGTGTGTAAAATGTTTCGATTATGCGCATTGGTAGGATCGCGTTTGCGATTGGAGAACAAGAGGTTAATTGATGTGTGCGATTTATAGTTGTCTAATTATGTTTTGATCGATGATGTGCATGTGTGATTATGTGTGTGAAAATACTTTTGTATGAATGGAAGCGTGTAGAGAGGAAAATGAAGTAGAAAAGAACTCCGATGTTTTTATATCTTGGTAGGAAAAATATGTGATGCGTTGTTTGATGCGAAAAACTAAGTTACAAAATGCGGATTATGTTTTGGGAAATGTATCGATATGTGATTATGTGAAAAGTATAATTGTTTTATGCAATGTGATAGGATTCATGATTATATAGGGAGTATATTTACTGATGTGACGAGTAGTTTAGAAAATGCTAGTTGCGTAGAGGATGAATTATTAAAACATGAGTGTCAGAGTTCTTTAATATTAGTGGTCGCGCCACATTGCTTGAAGTGTCTCGAGTGCACGCCATGATATGGTTGTATGCGAGACAGGGTTATGCGCATGATGAGTCTAGTAAAAATTCCATCGGTGTCAGTTGTGTTAAGTTGAGGTTTATTTGTGCGTGTAAAGTAGTAAGGTATTTACTACTTAGAACTCTTAGTCGATGGTAGAAATTGTCTTGGCTTAAATAGAAAGGTGGTGACATGCCCGAGTAGTCATCGCTTTCTCTATATTTATAGGTCAAGTCATGGCGATGCGTATTATGCGCTCGTTAAATTATGCTTCGCGTATAGCGTATGATGGTGCTCGCGGTTTCGAGTAGACACTTCAAATAAGTCAAGTAGGTTTGTAATGAAAGATGTGTGATGAAGTTAGTTTGTTTTAGGATATTTGTTGAAATGCTCCATTCATGTGATAGACATGTGTGGTTAATTCAAATCGAGTCGGTGTGTGTGACGATGATATTCATGAATTAAGTAAATGTCCTAAAATTGTGTAGTGAAGCTTAGGTTGAGTTTCAAGCGATGGGGGAATGTTTTGGTAAAGATGTAGGTGAATTGTGAACGAGTCATTTAACGTATTAGGCATGTCGTGTAGTGGTGGTATGAAAAATGGGTTAGGAACCGATCGGCTAAATCCCAAGTTCGGTTAGAGTTATTTTATTACTTGGGATTATGGGGTGAAGTGATGGCATGACTACGTAGCCGTCACGTCATCTATTGTGTGACTATGCTTAAATGTGCCTAGATATAAGTTAGAATAAGTCGAGTCTCTAGAACGCGGCAATTTTTGAAGTAATAGAAGCTGAATTTTATTGATTGCTGTTTTGGACTGCACACACTGTTTTTGTCGTGCTGTATGTTTGATAAACTAAAACATGTTTTCTGTAGAAAAATCATATAGAAGAGTTGTAGATAACCTTATTATCTTACTTGTGTTAAAATTTGGCAGCCATAAGTCTGATCGTTTAGGAGTTATGATTTTTTACAAATTCAGTAACTGAATCTGTCCAAATTCTGTACAGATTTCAGAAACTGCATTGTTTTCTTAAGTTAATGTTAGAATAAGTCCTTGTCGATTATAAGAAAGTTGTAGATGTTTTTCTTATCTTGCTTGTGTTAAAATTTCATAATTATAGGCCTGACGGTTTAAGAGTTATGAATTTTACAACTTGGTTGCTGTGTTCTGTCCATCATGAGAACAGATTTCAAAAACTGTGTTGTTTGATTTAGTTAAACATTGAATCACTTCTTTGTGATTATAAGAGTTATGTGGTGCTTTTGCTGAGCTTTCCAAAAAGTCTTGGATCACTCTTTTTGGTGGTCTGAAGATTAAGTTATGGATGTTTAAAGTCTGAAGACTGAATCTGTCCAATTCTGGACAGCAAAGCCTTCTAGTGTCTTTTGTCCTTAGTTAAATATTGAATCACCTTGATATGTTTATAAATGATATGTAGACAATTTTATTACCTTTCCAGAAAGTCTAAGATCACTTTGTTTGGATGTCTGAATCTTCAGTTGTGAATTTTTGAAGTTGCAAGTCTGAATCTGTTCAAATCTGGACAGAGCTGCTGTGATTGCACTTTTTGACCTTGCTAAGTGTTGAATCAGGTTAAGTTGAAAATACCAAAGTTGTAGCTCACTGTTTAAGCTTTCCAGAAAATCTTAGTTTGCTAGTTTTGCATTAATATTTGAAGAGTTATGGTTAAAACAAGTAACTGCTGTGCTGCTGTCCCGAAAATCTGCAAATGCGTTTTGATTGTTTAGTTCACCCTTCTCGCTAAAAATGGTTGGTTAGCACTAAATTAATATAGACTTGCCATGACTAGGCTTAATAATGCATGTGTGTCATGTTTTATATGTTTCTTCTCTAATTGATTGCGATATAGGAGTTCCTTAGACCTTGACGCTTATGTCCTCTATTGAATTTGTGTTGTCGATGATGCTTATGCGCGATCAATAGGAGAACTAATGAAAAGCCGTATCCAAACAAATAAAATGCGCGTACCTGTAATGTCATAGTTGTGTTGCGTAAATAAATAAAATGTTGTTGTCTTTTTAAAGGTGTTAATATTGGACGTCGATAACGTGTAGATAACTAATGCTAGCGTATGGTTGTTTACGGTGTCTTCTCATTTAATGTTTAGTTCGTCGTTGTGTCTTTGTATATCTTGTGTTACTTTCATTATATTCATATATATGCATCTTGCATCTCATATAGGATCGAGAGATGATGATCGAGCAACTGATGTGGTGCCAACCACGAGATGCAGATGATGGACAACCTAAGGAAGGATGGACATAACCAGTGGATGCTCGCCAAGCGAGTGCCACCCAGCAAACACTATCTAAGTGTTAATTTAAGGCAAGCCCCGGTTTTATGCATAACCGTTATATATGCTATTTTACTGCACTTAATGTTTGTAGGCTTGTACTGTGCACTTAAGTGTAGGAGTTGCCTGAAACCCTAGTTGCATGAACTCAGGATACCTTTGAGATGGATACTAGTATGCTAGGTCGAGTAGCTGCTTTGCTAATTAGGGATCTCGGTAGAAGTCGAGTGATTTTTCTAGCACTCGCGCGAGGTCAGGAAATTGCTTGTATCCAATTTATATCGGAATGATGATGGTCTGTTGACAACGGTCCATGGGGATGCGTTGTCTACAGGACGGAAATTGGAATAAGGATTAAGGTGTGGTACCGTGAGTCAAGCGTTTGAACGTACTAAACATATGCCGAGAAATATGGTAAATCGGTAAGCCTAGTACCTGAGTGAACCTGGCAGTGGACATATCCCCTCACGCGACCTGAGACGTGGTCTCCCATTCCGGTTATGGTGGGTACAAGTGCGGTCACTGCACGACGGCAGTCCGGGTCAGTGAGGCATTGTACGCCAAGGCGGTGAGCCCTGATCTGCTGACGGGGAATCGATGAGGACGGTTGATGTGTGTGGGGACGAAGTGCCTCGCCACGTCGTGTGTTTAGGTTTACCTTGCAAGGTTTAAAAACTCAATTCGAATCGTCTGCTTCTCACAGCTAATGAGACTGCTTGATCCATGCTGCTACATTGAGTAATAAGTGAAAATGAGGTGACTGGCAAAAAGTTGTTGATTGATATAATGTTTGATACCATGTATGAATAGTTAGGTACTCATCTAGTTTAAAAAGGATCATACTAAAACTTGAAAAGCTAAAACTTGTTTTTAGACTCAGCTAGTGCTTTTGGCAAACCAAACCCCTCAGCCAAACAGCTGCATGTCTAGAGGTAGAGGAGTAGACTCCTCACACCGGGTAAGTCTAGCTGAGTATTAGTATACTCAGCCTTGCTTGTGGCATAATTTTTGCAGGTACCTACTTGATTTTGGTTGATGGTGTGACTTGGCCTCCATCCCTGCCACCGGGATAGACGGTCGAGTGGGTTATTGCGTCCACAGGAGAGGACCAGGAGGAGTAGCGTGGCCAGGCTTCGCCATGTTACTCGGGTTTTCTCCGTTAGTTATTTCTGCTGCATTAAAATTTGTGATTATTATTTCTGAAACTCCGATAATGTAATCACTATTGATACTTAATAAATTTGTGGTATTATGTTTTATTGTATTTCTCTGTGCCACACCTTCGTGTGAGTTAGTGGTATTCGATCCTGGATAAGTAGCTTTATCGGACTAGATCCGAGGGACTGACGGGTTATTCCTGTTTAAATGTGTTGCTGCCCTTAAGGGTGTGACTTGGGCACTTAAGCTGGAATAATTCGGGCGGTTTCGCCACAATCTCTGGCTCGGGCGGGGCTTTGGGTGCGCGAGTGCAAACGGCTAAGGCCTCTTGGGCACTTATAGGCGAGGGCAAGGTGTAGACGCGTGGGGCGGGGCGACCACGCGCGGGGCGCGCGCTGCCTCGGCCAGTCCGCGCTCGGCCGGTCAGGCAAGCGATCGAACACGTGGCCTCGCTCGGTCTGGTCATTTTCAAACGCTAATTGGCTCGCGATCTTCTCGTAACTCTCCCAAATCCCTACATATGATTTCTTCCTTGCCGTTTACTCTTTGTTTCTCTTACAGCACTTGAGTGGATTTGATCTCGAATTCGCGAGATACGAGGGGGCGAAGTTGGGTTTGTCGCTCGACTGAAAACCGAGACTAAAGTCGAGTCAACATGTGTCAAACGGTTTTTGTTTGATTTCAAACTTTACTAGAGTATGTTCAAGGTAATTTGGCATCACTTTCATATTTGGGTTTTGTAGATTTGAGTTTTCGAAAACAGAGAACACGGCTGAACTTCATGAAGGGGTAAAAATTCAGTTCTGAATTTTCTGAATTTCCTTTTTGAAAGTTCAGCTTGAGGGGTCTTTGTGAGAAATTTGCAAAGCTCCACTGATCAAACTTTCATACTACATTTTGTATTTTATTTAGTGCACTTTAACTTTGTTATTTGTTCTCATCATGCTTTTGTGCTTTTCAAAATCTTTTTACAAGTTTTCCCTTGTTGCACTTAAATGGCCTACTTAGGGTTATTTAGGGTTTGTGAATTCTTCTCACCCTGATGTAACACCCTGAATTTGGGGGTATAAAATTTCTTTCTAATGATCACCCAAATTCATGTGTTACTCTTCTCTATCTCACTCTAGTTTCTCTCTCTCTCTAGTTTTCTCTCTCTCTTTCTCTTTTAATTAGAGTTAGTTGTATTAGTGAGGGATTATTTATTTTATTTTGCCCAAAACATATGAGTCATGGAATGTTGCATCATATTGAGCCTAAATATTCTTTGAATTGTTGCACATATTTGATTTGGTTTGAATTTGAAACTTGAATTGAAAACACTAGAGAAAATAAATAGAAAAGGCAATAGAAATTCCAGGAAAATAGAAAAAGCCATTTCAGCCCAGGCCGGCCCATTTAGCCCAGCCGCGCGCGTGCCCCCACTGCCTGACAGGTGGGTCCCGCCTGTCGGCGCCAACCCGATCGCGCCTCTCTCCCTCTCTCTCTCTCTTTGTCGCGTGGGCCAGACCTATCGGCGCTAGTTCTCCAGCACGCACCCGCTCCCTTCTCTCTGTCCCGCCGTCCCCACCTGTCAGCTGTCTCTAACCTCTCGCCCACGATCTCCCCGTCGTGGACGCGCCCACGAACGCACGTTCTCCGGCCACGTCCGAGCCCCTGCGCCCCTTTTGAGCCCCACGCCCTGCTTGCCCACCTCCCCTCTCCCATTTGCGCCCTCTGCCCAGCTCCCTCGCCCTCTCTCTCTCTCTCTCTGCCCGCGCGAACCGAGAGCTCCGCCACCGCCCACCGACGTCCACCGCCTGTTCCGTGGCCGCCGTTGCGCCCATGCCACGGTGAGCTTCGCCTTGCCGTCAGCTACTCGGGACACCCTTCGGTGTGCCCTCTCCATCCCTGTTGCGCCCGGTCCACGCTCACCGGAGTAGTTCTTGCACAATCGGAGCCCCGCCACCGTCGACCCGAGGCTCCACCGCACCCCCACCATTCTCCAAGTGTCCTGGAGTTCGCACTCGAGGTGAGCAACCTTCCCATGCCCTTAATTCGCCAAGTACAGCACTAGAGCCCGCGCAATTGCTCGCCGGAGTTAGCTGCGCCGCCGCGGAATCTTTTTCACCGCGGTCTGCATTCTCTGGCGCCCCCATGCTGGTTCTGCGTCCACGGTTGTGTTCGCCGTGACGTGCTGAACGTGTTTGGCCCTTTCCCTAAGCCACCAGAGCCCCGTCGTGGCCAGTCTACTCGTCTCCAGCGAACTCCCGCCGCGGGACCGAGCGGCGCCACCGCGCCCAAGTCCGCCCCGTGCCGTTAGATCTCGGTCGTCCACCAGAGATCGGGCGATTTAGACTCAACCTGAGCGGATCTGATCGTAGCCCTCCGATCCAGATCCAACTGTCTCTCCTCTCTCACCCTCACCCGCGTCTCTGCCCCTGGGCCCAGCCGGTCAGCTCGCCCTGGCTCGCTGGCGTCTTGGCCCCGCTTGTCAGCCGCGCCCGCGCGCCCGCGCCCGCACGATCTAATCTGAGTCGTCGGTTTCTGATCCGATGGCTGAGGTTACCCCGTACCCCTTCGCGTGGTTGTTTTGCTTAAGAACCCCCTGGTTTTAGGAAATTAACCCACCGTCCTCTGTTTTAGCGCATAGGTCCCTGGATTGTTTTAGTTAGACCGCTGGACTTTTATTTAATCACAGATTTAGCCCTAATTTCATATTTCATACTTCAAAACTTGTTTATTTCATATCTTTTTCATATGAACTCCAAATTTAGTGGTTCAAATTGCAAAATATTCAAAAGATTATTCTCTGTCCAAATAAAATATGACCAACTGTAATCTGTATACTTTAATTTTTACACTTAGAATATAGTATTAAAGTATATGTTGATTTATTTATTTAATGAAATAAATAAAAGGAGAATCCTAGGAGTTAAAATATATTTAATTTTGTGAGATTAGTGTAATGCATTTCATGGATTCATTTTTGGTTTAACCTTTAGACCCTAATGTGATAAATAGAATTAGATATGTAATTATGGATAATGTTTAAAGGATAATCAAATTCCTAAATAAGAGTAGTTCATCTTATAATGTAATCTTTTCTTTGTTTAATTATTACTCTATATTTTTAGGTTATGTTTCAACACTTAGAGAGTAATCAATTTCCCCCTAATTAGGATTAGTCCATTTTATAACTTGACCTCATTCCCCTGTACTTAATACTATACCTTTTTAGGTTGTGTGCCAATGTTTGTACATGTGTGATGTGATGTTCATTTTTACTTTGCAAATGTATTGAATGTATGCTCGCTTTACTTAGACAACGAGCAGCTCGTGGTTCCTGAGTGTGTTGCCGAAGATCCCTCTGAGCAACAACCTGGTGAAGGCAAGTGTCCTCAGACCTATCATGTCCTACTTTACTTTATAATTCACTGTCCCGCATTACTTTATTGAAAACCTAAGGATTGACTAGTCTGTATTTATCTTACCCTTGTTTACCTTTTTGGGTTAATCATGGTTAGCTTATGCTATTGCTTTAACTTAATCAATGAACATGATATGATCTTTTATGATACGATGATGTTATCCTGATGGGGTTCTTATGATTCTTTAGGGGGCTCAGGTTGTTTCCTGAGTACCTCTCCGTAAGGACCTGTTTGGGGAGTGACAACCCGGGATAATAGTGCAACCACGAGGGTGGAATGGGACGCCCTTAGTTGATTAATTAGAGGAACTAGAGGAGTAGTTGGCTTCGTCGTAGGGCCGTCAATGGGGTCCGGGCACAGTACTTGCTCTACCAAGGTTAGTTGCAGAGGTTCTTTGATTTGGTTTGTTAGCCACCCTTCCTTTGGGGAGATGTACTGTGTTTATCAAACTGGAGAAACCTAAGGGGCGGCTATGACCTCTGGGAAATATTTGTAAAGGCTACATAGTGAGACCCTGCTAGGTCACCTTGGTAGTGATCAATGGGGAGGCTAGAACCTTGGGTAGAATGGGAATCACGGCTTGTGGTTAAAGTGTGCAACCTCTGCAGAGTGTTAGAAACTGGTATATCAGTCGTGCTCATGGTTATGAGCAGCCTTGGGATCCTCTTCGATTAGAAGAACTTTGGTTACTTATATGATGATGATTAGCAATGATGGTTATAAATCTGATCTTTGGTATTTCCTCTTGGAGGGAGTGCCTCTAGGTAATAACTGGGTTATTACTAAAATTTGGCTATACTTATAATAATAAAACTTGACCAACTAAAATCAACTACTTAACCTTAACTTCACATACAACTAGTCCACTTTAGCCAAATGGGACATTTGTTGAGTACGTTGATGTGTACTCACCCTTGCTTTACAAACCACCCCACCCAGGTTGTCCCCACTGTTCTCAGTGCTTAGGAGGTGAAGCTGGTAACATGGAGGACTTTGAGGAGTTCCAGGACTACGATGAGTTCTAGTTTACTTTAGTGGCAAACCCCCAGTCAGCTGTCTATGTAGGCTTACATTCTACGTTTCGTTACTCTGCACTTTGATGTTATTGTTAAACACTATGTTTATGTAATAGACTCTGTGGATGTCTCAAACATCTTGATGTAACTAAGTACCTTTCCGCTATTTAATTCAAGCATTGTGTGATGATGTCCAATTATATAATCGCTGTGTACATGAGTTTTGATCCTGGCACATACATGGTTCGTATTCAGTTTACCTTCCAAAACTGGGTGTGACATAAGTGGTATCAAAGCCTTGCTGACTTTAGGACCACTAACCTAGACTAGAATGGTCGACCTAAGGACTATAGACCCTTACTCTTACCTTGACCTTAGTGTCTTTTCAAAAGTTGGTTGTCTTGACCAACTCCATATTATTTACTTATCTCAAAAGTTTTGTCTCACTTTTCTTTCTGTTTACTTTCTGGTCTCATAGTTCCACTCTTACTCTTGTGCTTACGATGTCTTTTGTAGATGGTCTGTATCAGGTGCACTACACGTAAGTCTGTGATCCCCTTTTTGCCTTCTCGACTGGCGGAGCGTCCCCTGCGTCGCACGGTGTCAGGTCAGTCCAGTCACCTAGAGAGACTGCATCATCGCCTGCACGAGGAGCAGGAGCACCGACGCCAGGAGCAGGAGTAGCAGGACTCTTCCCCCTCGCCTCATCGGGAGGTGGAGTCTGAGAGGCCTCCTTCCCCTGCCCCTCAGCCAGAGATGCCACTTGCACCACCACAGGGCATCCCGGCTACTGGAGGAGACCCCGACGGAGACGGGGACGACAACGACGCCGGTGGCAATTCGAGCCACGACACGGTGCGCTCGGAGGAGCCGGAGCCGGAGGGATGGATCGCTAGACCCATCACTCGTGACGCTGCTCGCGGGTGTCACTTCCACGACGCTCTCGATACCCTGTTGTGTCGGGCCTTCGACCGACACACTTGGTCTATCGAGTACCGTTGTGTAGTCTACCAGCATTGTCACGGGTTATACCCGGACCAGTGGGAGGCTACTTGCTTGGTGCGCCGTCCGGACGATGATCTCCGGGGTGCAGAGGCCTTCTCAGAGCACTATTCTATCTCTGAGAGGGACACTGCCGAGGCAGCCATGCAGGATGCAGCACGACGGGCACTTTCTCAGTATTGCTCGTTGTTCAGCGGGGTAGCTGACGACCTTGACCTAAAGTACTACCCTCGCCATTTGACCGGCAGTGCTGGAGGCATGATTGTCTCACCAGTTGGTGAGGGCAATCCCAGGCTGAGCAGCATGGTCAACCTGGCCATCGTGCTCAACATATATAGAGTTGGACTATTCCCTTGACGAGTTGGGCAAGGTTCAGGCGGAAGTTGCGGAATTGCATGCTGAATGCGCGGCACGCGACTATCTTGATGGTGGTTCTCCCGCCCATGTCGAGATTCAGCACCCTTACTCTTCACTGCCCCGTGGTTGCTTCGACTATGGTACCCCAGACTGCAGGACTCGGATAGATTTGGATCCCTAGATCGACAGAGTCAGAGTCTGTAATAATGCTTAGTTCAGTGTCTTAGTCCAATCAGTCTAGTTAGAGTTAGTTTGCTTATTTTATGTTGGATGCTTGTTATGATGGTCATGTAATGAAGTTGAATCTTTGTAATGATTGTCACCAAGGTGTGGGTATCCCCTGCAACTTGGTGTAGTTATTAATAAAGTCAGTTATTTAGTTGGGTAATCCATTTATTTACACTTTCCTATTTATCTGAGAAGCTGTCAGTGAAGATGATCAATTGTTCAGTGCTTTGAAGATTTCCGTATATCTTTTCTTATGCTGAAAGACTACAGAATCAGATCTAATATGTGTATGGTTTGTACAGATATCTAAGAACAGGCGCAGAGGTGCGAGGCGTGCTTAGCCAGAGCAGCAGGCACCCCAGGAGGAGGCAGCTCCGCAGCAGCATTTGCCACCGCCACCCCCCAATGACCATTGAGCAGATGTTCTTGATGCAAACTCAGGCAGTTTAGGCAATTGGTTAGACATTAGCAGCGATGCAACAAGTGCAGCAGCAGCCACCCCCACCACAGCCTCCAGTGCAGGTCCAGATGCCTCAAGTGCCCAGAGACAAGCGAGCAGAGTTCATGAGGGGCCATCCCCCTGTTTTTGCCCACTCTGTCGATCCCATGGACATGGAAGATTGGCTGCGTATTGTGGAGCATGAGTTGCACACTGCCCAGTGCAACGATCGTGAGAAGGTGTTGTATGGTCCCCGACAACTGAGGGCAGCAGCCCAATCTTGGTGGGAGTCTTACCTCGCCACTCATGCCAACCCTGAAGCCTTTACTTGGGAGGAGTTTAGGGACAACTTCCGTCGCTACCATGTGCCCGAAGGACTAATGATAGTGAGGAAGAGGAGTTTCTCGCCCTGAAGCAAGGTCCCCTGTCCGTCAGTGAGTACTGGGATAAGTTTTTGCGGCTGTCACGTTATGCCCCAGAAGACGTCAACATAGATGCCAAGCGGCAGTCCCGCTTTCTGAGAGGATTGGTTGATCCCCTCCATTACCAGCTCATGAACCACACTTTCCCCACCTTCCATCATTTGATAGACAGAGCAATCATGACTGAAAGGAAGCGTGGGGAGATGGAGGATAGGAAGCGCAAGATTGGTGGACCTCAGGCCAGGAGTAGCAGTCGTCCCTGCTACTCATGCAACTCGCCCCAGCAATTCAAGCAAGTTCACCAGCATCCGCGTCAGCACCAGCACCAGTACCAGAGGCAGTTTCCTCAGCAACAACAGCAACAGTACCGTCAGAACACTCAGCCAGGAGGAAATCAGTACCAGCATCAGAACAACCAGGCAGCTTGTCTTCCTGCCCCAGCAACCAACCAGAATGGCCAAGCAGCCCCAGCTCAAGTAGGAAGTCGTGCATGCTTCTACTGTGGAGAACAAAATCACTGGGCGAAGAACTGTCCCAAGAAAGCAGCCCAGCAACCGCTAGCAGTCAATGCCCCACCAAGACAAGGAGCGCCACAGCAAGCACCAGGAGTCCGTGGTTAGGCCTACAACCGTGGAAAGGTGAACCACCTGGAGGCCGAAGCAATCCAGGATGCTCAGGACGTGGCAGTAGGTATGTTTCCAGTCAAATCCTACCTAGCAAAAGTACTATTTGATACTGGTGCCACACATTCTTTTGTTTCTGCATCTTGGGTAGAATCACATAACATCCCCATAGAACCAATTATCCCACCTTTAAGAGTTAATTCAGTTGGGGGAAAAGTTCAGTTCGATAGGATTTGTCCGAATCTAAGGATTGAAATAAGGGGGATAGACTTCCTCGCTAGCCTAGTAGTCATGGGAACTCAAGGGTTAGATGTCATCCTAGGGATGAATTGGCTACATAGAAATCAAGCCACTTTCAGTTGTGACAAGAGAACAGTTAAGTTGGTGTCCCCATCAGGAAAGGAAGTAGTAACTAAGTTGTACTTACCTGAACTAGAAGAAGGAGCCTGTCACCATTTATCAGTAGATGACAAGGAGTCCAATCCGATTGAGGCAATTAGGATTGTGTCATAATTCCCCGATGTATTTCTTGAGGAGTTACCAGGCATGCCACCTGAAAGGAAAGTTGAATTTGCCATAGAGCTTATCCTAGGCACCGCCCCTATTTCCAAGAGAGCTTATCGAGTGTCCGGACTAGAGTTGGTGGAACTCAAGAAGCAAATTGATGAGTTGTTAGAGAAAGGCTACATCAGACCAAGTACTTCACCTTGGACAGCCCCAGTATTATTTGTGGAGAAGGATGGCACGAAGAGGATGTGCATTGATTACAGAGCCTTGAATGAAGTCACTGTCAAGAATAAGTACCCCCTGCCCAGAATTGAAGATTTATTTGATTAGTTGAGAGGAGCCAGTGTGTTCTCAAAGATAGATCTGAGGTCAGGTTACCATCAGCTCAGAATCCGACCTGCAGATATACCGAAGACAACATTCATCACCAAGTATGGACTATATGAGTTCATGGTTATGTCATTCGGATTGACGAATGCGCCAGCTTACTTTATGTACCTGATGAACAGTGTGTTCATGGACTACCTCGACAAATTCGTAGTGGTGTTCATTGATGATATTCTCGTATATTCCCAGAATGAGCAAGAGCACGAGGAACATTTGAGGAAGGTACTTCAGAGGCTACGAGATTGCAAGTTGTATGCCAAGCTTAGCAAGTGCGAGTTCTGGATCAGCAAAGTTCTATTCTTGGGTCATATTATAAACCGAGATGGACTAGCTGTGGATCCAAAGAAGGTAGCAGCGATTCTGGACTGGAAAGCACCAAAAGATGTCTGAGGAATCAAGAGTTTCATTGGGATGGCCGGTTATTATCAGCGTTTCATTGAGGGTTTCCCCGAGATTGATAGCCCCCCTAGCAAAGAAGGTTGAGTTCAAGTGGACCCCAGCGTGCCAGGAATCATTTGAAACATTGAGGTAGAAGTTGACAACAGCACCAGTGTTGGTTCTGCCAGAGGTTCACAAGCCATTCTCAGTATACTGTGATGCTTCATACACCGGACTAGGATGCGTGTTAATGCAGGAAGGGAGAGTAGTGGCATACTCGTCCCGACAATTGAAAGTTCATGAGAAGAATTACCCCGCTCATGATTTGGAGCTAGCAATAGTGGTTCATGCATTGAAGACCTAGACACATTATCTTTATGGGCAGAAGTGTGATATCTACACGGACCACAAGAGCCTTAAGTACATATTCACTCAGTCAGAGTTAAACATGAGGCAGCGAAGATGGCTAGAATTGATCAAAGACTAAGCTGGAGATTCATTATCACCCAGGCAAAGCAAATGTGGTTGCAGATGCTCTTAGCAGGAAGAGTCAAGTCAACATGTTGGCCTCTCACTCGATGTCGTTCGAGCTAGTGAAGGAATTCGTCCGGTTGAGTCTCGGATTTCTGAACAACACTCAAGGAGTGGCAATTGAGCTAGAGCCCACTCTGGAGCAAGACATCAGGAAAGGTCAGAAGGATGATGAGAAGATCAACGAGATCCAGCAACTAATCATAGATGGGAAAGGTCCAGATTTCCGTGAAGATGCAGAAGGAATGGTATGGTTCAAGGATAGGCTGTGTGTTCCCGACATCAACTCGATCCAGGAACTGATCCTCAAGGAAGCTCATGAGACAGCATATTCTATACACCCTGGTAGCGAGAAAATGTACCAAGACCTGAAGAAGAGATTCTGGTGGTACGGTATGAAAAGAGAGATAGCAGAGTATGTGGCCAGATGCGACAGTTGTCAGAGGATCAAGGCAGAACATCAAAGACCCGCAGGATTGTTGCACCCATTGCAGATTCTGCAGTGGAAATGGGATGAGATTGGGATGGACTTTATAGTTGGTCTGCCCCGCACTCGAGCTGGTTATGACACCATCTGGGTAGTAGTGGACCGTTTAACAAAGACGACCCATTTTATACCAGTCAAGACCACCTATAACAGTGCAGCGTTGGCAGAGTTATACATGTCTCGGATTGTGTGCTTGCATGGTATTCCAAAGAAAATAATATCGGATAGAGGTACCCAGTTTACCTCTCATTTTTTGCAGCAGCTACATGAAGCTTTGGGTACACACTTGAAATTCAGTTCAGCTTATCACCCGTAGACAGATGGTCAGACTGAGAGGACCAACCAGATTCTTGAGGATATGTTGAGAGCTTGTGCTTTGCAAGACCAGTTAGGTTGGGACAAGAGGCTACCATATGCAGAATTCTCCTACAACAACAGCTATCAAGCCAGTCTGAAGATATCACCATTCGAAGCGCTCTATGGGAGGAATTGCAGAACTCCATTGCATTGGGACCAACCCGGCGAAAGACAGGTATTCGGTCTAGAGATTTTACTTGAAGCTGAAGAGAATATCAGAATGGTCCGGGAAAATTTGAAGGCAGCGCAGTCTAGACAGTGAAGCTATGCTGACACCAGAAGAAGGGAACTCAGTTTCGAAGTGGGAGACTATGTCTACTTGAAAGTGCCACCCATTAGAGGAACCAAAAGGTTTGGAGTCAAAGGCAAGCTAGCCCCTTGCTATATTGGCCTGTACCAGATTCAGGCAAGACGTGGAGAAGTGGCTTATCAACTCAGCTTACCAGAGAACCTGTCCGCAGTGCATGATGTGTTTCATGTGTCTCAATTGAAGAAATGCTTGAGAGTGCCAGAAGAGCAGTTGCCAACGAAAGACCTTGAAGTTCAAGAAGATCTGACCTATATTGAGAAGCCAACGCAGATGCTGGAGATAGCAGATCGAGTCACTCGGAGGAACACCATCAGGATGTGCAAAGTCAAATGGGGCCATCACTCAGAAGAAGAAGCAACCTGGGAAAGAGAAGATGATCTGAGAGCCAAGTACCCTGAACTCTTTGCTAGCCAGCCCTGAATCTCGAGGGCGAGATTCTTTTAAGGGGATAGGTCTGTAACACCCTGAATTTGGGGGTATAAAATTTCTTTCTAATGATCACCCAAATTCATGTGTTACTCTTCTCTATCTCACTCTAGTTTCTCTCTCTCTAGTTTTCTCTCTCTTTCTCTTTTAATTAGAGTTAGTTGTATTAGTGAGGGATTATTTATTTTATTTTGCCCAAAACATATGAGCCATGGAATGTTGCATCATATTGAGCCTAAATATTCTTTGAATTGTTGCACATATTTGATTTGGTTTGAATTTGAAACTTGAACTGAATTTGAATTGAAAACCCTAGAGAAAATAAATAGAAAAGGCAATAGAAATTCCAGGAAAATAGAAAAAGCCATTTCAGCCCAGGCCGGCCCATTTAGCCCAGCCCGCGCGCGCCCGCCTCCTCTACCTGACAAGCGGGTCCCGCCTGTCAGCGCCAACCCGATCGCGCCTCTCTCCCTCTCTCTCTGTCGCATGGGCCAGACCTGTCGGCGCTAGTTCTCCCGCGCGCACCCGCTCCCCTCTCTCTGTCCCGCCGTCCCCACCTGTCAGTCGTCTCTAACCTCTCGCCCACGATCTCCCCGCCATGGACGCACCCACGACCGCGCGTTCTCCGGCCACGTCCGAGCCCCCACGCCTCTTTTGAGCCCCGCACCCTTCTCGCCCACCTCCCCTCTCCCATTTGCGACCTCTGCCTAGCTCCCTCGCCCTCTCTCTCGCTCTGCCCATGCGAACCAAGAGCTCCGCCACCGCCCATCGACGTCCACCGCCTGTTCCGTGGCCGCCGTTGCGCCCGTGCCCCGTCCAGTGCCACGGTGAGCTTCGCCTTGCCGTCAGCTACTCGGGACACCCTTCGGTGTGCCCTCTCCCTCCCTGCTGCGCCCGGTCCACACTCACCGGAGCAGTTCTTGCGTAGTCGGAGCCCCGCCGCCGTCGACCCAAGGCTCCACCGCACCCTCGCCGTTCTCCAAGCATCCCAGAGTTCGCACTCGAGGTGAGCAACCTTCCCATGCCCTTAATTCGCCAAGTACCGCACCAGAGCCCGCGCAATTTCTCGCCGGAGTTAGCTGCGCTGCTGAGGAACCTTTTTCACCGCGGTCTGCGTTCTCTGGCGCCCCCATGCCGGTTCTGCGACCACGGTTGTGTTCGCCGTGATGTGCTGAACGTGTCTGGCCCTTTCCCTAAGCCACCAGAGCCTTGCTGTGGCCGGTCTGCTCGTCTCCGGTGAACTCCCACCGTGGGACCGAGCGGGCCCACCACGCCCAAGTCCGCCCCCTGCCGTTAGATCTCAGCCGTCCACCCGAGATCGGGCGGTTTAGACTCAACCCGAGCGGATCTGATCGTAGCCCTCCGATCCAGATCCAACCGTCTCTCCTCTCTTCCCCTCACCCGTGTCTTTGCCCCTAGGCCCGGCCGGTCAGCCCGCCCTGGCTCGCTGACGCCCTGGCCCCGCTTGTCAGCCGCGCCAGCGCGCCCGCGCCCGCGCGATCTAATCTGAGTCGTCGGTTTCTGATCCGATGGCTGAGGTTACCCCGTACCCCTTCGCGTGGTTGTTTTGCTTAAGAACCCCCTGGTTTTAGGAAATCAACTCGCCGTCCTCTGTTTTAGCGCATAGGTCCCTGGATTGTTTTAGTTAGACCCATGGAATTTTATTTAAGCACATATTTAGCCCTAATTTCATATTTCAAACTTCAAAACTTGTTTATTTCATATCTTTTTCATATGAACTCCAAATTTAGTGGTTCAAATTGCAAAATGTTCACAAGATTATTCTCTGTACAAATAAACTATGACCAACTGTAATCTGTATACTTTAACTTTTACACTTAGAATATTGTATTAAAGTATATGTTGATTTATTTATTTAATGAAATAAATAAAAGGAGAATCCTAGGAGTTAAAATATATTTAATTTTGTGAGATTAGTGTAATGCATTTCATGGATTCATTTTTGGTTTAACCTTTAGATCCTAATGTGATAAATAGAATTAGATATGTAATTATGGATGATGTTTAAAGGATAATCAAATTCCTAAATAAGAGTAGTTCATCTTATAATGTAATCTTTTCTTTGTTTAATTATTACTCTATCTTTTTAGGTTATGTTTCAACACTTAGAGAGTAATCAATTTCCCCCCAATTAGGATTAGTCCATTTTATAACTTGACCTCATTCCCCTATACTTAATATTATACCTTTTTGGGTTGTGTGCCAATGTTTGTACATGTGTGATGTGATGTTCATTTTTACTTTCCAAATGTATTGAATGTATGCTCGCTTTACTTAGACAACGAGCAGCTCGTGGTTCCTGAGTGTGTTGCCGAAGATCCCTCTTAGCAACAACCTGGTGAAGGCAAGTGTCCTTAGACCTATCATGTCCTACTTTACTTTATAATTCACTGTCCCGCATTACTTTATTGAAAACCTAAGGATTGACTAGTCTGTATTTATCTTACCCTTGTTTACCTTTTTGGGTTAATCATGGTTAGCTTATGCTATTGCTTTAACTTAATCAATGAACATGATGTGATCTTTTATGATATGATGATGTTATCCCGATGGGGTTCTTATGATTCTTTAGGGGGCTCAGGCTATTTCCTGAGTACCTCTCCGTAAGGACCTGTTTGGGGAGTGACAACCCGGGATAACAGTGCAACCATGAGGGTGGAATGGGACGCCCTTAGCTGATTAATTAGAGGAACCAGAGGAGTAGTTGGCTTCGCTGTAGGGCCGTCAATGGGGTCCGGGCACAGTACTTGCTCTGCCGAGGTTGGTTGCAGAGGTTCTTTGATTTGGTTTTGTTAGCCACCCTTCCTTTGGGGAGATGTACTGTGTTTATCAAACTGGAGAAACCTAACGGGCGGCTATGACCTCTGGGAAATCTTTATAAAGGCTACGTAGTGAGACCCTGCTAGGTCACCTTGGTAGTGATCAATGGGGAGGCTAGAACCCCGGGCAGAATGGGAATCATGGCTTGTGGCTAAAGTGTGCAACCTCTGCAGAGTGTTAGAAACTGGTATATCAGCCGTGCTCACGGTTATGAGCAGCCTTGGGATCCTCTTCGATTAGAAGAACTTTGGTTACTTATATGATGATGATTAGCAATGATGGTTATAAATCTGATCTCTGGTATTTCCTCTTGGAGGGAGTGCCTCTGGGTAATAACTGGGTTATTACTAAAATTTGGCTATACTTATAGTAATAAAACTTGACCAACTAAAAGCAACTGCTTAACCTTCTGCATGTGTAGGCTTACATTCTACGTTTCGTTACTCCGCACTTTGATGTTGTTGTTAAACACTATGTTTATGTAATAGACTCTGTGGACGTCTCAAACATCTTGATGTAACTAAGTACCTTTCTGATATTTAATTCAAGCATTGTGTGATGATGTCCAATTATGTAATCACAGTGTACGTGAGTTCTGATCCTGGCACGTACATGGTTCGCATTCGGTTTACCTTCCAAAACCGGGTGTGACACCTAAGGTGCATGATATGATTAAGGCACAATCCTTAAGATGAAAAAGACTTAATTAAACCTTTGTTCCTAATTTTTGATGTCCTTTGCTCAATTTGGTTCACATGTGATAATGGTCTTGAGTTAGCTCTAAGAAGAAACCCTAAGTGACACTGGGGTGTTACAATGAGCATGGTGTGGTGACAAGGAACAAAGCCCGACTTGTGGCCAAGGGTTATTCACAAGTCAAAGGTTTGGATTTCGATGAAACTTATGCACCCGTAGCTAGGCTTGAGTCAATCTGTATATTACTTGCCTATGCTAATTACCATGGCTTCAAGCTTTATCAAATGGACGTGAAGAGTGCCTTCCTTAATGGACCAATCAAGGAAGAGGTATACGTTGAGCAACCTCCCGGCTTTGAAGATAGTGAGTACCCTAACCATGTGTATAAACTCTCAAAGACGCTTTATGGGCTCAAGCAAGCCCCAAGAGCATGGTATGAATGCCTACGAGATTTCCTTATCACTAATGGCTTCAAAGTCGATACAGCCGATCCTACTCTCTTTACTAAAATTATTGTAAAAGATTTGTTTGTATGCCAAATTTATGTTGATGATATCATATTTGGGTCTACTAACAAATCTACTTGTGAAGAGTTTAGTAGGATCGTGATTCAGAAATTCGAGATGTCTATGATGGGGGAGTTGAAGTATTTCCTAGGATTTCAAGTCAAGCAACTCCAAGATGACACCTTCATCAGCCAAACAAAGTACATTCAAGACATATTTAACAAGTTTGGAATGAAGGATGCCAAGCCCATCAAGACACCCATGGGAACAAATGGGCATCTCGACCTCGACATGGGAGGTAAGTCCGTAGATCAAAAGGTATACCAGTCAATGATAGGATCTTTACTTTACTTATGTGCATCTCGACCGGATATTATGCTTTCTGTATGCATGTGTGCAAGGTTCCAAGCCGATCCTAAGGAAGTTGACCTTAGGGCCATGAAAAGAATCATGAGATATTTAGTTTATACTCCTAAGTTTGGACTTTGGTACCCCAATGGATCCACTTTTGATTTAATAGGATATTCCGATGCCGATTGGGCAGGGTGTAAAATTGATAGGAAGAGCACATCAGGGACTTGTCAGTTTCGGGGAAGATCCCTGGTGTCATGGGCTTCAAAGAAACAAAACTCAGTAGCTCTTTCTACCGCCGAAGCCAAGTATACTGCCGCAGGTCATTGTTGTGCGCAATTACTTTGGATGAGGCAAACCCTCAAGGACTATGGCTACAAATTGAGCAAAGTCCCTCTCCTATGTGACAATGAGAGTGCAATCCGCATGGCGGATAATCCCGTTGAACACAACCGCACTAAGCACATAGACATTCGCTATCACTTTCTGAGGGATCACCAACAAAGGGGGGATATCGAGATTGCTTATGTTAGCACCAAAGAATAATTAGCCGATATCTTTACCAAGCCTTTAGATGAGAAAACCTTTAGCAAACTTAAGAATGAGCTAAATATTCTTGATTCTCGGAATTTTGATTGAAACATTGCACACATAGCTCATTCGTATACCTTTGGTCATATCTCTTTCATGACTACAACTAATGTGGTTTCAAGTGTATTTCTATGCTAAGTCGTAGATTGAAAGGGAAATAGAGTCTTCGGCAAAGACAAGGCTTCCACTCCACTCTAATGGTATCACTTACCCTTCGCCATCACTCCACACCACTCTTCGATTGGTATAATCTTTCACTCATATATTCTTGTACCAATGGGGAAGAAAGTAAAAAGGGCTCTCAAGAATCTCCATTTTTTGGCGATTAATGCCAAAGGGGGAGAAAGTATTAAGCCCAAAGCAAAAGGACCGCACCACCAACTTAAAATTTTTTCGAAAAGATGATTTATTTGGTTTTCACAAAAGTTTGTTTTTCCAATTGGTATCTTGTGATAAGCAATTTCTTCAATTGGTATATTTTCAAAATTGGCATCTAAACTACATACTTCCAATTGGTATCTATTAAAACCCTCTTGAAAGCTAAGAGGAGAATTTCATTCAGGGGGGAGTTTTGTTAAGTCAAAGGGAAAGCATTTGAAACAGGGGGAGAAAATTTCAAATCTTGAAAATGCTTCTCGCAATCTTATTCATATACCTTTGATTATTTGCAAAAAACTTTGAAAAGAATTTCCAAAAAGAATTTGCAAAAACAAAACAAGTGGTGCAAATGTGTTCCAAAATATTGAATAGAAGAAAGCAATCCATTCATATCTAGTAAAATAATAAATTGGTTTAATTCTAAGTAACCTTTGCACTTACCATATGCAAACTAGTTCATTTCTGCACTTATATATTTGCTTTGGTTTGTGTTGGCATCAATCACCAAAAAGGGGGAGATTGAAAGGGAAATAGGGTTAACCTTTTCCCAATATTAATTTTGGTGGTTAAATGCCCAACACAAATAATGGACTAACTAGTTTGCTCTAGATTATATGTTCTACAGGTGCATAAAGGTTAAACTCAAACCAATAAAATGATTGAAGTTAGGGTTCAAATACAAAGGAGCAAAGAAACTGAGTGTGCCCTGGTCTGGCACACCAGACTGTCCAGTGTGCCACCGGACAGTGTCCGGTGCACCAGGACCGTACAAGTATGAACTGGACACTCTCGGGTTTCTCAAGGCGCACTCCGCTATAAATCATCGGATTGTCCGGTGCAGCAGCGGAGTAACAGCTATCTAGCGCAACGGTCGACTGCAACGGACACCCTGCAACACTACAGTGCGCGGACAGTGCACGCAGAAGTCAAAGCAGTCGTCAGAGGCGCACCGGACAGTGAATAGTGTCTGTCCGGTGCAGCACCGGACTGTCCGGTGCCACTAGAGGACAAAGCCTCCAACGGTCAGAAGCTCCTGAACTCTAACGGTTGGGTGACATGGTTGGCGCACCGGACAGTGTCCGGTAGCGCACCGGACTGTTCGGTGCACCCATCGATAGCAGCCACCCCCAATGGCTTGTTGGTGGTTGAGGGCTATAAATACCCCCCAACCACCACCACTCCAAGCATCCAAGTTTTCTGAGTTTCTCATTCAATACAAGAGCTAGTGCATTCACTCCTAGACACAAATCAAAAGAATCAAAGCCTCTCGATGTGCCAAATCCACTCCAACCACTTAGTGACTTGAGAGAGAGAGAGAGTTTTGTTCGTGTTCTTTGTGCTCTTGCTGCTTGGATAGCTTTCTTTCTTCCTCATTCTTGTTCCCAAGTGACTCGTAATCAAAGCAAGATACACCAAGTGTGTGGTGGTCCTTGCGGGGTCTAGTGACCCGTTTGATTAAGGAGAAAGCTCACTCGGTCTAGGTGACCGTTTGAGAGAGGGAAAGGGTTGAAAGAGACTCAGTCTTTGTGATCACCTCAACGAGAACTAGGTTCTTTAGAACCGAACCTCGGTAAAACAAATCATTGTGTTCATTCACTTTATTTCTTGGTTGATTTGTTTTCCCCTCTCTTTCGGACTCGGATTCATTTCTAACGCTAACCTCGGCTTGTAGTGTGTGCTTAATTTTATAATTTTCAGATTCCACCTATTCACCCCCCCTCTAGGCGACTTTCAATTGTGCACAACAATGTACTACGACAAGGTACTCGGCTTCGACAGTAGAAAGAGCTACAGAGTTTTGTTTCTTTGACGCCCATGACACCAGGGATCTCCCCAGAAACTGACAAGTCCCTGATGTGCTCTTCCTATCAATTTTACACCCTGCCCAATTGGTATCGGAATATCCTATTAAATCAAAAGTGGATCCCCTGGGGTACCAAAGCCCAAACTTAGGAGTGTAAACTAAATATCTCATGATTCTTTTCACGGCCCTAAGGTGAACTTCCTTAGGATTTGCCTGAAATCTTGCACACATGCATACAGAAAGCATAATATCCGGTCGAGATGCACATAAGTAGAGTAAAGATCCTATCATCGACCGGTGTACCTTTTGTTCTACGGATTTACCTCCCGTGTCGAGGTCGAGATGCCCATTGGTTCCCATGGGTGTCTTGATGGGTTTCCCATCCGTCATTCCAAACTTTAAGTATGTCTTGAATGTATTTTGTTTGGCTGATGAAGGTGCCATCTTAGAGTTGCTTGATTTGAAATCCAAGGAAATACTTCAACTCCCCCATCATAGACATCTCGAATTTCTATATCATAATCCTACTGAACTCTTCACATGTTGACTTGTTAGTAGACCCAAACATAATATCATCAACATAAATTTGCCATACAAACAAGTCTTTTGCAACCGTTTTAGTAAAGAGAGTAGGATCGGCTTTACCGACTTTGAAGCCATTAGTGATAAGGAAATCTCGCACATATTCATACCATGCTCTTGGGCTTGCTTGAGCCCATAGAGCACCTTTGAGAGTTTATACACATGGTTAGGGTACTCACTATCTTCAAAGCCGGGAGGTTGCTCAACATATACCTCTTGATTGGTCCATTAAGGAAGGAACTTTTCACGTCCATTTGATAGAGCTTAAAGCCATGGTAAGTAGCATAGGCAAGTAATATACAAATTGACTCAAGCCTAACTATGGGTGCATAAGTTTCATCAAACTCCAGACCTTCTACTTGTGAATAACCCTTGGCCACAAGTCGGGCTTTGTTTCTTGTCACCACACCATGCTCATCTTGCTTGTTACGGAATACCCACTTGGTACCTACAACATTTTGATTAGGACGTGGAACTAAATGCCATACCTCATTCCTCGTGAAATTGTTGAGCTCTTCTTGCATAGCCAACACCCAATTCGGATCTCTTAGTACATCCTCTACCCTGTATGGCTCAATAGAGGAAACAAAAGAGTAATGTTCACAGAAATGAGCAACTCGAGATCTAGTGGTTACCCCCTTTTGAATGTCACCATGGATGGAGTTGACGGGGTGATCTCGTTGAATTGCTTGGTGGACTCTTGGGTGTGGCGGTCTTTGACCCTGAATTTCTTGATCATCTTCCTTGTCTTCATTAACTTCATCTCCCCCATGATCATTGTCCTCTTCTTGAGGTGGCTCATCCTCTTGATCTTCATCATTTTGAGCCTGATCCACATCTTGAGTTGGTGGAGATGCTTGGTTGGAAGATGACAGTTGATCTTGTGCTTGTGGAGGCTCTTCAGATTCCTTAGGGCACACATCTATAATGGACATGTTCCTTAGCGCGACACACGGAGCCTCTTCATCATCTAAATCATCAATATCAACTTGCTCCACTTGGGAGCCATTAGTCTCATCAAACACAATGTCACAAGAAACCTCAACCAATCCGGTGGATTTGTTGAAGACTCTATATGCCCTTGTGTTTGAGTCATAACCAAGTCAAAAGCCTTCTACAACTTTAGGAGCAAATTTAGATTTCTATCTCTTTTAATAAGAATAAAGCATTTGCTCCCAAAGACTCTAAAATATGAAACATTGGGCTTTTTACCAGTGAGGAGTTCATATGATGTATTCTTGAGGATTTGGTGAAGGTATAATTGGTTGATGGAGTAGCAAGCGGTGTTAATCGCCTTGGCCCAAAACCGGTCCGGTGTCTTGTACTCATCAATCATGGTTCTTTCCATATCCAGTAGAGTTTGATTCTTCCTCTCCACTACACCATTTTGCTGAGGTGTATAGGGAGAGGAGAACTCATGCTTGATGCCCTCCTCCTCAAGAAATCCTTCAGTTTGAGAATTCTTGAACTCTGTCCCATTATCGCTTCTTATCTTTTTGATCCTCAATCTGAACTCATTTTGAGCCTGTCTTAAGAATCCTTTTAAGGTCTCTTGGGTTTGTGATTTTTCCTGTAAAAAGAACACCCAAGTGAAGCGAGAATAATCATCCACAATAACTAGACAGTACTTACTCCCGCTGATGCTTATGTAAGCAATCAGGCTGAATAAATCCATGTGGAGTAGCTCGAGTGGCCTATCAGTCGTCATGATGTTCTTGTGTGGATGATGGGCGCCAACTTGCTTTCCTACTTGGCATGCGCTACAAACCCTGTCTTTCTCAAAATGAACATTGGTTAGTCCTAAAATGTGCTCTCCCTTTAGAAGCTTGTGAAGATTATTCATCCCAACATGGGCAAGTTGGCGATGCCAGAGCCAACCCATATTAGTCTTAGCAATTAAGCAAGTGTCAAGTTCAGCTTGGTTATCATTAAAATCAACTAAATATAGCTGACCCTCTAACACTCCTTTAAATGCTATTGAATCATCACTTCTTCTAAAGACAGTAACACCTATATCCGTAAATAGATAGTTGTAACCCATTTTACATAATTGAGAAACAGAAAGCAAGTTGTAGTCTAAAGAATTTACAAGAAAAATATTGGAAATAGAATGGTCAGATGATATAGCAATTTTACTCAAACCTTGATTTCCATCCCCGAATGTGATAGCTCATTGGGGATCTTCATTTTTCTCATAGGAGGAGAACATCCTTTTCTCCCCTGTCATATGGTTTGTGCACCAGCTATCGATTATCCAACTTGAACCACCGGATGCATAAACCTACAAAACAATTTTAGACCTTGTTCTTAGGTACCCAAACAGTCTTGGGTCCTTTGACGTTAGAAACAAGCACCTTGGGTAACCAAACACAAGTCTTTGGACCCTTGTGTTTGCCCCCAACATATTTGGCAACTTTTTTGCCTGATTTGTTAGTTAAAACATATGATGCATCAAAAGTCTTAAATAAAACATTATGCTCATGTGATGCAGCAGGAATTTCCTTTCTAGACATTTTAACATGTGTGGTATGCCTATAGCTAGAAGCCTCATTTTTGTACATAAATGCATGATGAGAAACAGTGTGAGGTTTCCTAGCATGAATTCTCCTAATTTTGTGCTCAGGATAGTTAGCAGGATATAAAATGTAGCCTTCCCTATCCTGAACCATGGGAGCTTTGCCCTTAATAAAATTAGATAGTTTCTTAGGGGCATCAAGCTTGACATTGTTCCCCTATTGGAAACTAATGCCATCCTTAATGCCAGGGCGTCTCCCATTATAGAGCATGCTTCTAGCAAATTTAAATTTTTCATTCTCTAGTTCATGCTCAGTAATTTTAGCAGTTAATTTAGCTATATGATCATTTTGTTGTTTAATCATGGCAAGGTGATCATCCATAGCTTCTATATTAACATCTCTACATCTAGTATAAATAGAAACATGCTCAACAGTAGATGTAGATGGTTTGTAAGCATTTAATTCTTCTATCTTAGATTTAAATCTAGCATTCTCATCTCTAAGACAGGAAATAGAATCATTGCAAGCATTCAACTTTTCAATCTTAGAAATTAAATTAGCATTCTCAGTTCTAAGACTAGAAATTGAATCATGACAAATGCTAAGCTCCTTAGTTAAGTTTTCGCATTTTTCTACTTCCTGAGCATAAGCATTTTTTAGTTTAATTAATTTTTTATTTTCTTTAATGAGGAAGTCCTCTTGGCTATCTAAGAGTTCACCCTTCTCATTAATGGCTTCAATTAATTCATTTAATTTTTTCTTTTAGTCCATGCTAAGGTTGGCAAAGAGAGACATTAAATTATCTTCACTATCACTAGAGCTACTCTCATCACTAGATGTTGTATATTTGGGGGTGGCTCTAGAGTGTACCTTCTTCTTCTTGCTATACTTAGCCATGAGACACTTGTGGCCAACGTTGGGGAAGAGGAGGCCTTTGTTGACGGCGATGTTGTCGGCGTCCTCGTCGGAGGAGGAGTCGGTGGAGCTCTCGTCGGAGTCCCATTCCTAGCATATGTGGGCATTGCCACCTTTCCTCTTGTAGTATCTCTTATTCTCCTTCTTCTTCCCTTTCTTGTCGTCGTCCCTGTCACTTCCACTAGAAATGGGTCATTTTGCTATGAAATGACCGGACTTACCACACCGGTAGCACACCTTCTTAGAGCGGGATTTGTAGTCCTTCCCCCTCCTTTGCTTGAGGATTTGACGGAAGCTCTTGATGATGAGCGCCATTTCCTCGTTGTCGAGCTTGGAGGCATCGATTGGGAGCCTACTAGGTGTAGACTCCTTCTTCTCTTCTTCCGTCGCTTTGAATGCGACGGGTTGCACCTCAGGTGTGGAGGTGGCGCCTTGCTCCAAGTTGACAATGTGTTTGGAGTCTTTGATCATAAGTTTAAAGCTCACAAACTTGTCAATCACTTCCTCAGGAGACATATGTTTATATCTAGGGTCTCCACGGATTAGTTGCACTTGAGTGGGATTACGAAAAACAAGTGATCTAAGAATAACCTTGACCATTTCATGGTCACCCCACTTGGTGCTCCCGAGGTTGCGCACTTGGTTCACCATGGTTTTGAGCCGGTTGTACATGGCTTGCGGCTCTTCTCCTTTGTTGAGGACGAATCGATCGAGCTCCCCCTCGATCGTCTCCCGCTTGGTGATCTTGGTCACCTCGCCCCCTTTGTGCGCCGTTTTGAGGACGTCCCAAATTTCTTTGGCGCTCTTTAACCCTTGCACCTTCTTATACTCCTCTCGCCAGAAGGAGGTGAGGAGTATAGACATGGCTTGGGAGTTAAAGTGCCTAATTTGGGCAACCTCGTCCGAGTCATAGTCTTTGTCGCCCACCTTAGGTACATGCGCTCCAAACTCAACAGTATCCCAAATACTTTCGTGGAGTGAGGTTAGATGGTGCATCATTTTATCACTCCACATACAATAATCCTCACCATCAAAATATGGTGGTTTGCCTAGGGGTACGAAAAGTAATGGAGCACGTTTTGAAATACGGGGATAGCATAGGGGCATCTTACTATACTTCTTGCGCTCATGGCACTTATAAGCGACGGATGACTCGGAGCTTGATGTGGAGGGTGACGAAGAGTCGGTCTCGTGGTAGACCACTTTCTTCATCTTCTTCTTCTTGTCACCTCTCTGATGCGACTTGATGGAGGAAGAGGATTCCTCCTTGTGTTTGTTGCCGGACTCCCTTGAGCGAGTCCTCCCAGAGCTTGCAGACTTGTCACCGGTCATGATCTCCCTCTTGGCGTGATCTCCAGACATCACTTCGAGTTGGTTAGACTCTTAATGAAGCACTGGCTCTGGTACCAATTAAAAGTCGCCTAGAGGGGTTGAATAGGCCAAACCTGAAATTTATAACTTTAAACACGCACTAAGGTCGAGGGTTAGCGTTAGGATTAAATTCAAATCAGAAAGAGAGGGGAAAACAAATCAACAAGAATTAAGGCAAATGAACATGGTGATTTGTTTTACCGAGGTTCGGTTCCAAAGAACCTAGTCCCCGTTGAGGAGGTCACAAAGACCGGGTCTATTTCAACCCTTTCCCTCTCTCAAACGGTCACTTAGACCGAGTGAGCCTTCTTCCTTAATCTCACGGGTCACTAAGACCCCGCAAGGACCACCACACACTTGGTGTCTCTTGCCTCGCTTACAAAGCACTTGATAATAAGAATAGGAAAAGAAGAAAGGCAATCCAAGCGACAAGAGCGCAAATGAACACAAAAATCTCTCTCTCACAAGCCACTAAGTGTTTGGAATGAATTTGGGACTTGGAGGGGATTTGATCTTTTGTATTGTGTCTTGGAATGAATGCTAGAGCTCTTGTATTGAATGTGATCTTCAGAAAACTTGGATGCAAAAGGTTGTGGTGGTTGGGGGGTATTTATAGCCCCCAACCACTTTGGTAGCCATTGGGGAGGCTACTGGCGATGGGCGCACCAGACAGTTCGGTGCGCCACCGGACAGACACTGTTCAGTGTCCGGTGCGTCGCCACGTCACCCAACCGTTAGGGTTCGGAGCCGAGTCGACCGTTGGAGTTTTGTCCTCTTGCGGCACTGGATAGTCCGGTGCCCCTCTGACTTCCTGCTCTGACTTCTGCCGCGGTACTATGCTGCACTATTCATTCATCAGAGTCGACTGTTGCGCGTAGATAGTCGTTGCTCCGCTGGCTCACCGGACAGTCCAGTGGCACACCGAACAGTCCGGTGAATTATAGCGGAGCGCGCCTTCGTTTTCCTGAGAGTGGTTGGTTGATAATTGTACGGTCCTGGTGCACCGGACACTGTCCGGTGGCACACCGGACAGTCCTGTGCTCCAATTCTCAGCACACTCAAGTCCTTTGCTCTGTTTGAAATTGAGTCCCTAACTTGAATCTTTTATTGGTTTGTGTTGAACCTTATGCACCTGTAATACATGAATTCTGGGACAAACTAGTCAGTCCATGTGTTTGTGTTGACTATCAACAACCAAAATTAATTATAGGAAAAGGTTAACCCTATTCCCTTTTCAAATGCAGAACTTGAGAGCCCTTTACAATTCTCCCTTGATGGGGCCTAATACTTTCTCCCCCATTGGTAAAAGAAATATGAGTGAAGGTGAAAGGGAAATGTGCCCTTGGGCCATTTCTAAGTATTTTGGTGATTAAGTGCCAACGCAAGTACTTTTGTGTTGATCTATGCAATGGGGTGGACAAAGTGCAAATCATGTCAAAAGGTATGTTTCTCAGACTTAGTACATTGTTTTAGAGACTAATGTATTGTGTCTAAGTGCTGGAAACAGGAAAAGAACAATTGGAAATGTCTTGGCTCGAGCAGCCAAGACTCTGCTCAGTCTGGGAGCACCGGACTGTCCGGTGGTGCACCGGACAGTGTCCGGTGGTGCACCGGACAGTGTCCGGTGCGCCAGGCTGGCTCGAGCGAACTGGCCGCTCTCGGGAATTCATCGGCGACGTACGGCTATAATTCACCGGACTGTCCGGTGTGCCAACGGTCGGCCGGGCCAACGGTCGGCTGCGCGATCTGCGTAAGACACGTGGCCGAGCCAGCGGTCGGGAGGGGGCACCGGACTGTCCGGTGTGCACCGGACAGTGTCCGGTGCGCCAACGGCTCCTAGGCGCCAACGGTCGACTATGCCACAGAAGGAAAGAAATCTACACCGGACAGTGTCTGGTGTGCACCGGACTGTCCGGTGCGCCAGGCGGCAGAAGGCAAGATTTGCCTTCCTGGAATGCTCTCAACGGCTCCTAGCTGCCTTGGGGCTATAAAAGGGACCCCTAGGCGCATGGAGGGGAAGACCAAGCATCCTCTAAGCATTCCTAAGCACTAAGACATCGATTCCGCGCCGTTGATTCTTTGCGATAGCAATTAGAGCTCTAGTCGAGTTGTGAACTCATTGAGTTGTGTTGTGAGCTCTTGTTGCGACTTGTGTGCGTGGTGTTGCTGTGATTTCTTGTCTTGAGTGTGTTGCTTATCCCTCTCTTACTCCGTGCTTCTTTGTGAACTTCAAGTGTAAGGGCGAGGGGCTCCAAAGTGTGGAGATTCCTCGCAAACGGGATATAATAAAGCAAGCAAAACACCGTGGTATTCAAGTGGGTCTTTGGACCGCTTGAGAGGGGTTGATTGCAACCCTCGTCCGTTGGGACGCCACAACGTGGAGTAGGCAAGCGTTGGTCTTGGCCGAACCACGGGATAAACCATTGTGCCATCTCTGTGATTGATCTCTTGTGGTTATTGTGTTTTGTTGAGACTCCTCTCTAGCCACTTGGCATTATTTGTGCTAACGCTTAACCAAGTTTTTGTGGCTTAAGTTTAAAGTTTTACAGGATCACTTATTCACCCCCCTCTAGGTGCTCTCAATTGGTATCAGAGCTGTTCTCTTCAAGAAAGGGACTAACCGCCCGAAGAGATGGATCCTAAGGGGAAGGGAATCGTGATCAACGACAAGGAGAAGGAGTTCTTCGTCAACGAGCCGAAGGATGACAAGCCTACCGACTCGGGCTCGGGCCACAGATGCAAAGATGGGAAGAAGAAGACAAGACGCATCAAGGAGATCGTCTACTACGATGACAGCGATGAGTCCACTTCTTCCCAAAAGGACAACGACGACAACGACTGCGAGAGAAGGAAACCGGTTAATTCAAACTTTTCTTTTGACTACTGTCGTATTCTGCAAAGTACAAATGCTCATTTATTATCCATTCCACTTGGTAAACCTCCTCATTTTGATGGAGAGGACTACGGATTTTGGAGTCACAAAATGCGTAGTCATTTGTTCTCTCTCCATCCAAGCATATGGGAGATAGTTGAGAATGGAATGCATTTTGATAGTAGTGATAGTCCCATGTTTATCAATGAGCAAATTCACAAAAATGCACAAGCTACCACTGTTCTTCTAGCCTCATTGTGCAGGGATGAGTACCATAAGGTGAGCGGCTTGGACAATGCCAAGCAGATCTGGGACACCCTCAAGATCTTGGGAGAATCCTAAACCCTAAATGCTCACCAAGATGGAGTTGGTGGAGGGCGAACTTGGGAGATTCGCTATGATAAGGGGGGAGGAGCCAACCCAAACATACAACCAGCTCAAGACCCTTGTCAACAAGATAAGGAGCTATGGAAGCACGCGATGGACGGATCACGACGTCGTCCGCCTAATGCTAAGGTCCTTTACTGTTCTTGATCCTCATCTTGTAAACAATATTTGTGAGAATCCTAGGTACACCAAGATGATGCCCGAGGAGATACTTGGAAAGTTCGTAAGTGGGCGGATGATGATCAAGGAGGCTAGATACGTGGATGATGCATTGAATGGCCCAGTCCAAGAGCCTCAAACTATCACTCTCGAAGCAACGAGAAGCACGGAGGCACTACCGAGCAAGGTGGCGCAAATTGAGGCGGCCGGGCTTAATGATGAAGAAATGGCCCTCATCATCAAGCGCTTCAAGACGGCGCTAAAGGGTCGCAAGGAGCATCCCAACAAGACCAAGACGAAGGGGAAGCGCTCGTGCTTCAAATGTGGTAAGATTGGTCACTTTATCGCTAATTGTCCTGATAATGATAGTGACCAGGAAAAGAAGAGTGGAAAATGGGAAAAGAAGAAGAATTACAAGAAGGCAAAGGGCGAGGCACATATTGGAAAGGAGTGGGATTCGGATTGCTCCACATCCGACTCCGACAACGAAGGCCAACGAGCATCACACATGCCTCATGGCTAAGGAGAAGAAAGTAAGTACTGGAAACTCTACTTATGCTTCTTCTAGTGAGGATGAGTCTAGTGATGATGATGAAAGAGACTATTCATGCTTATTTAAGGGCTTAGATAGATCTAAGATTGACAAGATTAATGAATTAATTGATGCTTTAAATGATAAGAATAGTCTACTAGAAAAGCAAGAGGATCTTTTGTATGAAGAACATGATAAGTTTGTAGAGGCACAAAAATCCCTTGCATTAGAAATTAAAAGGAATGAAATGCTTGCTTGTGAGTTGTCTACATGCCATGATTCTATTTCTAACTTAAAGAGCATAAATGATGATTTGAATGCTAAGTTAAAAATAACTAGTAAATCAACATCCTGTGTAGAAACTGATGTTATTTGCAATAGGTGTAAAGATTTTGATATTGATGCTTGTAGTGAACACATAGCCTCTATTGCAAAATTAAATGACGAGGTGGCGAGTCTTAATGCCCAACTTAAGACTAGCAAGAGTGATATTGATAAACTAAAATTTGCTAGGGATGCCTACACGGTTGGTAGACACCCCTCAATTAAGGATGGGCTTGGCTTCAAGAGGGAAGCCAAGAACTTGACAAGCCATAAGGCTCCCATCTCCGCCAAGGAGAAAGGGAAGGCCCCTATGGCTAGTAGTACTAAAAAGAACCATGCTTTTATGTACAATGATAGAAGACAGTCTTATAGGAGTTATAATGCTTATGATGCTTTTGACTCTCATGCCATGTTTGCTTCTAGTTCTTCCTATATGCATGGTAGAGATATATCTAGGAGATATTTTGTTCATAGGCCTAGGAGAAATGTTGTTAATGTTCCTAGGAAAGTTAATGAACCCTCTACAATATATCATGCTTTAAATGCTTCCTTTGCTATTTGTAGAAAGGATAGGAAGATATTTGCTAGAAAATTAGGGGCAAAATGCAAGGGAGACAAAACTTGTATTTAGGTCCCTAAGGATATTTGTGCTAACCTTGTAGGACCCAACATGAGTTGGGTACCTAAGACCCAAGCCTAAATTGCCTTGCAGGTTTATGCATCCGGAGGTTCAAGCTGGATTATCGACAGCGGATGCACAAACCACATGACGGGGGAAAAGAAGATGTTTACCTCCTACGTCAAGAACAAGGATCCCCAAGATTCAATCATATTCGGTGATGGGAATCAAGGCAAGGTGAAAGGCTTAGGCAAAATTGCAATATCAAATGAGCACTCTATTTCGAATGTGTTTTTAGTTGAGTCTCTTGGATATAATTTGTTATCTGTTAGTCAATTATGCAATATGGGATATAATTGTCTATTCACAAATGTAGATGTGTCTGTCTTTAGAAGAAGTGATGGTTCACTAGCTTTTAAGGGTCTATTAGACGGCAAACTTTACTTAGTTGATTTTGCAAAAGAAGAGGCCGGTCTAGATGCATGCTTAATTGCTAAGACTAGCATGGGCTGGCTGTGGCATCGCCGCTTAGCACATGTGGGGATGAAGAACCTTCACAAGCTTCTAAAGGGAGAACACGTAATAGGTCTAACCAATGTAACTTTCGAAAAAGATAGACCTTGTGCAGCTTGTCAAGCAGGTAAACAAGTGGGAGGAGCACATCACAGCAAGAATGTGATGACCACATCAAGACCTTTGGAGCTGCTACACATGGACCTCTTCGGACCCGTCGCCTATCTAAGTATAGGAGGAAGTAAGTATGGTCTTGTTATAGTTGATGAATTTTCCCGCTTCACTTGGGTATTCTTTTTGCAGGATAAATCTGAAACCCAAGGGACCCTCAAGCGCTTCCTAAGAAGAGCTCAAAACGAGTTTGAGCTCAAGGTGAAAAAGATAAGGAGCGACAATGGGTCCGAATTCAAGAACCTTCAAGTGGAGGTGTACCTTGAGGAGGAAGGGATCAAGCACGAGTTCTCCGCTCCCTACACACCACAGCAAAATGGTGTGGTAGAGAGGAAGAACAGGACACTTATAGACATGGCGAGGATGATGCTTGGAGAGTTCAAGACCCCCGAGCGCTTTTGGTCGGAAGCCATGAACACGACTTGCCACGCCATCAACAGGGTCTACCTTCATCGCCTCCTCAAGAAGACGTCATATGAGCTACTAACCGGTAACAAACCCAATGTTTCATATTTTCGAGTTTTTGGGAGTAAATGCTACATTCTAGTGAAGAAGGGGAGGAATTCCAAATTTGCTCCCAAAGCCGTAGAAGGGTTTTTGTTAGGTTATGACTCAAATACAAAGGCGTATAGAGTCTTCAACAAATCATCGGGTTTGGTTGAAGTCTCTAGCGACGTTGTATTTGATGAGACTAATGGCTCTCCAAGAGCGCAAGTTGTTAATTGTGATGATATAGATGAAGAAGATGTTCCAACGGCCGCAATACGCACCATGGCGATTGGAGATGTGCGGCCACAGGAACAAGATCAACCCTCTTCCTCAACAATGGTGCATTCCCCAACTCAAGACGATGAACAGGTTCATCAAGAGGAGGCGTGTGATCAAGGGGAAGCACAAGGTGAACATGTAATGGAGGAAGAAGCGCAACCGGCACCTCCAACCCAAGTTCGAGCGATGATTCAAAGGGATCATCCCGTCGACCAAATTTTGGGTGATATTAGCAAGGGAGTAACTACTTGATCTCGATTAGTTAATTTTTGTGAGCATTACTCCTTTGTCTCTTCTATTGAGCCTTTCAGGGTAGAAGAGGCCTTGCTAGATCCGGACTGGGTGTTGGCCATGCAGGAGGAGCTCAACAACTTCAAAAGAAATGAAGTTTGGACACTTGTGCCTCGTCCCAAGCAAAATGTTGTGGGAACCAAGTGGGTGTTCCGCAACAAACAAGACGAGCACGGGGTGGTGACAAGGAACAAGGCACGACTTGTGGCAAAAGGTTATGCCCAAGTCGCAGGTTTGGACTTTGAGGAGACTTTTGCTCCTGTGGCTAGGCTAGAGCCCATTCGTATTTTGCTAGCATATGCCGCTCACCATTCCTTCAGGTTGTTCCAAATGGATGTGAAGAGCGCTTTCCTCAATGGGCCAATCAAGGAGGAGGTGTACGTGGAGCAACCCCCTGGATTCGAGGATGAACGGTACCCCGACCACGTGTGTAAGCTCTCTAAGGCGCTCTATGGACTTAAGCAAGCCCCAAGAGCATGGTATGAATGCCTTAGAGACTTTTTAATTGCTAATGCTTTCAAGGTTGGGAAAGCCGATCCAACTCTTTTTACTAAGACTTGTGATGGTGATCTTTTTGTGTGCCAAATTTATGTCGATGACATAATATTTGGTTCAACTAATCAAAAGTCTTGTGAAGAGTTTAGCAGGGTGATGACTCAGAAATTCGAGATGTTGATGATGGGCGAGTTAAGCTACTTCCTTGGGTTCCAAGTGAGGCAACTCAAGGATGGAACCTTCATCTCCCAAACGAAGTACACACAAGATTTGATCAAGAGGTTTGGGATGAAGGACGCCAAGCCCGCAAAAACTCCGATGGGAACCGACAGACACACCGACCTCAACAAAGGAGGTAAGTCTGTTGATCAAAAAGCATACCGGTCTATGATAGGGTCTTTACTTTATTTATGTGCTAGTAGACCGGATATTATGCTTAGTGTATGCATGTATTCTAGATTTCAATCTGATCCAAGGGAGTGCCACTTAGTGGCTGTGAAGCGAATTCTTAGATATTTAGTCGCTACGCCTTGTTTTGGGATCTGGTATCCAAAGGGGTCTACCTTTGACTTGATTGGATATTCAGACTCCGACTATGCTGGATGTAAGGTCGATAGGAAGAGTACATCGGGGACGTGCCAATTCTTAGGAAGGTCCCTGGTGTCATGGAGTTCTAAGAAACAAACCTCCGTTGCCCTATCCACCGTTGAGGCCGAGTATGTTGCCGCAGGACAGTGTTGCGCGCAACTACTTTGGATGAAGCAAACCCTCAGGGACTTTGGCTACAATCTGAGCAAAGTCCCACTCCTATGTGATAATGAGAGTGCTATCCGCATGGCGGATAATCCTGTTGAACACAGCCGCACAAAGCACATAGACATCCGGCATCACTTTTTGAGAGACCACCAGCAAAAGGGAGATATCGAAGTGTTTCATGTTAGCTCCGAGAACCAGCTAGCCGATATCTTTACCAAGCCTTTAGATGAGCAGACCTTTTGCAAGTTGCGTAGTGAGCTAAATGTCTTAGATTCGCGGAACTTGGATTGATTCATAGCATACATGTGTTTATGCCTTTGATCATGTTCCTTATGCATTTTGTTGCTTAATTATGGTGCTCAAGTTGTACAAGCACTCCCCGGACCTCACAAGTCCGTTGCAAAGTGATGCACATATCTAGGGGGAGATGTGTTACAACTTGAACCTTTGAGACTAACTATGTGCTTGAGTTTGCTTGATTTAGTATCGAAGGAGGATTGAAATGGAAAAGGTGGACTTGGACCATGCAAGACTTCCACTGCACTCCGATGAACGAGTAACTTATTCCAAGTTCATCTCATGCACTCTTATTGCCTTTATATTCTTATTGAAGATTTTGGTGAGGCAATGGGGTTCTGGGGCCAAGATTGATCCCGTTTTGGTGCTTGATGCCAAAGGGGGAGAAAATAAAGGCCAAAGCAATAAATGGATCAGCTACCACTTGAGAATTTTGAAAATAATAGAATAGAGCTTTTTGTTTTCAAAAATTACTCCTATTGGGTCTTTTTGTCAAAAGTTGGATTCTTGTGGTGAGAAGTGTTGATTATGGGAAAAAGGGGAGTTTATGAAATCTTGAATCAATTTCTCTTGGAACGACTCTCTTCATGTCTTAACAAGTGTGTTTGACTTAGAGATAGAAATTGAGTTTGATTTGCAAAAACAAACCAAGTGGTGGCAAAGAGTGATCCATATATGCCAAATATGAATCAAAACAATTTTGAGTTCTCATTTGCATTGATATTTCACTTGTTCTAGTTGTTTTATGTTGTGTTGGCATAAATCACCAAAAAGGGGGAGATTGAAAGGGAAATGTGCCCTTGGGCCATTTCTAAGTATTTTGGTGATTAAGTGCCAACGCAAGTACTTTTGTGTTGATCTATGCAATGGGGTGGACAAAGTGCAAATCATGTCAAAAGGTATGTTTCTCAGACTTAGTACATTGTTTTAGAGACTAATGTATTGTGTCTAAGTGCTGGAAACAGGAAAAGAACAATTGGAAATGTCTTGGCTCGAGCAGCCAAGACTCTGCTCAGTCTGGGAGCACCGGACTGTCCGGTGGTGCACCGGACTGTGTCCGGTGGTGCACCGGAAAGTGTCCGATGCGCCAGGCTGGCTCGAGCGAACTGGCCGCTCTCGGGAATTCATCGGCGATGTACGGCTATAATTCACCGGACAGTCCGGTGTGCACCGGACTGTCCGGTGAGCCAACGGTCGGCCGGGCCAACGGTCGGCTGCGCGATCTGCGCAAGACACGAGGCCGAGCCAACGGTCGGGAGGGGGCACCGGACTGTCCGGTGCGCCAACGGCTCCCAGGCGCCAACGGTCGACTACGCCACAGAAGGAAAGAAATCTGCACCGGACAGTGTCCGGTGTGCACCGGACTGTCTGGTGCGCCAGGCGGCAGAAGGCAAGATTTGCCTTCCTGGAATGCTCTCAACGGCTCCTAGCTGCCTTGGGGCTATAAAAGGGACCCCTAGGCGCATGGAGGGGAAGACCAAGCATCCTCTAAGCATTCCTAAGCACTAAGACATCGATTCCGCGCCGTTGATTCTTTGCGATAGCAATTAGAGCTCTAGTCGAGTTGTGAACTCATTGAGTTGTGTTGTGAGCTCTTGTTGCGACTTGTGTGCGTGGTGTTGCTGTGATTTCTTGTCTTGAGTGTGTTGCTTATCCCTCTCTTACTTCGTGCTTCTTTGTGAACTTCAAGTGTAAGGGCGAGGGGCTCCAAAGTGTGGAGATTCCTCGCAAACGGGATATAATAAAGCAAGCAAAACACCGTGGTATTGAAGTGGGTCTTTGGACCGCTTGAGAGGGGTTGATTGCAACCCTCGTCTGTTGGGACGCCACAACATGGAGTATGCAAGCGTTGGTCTTGGCCGAACCATGAGATAAACCATTGTGCCATCTCTGTGATTGATCTCTTGTGGTTATTGTGTTTTGTTGAGACTCCTCTCTAGCCACTTGGCATTATTTGTGCTAACGCTTAACCAAGTTTTTGTGGCTTAAGTTTAAAGTTTTACAGGATCACCTATTCACCCCCCCCCCCCCTCTAGGTGCTCTCAGAAGGGTCATACCAATTGAGAGTTTCCAGAGTAACGGCAAAGGATAAATGATACCGTCAGAGTTGGAGTGGAAGCCTTGTCTTTGCCGTAAACTCCATTTCCCTTTCAATCTAAGACTAAACATAGAAATATACTTGAAAGCACATTAGTCCTAGCCTTGGCACAAGAAGAATAAGAAATATGTATTTGTACCAAATGAAAGAGACATGATGAAAGGTATAAATTAGCTATGTGTGCAATGTTTCAATCAAAGTTCCGAGAATCAAGTATATTCAGCTCATTCCTAAGTTTGCTAAAGGTCTTTTCATCTAGTGGCTTGGTAAAGATATCGGCTAATTGGTTGTGGGTGTTAACATAAGCAATTTCGATATCCCCCTTTTGTTGGTGATCTCTCAAAAAGTGATACCAGTTGTTTATGTGCTTAGTGCGGTTGTGTTCAATGGGATTATCCGCCATGCGGATTGCACTCTCATTATCAGATAGGAGAGGGACTTTGCTCAACTTGTAGCCATAGTCCCTAAGGGTTTGCCTCATCCAAAGTAATTGCGCACAACAATGACCTGCGACAATTGTAACGCCCTGAATTTGGGGGTAGAATTTTTTCTTTTTTAATACTCACCAAATTCAGGCGTTACTCTCTTTTCTCTTCCCGTTTTGCTCCTTCCCATTTTCAAATCAGTATAACGACTGGTGTCTGTATCGTGTGCAAACAAAAACCTAAGTTGATATGGGTGTTGCATCATGCCGAAGCACATTTCTTTTGTCTGATATTGTGTTTAATCGTGCGTCCGTCTCGCCTCGTCTTGGGTTTTTTATTCGCAGTTGGATTCTGATCAGTGGTCGGGTGCGCTGTGGGTTTTCGACCCGCGACGTGACCTAGTCCGACCCGACCTAGCCTAATCTGACCCAGCCCGGCTCGGCCACGCGCGGCGCCCCCTGCCCTCCCCTCGGTGCGCCCCCGCGCGGCGCTCGTGCCCCGTCCCGCCCCCGGCGGCGCCCTCGCCCCTCCCCGGCGCGGCCTCGTCCCACGCCTGCGTAGCGCCCCTGCCCTGTCCCGGCGCGGCTCACGCGTCCCTGACTCGCGCAGCCTCAGCGCGTGCGGCGATTAAATTTTGGTTTTAGTTAATTTTAAATTTAGTTTAATTAACGTGCTGCGTCGCGCGCTTCGTTGCATGACGATTTAGTTAAAATCCGGATTTGTTAATGTGCTGTTGCGTGCTTCGTCGCGCGACGATTCAATTTAAGTTTAGGTTATTTAATGTGTGATGTCGCATGTTTAGTCGCGCGACGTTTTCTTTCAAATTCAGTTTAAGTGACGTACGTTGTCGTGCGCTTCGTCGCGCGACGTTTGATGTTATGTTTATAATTAATTCAAGTGTCTCATTGTGCGCTTCGTCGCGCGACGATTCGTTTTATTTCAGTTCAGTCTAAGTGTTGTGTCGTGCGCTTCGTCGCGCGATGACTCATTTTATTCTCAGTTTATTTCTTGTGTGCCGTCGTGCGTTTCGCCGTGCGACAATCTTTTAAATTTACCTTGAAATGTTTGTAATAATTAAACATGTAACATAACTTGGTTCTATGTATAGCGTGATTGTCAAATTAATACGATTATGTTTAGACAAGTACTTTAATCTATAATCGCTTAACGTGATCGCTCTTCGACCGTAGCCTCGACCGTTGCTTTCTCTTTCTCGCTTAGTCGTAGGTTCAAGCCCTGCGTTGAGCATCTACTTATTTACTGTATTTTACTGTCTGGTGTATTGTTCCTTTTATATTGAATTTGTGGAATGTATGTTTGAACTCGTATATATAACGGTCAGTTGGCGGGGTCCGAAGGAGTTACAGGTGAAGACCCTGAGCAGCAGATGGTTGGTGAAGGCAAGTATCCCTTGACCCATCTATGTCCTACTCATTTTATAATTCACTCCTTGCATTTACACAATTTATACCTAAGGATTGACTAGCTTTTGTTTATCTTGTCCTTATTTACCTATTTAGGTTGGGTTATTTTGGTTTAGCTTTATGCTAGTGCTTCACATTAATCAATGAATATGATGAGATTATTTATGATACGTTGTTTTCCCTTTTGATTATGATGATGATACTATGACATTTAAGGGGACTCGAGCAGTTTTTCGAGTGCCTCTCCGTAAGGACTGGTTCGTTGGATGACCGCCCGGGAAAACAGTGTAACCATGAGGGTGGTATGGGACGCCCTTAGCTGAATAATTAGAGAAACTAGGGTGTAGTTCGCTTTGCCGTCGTGCCGTCAATGGGGCTCAGTTTATGCGGCTCGCTCTGCCGAGGGTGGATTGCCCCTTGGGGAGGACTGCGGTACATTTAGGAAACCTAATGGGCGGCTATAGCCTCAGGGAATCTTTGTAAAGGCTACGTAGTGAAACCCTGTCTGTTCACCTTGGTAGTGTTTAAGGGTTTGATCGACCCGAGGCAAAAAGGAATCACGGCTTGTGGGTAAAGTGCGCAACCTCTGTAGAGTGTTATGAAACTGATATATCAGCCGTGCTCGCGGTTATGAGCGGCCAACGAAGCTCCATTGATTAGAGATACATTGATTAGAGATACTTTGATCAGAGATGGTTAGTTTACAGGTGGTGACGAGGGTGATGGTTTTTATTATGCTTATGGTAATGTTTCTGGTATTCTTTCCATTTGGAAAGGGTACTTTTGGGTTAAGAACTTGGGTTAATGCTAAAACCTAGCTCTCTACTAGTAATAATAACCTGACCAACTAAAAGCAACTGCTGGACTTAACCCCACATAAAGCTAGTCCACTACAGCCAAAACGGGACAATTGCTGAGTATGTTGATGTGTACTCACCCTTGCTTTACACACCAAACCCCCCCAGGTTGTCCACATTGCAACCACTGCTCAGGAGAAGATGAAGTCGTGGAGGAAGACTTCTAGGACTTCCAAGAGTACGATGAGTTCTAGGCGTGGGTTAGCGGCAAACCCCCCAGTCGGCTGCCTGTGAAGGCCGTGTGTATCTACGTTTCTTTTCCGCACTTTGATAATTGTTAATGACTATGTGGATGTCTCGGACATCATGATGTAATCGACTATTACTATCTTTTATGCTATTATCTGAGCATTGTGTGATGATGTCCAGTTATGTAACTGTTGTGTACGTGAATTGCTGATCCTGGCACGTACATGGTTTGGATTCGGTTTGCCTTCTAAAACCGGGCGTGACAGCAATGTACTCGGCTTCGGCGGTGGAAAAAGCTACTAAATTTTGTTTCTTTGAAGCCCAAGACACTAGGGATCTCCCTAGAAACTAACAAGTCCCTGATGTGCTCTTCCTGTCAATTTTACATCCAGCATAATCGACATCGGAATACCCAATTAAATCAAAGGTAGATCCCTTGGGGTACCAAAGCCCAAACTTAGGAGTGTAAACTAAATATCTCATGATTCTTTTCACGTCCCTAAGGTGAATTTCCTTAGGATTTGCCTGGAACCTTGCACACATGCATACCGAAATCATAATATCCGGTAGTGAAGCACATAAATAGAGTAGAGATCCTATTATCGACTGGTATACCTTTTGATCTACATATTTACCTCCCGTGTCGAGGTTGAGATGCCCATTGGTTCCCATAGGTGTCTTGATTGGTTTGGCATTCTTCAATCCAAACTTCTTAAGTATGTCTTGAATGTACTTAGTTTAGCTGATGAAGGTGCCCTCTTGGAGTTGCTTGATTTAGAATCCAAGGAAATCTTTCAACTCCCCCATTATAGACATCTCGAATTTCTGTATCATAATCCTACTAAACTCTTCATAAGTTGACTTGTTAGTGGACCCAAATATAATATCATCAACATAAATTTGGCATATAAACAAGTCTTTTGCAATTGTTTTGATGAAGAGAGTAGGGTCAGCTTTACCAACTTTGAAGCCATTAGTGATAAGAAAGTCTCGCAGACATTCATACCATACTCTTGGGGCTTGCTTGAGCCCATAAAGCGTCTTTGAGAGTTTATAAACATAGTTAGGGTACTCACTATCTTCAAAGCTGGGAGGTTGCTCAACATATACCTCTTCCTTGATAGGGCCATTGAGGAAGGCACTTTTCACGTCTATTTGATATAGCTTAAATCCATGGTAAGTAGCATAGGCAAGTAATATACGAATTGACTCAAGTCTAGCTACGAGTGCAAATGTTTCATCGAAATCCAAACCTTCGACTTGTGAATTTCTCTTTGCAACAAGTAGGGCTTTGTTCCTTGTCACCACACCATGATCATCGTGTTTGTTGCGGAATACCCACTTGGTACCTACAATATTTTGGTTAGGACGTGGAACTAAATGCCATACATCATTCCTTGTGAAGTTGTTGAGCTCCTCTTGCGTTACCACCACCCAATCTGGATCTCTTAATGCATCCTCTACCCTGTATGGCTCAATAGAGGACACAAAAGAGTAATGTTCACAAAAATGAGCAACTCGAGATCTAGTGGTTACCCCCTTGTGAATGTCACCAAGTATGGAGTTGATGGGGTGATCTCTTTGAATTGCTTGGTGGACTCTTGGGTGTGGCGGTCTTTGATCCCGAATCTCTTGATCATCTTCTTTGTCTTGATCATCTTCATCTCCCTCTTGATCAATGTCCTCCTCTTGAGGTGGCTCATCGTCTTGATCTTCATTCTCTTCTTCTTGAGCCTGATCCTTATCTTGAGTTGGTGAAGATGCTTGTATGGAAGATGATGGTTGATCTTGTGCTTGTGGAGGCTCATTGGATTCTTTTGGACACACATCCCCAATGGACATGTTCCTTAGTGCGACGCACAGAGCCTCTTCATCATCTAATTCATCAAGATCAACTTGCTCTACTTGAGAGCCATTAGTCTCATCAAACACAATGTCACAAGAAACTTCAACTAATGCAGTGGACTTGTTGAAGACTCTATATGCCCTTGTGTTTGAGTCATAACCAAGTAAAAAGCCTTCTACTGCTTTAGGAGCAAATTTAGAATTTCTACCTCTCTTAATAAGAATAAAGCATTTGCTCCCAAAGACTCTAAAATATGAAACATTTGGCTTTTTACCAGTGAGGAGTTCATATGATGTTTTCTTGAGGATTCGGTGAAGATATAACCGGTTGATGGAGTAGCAGGCGATGTTAATCGCCTCTGCCCAAAATCGGTCTGGTGTCTTTACTCATCAAGCATGGTCCTTGCCATGTCCAATAGAGTTCTATTCTTCCTCTCTACTACACCATTTTGTTGAGGTGTGTAGGGAGAAGGAAACTCATGCTTGATGCCCTCCTCCTCAAGAAATCCTTCAACTTGTGAATTCTTGAACTCCGTCCTATTATCGCTTCTAATCTTTTTGATTCTCAATCCGAACTCATTTGAGCCCATCTTAAGAATCTCTTCAAGGTCTCTTGGGTTTGAGATTTTTCCTACAAAAAGAATACCCAAGTGAAGCGAGAATAGTCATCCACAATGACAAGACAGTACTTACTCCCGCTGATGCTTATGTAAGCGATCGAGCCGAATAGGTCCATGTGGAGTAGCTCAAGCGGCCTGTCGGTCGTCATGATGTTCTTATGTGGATGATGAACTCCAACTTGCTTCCCTGCTTTGCATGCGCTACAAATCCTGTCTTCCTCAAAATGAACATTTGTCAGTCCTAAAATGTGTTCTCCCTTTAGAAGCTTGTGAAGATTCTTCATTCCAACATGAGCAAGTCGGCGATGCCAGAGCCATCCCATATTAGTCTTAGCAATTAAAAAAGTGTCCAGTTCAGCTTTGTTATCATTAAAAACAACTAAATATAGCTGACCATCTAACAATCCCTTAAATGATATTGAATCATCACTTCTTCTAAAGACAGTAACACCTATATCAGTAAAAAGATAGTTGTAGCCCATTTTACATAATTGAGAGACAGAAAGCAAATTGTAGTCTAAAGAATCTATAAGAAAAACATTAGAAATGGAATGGTCAGGGGATATAGCAATTTTACCCAAACCATTGATCAAACCTTGATTTCTATCCATGAATGTAATAGCTCTTTGGGGATCTTCATTTTTCTCGTATGAGGAGAACATTCTTTTCTCCCCTGTCATGTGGTTTGTGCACCCGCTATCGATTATCCAACTTGATCCATCGGATGCATAAACCTACAAAACAAATTTAGGCCTTGTTCTTAGGTACCCAAACGGTCTTGGATCCTTTCACATTTCAAACAAGTACCTTGGGTACCCAAACACAAGTATTTGGACTCTTGTGTTTGCCCCCAACATAATTGGCAACTACTTTGTCTGATTTGTTAGTGAGCACATAAGAAGCATCAAAAGTCTTAAATGAAATGTCATGCTCATTTGATGCATTCACAATTTTCTTTTTAGGCATTTTGATGTGAGTTGAATGCCTAGAACTAGAAGCCTCATTTTTATACATAAAAGCATGATGAGAAACATTGTGAGGTTTTCTAGCATGGATCTTTCTAATCTTATGCTTAGGATAATTTGCAAGATATAAAATATAGCCCTCTCTATCCTGAACCATGGGAGCCTTACCCTTAACAAAATTCAACAATTTGTTCTTGGAGGCATTAAGTTTAGTGTTGCTTTGGCTCCCTTGTTGGAAACCAATACCATCCTTAATGTCAAGGCGTCTTCCATTATAAAGCATGCTTCGAGCAAATTTAAACTTTTCATTTCTAGCTCATGCTCGGCAATCTTAGCATTTAATTTAGCTATGTGATCATTTTGTTGTTTAATCATGGCAAGGTGATCATCAATAGCTTCAACATTAACATCTCTACATCTAGTACAAATAGTGACATTTTCGACAGTAGATGTAGAGGGTTTGCAATTATTCAATTCTTCTATCTCAACATTTAAATTAGCATTCTCATCTCTAAGACAGGAAATTGAATCATTGCATATGCTAAGCTCCTTAGTTAAGTTTCCACATTTTTCTACTTCTAGAGCATAAGCATTTTTCAACTTACCAAAAATTTTATTTTCTTTAACGAGCAAGTCCTCTTGGCATTCCAAGATATCATCCTTCTCGTTAATGGTTTATATCAATTCATTTAATTTTTTATTTTGGTCCATGGTAAGGCTGGCAAAGAGAGAAATTAAATCATCATCATTATTATCACTAGAGCTACCCTCATCATCAGATGTAGTGTATTTGGGGGTATCTCTAGAATGTACCTTCTCCTTCTTGCCGTCCTTAGCCATGAGACACTTGTGGCCGACATTGGGGAAGAGGAGGCCTTTGTTGATAGCGATGTTGGCGGCGTCTTCATCGGAGGATGAGTTGGTGGAGCTCTCGTCGGAGTCCCATTCCCGCCCCATGTGTATCTCGCCACCCTTCTTCTTGTAATACCTTCTCTTCTCCATTTTCTTCTTCCCCTTCTTGTGTTTGTCCTTGTCACTATCACTTGTATATGGACATTTAGCAATAAAGTGACCGGACTTACCACACCGGTAGCACACCCTCTTGGAACGGGGCTTGTAGTCCTTCCCCTTCCTTTGTTTGAGGATTTGATGAAAGCTCTTAATGATAAGAGCCATCTCCTCATTGTCAAGCTTGGAGGCGTCAATTGGTAGTCTACTTGGTGTAGACTCGTCCATCTTTTCTTCCGTTGCTTTGAATGCAACGGGTTGCACCTCAGGTGTAGAGGTGGCGCCTTGCTCCAAGTTGACAATGTGTTTGGAGTCTTTGATCAAAAGTTCAAAGCTCACAAACTTGCCAATAACCTACTCGGGAGACATCTGTTGATATCTAGGATTCCCACAAATTAATTGAACTTAAGTAGGGTTACGAAAAATTAGAGATCTTAGAATAACCTTGACCATTTCATGGTCATCCCATTTGGTGCTCCCGAGGTTGGGCACTTGGTTGACCATTGCCTTGAGTCGATTGTACATGGCTTGCGGCTCTTCCCTTTTGTTGAGGACGAATTGACCGAGCTCTCCCTCGATCGTTACGCGCTTGGTGATCTTGGTCACCTCGTCCCCTTCGTGCGCCGTTTTAAGGACGTCCCAAATTTCTTTGGCATTTTTCAACCCTTGCACCTTATTATACTCCTCTCGACACAAGGAGGCAAGGAGTATAGAAGTTGCTTGGGAGTTAAAATGCTTAATTTGGGCGGCCTCATCCGAGTCGTAGTCCTCATCGCCCACCTATGGTACCTACGCTCCAAATTCAACAATATCCCATATGCTTTTGTGGAGTGAGGTTAGATGGTGCCTCATTTTATCACTCCACATGCAATAATCTTCATGATCAAAATATGGTGGTTTTCCTAGGGGTACCGAAAGTAGAGGAGCGCATTTAGAAATGCGAGGATAGCATAGAGGCATCTTACTATACTTCTTACGCTCATGGCGCTTCGAAGTTGTAGACTCGGCGCCGGATGTGGAAGGTGATGAAGAGTTGGTCTCATAGTAGACCACCTTCTTCATTTTCTTTTTCTTCTTGTCACCCTTCCTATGTGACTTGATGGAGGAAGAGGATTCCTCCTTATACTTGTCGCCGGACTCCCTTGATAGAGTCCTTCCCGAGCCTATGGCCTTTATCGCCTGTGACTTAAACACACACTAAGGCAGGGGTTAGCGTTAGAATTTAATTCAAGCGCGGAAGATTGTTTCTCTTGCTAAGAGTTGCTCAATTGATGCAGATGACGTTTGGGAGCAAACTCAAATCAATGTTAGCAAGGAAACTTTAGAGAGAGGAAAGAGGGCAAACAAATCAAGCGAAGATCAATGCAAGTGAACATGGTGATTTGTTTTACCGAGGTTCGGTTCCAAAGAACCTAGTCCCATTGAGGAGGCCACAAAGTTTGGGTCTATTTCAACCCTTTCCCTCTCTCAAACGGTCACTTACACCGGATGAGCTTTCTCCTTAATCACTTGGGTCACTAGACCCCGCAAGGATCACCACACACTTAGGTGTCTCTTGCTAGCTTTACAAAGCACTTAGAGAAATAAGAATGGGATGGAGAAAGCAATCCAAGCAACAAGAACAACAAATGAACAAAAAAACTCTATCTCTCAAGTCACTAAGTGGTTGAGTTGATTTTGAGACTTGGAGAGGATTTGATCTTTGGATTGTGTCTTGGAGTGAATGATATTGCTCTTGTATTGAATAGGAACTTCAGAAAACTTGGATGCCATTGAAGGAGGTGGTTGGGGGTATTTATAGCTTCCAACCACTTCCTAGCTGTTGGCTAAGTCTGCTGGCGATGGGCACACCGGACAGTTCGGTGGTGCACCGGACAGGCACTGTTCACTATCCGGTGCGTGCCACGTCAGCACACTCGTTGGGTTTGGAGCGACTTGATCGTTGGAACCCTTGTCCTGTAGTTGCACCGGACAGTCCGGTGCGTTCTGACTTCTCTGCTCTGAACTCTGACGTGCACTGTTCACTTTGCAGTCGACCGTTGGCGCTAGGTTACCGTTGCTCCGTTGGCTCACTGGACATGTCTGGTGAATTATAGCGGAGCGCGGCTTGGAAATTCCCGAGAGTGGCCTGTTTGCTTGCGCGCGGGCCTAGTGCACTAGACACTGTCCGGTGCGCCACTGGCAGCACACTCTCAAGTCTTTTGCTCCAAATCTATTTGAGTCCCCAACTTAATTTCTTTCATGGTTTGTGTTGAACCTTATGCACCTGAGATAAATGACATCTAGGCAAACTAGTTAGTCCACGTGGTTTGTGATGGACATCAACCACCAAAATCGATTATAGGAAATGATTAAGCCCATTTCCCTTACAGTTCGGTGCAAAGAACCTAGTCCCCGTTGAGGAGGCCACAAAGGCCGGGTCTACTCCAATCCTTTCCCTCTCTCAATCGGTCACACCAGTGGCGGACGCAGGACAAAATTGTAGGTGGGGCCATACAGTAAGATACTGTCACACCCGGGTTTCGGGGCACCAAGACCCGGGCACGAACATAATCACCAGGTGTGCTGGGACCAAGTCTCACACATATGATGAATCATGGCACAGGATCGAATGTCACATCTTTACTATATAATAGAAGTTCTATACAAAATAAGTAAATAATTACATTATAAGGAGACAACGGTCCAGCAACCCAAAGTTGACTGGGAGACGACGGCCTAGACCTCTCACGAACACATCGCAGCATCCTCCATGCGCCTCATCCTGGGTACCTGATCTTGACCTGTGGGGGGTGTGAGACAGCAAGAGTGAGCTCACATACGTTCATAGCTCAACAAGTTGTGGGGAATAATGTGCATGAACTCGCCAAAGGTGGGAGCTCACGTGAAGTGTAAGGCTTACCAAAGGAGATGGTTAGAGCTGAGCATTGCTTTTAAAGTTGGTCAAATTTTTATTAGCAATTACTAAGTATAAGTAAATACCAACCCAATTAAATAGTAGAACAAAAGTAACAACCTCACCTGCGATGCAATGCATATGACAAATTGAGTTTAAGTTCCATAATTTAATCATCAGAGAGTCCTGAGCTGCTCATGACCGTGAGCTCGGCTAGTATACCAGTTTTACACTCTGCAGAGGTGGTACCCTTTACCCACAAGTCATGTTACCCATCTGCCAAGGGATCGCGACTTCCCATACACCTCTACCGAGGAGGCGAGGCAGGGTAACACTACGAGGCCTTTACAAAGTTTCACTAGCTTCAGAAAACTTGCTACAGTTTATAGGAAGCTCCAATGCAGGGTTCTTGGCTGACCGCCATCGCAGCAAAATCAACCAAGGACCTCCCTACACTGACCACTCCCCTACTGCCCTTGCCCCTTTCGGGTAAGGTAGTCTTCCACTAGCTTTCCTAATTAGTCAGCCAAGGGCGTCCCATTAAACCCTTGTGGTGGCACGTGTTTCTCAAGTTAAGCTCTATGTTCCAATTAACATTAATGATCATAACATGAACATAAATAGAATAACAAAAAGAATTGGAACATAGATATGATAAATGATTATCCCAAAACCATGTAAAGCAATAGCAAACTACCCAGGTGATTCAGGGGTAAACAAGGTAATGAGATAAACAATCTAGGATGACCTATCGGGTCCCATCAAAATTAACCTATGCATGGATAAATGATATTAAAGAACATTATTGGGTAGAAAGTGGTCAAGGGCACAACTTGCCTGGGACTTGAGATTCCAGGTACCAGGATGATCTTCAGATGACTCGTAACCTCGCGCTAGTCGTAGCAATACAAATAAACATGACATGGGCAAAATTAACATCACACCAAACATAAGAATAAACTGCGTAATAATGATCTACGCGAAGCTACGAGATCGCGGGATCGAGAACTACTAAGATCGGAGTTACGACTAAGGAGTTACGATTTTATAGAGGCTCTATGTGATTAAATATAGAATAGACTAAGTGCAACATTTTAACCTATATTTCATGACAGAACAAAGTTGCCAGATGATAATAAATATTATTATGAGACTAATGCAACTATAATGGATCAAAAAGGAGTTACGGTTATTGAGTTACGAATTTCTGAGTTATTTAGCACCTAGAATAGATTAATTCAAATGAACAATTTTATTTTAAGTTTCATGGCTAAACAAAGGTAATAGGTGATAGACAATATTAAAACAAAATTATTACCACTGGAATGACTCAATTTGGAGTTAAAACGAATTAACTATGAATTTTACAAGTTTCTAGAATTATTTTTGTATTAGAAATCAATTTATGTAATTAATTATCCATTTTTATTGTTCTCTGGACCGAGCACCAAATACAGAGAAACAAAGGGGCAGAACCAGAAGTTTTCCCCAGACTCAGGCTTCCCACATATGGACGGCGGGTTGATTCTTTAGTTCTGCGGGGTCCCATTTGCAAAACAGGCTCGGCACAAGGTTTTACTTGATCTGGGCCGTAGAATTGTCCATCAACGACGTAGATCAGATCTATAATCAACCGAACCGGTACGAGACTTGATCCGTCTGATTCAAGATCGACGGCCCAGATATTATGAAGATCGCCCAAATCCTAATCCTTCACCCCAAATCGGACGGCCGAGATGGCCCCAGGCTAAAACACTGCTGCGCTACGATCCTGGCCGTCGGTTATCAAATCAGGGGCCATGCGTCTTCACCTTCCTCCACCAGCCTGAGCGCGGCGGCGCAACAGGCCGCGGTTGAGCCCCCCCCCCCCACCGGAGCAGGCCGTTCGGCGACCCAAGACCCGATCCCGACAATCGACTAGCACAACGCGTACAGGAGGACATAGCGAACCGATTGAGGTACATCATACCGGTGTTGAAGTAGGCGGTGACCACTGGCCGCGGTACAGGCGGATCCGCGGCGAAGGTCGTACTTCGGCGAGAAATTTGCCCGCACAAACAGTCTGAAGTCCGCCCGAAGATGGTGCTCGCGCCTTCTCCGATCGACGGCGATGCTCCACGGCTACTCGCGGGTACCGTAGGTATGGCCGGAGTTGACGCCCACGACGCACCGCAGAACCGTGCTGGTGATGAAGAACCGGCGAGCAATTGTCGACGCTCCGAGCACCAACCGCGCCAGATGAGGCCACACACGCACACTAGAGACCGTGCAGGAGCATCCAGGCCAACTATTGCGACCGCACCGGCGACGCAGACACAAAACCACGGCGGCGGCGAGATATCCCCGTGCGGAAATCCAGCGGTGCAATGGTGGCAGGCAAGGGAATGGGGAAAAAGGAAGGAGATGGAGGGATAAGGACTGGCGGCGCAAGGCTTTATACCCGAGAGAGCTCGGATTTGCGCCAGGCTCAGAGCAGTCGTGGCGCCGCAAGCCCCGCCGAGATCCCCGCGATGCCGTTGAAGACGAGTCTGACCCCCTGGGCCCACCAAACGGCGACGTGAGGCGGCAGCTGAGAAGTAGGCTTGCTCTGTCAGTCTGCCAGGCGCACGCATGAACGGCTAAGGCTGACCTGCGGGCCCCACATGGAGGACAGCCGCGCGCGAGCAAGGGACTGCGCCGTGGGTCCCGGCTGTCGGCGCGCGTGGAGTGCCCAGTTGGGCCACGCGGGTCAAAAGGGGAATTGGGCTGAATGGGTAATTTTGGGCCCAACAGTGGGATTTCACCTTTTCTTTTTATATTTTCATTTCCCTATTATGTCTCCTTTTTATTTTGAATTCCAAATTTGAATTTGAGACCTTTTTAGGAGTTTCCTTTAAGTTAGATGTACCCATTCCAATATTATATTTTATTTTATATTCATTTTCACTCATATAATATTTTTCTCCTTCTCTTCTTTTCTAAATTCTTGAATTTTCCTTTAGGTCTTAAATTCTATTTTTTGGGTTTTGATATATTTCTTTTCACATGATTTTTTTATATTATGTCACAAAATGCACACACACATCATTTATTTCAAGAGAATATTATTTTAGATGTGTAAAAAAAATACATTCAAACATTCCATATTTTATTACTTATTTATAAGAAAATAAATTTTATTGAAAACCTTCCATTTCATAATATTATTTTTAAAGGATATAACTTCAAGGGTAACAAACTTCTTTTCTTAGAGGATTTTCTCAAAAAAATTTGGAGAGTTTCATTAAATTCTTAAGACCAGATTTTTGAGGTGTTACAAATCCTACCCCCCTTAACAGAAATCTCGTCCTCGAGATTTGTAAGAAAATAGATACAGAAGTAATTGTTTGCAGTCTATGGGTTAGTTTCTAATTGATTTTAATACCAAAACTTTTTTTGTCTATATCACAAATTATCAGGTGATTAGGAAAGCATGGGTATATATGTAGCTACTTTATCACGTAGGATAAAAGATGTCTCCAAAGTATGGGTAGGTTTGGGTAAGAATGAGTAGGAGTAAGGAAGGACTACACCCAAGATTGTGGATCTTGATTCCTTTGAAGATCTGGCTTGAATCTTATCCTTCCTTGTTTTGATGAGGGCGATCATCTTCGATATTTGTTCTTGAAGTTGTTATCCAAATTAGGGACATGTAGTTAAGGCAGATTTGTAGGTGACAAATAGGTAGAGCCGCTAGTTTAGTAGGTGGCTAAGAGTTAAAGGGGATTAGTCCAATTTAGTTTGGTTGTTTGCTTCTAGATTGGTTGGATAAGTTATGTAACCTATTATGTAGGTCAAGTGGTTGTACATGGCCGAGTTGATCTACATCACCAACTTAAGCGTAAGTGAATTAGGAGTATGGCCTTATCTTTTGTACCGGCATTAGCTAACTCACACTTGATTAGAACATATTAGATTAGATATGATCTAGATTAGACTAGTTTAGGTTAGATAGATCTATTAGGATAGGATAAAATCTTTTCAAGATAAGATGAATCTGTTATGGTAAGAGAGTATCTTTGAAGATAAGATGAATCTATTTAAAATATATACACTTTAATGGAGGATAATCTAGGTTTTCCCTTTTTTATGAATTTTATTAATTTATATTTATGCTTATATGTATATGCAGATGTAATTGTGGACATTACTCCACAACTCATCACACTCAATCAAAGATCCAAATCAGACAAGTATCATAAGATCAAACATTCAAGTGCATAGATAACTATAAAAAAAATAATTTTGTTTTTGTTCCTAAGATCAGGTCTCATATTCTTAAAAGTCACTTTAGGTACAGGATTTCAAAGTGTGAAATCCACATTTGTCTTTAGAATGAAAAGGTAAGAATAATCAGAGTAAGGCAGAAATAGATGAGAAAAGATTAAGAAGAGTTTAGAAAGAATCAGAGTAGCAAAGATAAGTAGATAATGGTTGTCTAGTTCTAACTAGGTTTCGTCCTACAGTCAACATTCCTCTGATACCACTTCTGTCACACCCGGGTTTTGGGGCACCAAGACCCGGGCACGAACATAATCACCAGGTGTGCTGGGACCAAGTCTCACACATATGATGAATCATGACACAGGATCGAATGTCACATCTTTACTATATAATAGAAGTTCTATACAAAATAAGTAAATAATTACATTATAAGGAGACAACGGTCCAGCAACCCAAAGTTGACTGGGAGACGACGGCCTAGACCTCTCACGAACACATCGCAGCATCCTCCATGCGCCTCATCCTGGGTACCTGATCTTGACCTGTGGGGGTGTGAGACAGCAAGAGTGAGCTCACATACGTTCATAGCTCAACAAGTTGTGGGGAATAATGTGCATGAACTCGCCAAAGGTGGGAGCTCACGTGAAGTGTAAGGCTTACCAAAGGAGATGGTTAGAGCTGAGCATTGCTTTTAAAGTTGGTCAAATTTTTATTAGCAATTACTAAGTATAAGTAAATACCAACCCAATTAAATAGTAGAACAAAAGTAACAACCTCACCTGCGATGCAATGCATATGACAAATTTAGTTTAAGTTCCATAATTTAATCATCAAAGAGTCCTGAGCTGCTCATGACCGTGAGCTCGGCTAGTATACCAGTTTTACACTCTGCAGAGGTGGTACCCTTTACCCACAAGTCATGTTACCCATCTGCCAAGGGATCGCGACTTCCCATACACCTCTACCGAGGAGGCGAGGCAGGGTAACACTACGAGGCCTTTACAAAGTTCCACTAGCTTCAGAAAACCCGCTACAGTTTATAGGAAGCTCCAATGCAGGGTTCTTGGCTGACCGCCATCGCAGCAAAATCAACCAAGGACCTCCCTACACTGACCACTCCCCTACTGCCCTTGCCCCTTTCGGGTAAGGTAGTCTTCCACTAGCTTTCCTAATTAGTCAGCCAAGGGCGTCCCATTAAACCCTTGTGGTGGCACGTGTTTCTCAAGTTAAGCTCTATGTTCCAATTAACATTAATGATCATAACATGAACATAAATAGAATAACAAAAAGAATTGGAACATAGATATGATAAATGATTATCCCAAAACCATGTAAAGCAATAGCAAACTACCCAGGTGATTCAGGGGTAAACAAGGTAATGAGATAAACAATCTAGGATGACCTATCGGGTCCCATCAAAATTAACCTATGCATGGATAAATGATATTAAAGAACATTATTGGGTAGAAAGTGGTCAAGGGCACAACTTGCCTGGGACTTGAGATTCCAGGTACCAGGATGATCTTCAGATGACTCGTAACCTCGCGCTAGTCGTAGCAATACAAATAAACATGACATGGGCAAAATTAACATCACACCAAACATAAGAATAAATTGCGTAATAATGATCTACGCGAAGCTACGAGATCGCGGGATCGAGAACTACTAAGATCGGAGTTACGACTAAGGAGTTACGATTTTATAGAGGCTCTATGTGATTAAATATAGAATAGACTAAGTGCAACATTTTAACCTATATTTCATGACAGAACAAAGTTGCCAGATGATAATTGAAAGGGAATTAGGCTTACACCTACTTCCTAATTGATTTTGGTGGTTGAATTGCCGAACACAAATAATTGAACTAACTAGTTTGCTCTAGAATATACGTTCTACAGGTGCCAAAGGTTCATCTACAAACATACTAAATCGACTGTCCGGAATACCATAGATTATTCCGGACAGGAGAAGCTTTTTGGAAAAACAGGCCAAGCGCGGACCGTCCGGGCCCTTGCGGCGGACCGTCCGCACCACCAGGATGACCCTCTGACAGAACCAATGCAAAAATCTGAGTCTGCACTATGGACCGTCCGGAGGAGAAGAGCGGACCGTCTGTGACCTCGCGCGGACCGTCCGGTAGGTGAGGAACCGAAAAACCCAAAGGTGACGGGTTCGGTAAAATGAATTTTAGCGTCCGCGCGGACCGTCCGGGGTACACGACCGGACCGTCCGCGCCAGGCTTTATCTGACATCTGACGACGCATTAAATGCAATATAGCCGTTGATATAGCCGTTACTGCTGACCGTTGCATTTTCAGTCGTTGATCTACAGGCGCGGACCGTCCGGACCAGGCGGGCGGACCGTCCGCGGTCGGCAGAATGAAGCAACGGCTAGGAAGTGGTTGGGGGCTATAAATACCAACCCAACCACCTCCATTCACTTCATCCAAGCATTCCAACCTTCAACATTCAATACAAGAGCTAGCAATCCATTCCAAGACACATTCAAAGCCTCCATCTCTCCAAGTTTCACAATTGAGAAAAGAGATCATTAGTGATTAGTGACTTGAGAGAGAAAGTGATCCGTGTGTTATTTGTCGCTCTTGTCGCTTGGCTTTTGCAATCGTGCTTTCTCTCAATCTTTCATTGCGATCAAACTCACTTGAAATTGAGGCAAGAGACACCAATCTTGTGGTGATCCTTGTGGGAACTTTGTGTTCCAAGTGATTGAGAAGAGAAAGCTCACTCGGTCCGAGGGACCGTTTGAGAGAGGGAAAGGGTTGAAAAAGACCCGGCCTTTGTGGCCTCCTCAACGGGGAGTAGGTTTGCGAGAACCGAACCTCGGTAAAACAAATCCACGTGTCACACTCCCTATTCGCTTGCGATTTGTTTTGCACCCTCTCTCTCGCGGACTCGTTTATATTTCTAACGCTAACCCGGCTTGTAGTTGTGATTAACTTTGTAAATTTCAGTTTCGCCCTATTCACCCCCCCCTCTAGGCGACTTTCAATTGGTATCAGAGCCCGGTGCTTCATTAGGGCCTAACCGCTCGAAGTGATGTCGGGAGATCACGCCAAGAGGGAGATGGAGACCGGCGACAAGCCCACTACAAGCCAAGGGAGCACTTCATCGGAAGAGTCCCGCACCAAGAGGAAGGAGAAGAAGAAGGACTCCTCCAAACGGAAGGAGAAAAGATCTTCTTCCTCACATCACAAAGAGAAGAAGGAAAAATCTTCTTCTCACAAGTCGCATCGGAAAGGCGACAAGCACAAGAGGATGAGGAAAGTGGTCTACTACGAGACCGACACTTCATCAACATCGACCTCCGACTCCGATGCGCCCTCCGTAACTTCTAAACGCCAAGAGCGTAAGAAGTTTAGTAAGATTCCCTTACACTATCCTCGTACATCTAGACATACTCCATTACTTTCCGTTCCATTAGGCAAACCGCCAACCTTTGACGGTGAAGATTATGCTAGGTGGAGTGATTTAATGAAATTTCATCTAACCTCACTCCACAAAAGTATATGGAATGTTGTTGAGTTTGGAGCACAGGTACCATCCGTAGGGGATGAAGACTATGATACGGACGAAGTGGCCCAAATCGAGCACTTCAACTCTCAAGCTACAACCATACTCCTCGCCTCTCTAAGCAAGGAGGAATACAACAAGGTGCAAGGGTTGAAGAATGCAAAGGAGATTTGGGACCTACTCAAGACCACGCACGAGGGTGATGAACTCACCAAGATCACCAAGCGGGAAACGATCGAGGGGGAGCTCGGTCGCTTCCGTCTTTGCCAAGGGGAGGAGCCACAAGACATGTACAACCGGCTCAAAACTTTGGTGAACCAAGTGCGCAACCTCGGGAGAAAGAAGTGGGATGACCACGAGGTGGTTAAGGTTATTCTTAGATCACTCATTTTTCTTAACCCTACTCAAGTTCAATTAATTCGTGGTAATCCTAGATATACTCAAATGACCCCCGAGGAAGTTATCGGGAATTTTGTGAGCTTTGAATGCATGATCAAAGGCTCCAAGAAGATCAACGAGCTTGATGAACCCTCCACGTCCGAAGCACAACCGGTGGCATTTAAGGCGACGGAGGAGAAGAAGGAGGAGTCTACACCAAGTAGACAACCAATTGACGCCTCCAAGCTCGGCAATGAGGAGATGGCTTTAATCATCAAAAGCTTTCGCCAAATCCTCAAGCAACGGAAGGGGAAGGATTACAAATCCCGTTCCAAGAAGGTTTGCTACAAGTGTGGTAAGCCCGGTCACTTTATCGCTAAATGTCCATTATCAAGTGATAGTGACAGGGATAACGACAAGAAGGGAAAGAGGAAAGAAAAGAAGAGGTACCACAAGAAGAGGGGCGGCGATGCCCACGTATGCCGCGAGTGGGACTCCGACGAGAGCTCCACCGACTCCTCCTCCGATGAGGACGCCGCCAACATCGCCGTCACCAAAGGACTCCTCTTCCCCAACGTCGGCCACAAGTGCCTCATGGCAAAGGACGGCAAAAGGAAGAAGGTAAAATCAAGATCCTCCACTAAATATGAGACCTCTAGTGATGAGGATGATGCTAGCAATGAGGAGGATAACTTACGCGTTCTTTTTGCCAACCTTAACGTGGAACAAAAGGAAAAACTAAATGAGCTAATTAGTGCCATCCATGAAAAGGATGACCTCTTGGACTCCCAAGAGGACTTCCTAATCAAGGAAAATAAAAAGCATGTTAAGGTTAAGAATGCTTACGCTCTAGAAGTAGAAAAATGTCAAAAACTATCTAGTGAGCTAAGCACTTGCCATGAGATGATTGACAACCTTAGACATGAAAATGCTAGTTTAAATGCTAAGGTTGATTCACATGTTTGTAATGTTTCGATTTCCAATCCTAGAGATAATAATGATGATTTGCTTGCTAGGATTGAAGAATTAAACAATTCTCTTGCTAGTCTTAGGATTGAAAATGAAAGATTAATTGCTAAGGCTAAAGATTTTGATGTTTGCAATATTACTATTTCTAACCTTAGAAGTGAGAATGATATATTACATGCTAAGGTTGTAGAATTAAAATCTTGCAAACCCTCTACAACTACTGTTGAGCATGTTTCTATTTGCACTAGATGTAGAGATGTTGATATTAATGCTATTCATAATCATATGGCTTTAATTAAACAACAAAATGATCATATAGCAATGTTAGATGCTAAAATTGCCGAGCATAACTTAGAAAATGAAAAATTTAAATTTGCTAGAAGTATGCTCTATAATGGGAGACGCCCTGGCATCAAGGATGGCATTGGCTACCAAAGGGGAGACAATGTCAAACTTAGTGCCCCTCCTAAAAGATTGTCTAATTTTGTTAAGGGCAAGGCTCCCATGCCTCAGGATAACGAGGGTTACATTTTGTACCCTGCCGGTTATCCCGAGAGCAAAATTAGGAGAATTCATTCTAGGAAGTCTCACTCTGGCCCTAACCATGCTTTTATGTATAAGGGTGAGACATCTAGCTCTAGGCAACCAACCCGTGCTAAGTTGCCTAGAAAGAAAACTCCTAGTGCATCAAATGGTCATAGCATTTCATTTAAAACTTTTGATGCATCTTATGTTTTGACTAACAAATCCGGCAAAGTAGTTGCCAAATATGTTGGGGGCAAGCACAAGGGGTCAAAGACTTGTGTTTGGGTACCCAAAGTTCTTGTGTCTAATGCCAAAGGACCCAAAACTATTTGGGTACCTAAAGTCAAGAACTAAACTTGTTTTGTAGGTTTATGCATCTGGGGGCTCAAGTTGGATACTCGACAGCGGATGCATAAACCACATGACTGGGGAGAAGAAGATGTTCTCCTCCTACGAGAAAAACCAAGATCCCCAACGAGCTATCACATTCGGGGATGGAAATCAAGGTTTGGTCAAAGGTCTTGGTAAAATTGCTATATCTCCTGACCATTCTATTTCCAATGTTTTTCTTGTAGATTCATTAGACTACAATTTGCTTTCTATATCTCAATTATGCAAAATGGGCTACAACTGTCTTTTCACTGATATAGGTGTCACTGTCTTTCGAAGAAGTGATGATTCAATAGCATTTAAGGGTGTGTTGGAGGGTCAGCTATACTTAGTAGATTTTGACAGAGCTGAACTCGACATATGCTTAATTGCTAAGACTAACATGGGTTGGCTCTGGCACCGCCGACTAGCCCATGTTGGAATGAAGAATCTTCATAAGCTTCTAAAGGGAGAGCACATTTTAGGACTAACCAATGTTCATTTTGAGAAAGACAGGATTTGTAGCGCATGCCAAGCAGGAAAGCAAGTTGGCACTCATCATCCGCATAAGAACATAATGACGACCGACAGGCCACTGGAGCTCCTACACATGGATATATTCGGCCCGATCGCTTACATAAGCATCGGCGGGAGTAAGTACTATCTAGTTATTGTGGATGATTATTCTCGCTTCACTTGGGTGTTCTTTTGCAGGAAAAATCTCAAACCCAAGAGACCTTAAAGGGATTCTTGAGACGGGCTCAAAATGAGTTCGGCTTAAGGATCAAGAAAATAAGAAGCGACAACGGGACGGAGTTCAAGAACTCTCAAATTGAAGGCTTTCTTGAGGAGGAGGGCATCAAGCATGAGTTCTCTTCTCCCTACACCCCTCAACAAAATGGTGTAGTGGAGAGGAAGAATCGAACTCTATTGGACATGGCAAGGACCATGCTTGATGAGTACAAGACTTCGGATCGGTTTTGGGCCGAGGCGGTCAACACCGCTTGCTACGCCATCAACCGGTTATATCTTCACCGAATCCTCAAGAAGACATCATATGAACTCCTAACCGGTAAAAAGCCCAATATTTCTTATTTTAGAGTCTTTGGTAGCAAATGTTTTATTCTTGTTAAAAGAGGTAGAAAATCTAAATTTGCTCCTAAGACTGTAGAAGGCTTTTTACTTGGTTATGACTCAAACACAAGGGCATATAGAGTCTTTAACAAGTCCACTGGACTAGTTGAAGTCTCATGTGACGTTGTGTTTGATGAGACTAACGGCTCTCAAGTAGAGCAAGTTGATCTTGATGAGATAGGTGATGAAGAGGCTCCGTGCATCGCGCTAAGGAACATGTCCATCGGGGATGTGTGTCCTAAGGAATCCGAAGAGCCTCCAAAGGCACAAGATCAACCGTCCTCCTCCACGCAAGCATCTCCACCAACTCAAAATGAGGATGAGGCTCAAGTTGATGAAGGGCAAGATCAAAAAGATGAGCCACCTCAAGATGATGGCAATGATCAAGGGGGAGATGCAAATGATCAAGAAAAGGAGGATGAGCAAGAACCAAGGCCGCCACACCCAAGAGTCCACCAAGCAATTCAACGAGATCACCCCGTCGACACCATTCTCGGCGACATTCATAAGGGGGTAACCACTAGATCTCGTGTTGCACATTTTTGTGAGCATTACTCTTTTGTTTCCTCTATTGAGCCACACAAGGTAGAGGAAGCACTTCAAGATTCGGATTGGGTGGTGGCGATGCAAGAGGAGCTCAACAACTTCACTAGGAATGAGGTATGGCATTTAGTTCCACGTCCTAATCAAAATGTTGTAGGAACCAAATGGGTCTTCCGCAACAAGCAAGATGAGCATGGCGTGGTGACAAGGAACAAAGCTCGACTTGTGGCCAAGGGATACTCCCAAGTCGAAGGTTTGGATTTCGATGAAACCTATGCACCCGTAGCTAGGCTTGAGTCAATTCGTATATTATTGGCCTATGCTACTTACCATGGCTTTAAGCTTTATCAAATGGACGTGAAAAGTGCCTTCCTCAATGGACCAATCAAGGAAGAGGTCTATGTTGAGCAACCTCCCGGCTTTGAAGATAGTGAGTACCCTAACCATGTTTACAAACTCTCTAAGGCGCTTTATGGGCTCAAGCAAGCCCCAAGAGCATGGTATGAATGCCTTAGGGATTTTCTCATCACTAATGAATTCAAAGTTGGAAAGGCCGATCCTACTCTATTCACTAAAACTCTTGAAAATGACTTGTTTGTATGCCAAATTTATGTTGATGATATTATATTTGGGTCTACTAACGAGTCTACATGTGAAGAATTTAGTAGGATCATGACACAAAAGTTCGAGATGTCTATGATGGGGGAGTTGAAGTATTTCCTAGGATTTCAAGTCAAACAACTCCAAGAGGGCACCTTCATCAGCCAAACAAAGTACACTCAAGACATTCTAACCAAGTTTGGGATGAAGGATGCTAAGCCCATCAAGACACCCATGGGAACCAATGGGCATCTCGACCTCGACACGGGAGGTAAGTCCGTGGATCAAAAGGTATACCGGTCGATGATTGGTTCATTGCTTTATTTATGTGCATCTCGACCGGACATTATGCTTTCTGTATGCATGTGTGCAAGATTCCAATCCGACCCTAAGGAATCCCACCTTACGGCCGTAAAACGAATCTTGAGATATTTGGCTTATACTCCTAAGTTTGGGCTTTGGTACCCTCGGGGATCCACATTTGATTTACTTGGTTATTCCGATGCCGATTGGGCGGGGTGTAAGATTAATAGGAAGAGCACATCGGGGACTTGCCAGTTCTTGGGAAGATCCTTGGTGTCATGGGCTTCAAAGAAGCAAAATTCGGTCGCTCTTTCTACCGCCGAAGCCGAGTATATTGCCGCAGGCCATTGTTGCGCGCAATTGCTTTGGATGAGGCAAACCCTGCGGGACTACGGTTACAAACTAACCAAAGTTCCTCTTCTATGTGATAATGAGAGTGCAATCCGCATGGCGGATAATCCCGTTGAGCATAGCCGCACTAAACACATAGCCATTCGGTATCATTTTCTTAGGGATCACCAACAAAAGGGGGATATCGAGATTTCATACATTAACACTAAAGATCAATTAGCCGATATCTTTACCAAGCCACTTGATGAACAATCTTTTACCAGACTTAGGCATGAACTTAATATTCTTGATTCTAGGAATTTCTTTTGCTAAACTTGCACACATAGCTCATAAGTATACCTTTGATCATGTCTCTTTTATATGCTATGACTAATGTGTTTTCAAGTATATTTCAAACCAAGTCATAGGTATATTAAAAGGGAATTGGAGTCTTCGGCGAAGACAAAGGCTTCCACTCCACTCTACTACTCACCCTTCGCCGTCGCTCCGCATCACTCTCCATCTTTGGTATAATCTTCACTTATATGTTTTCCTTGCCAAAGGGAAGAAAGTAGCTTGAAAGGGCCTATATTTCATTTCAAAGTATCCGTTTTTGGCGATTCATGCCAAAGGGGGAGAAAGTATTGGCCCAAAGCAAAAGGACCGCACCACCACCCTAATTTTAAAATTAATGATTTTCAATTGGTAAATTTCAAATTGGTATCTCTTTGTGTTCTAAAGGGGGAGAAAGTAGTATTTTCAAAATTGATATCTTCAAACCCTCTTGAACACTAAGAGGAGAATTTATTTGAGGGGGAGTTTTGTTTTTCAAAGGAAAAAGCATTTGAAACAAAGGGAGAAAACTTCAAATCTTGAAAATGCTTTTCAAAAATCTTATTCATTTATCTTTGACTATCTTGCAAAATGACTTTGAAAAGAATTTACAAAAGAATTTGCAAAAACAAAACTTGTGGTGCAAGCGTGGTCCAAAATGTTAAAAATAAAAAAAAATCCATGCAAGAATTCTTATTGGCTCAATTTCAAGCAACCTTTGCACTTACATTATGCAAACTAGTTCGATTATGCACTTTTATATTTGCTTTGGTTTGTGTTGGCATCAATCACCAAAAAGGGGGAGATTGAAAGGGAATTAGGCTTACACCTACTTCCTAATTGATTTTGGTGGTTGAATTGCCCAACACAAATAATTGAACTAACTAGTTTGCTCTAGAATATACGTTCTACAGGTGCCAAAGGTTCATCTACAAACATACTAAATCGACTGTCTGGAATACCATAGATTATTCCGGACAGGAGAAGCTTTTTGGAAAAACAGGCCAAGCGCGGACCGTCCGGGCCCTTGCGGCGGACCGTCCGCACCACCAGGATGACCCTCTGACAGAACCAATGCAAAAATCTGAGTCTGCACTATGGACCGTCCGGAGGAGAAGAGCGGACCGTCTGTGACCTCGCGCGGACCGTCCGGCCTCAGGCGCGGACCGTCCGGTAGGTGAGGAACCGAAAAACCCGAAGGTGACGGGTTCGGTAAAATGAATTTTAGCGTCCGCACGGACCGTCCGGGGTACACGACCGGACCGTCCGCGCCAGGCTTTATCTGACATCTGACGACGCATTAAATGCAATATAGCCGTTGATATAGCCGTTACTGCTGACCGTTGCATTTTCAGTCGTTGATCTACAGGCGCGGACCGTCCGGACTAGGCGGGCGGACCGTCCGCGGTCGGCAGAATGAAGCAACGGCTAGGAAGTGGTTGGGGGCTATAAATACCAACCCAACCACCTCCATTCACTTCATCCAAGCATTCCAACCTTCAACATTCAATACAAGAGCTAGCAATCCATTCCAAGACACATTCAAAGCCTCCATCTCTCCAAGTTTCACAATTGAGAAAAGAGATCATTAGTGATTAGTGACTTGAGAGAGAAAGTGATCCGTGTGTTATTTGTCGCTCTTGTCGCTTGGCTTTTGCAATCGTGCTTTCTCTCAATCTTTCATTGCGATCAAACTCACTTGAAATTGAGGCAAGAGACACCAATCTTGTGGTGATCCTTGTGGGAACTTTGTGTTCCAAGTGATTGAGAAGAGAAAGCTCACTCGGTCCGAGGGACCGTTTGAGAGAGGGAAAGGGTTGAAAAAGACCCGGCCTTTGTGGCCTCCTCAACGGGGAGTAGGTTTGCGAGAACCGAACCTCGGTAAAACAAATCCACGTGTCACACTCCCTATTCGCTTGCGATTTGTTTTGCACCCTCTCTCTCGCGGACTCGTTTATATTTCTAACGCTAACCCGGCTTGTAGTTGTGATTAACTTTGTAAATTTCAGTTTCGCCCTATTCACCCCGCCCCTCTAGGCGACTTTCAATAATAAATATTATTATGAGACTAATGCAACTATAATGGATCAAAAAGGAGTTACGGTTATTGAGTTACGAATTTCTGAGTTATTTAGCACCTAGAATAGATTAATTCAAATGAACAATTTTATTTTAAGTTTCATGGCTAAACAAAGGTAATAGGTGATAGACAATATTAAAACAAAATTATTACCACTGGAATGACTCAATTTGGAGTTAAAACGAATTAACTATGAATTTCACAAGTTTCTAGAATTATTTTTGTATTAGAAATCAATTTATGTAATTAATTATCCATTTTTATTGTTCTCTGGACCGAGCACCAAATACAGAGAAACAAAGGGGCAGAACCAGAAGTTTTCCCCAGACTCAGGCTTCCCACATATGGACGGCGGGTTGATTCTTTAGTTCTCTGGGGTCCCATTTGCAAAACAGGCTCGGCACAAGGTTTTACTTGATCTGGGCCGTAGAATTGTCCATCAACGACGTAGATCAGATCTATAATCAACCGAACCGGTACGAGACTTGATCTGTCTGATTCAAGATCGACGGCCCAGATATTATGAAGATCGCCCAAATCCTAATCCTTCACCCCAAATCGGATGGCCGAGATGGCCCCAGGCTGAAACAGTGCTGCGCTACGATCCTGGTCGTCGGTTATCAAATCAGGGGCCATGCGTCTTCACCTTCCTCCACCAGCCTGAGCGCGGCGGCGCAACAGGCCGCGGTTGAGCCCCCCCGCCGGAGCAGGCCGTTCGGCGACCCAAGACCTGATCCCGACAATCGACTAGCACAACGCGAACAGGAGGACATAGCGAACCGATTGAGGTACATCATACCGGTGTTGAAGTAGGCGGTGACCACTGGCCGCGGTACAGGCGGATCCGCGGCGAAGGTCGTACTTCGGCGAGAAATTTGCCCGCACAAACAGTCCGAAGTCCGCCCGAAGATGGTGCTCGCGCCTTCTCCGATCGACGGCGATGCTCCACGGCTACTCGCGGGTACCGTAGGTATGGCCGGAGTTGACGCCCACGACGCACCGTGGAACCGTGCTAGTGATGAAGAATCGGCGAGCAATTGTCAGCGCTCCGAGCACCAACCGCGCCAGATGAGGCCACACACGCACACTAGAGACCGTGCAGGAGCATCCAGGCCAACTATTGCGACCGCACCGGCGACGCAGACACAAAACCACGGCGGCGGCGAGATATCCCCGTGCGGAATCCCAGTGGCGCAATGGTGGCAGGCAAGGGATTGGGGAAAAAGGAAGGAGATGGAGGGATAAGGACTGGCGGCGCAAGGCTTTATACCCGAGAGAGCTCGGATTTGCGCCAGGCTCAGAGCAGTCGTGGCGCCGCAAGCCCCGCCGAGATCCCCGCGATGCCGTTGAAGACGAGTCTGACCCCCTGGGCCCACCAAACGGCGACGTGAGGCGGCAGCTGAGAAGTAGGCCTGCTCTGTCAGTCTGCCAGGCGCACGCATGAACGGCTAAGGCTGACCTGCGGGCCCCACATGGAGGACAGCCGCGCGCGAGCAAGGGACTGCGCCGTGGGTCCCGACTGTCGGCGCGCGTGGAGTGCCCAGTTGGGCCACGCGGGTCAAAAGGGGAATTGGGCTGAATGGGTAATTTTGGGCCCAACAGTGGGATTTCACCTTTTCTTTTTATATTTTCATTTCCCTATTATGTCTCCTTTTTATTTTGAATTCCAAATTTGAATTTGAGACCTTTTTAGGAGTTTCCTTTAAGTTAGATGTACCCATTCCAATATTATATTTTATTTTATATTCATTTTCACTCATATAATATTTTTCTCCTTCTCTTCTTTTCTAAATTCTTGAATTTTCCTTTAGGTCTTAAATTCTATTTTTTGGGTTTTGATATATTTCTTTTCACATGATTTTTTTATATTATGTCACAAAATGCACACACACATCATTTATTTCAAGAGAATATTATTTTAGATGTGTAAAAAAAATACATTCAAACATTCCATATTTTATTACTTATTTATAAGAAAATAAATTTTATTGAAAACCTTCCATTTCATAATATTATTTTTAAAGGATATAACTTCAAGGGTAACAAACTTCTTTTCTTAGAGGATTTTCTCAAAAAAATTTGGAGAGTTTCATTAAATTCTTAAGACCAGATTTTTGAGGTGTTACCGATACAAATCACTGGATTAGACTATTAGATAAAAATAGTTTCATAATAACAATATTTACGGTGGTTAAGTGATAATACGAGAAGTGTTCTAAAATGACATGAATATAAAAAACATTTTTGGTCATCCTAAATGAGAGTTGGAGAGGGCAAAGAGGTAGGCCAGCGGTGGCGGTGTGCTAGGGCAGAGCGGCCGCTTTGGTGCGTCAGTGTGGCATGTCACGTGTCAATGAATCCAACGTGAAACGCTGACGGTGAGGTGACAACATGCGAGGGTTAGCGAGGACAGGCGATGATGCGTCGGTACATGGCAGCGGCAGCCATTGCCGCGTTGCAACGGCATAGTGAGACCCAGTGAGATAGTGAGCGTAGATGGCGTCATGGTGCCAAGGAAAGATCCTACCGATAGCCTACCCATCTACTGGTGCGGACTATGACGCAAGGTAGCGGCACTATATGCAAGATCTTGATTAGGTTTTATTTGGATGCTCTAGTATCCATACCGATCCACATGTATCGAAGTGGATTGGGGTGTAAATTAGTTTAACTTACACCCCAATCCACCTCAATACATGTGGGTTGGGGTGAATATTAGAGTACTTAGACAAAGCATGAGGCGACAAGCTGACAAGTGACGAGGAGGTAAGGTGGCACTGGTAGCGGGCGAGTTAGGTCACCCAACTGATCATTCGATGACCGAAGGAGTGAGCGAAACGTGAATGAGCTGGCGCTAGAGGGAGGAATCGAACGACTCAGGTAAGGAGTGGGCTGAGCAGTGGAGGGTCGAGAAAAATTAGATCAAAGTCTAGTTTTTATTAAATTTGGTCCAACTTACTATATAAAAATTTGATTATTTTATTGTATATCTAAATTTAGGTATAAAAGATTACAAAAATTGAGGTGGGGCCATGGCCCCCATTGCCCCACCCCTAGATACGCCCCTGGGTCACACAGACCGGTCGAGTGCTTCTCCTTAATCACTTGAGTCACTAAGACCCTGCAAGGATCACCACACATTTAAGTGTTTCTTGCTAGCTTTACAAAGCACTTAGAAGAATTAGAATGAGAAGGAGAAAGCAATCCAAGCAACAAGAGCAACAAAAGAACACAAATGATCCTCTCTCAAGTCTCTAAGCAATTGAGTTGATTTTGGAGCTTGGAGTGGATTGAATGCTTTGTTTTTGTCTTTGGAGTGTTTGTCTTTGCTCTTGTATTGAATGAGAAGTATAGGGGGCTTGGATGGCTTGAATGATGGTGGTTGGGGTATTTATAGCTCCAACCACTATTTCAGTCGTTGCTGTTGATGGGCACACCGGATAGTCCGGTGGTGCACCGGACATGAAACTGTTCACTGTCCGGTGCCTGCCACGTCAGCAGACCGTTGGGGTTCGGAGCGGTTGACCGTTGAAATCTTTTGTCCTCTTGCTGTATCGAACAGTCCGGTGGCACACTAGACAATCCAGTGTGTACTGACTTCGTAGCTCCGACTTCTGACTTCTGCATTGTGCACCTTTTTACTGTTCATCGCAGTCGACCGTTGGCGCGATTGACCGTTGCTCCGTTGGCTCACCGGACATGTCCGGTGTACACCGGACAGTCCGGTGAATTATAGCGGAGCGATTTCCAGAGAATCCCGAGACCGGCCAGTTCGCGAGTGCCTTGGCCTGGGCACCAGACAGTGTCCGGTGCGCCACTGGCAGCACCAATGCTTGTATTTGCTCCAAACCTTGTTGAGTTCCCAAATTATTTTCTTTGTTGGTTTGTGTTGAACTTTATGCACCTGAGATAAATAACAACTAGGCAAACTAGTTAGTCTACGTGGTTTGTGATGGACGTCAAACACCAAAATCGATTAAGGGAAATGATTAATCCTATTTCCCTTTCAGTACCCATTTTGGATATAGAGAGAACCTAAATATAAGTTTTCTCTCCTGAACATATTATATGCGTGAGTGAGAGAAGAGAGATAAACCGTTGAGCAAATATAATATGCATTTTTAGGTTGGTAGACAAAGAATCGAATGTGTCTCCAAAAATGAATGAATGATATTGTCGGCGTTGCGGACCCGGGGGACCCTCAACCGAGCCGACCAGTGAATTTATCGCTGCGTGTCCCTGCCTAGATGGGTTGGCACAAGATGGAACACAAGGGGGGAATGCAGCTTGTATTATCTCGCACCGAGGGTGCTCGTAGTAGGGGTTACAAGCGTCACGAGAGAGAGAGAGAGAGTGAGCCTGTTCGTTTGCTCGTTCCCCCGCGTGACCCCCCTTGCAGGAAGGCCCTGGACCTCCCTTTTATAGATGCAAGGAGAGGGTCCAGATGTACAATGGGGGGTGTAGCTATGCGCTAACGTGTCTGGCAGAGGAGTGCCTGAGCCATGTGTACATGCCAACGTGGCTGTCGTAGAAGTGCTTGAGCCCTGTGTACGCGATAACGTGGCCATCGGAGAATTGCCTGAGCCCTATAGAAGCACAGCTGTCGATGCTACTGGGATCATGCTGACGTCTCCTTGCTTCCGTAGGGGGCTGAGAACCACCGACGTCATGGACGCACGCGGGGAACCATCATTACCTATTACCGGGGCGAGCCAGATGGGGCGCCAGTCTTGTTCCCTCGTAGCCTGAGCTAGCTAGGGTAGGGTAATCATGTATCCCCTATGGCGCGGTCGGTCCGAGCCCAAGGTCGGGCGAGGCAGAGACTTCTCCTGAGGCCGAGGCCGGGGTCGGGTGAGGACGCGATTCCTCCCGAGGCCGAGGCTGAGGCCGAGCCCTGGGGTCGGGCGAGGCGGAGACCTCCTTCTGAGGCTGAGGCCTAAGGTTGGGCGAGGCAGAGCTTCCTGTTGCGCCCGAGGCTGAACTCAGCTGTTGTCAATCTCACCCCGGTGGGTGGCACAGCAGTCGGAGCGGGGCGAGCGGCACTGTTTTCCTGTCAGGTCGGTCAGTGAAAGGGCGAAGTGACTACGGTCACTTCGACCTTGCCGACTAAGGCACGCGTGTCAGGATAAGGTGTTAGGCGGTCCCCGCATTAAATGTGCATGCGATACGGTCGGTTGGTGAGGCGATTTGGCCAAGGTTGCTTCACAACGAAGCCTGCCCGAGCTGGGCTTCAGGCGAGTCGAGGGTGCGCCCACCGCCTGAGGAGGCCCTCGGGCGAGGCGTGAATTCGTCCGGGACTACTGTTCCCACCCAAGGCCGGGCTCGAGCGAGGCGAGATTGCGTCCCTTGGTAGACGAGGCCTTGACCTGAACCGCGCCCATCAGTCTTTGTGGTTTGTGCTGAGGGTGGTTACCAGCCGTGTTTGGGAGTGTTGGGGGTACCCCTAATTACGGTACCCGATAGTAGCCCCCGAGCCTCGAAGGGAGTGTTGGTACTCGCTTGGAGGCTTTGCCGCATTTTTTTGTGAGGGGACCGGCCTTTCTCGGTTATATTTTGTTCCGGTGGGTGCGCGCGAGCGCACCCGCCGGGTGTAGCCCTCGAGGCCTCGGAGGAGTGGTTTGACTCCTCTGAGGTCTAAATGCTTTTCGTGATGCCTCGACTGGCCTGGTTGTTCCCTCATGCAGCCTGGCCGTAGCCCGGGTGCATGGTCAGGTTCCGAGTTTTTAGGCTGGTTTGTTGACGCTGTCAACAGTTTGGCCATAGCCGGGTTGCGAGAGCAGCCCCCGAGCCTCTGCACGGAGTGAGAGGACGATCAAGGACTGTCTCGACTTTTATTATACGTCCCTTCGTCGCCTTTCTGCAAGGAGGAAGGGGGGGGGGGAAAGCGCCATGTTGCCCTCGGAGGGTGCCGAACATGGTGTTTCTAGTGAGTTGCTAACGGGTGATCCGAGTGGACGCCCGTGCCCCATTCGATTAGGGTCGGCTAGTGGCCCAGAGGCGCGCTCCAAAAGTACCTGCAGGTGATTTGCCGGACCCGGACCCATTCGATAGGGTCCAAGGGCTTGACGCCTCCCTCTGGTGGGATTCTGTTACAAAATCGCTCCTGCTGGTCTCGGAAATGTCCTAGGGTACCTCGGGAGCGTAGCCTGAGCCTCGGCCATGTAACGGACGTACCCAGAGTCATCCATCACTCTTCATGCTCTGGGGCGGCTGTCGAACCCTTCCGAGGGGCCAGCCTTCGAACCCCTGATCAGTAGTGGGCGCGGAGCCCGAGTGCTCTGGGGTGGCTGTCGAACCCTTCCAAGGGGCCAGTCTTCGAACCCCTGATCAGTAATGGGCTTGGAGCCCGAGTGCTCTGGGGCGGCTATCGAACCCTTCCGAGGGGCCAGCCTTCGAACCCCTGATTAGTAGGAGGGCTCGGGGCCCGCTTCCTTCGCTGAGAAGGATCCCTTTCGAAATATCCCCTTTCCCGGTCCCTGTAGCAAGAGAGAGAAAGGGCAAGAGGAAAAGGATATGAATTTAAATAGTGTGGCGCACCTTTTTGACGCGGTCATCATGGCGGAGGTGAAACGACGCCCGCTTCGCCTGCCAAAGGTGTCGCTTGCCCTGCCGAGGAGTTAATGTGACGGGACGGGCGGTTCACGGTGTGGCCACGTGCGCGAGTCGTTCGAGGAACAGAACATGGGCGCGTCGTCTTCATGCCGTGGGAGAGGGCTCTCCTGCCGCTTCAGGAGGGGACGCGAGCCTGCAGGCGATTTGACCGCTGCTTCCGCTCGTCTGCTGCCGCAATTACTGCCGGTCCACTTTTGGCCATATCGACCGTCACGCCTCCTCCCGCGGCTGACTGACCCGTGATCGTTGCACCCAATTGGCACTGTTGGGTCATGCGCAGGGCTGCCTCGAGTCGCGGTACTGGTTCTGCAGTCGAGAAGACGCGGCATTGGCGCAAGTGGCGGTGCGGTTTCTTGCACGTAGTAACCAGCGCGCCGGTTACATGACGTGCGGGCCTGGGCCTCCATGCCGGATGCGACGAAGCCAAAAGGGTGCACAACCGTGGTGCGGTTGCACGCCACTTGCATGGCGGTCCGCCCTTTCGACCGCTGGTTTCGGTGAGGATGGAGGAGTGCTTATAACCGCGGGGCGGTTACATGCTCCGCGTGTGGCGGTTTGGCTTCTTCCGTTTCGGGTCAGCTTGCATGACGTGTGGGTCCCAGCCCCCGTGTCGTAGGGGGAGGACCCTGGAACACGTCGGTGGAGACTTCGCCCGTGACGCTTGGGGATGCGAGTGGGGAGAGCCGCCTTTAAAAAGGGATCGATCCCCGAGCAGTAGCCATGCCTTCGCACTCCCCTCATGCATCGCGTCCTTCCACCTTTCGAGCCCCCAGATGGGGAGCACCCGTGTTGCCCTCTTGTTGCTGTTGTTGGAGGAGCGCGACCTCGCGGGGGTTGGTGCCCTTCAGCCATCGCTCGGCTTCAAGGATTTTCATCACGCAGCCCGGCTGTAGTCCCTCACCAATGGTCATCCGTAGGGATGACCACCAGCCTTGTGGTGGGGAGAAGCAAGCCAGGCTGCGGCCTCTGCCCCGCCTTCAGCTTCAAGGATGTTCATCATCCTCGCTGTGGCGGAGGGCGAGCCGAGCCGGGGTTCTACCTCCCGCATGGGCCGGCGAGTCGCTTCTTCCTTCAGTATTCAGGGGAGAGGGCGCTCACTGACCTTGCGGAGGGGGCGAACTTCGACAACGTGGGACCGGTCAGCCGCAAGCGTCGTCAGCTGCAGCGTTCCTGGCTTGCTGGCTCAGCTGGCTCTGGCGCGGCCTCCGACGCCGCCTCCTGCCGCTTGGTCCAGGCGTTGCTATCCGTCCACCGCACGGGCAGCTGTCGCGCCGAGCGCACCGGGGCACCGTACAAGACGTCGTACGCCGCGCGGGCGGCGTTCGTGTTCTTGGATTGTCTTGTCCTCACTCCGGCACGACGCCTCTGTGCGGAGGTCGGCGCCGGCTCGTCTGGGAGGATGTGAGTGGGAATCTACCGGTGTAGGCCGGGGCAACTGCCATTCGCCGGTGCAGTGTTGGTGGGCAGGTGGCTGCGTCGTTGGTGCTGAGGTGGTGGCGGCCAGAGGAGGTTGTCTCCGCCGACGAGACCGTCGACGCCACCTGCGGTCGGACCTCCGGCTCTTTGGCTTTGATGGCTTGTCCTCGCCCCTCGTGTGGGGAGTGGGCGAGGGCCCTTTTCACAGCAGCGTTTGCCCTGAGGTCATCACTGCCGCTGTTTAGCCGCCCGAGGCGGAGGTCGTTGTCGGTGCCGGTGGAGCGGTCGCCGGCGAGCCACCTGGAGTTTGTTATCCTGCAGGCCTTCCGGTGTGGAGGTTGTTCATACCTGCGGGAGTGGAACCGGAGTCCCGTTTGTAAAGGTACCCTGAGTATGGGTGTTCGTTCATTGTGGCTGTCGAGGCCTGAACATCTGGGCATTTGAGTGTAATGTCGTGTTTCTTCCTCATTTCGAGCACTAGGACTCGCCTGTCGGCTAGCTGAACCACTTAACCGAGCGTGAGTTGCCTTGCGTGGAAGGTGACGAGTGAGGTATCCGTATCCCGGAGGTGTAGAAGTCCTCGGCTCGGTCGGCCTTGCCGTTTAAAGCCTCTCTTGCTCGGTTTTAGAACCTTTGGCCGCTCTGCGATGAGCTGAAGCCAGAGGTAGCGGTGTCAGCGCGGACGGAGGCGGTGTCGGCTCGAATAGAGGCTTCGTCGGTCCAAGAGCAGGTGGCTTCCCAGGCCGAGGAGGTGCAGCAGCGGCGGCTGGAGCTTGGCCAGGTCATCCGCGAGCGGGACCAAACCCGGAGTCATGCTGCCGAGGCCGTGAGCCGGGCTAAGGTCCTCGGGGGACAGCTGGCTGAGGCTACGAAGCGGCCAGCCGGGGTGTCTGCTCGGGCCAGAACCCTTGCGGAGAGTCTGGCCGTGAGGGCCCAAGCGCGGTGCTGGCGTCCTCCTTCGAGGTGGAGATCCTTCCGCCCGTGTCGCCGTCTGAGGCTGGGCCAGGTTTCGCCGAGGGTGGAAACGTCGCCGAGGATGCTGCTGCTCCCCCTGCCTATGTCTGAACCTGCAGGAACAGTTTGTCTATAGTATGCGTATGTTTTTTCCGGCTGCTGAGGCCTAAACATCTTATTGTCGTATTATAAAGTTGTGTTTCCTTTCCTCTCGTTTCGAGTATCAGGACTTGTTCGTCGGTAGCAGAACCACTTATCCGAGCGAGAGTTACTTTTTGCGGAAGGTGATGAGTGAGGTATCCATATCCCGGAGGCGTAGGAGTCCCTCGGCTCGGTCGGCCTTGCCGCTTACGTGCACTCTCACTCGTTTGCAGGATTCTGGTATCGATATAGTCGAGAAGGCACGAAAGTCGTTTTCTAGCCGCGCGTTAGGACTTGTTCGGTAGCAGAATCGTTATCCGAGCGTGAGTTACTTTTCACGGAAGGTGATGAGTGAGGTATCCGTATCCCGGAGGTGTAGGAGTCCCTCGGCTCGGTCGGCCTTGCCGCTTACATGTACTCTCGTCGTTTTTAGGATCCCGCTATCGATATAGTCGAAAGCACGAAAGTCGTTTTCTACCCGAGCGTTTAGGACTTGTTCGATAGCAGAACCGCTTATCCGAGCGTGAGTTACTTTTCGCGAAAGGTGATGAGTGAGGTATCCGTATCCCGGAGGTGTAGGAGTCCCTCGGCTCGGTCGACCTTGCCGCTCAAGGTCCCTCTCATCGTTTTTAGGGTTCCGTTATCGATATAGTCGAAAGTCGTTTTGGTAGAAAACTTTTCCTTTGGTAGAAAACTTTTCCGAGGAAAATTTTGACGCAGAGGGGGTTCCCTCTTCTAGCCCCCGAGGGAGGGTCGGACTTTGCCGAGGCAATGTTGATCCTTCCTTGACGGTTAGACTTTAATCATGTATGTAAAGAAAGCGAGGTACTTGAACGACTTGAAACATTTTAAGGGTAGAAGCGACGTAGCTGTTGGATGTTCCAAGCGTTGCTGTAGACCTCGCCTTGATCGTTGGCCAGCTTGTATGTTCTGGGCTTCAAAATCTTGATAAACGGCCCTTCCCAGGGAGGAGTAAGCCTGTGGCGCCCTCGGGCGTCTTGTCGCAGCCGAAGTACCAAGTCTTCCACCTGGAAGCCTCGGGGCCGAACCCTTCGGGCGTGGTAGCGTCGTAGAGACTGCTGATACCGCGCCGAGTGTAGTAAGGCCACGTCCCGAGCCTCTTCGAGCTGGTCCAGTGAATCCTCTCGGCTGGTCTGGTTGCTTCGGTCGTCGTACGTCTTTGTCCTCGGGGAACTGTATTCTAAGTCCGTGGGTAGGACGGCCTCGGTCCCATAGACTAGAAAGAACGACGAGAAACCCGTGGCCCGGCTCGGCGTCGTCCTCAGACTCCAGACCACCGAGGGTAGCTCTTTCATCCACCGCCTGCCAAACTTGTTGAGGTCGTTGTAGATCCTCGGTTTAAGTCCCTGCAAAATCATATCGTTGGCACGCTCCACCTGCCCATTCGTCATGGGGTGAGCTACGGTGGCCCAGTCCACACGGATGTGGTGGTCCTCGCAGAAGTCCAGGAACTTCTTCCAAGTGAACTGCGTGCCATTGTCGGTGATGATGGAGTTCGGGACCCCAAAGCGATGGATGATGTTTGTGAAGAACGCCACCGCCTGCTCGGACCTGATGCTGGTTAGGGGTCGGACCTCGATCCACTTGGAGAATTTGTTGATGGCGACCATGTCACACCCGGTTCCAGGGGGTAGAACCGAGCGCATAGCATATGTGTGCCAGGATCCATTTCCACACATATGTTGACGTCACAAGTGTAATATATCAAAAGACAATGCAATAAAGGCGTAAAGAGAGTATAATACTTTATTACATCATCTGAAACATTGTATCTTTAACAAGTGTCACATCAAAGTAAAGCGGAAATAAACAACTGGGCAATCTTCCACAGGAAGTTGACCGGCGTATCGTTAGACTTAGAATTCCTCGTCGTCAAAAACTCCATCAAAGTCTCCAGCATCACCCTCTGATCAAAATAAGCAAGGGTGAGCTCACTTATGGTCAGGGCTCAACAAGTGGGGGAAAAACTAATGCAGGTATAACAAGATGAGGCTAAGGTTGAGCAGTAAGCATTTTAGTTGGTCAATATTTTATTAACAACACATGTCTTACTAATAAGTGTGAATCCCAAATATCCTATGTAAACAAAGGAATATGAATATATCAAAAACACTTAAGTGAAACCACTTAAGCAAATTATTGGTAGATCATCGGATCTCAGTTTAATTCCATCTTCAAGTTCAATTATCATGTGAGGAGTCCAGGTCGCTCATAACCGGGAGCACGGCTGATATATCAGTTTTACACTCTGTAGAGGTGGTACAACTTTACCCACAAGCCATGTATCCCATCTAGCCCGGGTTGATCGGACCCTTAGACACTGCCGAGGTGAATGGCTAGGGATCCATTATGAGGTTTTCACAAAACACACTTAATACAAAGCAACCCGCTAAGGTTTCTAAGACGATGGTGGTGGCCCCCTGGGTGAAGTACCTTAGCCAAGAATACGACCCCATGTTAACGTGGGCTGCCAGCACCTACCGCTCCCCCTCTTGCCCATCTTTCAGGTAAGGTTGCTAGGCACTAAGCATATAGAGCTAATTACCAAAGCCAGAGCCATGATAGCACTCGTGGTTGCACTGTTATCCTGGGTGGTCACTCCATTTTCCAATTAATTTGAAATAATATTGTTTTAACCATCGGGTTAATGTCATAATTGCCAATTAAATCTTTGGAATATTAAAACTAATTAATGAGTGACATTAAGAAATCATTAAGTTGAGCGGTAGCACAAATTTTGCACAGCTTAATAATTTTCCCAGGTTAAACAAGGAATATAGGTAGTAAATTTAGGAAATCCTTAATTAGGTTATCCCATCAAATTATGCAATATATCAAAAAGTAAACATTATTATATGCAATGAATAGGTACAAACAGAGTATGCAGAGGGAGAATCCACTTGCCTTGCTCAAGCGAGTCCTGCGGATCGTCCTCGAACGAAATTGGTTCGCCTACCGCACAATCGGCTTCTAATAGAGTCGCATAGCGCACATACAAAAATAAAACATACATAAATAAATAAACATGCACCATTTCATAACACATACACCAATACGTCATTAAGCACACATTAACATATCGCACTAACCATATCTTAATTACGTCCTAATCGCATAACTACTTATTAATTCAATTATAGCTATTAATGTGAATCCTAATGGTGAATTTATAAGTGGGTGCAATAAATATCATTTAACTAGTATTAATATATTTTAACATCATCAATGAAAATAAATAATATTTATTGTCTTTTAATACTAATAAATAAATTAATACCTTTTATTACTTCTAACTCAAATTAGTTAGTATAGCAAAAATAAATCTAATAATATTAATATTCTAAAAATCTACGTAAATTGGTAATTGGACTTTTTTTATAACACAAGTGAGGATATTTTTACATCAACTAGTATTTTGCTTAATCTAAAAATCTAAGTGCTCAACTTGCGAACAAGATTATTTAACTAGAAAAAAATATATTTTCCACACTACCGGTGATATTTTTCTCTTTTCTTTCTAAAAGAAGATATTAATTAAATAATCGGATAAATCATCTAAAAATCCTATTTTATTCATATGACATGAGTTCTATACCATTTTTCTAATCCATCAAAAATGCACCTATAATTCTCCAATTAGTTTCTAAAATTTATCGTGACTAAATTTGACTATAAATTCTTATCTAGTATTTTTATCACCAACGTGTGACTATTAAATCTATGTCATATTTCTCTAAACCAAAACCAACGCGTCGATTAACATGAAATAACACGGTGCACTACTAATCGCATATCTCTAATAAATTCCATAACGCACACATATACATAAATCGGAATCACATGTGTTCATATTACAACAAACAAAATATACAACTCATGAATCGAATCAAAAAGCACTTTATAAAATACATAAAATAAATTTGGGTCGTCATCAACCTTGGGTTCGTGCGTGTGACGGGGATGGATCGACGGGTTTCGGCCGGACGGAGAGCAGGGCTCGACTACGGACAGCGATTACGTGGCTCCGGTGAACTCCGGCGACGAACAGCACACTCCGGCGAACTCCACGGGCTCCGACGACGAACGGCAATGAACGACAAGCAACGGCACTAGCGATGAGTGGGGAGCACTAGAGAGAGAGAGACAAACTCGAGTAGGGAAGAAGGGAGAGGGCTCTGCTGCCTTTTATAGAGAGAGGGAGAGAAAGAGTCTGTCAGGGAGCTTGAATGGGGCGCTGCTGTCCTTTATGGCCATCACTAGCTACGTTACCAGAGAATAACGAGGGAGCGAGTAATGGAGAGGAGGGAGAAACGAAAGAAATCAATCTTCATAACGCAAGAAACGGACGCGCGGTCTCGGCAACGGGCAGCGCGGCTCGCGCGGGGTCGCAGGGCAGTGCAGGGGTGGCACGACGCTTGGGCTTCGGCAGGGAGGCATGGCGCGGGCGCGACGTCGGGCTCGGACGTCAGCCGGCCTGCGCAGGGCGGGCGGCTCGGCGGATGCTGCTTGGCCGGCCGCACGGACACGCAGGGCGCGCGGCGCGGGAAGGCCGGCTCGCGGCGCGTGGTGGAGCCGGCCGGTTGCAGGGCGCGGGCCAGGGGCCTGCTTGCGACGGTATGGGGCGCGCGGCTGGGCGCTCGCGTGAGAGAGAGCAGAGAGATGAGGGAGATGAGAGGAGAGAGAGAGAGACAAGACAGAGGAGCCACAGTGGGCGGCGGCGGCTGGGAAAATCCCAGGGGCGCGCGCGCGCAGTGCATAGGGAGCTAGGGTTTGGGGTCTTGGCCCCAAGTGGGCCGGCTGGTGTAGGTTTTGGTTTTTTTTTCTTTTTTTTCTAATTACGAAATGATTATTTAAAGAGTTCAAAAAGTAATAAAAATTCACCAAAAATATTTATAAACAAAATACTTATTTTTAGACTAATAATTATTATATTTCTTAATTATTGTTTAATTACTAGGATTTCTTTTTAAAAGGAAATTAATAACAATCATCCGATAATCAATCAAGCGCATAGAAAGAAAATGATCAAAATGCAAATAAATAATTAAACACTTAAAAAATTATTACCTTAATTAATATAATAACTAAATTCATTATTTTTATTTGATGGCTTTTGTGGTGTTACAAACCTACCCCTCTTAAAAAGAATCTCGTCCTCGAGATTAAGAAACTTCCGAGAATAACTGGGGGAATTCTGCTCCGAGTTCATCTTCTCTTTCCCAAGTGGCTTCATCTTCCGAATGATGACTCCACTGAACTTTGCACATGTTAATGACTTTACTCCGTGTAATTCTGTGAGATGTTTCCAGAATTCTGACCGGGTACTCCAAATAAGTCAAATCCTCATTAACATTCAGTTCTTCCATGGGTAACTGTTCTTCTGGTACTCTCAAGCACTTCTTGAGCTGTGATACGTGAAATACGTCATGCACATCCGATAATCTATCGGGTAGCTCTAACTGATAGGCTACTTCACCTTTTCTTTCCAAAACCTTGAATGGGCCGATATAGCGAGGTGATAATTTTCCTTTAACCTTAAACCTTTTCATTCCTCTCATCGGTGAAACTTTAAGGTAGACAAAGTCTCCTACTTCAAACATCAACTCTCTTCTTCTATTATCAGCATAGCTCTTCTGTCTTGACTGTGCTGTCTTCAAGTTTTCTCTGATAATTTGCACTTGCTTTTCCGCCTCTTGGAGAATTTCTGGACCAAATACTTGACTTTCTCCAGTCTGATTCCAATAAAGCGGTGTTCTACACTTTCGTCCATATAGTGCTTCAAACGGTGCCATTTTTAGACTTGCCTGATAACTGTTGTTATACGAAAATTCTGCATAAGGCAAACTTTTATCCCAGCTTCTACCATGCTTTAGAGCGCAAGCTCTTAGCATATCTTCTAACACTTGGTTTGTTCTTTCTGTTTGCCCATCCATCTGCGGATGATAAGCTGAACTAAAATTTAGCTTGGTATCCATGGACTCATGAAGTCTTTTCCAAAAGCGCGAGGTAAATTGGGTTCCTCGATCTGATACGATCTTCTTCGGTACTCCATGCAGACAAACAATCCTCGACATGTATAACTCTGCTAACTGGGCTCCCGAGTAAGTTATCTTCACAGGTATAAAGTGTGCTACTTTAGTTAACCTGTCTACTATGACCCATATTGAATCATAGCCATCCCGAGTACGGGGTAGTCCAACTATGAAATCCATACTTATTTCTTCCCATTTCCATTCAGGTACCTTGAGAGGTTGTAGCAATCCTGCTGGTCTTTGGTGTTCAGCTTTAACTCGCTGACACACGTCACATAATGCAACATGCGTAGCAACATCTCTTTTCAATCCGTACCACCAATACTTTTCCTTAAGATCTTGGTACATCTTTGTACTTCCAGGGTGAATAGAGTAAGCTGAATCATGAGCTTCTCTCAAAATAAGTTGGCGCAAGTGCTCGATTTCGGGTGCACAGGTTCTCTTTTTAAACCATATGGTGCCTTGTTCATCTTCCGTGAAATCTGAGGCTTTACCCAAACCAATCAAAGTTTTAATTTCCTTAATCTTCTCATCAGACTCTTGTCCTTTACGAATCTCTTCTTCCAAAGTAGATTCAACTTCCATCACCGTTGCTTCTACATTATTGAGAAATCCAAGGTTTAGTTGTTCCATTTCCCAGCTGAGAGCACCTAGAGGGGGGGGTGAATAGGTGATCCTGTGAAAACTTAAACTTATAGCCACAAAAACTTGTTAAATGTTAGCACAATAATTGCCAAGTGGCTAGAGAGGAGTCTCAACAAAACACAATACCAAAAGAGATCAAACACAGAGATGACACAGTGGTTTATCCCGTGGTTCGGCCAAGACCAACGCTTGCCTACTCCACGTTGTGGCGTCCCAACGGACGAGGGTTGCAATCAACCCCTCTCAAGCGGTCCAAAGACCAACTTGAATACCACGGTGTTTTGCTTTGCCTTTCAATATCCCGTTTGCGAGGAATCTCCACAACTTGGAGCCTCTCGCCCTTACACTTAAGATTCACAAAGAAATACGGAGTAAGGGAGAACTAGCAACGCACACAAGACTCAAAATCAGAGCAACAGCACGCACACAAGTCGCAACAAGAGCTCGCAACACAACTCAATGAGTTCACAACTCAACAAGAGCTCTAGATGCTATCACAATGAACCAAATGCGTGGAATCGATGTCTTGGTGCTTAGGAATGTTGTAGGAATGCTTGGTGTGCTCCTCCATGCGCCTAGGGGTCCCTTTTATAGCCCCAAGGCAGCTAGGAGCCGTTGAGAGCAGTTCTGGAAGGCTGATCTTGCATTCTGTCATCGGGCGCACCGGACAGTCCGGTGCACACCGGACACTGTCCGGTGCCCGATCTCCTTCCTAAAATGGCGCAGCCGACCGTTGCAGATCTGGGAGCCGTTGGCGCACCGGACATGTCTGGTGCACACCGGACAGTCCGGTGCCCCCTTCCGACCGTTGGCTCGGCCACGTGTCCCGCGCAGATCGCGCGGCCGACCGTTGGCTCACCGGACAGTCCGTTGCACACCGGACAGTCCGGTGAATTTTAGTCGTACGTCGTCGGCGAATTCCCGAGAGCGGCCACTTCGCTCGAGGCAACCTGGCGCACCGGACACTGTCCGGTGCACCACCGGACAGTCCGGTGCCTCAGACCGAAACAGCCTCTTGGCTGTACACAGCCAACTCTTCTCTTTTCTTCTTCTTTCTGTTTCTAACACTTAGACAAGTATATTAGTACACAAAACCAATGTACTAAAGCTTAGAAACATACCTTTACTCTTGATTTGCACTTTGTCCTTCCATGGGCATAGATTCACATTTAATCACTTGTGTTGGCACTCAATCACCAAAATACTTAGAAATGGCCCAAGGGCACATTTCCCTTTCAATCTCCCCCTTTTTGGTGATTTATGCCAACACAACATAAAGCCACTAGAACAAGTGCAAAATCACTTCAAATAAAAACTCAAATTTATTTTGATTCAATTTGGCATATATGGATCATCCTTTGCCACCACTTGGTTTGTTTTTGCAAATCAAACTCAAAATCCTATCTCTAAGTCAAATCCACTTGTAGAGACATAAAGAGAGGTTTTCCAAAGAAAATTGATTCAAGATTCCAAAAACTCCCCCTTTTTCCCATAATCAACACTTCTCCCCACAAGAGGTCAACTTTTGACAAAAGAGACAATGCAAGAGTTTTGACAAACCAAAAGCTCTATCCTACTGTTTTCAAAGTTTCTCAAGTGGTAGCTGATCCATTTATCACTTTGGCCTTTATTTTCTCCCCCTTTGGCATCAAGCACCAAAACGGGATCAATCTTGGCCCTTTAACCCCATTGCCTCACCAAAATCTTCAATTAAGAGCAAATAGGCAATAAGAGTTAAAAGATGAACTTGGAGAAGTTACTCTTTTCATCGGAGTGCAGTGGAAGTCTTTCATGGTCCAAGTCCACCTTTTCCCTTTCAATCCTCCTTCGAGACTGACTTATCAAACTCGAACACATGGTTAGTCTCAAAGGGTCAAGTTGTAACACATCTCCCCCTAAACATGTGCATCACTTTGCAATGGACTTGTGAGGTCCAGGGAGTGTTTGTACAACTTGAGCATCACAATTAGCAACAAAATGCAGAAAGGAACATGATCAAAGACATAAACACATGTATGCTATAAATCAATCCAGGTTCCGCGAATCTAAGACATTTAGCTCACTACGCAACCTGCAAAAGGTCTTCTCATCTAGAGGCTTGGTAAAGATATCGGCTAGCTGGTTCTCGGTGCTAACATGAAACACTTCGATATCTCCCTTTTGCTGGTGGTCTCTCAAAAAGTGATGCCGGATGTCTATGTGCTTTGTGCGGCTATGCTCAACAGGATTCTCCGCCATGCGGATAGCACTCTCATTATCACATAGGAGTGGGACTTTGCTCAGATTGTAGCCAAAGTCCCGGAGGGTTTGCCTCATCCAAAGCAGTTGCGCGCAACACTGTCCTGCGGCAACGTACTCGGCCTCAGCGGTGGATAGGGCAACGGAAGTTTGTTTCTTAGAGTTCCACGACACCAGGGACCTTCCTAAGAATTGGCACGTCCCCGATGTACTCTTCCTATCGACCTTACATCCAGCATAGTCGGAATCTAAGTATCCAACCAAGTCAAAGGTAGACCCCTTTGGATACCAGAGCCCGAAGCAAGGCGTAGCAACCAAATATCTAAGAATTCGCTTCACCGCCACTAAGTGACACTCCTTAGGATCGGATTGAAATCTAGCACACATGCATACGCTAAGCATAATATCCGGTCTACTAGCACATAAGTAAAGCAAAGAACCTATCATTGACCGGTATGCTTTTTGATCAACGGACTTACCTCCTTTGTTGAGGTCGGTGTGTCCGTCGGTCCCCATCGGAGTCTTTGCGGGCTTGGCGTCCTTCATCCCAAACCGCTTCAGCAAGTCTTGCGTGTACTTTGTTTGGGAGATGAAGGTGCCGTCCTTGAGTTGCTTCACTTGAAACCCAAGGAAGTAGTTCAACTCGCCCATCATCGACATCTCGAATTTCTGCGTCATCACCCTGCTAAACTCTTCACAAGACTTTTGGTTAGTGGAACCAAATATTATGTCATCGACATAAATTTGGCACACAAACAAATCACCATCACATGTCTTAGTAAAAAGAGTTGAATCGGCTTTCCCAACCTTGAAAGCATTAACAATTAGAAAGTCTCTAAGGCATTCATACCATGCTCTTGGGGCTTGCTTAAGTCCATAGAGCGCCTTAGAGAGCTTACACACGTGGTCGGGGTACCGTTCATCCTCGAAGCCAGGGGGTTGCTCCACGTACACCTCCTCCTTGATTGGCCCGTTGAGGAAAGCGCTCTTCACATCCATTTGGTACAACCTGAAAGAATGGTGAGCGGCATATGCTAGCAAGATACGAATTGATTCTAGCCTAGCCACAGGAGCAAACGTCTCCTCAAAGTCCAAACCTGCGACTTGGGCATAACCTTTTGCCACAAGTCGAGCCTTGTTCCTCGTCACTACCTCGTGCTCGTCCTGTTTGTTGCGGAACACCCACTTGGTTCCCACAACATTTTGCTTGGGACGAGGCACCAGTGTCCAAACTTCATTGCGCTTGAAGTTGTTGAGTTCCTCCTGCATGGCCAATACCCAATCCGGATCTAGCAAGGCCTCCTCTACCCTGAAAGGCTCAATAGAAGAGACAAAGGAGTAATGCTCACAAAAATTAACTAATCGAGATCGAGTAGTTACTCCCTTGCTAATGTCACCCAGAATTTGGTCGACGGGATGATCCCTTTGAATCACCGCTCGAACTTGGGTTGGAGGTGCCGGTTGCGCTTCTCCCTCCATTACGTGATCATCTTGTGCTCCCCCTTGATCACACGCCTCCTTTTGATGAATCTGTTCATCGTCTTGAGTTGGGGGATGCACCGTTGTTGAGGAAGAAGGTTGATCTCGTTCATCTTGTTCCTGTGGCCGCACTTCTCCAATCGCCATGGTTCGTATAGCGGCCGTCGGAGCATCTTCTTCATCTACATCATCACAGTCAACAACTTGCTCTCTTGGAGAGCCATTAGTCTCATCAAATACAACGTCGCTAGAGACTTCAACCAAACCCGATGATTTGTTGAAGACTCTATACGCCTTTGTATTTGAGTCATAGCCTAACAAAAACCCTTCTACAGCTTTGGGAGCAAACTTAGAATTTCTACCCTTCTTTACTAGAATGTAGCACTTGCTCCCAAATACACGAAAGTAAGATACATTGGGTTTGTTACCGGTTAGTAGCTCATACGAAGTCTTCTTGAGGAGGCGATGAAGGTAGACCCTGTTAATGGCGTGGCAAGCCGTGTTCACGGCTTCCGACCAGAAACACTCGGGGGTCTTGAATTCTCCAAGCATCGTCCTCGCCATATCGATTAGCGTCCTGTTCTTCCTCTCTACCACACCATTTTGCTGTGGTGTGTAGGGAGCGGAGAACTCGTGCTTGATCCCTTCCTCCTCAAGGAACTCCTCCACTTGAAGATTCTTGAACTCGGACCCGTTGTCGCTCCTTATCTTCTTCACCTTGAGCTCAAACTCATTTTGAGCTCTCCTGAGGAAGCGCTTGAGGGTCCCTTGGGTTTCAGACTTATCCTGCAAAAAGAACACCCAAGTGAAGCGGGAAAAGTCATCAACAATAACTAGACCATACTTACTTCCCCCTATGCTCAGATAGGCGACGGGTCCGAAGAGGTCCATATGCAGCAGCTCCAGGGGTCTTGAAGTGGTCATCACATTCTTGCTGTGATGCGCTCCTCCCACCTGTTTACCTGCTTGACAAGCTGCACAAGGTCTATCTTTTTCGAATTGTACGTTGGTCAAACCTATCACGTGTTCTCCCTTTAGAAGCTTGTGAAGGTTCTTCATCCCCACATGTGCTAAGCGGCGATGCCACAGCCAGCCCATGCTAGTCTTAGCAATTAAGCATGCATCTAGACTGGCCTCTTCTTTTGCAAAATCAACTAAGTAAAGCTTGCCGTCTAATACACCCTTAAAAGCTAGTGAACCATCACTTCTTCTAAAGACAGACACATCTACATTTGTAAATAGACAGTTATATCCCATATTGCATAATTGACTAACAGATAACAAATTATATCCAAGAGACTCTACTAAAAACACATTAGAGATAGAGTGCTCATTAGAAATTGCAATTTTACCTAACCCTTTTACCTTGCCTTGATTCCCATCACCGAAAATAATTGAATCTTGGGAATCCTTATTCTTGACGTAGGAGGTGAACATCTTCTCCCCCGTCATATGGTTTGTGCATCCGCTGTCCATAATCCAGCTTGAACCCCCGGATGCATAAACCTGCAAGGCAAATTTAGGCTTGGGACTTAGGTACCCAACTCTTGTTGGGTCCTACAAGGTTAGTCACAATTGTCTTAGGGACCCAAATGCAAGTTTTATCACCCTTGCATTTTGCCCCTAATTTCCTAGCAATCACCTTTCTATCCTTTCTACAAATTGCAAAGGAAGCATTCAAAGCATGATATATTGTAGAAGGTTCATTTACTTTCCTAGGAACATTAACAACATTTCTCCTAGACATATTATGAACAGCATTTCTCCTACCAACATTTTTATCATGCACATAAGAAGAGCTAGAAGCAAACATGGCATGAGAATCAAAGGCATTATATGCATTACAACTCCTATAAGCATTTCTAGGTTGTCTTCTATCATAGTACATAAAGGCATGGTTCTTTTGCACACTACTAGCCATAGGGGCCTTCCCTTTCTCCTTGGCGGAGATGGGAGCCTTATGGCTTGTCAAGTTCTTGGCTTCCCTTTTGTAGCCAAGTCCATCCTTAATTGAGGGATGTCTACCAATCGTATAGGCATCCCTTGCAAATTTTAATTTATCAAATTCGCTTTTGCTAGTCTTAAGTTGGGCATTAAGACTAGCCACTTCATCATTCAATTTAGAAATTGAAACTAGGTGTTCACTACAAGCATCAACATTAAAATCTTTACACCTAGTGCAAACCATAACATGTTCTACACAAGAGTTAGATTTACTAGCCACTTCTAGTTTAGCATTTAAATCATTATTAACACCTTTTAAAGTAGCAATGGTTTCATGACAAGAAGATAATTCACTAGAAAGCACTTCATTTCTTTTAACTTCTAAAGCATAAGATTTTTGAGCCTCTACAAATTTGTCATGCTCTTCATATAAAAGATCCTCTTGTTTTTCTAAGAGTCTATCCTTTTCATTCAAGGCATCAATCAATTCATTAATCTTATCTACTTTAGTTCTATCCATTCCCTTGAACAAACTAGAGTAATCTATTTCTTCATCACTAGACTCATCATCACTAGAAGAATCATAAGTGACATTGTTTTGATTACTTACCTTCTTCTCCCTTGCCATAAGGCATGTGTGACGCTCGTTGGGGAAGAGGGATGACTTGTTGAAGGCAGTGGCGGCGAGTCCTTCATTGTCGGAGTCGGAGGAGGAGCAATCTGAATCCCACTCCTTTCCGATATGTGCCTCGCCCTTGGCCTTCTTGTAATGCTTCTTCCTTTCTCTCTTGCTCCCGTGTTCCTGGTCACTATCATTGTCGGGACAGTTAGCAATAAAATGACCAATCTTACCACATTTGAAGCACGAGCGCTTCGCCTTGGCTTTGGTCTTGCTTGGCTGTCCCTTGCGTCCTTTAAGCGCCGTCTTGAAGCGCTTAATGATGAGGGCCATCTCCTCATTATTTAGCCCGGCCGCCTCAACTTGCGCCACCTTGCTCGGTAGCGCCTCCTTGCTCCTCGTTGCCTTGAGAGCAAGGGGTTGCGGCTCGTTGATCGGACCATTCAAGGCGTCGTCCACGTATCTTGCCTCCTTGATCATCATTCGCCCGCTAACGAATTTCCCAAGTACTTCTTCGGGCGACATCTTGGTGTACCTAGGATTTTCACGAATATTGTTCACCAAATGAGGATCAAGAACAGTAAAGGACCTTAGCATTAGGCGGACGACGTCGTGATCCGTCCATCGCGTGCTTCCGTAGCTCCTTATTTTGTTGATAAGGGTCTTGAGCCGGTTGTATGTTTGAGTTGGCTCCTCACCCCTTATCATTGCGAACCGTCCAAGTTCGCCCTCCACCAACTCCATCTTGGTGAGTAAGGTGACATCGTTCCCCTCATGAGAGATCTTGAGGGTGTCCCAGATCTGCTTGGCATTGTCCAAGCCGCTCACCTTATGGTACTCGTCCCTGCACAAAGAGGCTAGCAACACAGTAGTAGCTTGTGCATTTTTATGAATCTGTTCATTAATAAACATGGGACTATCTGTACTATCAAAGTGCATTCCACTTTCTACAATCTCCCATATGCTAGGATGGAGAGAGAACAAGTGACTACGCATTTTGTGACTCCAAAATCCGTAGTCCTCTCCATCAAAATGAGGAGGTTTACCAAGTGGAATAGATAATAAATGAGCATTAGTACTTTGAGGAATACGAGAGTAATCAAAAGAAAAGTTCGAATTGACCGGTTTCTTTCTCTCGTATTCGTTGTGGTCGTCGTCCTTTTGGGAGGAAGTAGACTCATCGCTGTCGTAGTAGACGATCTCCTTGATGCGTCTTGTCTTCTTCTTCTTCCCATCTTTGCGTCTGTGGCCCGAGCCCGAGTCGTTGGACTTGTCATCCCTTGGCTCGTTGACGAAGGACTCCTTTTCCTTGTCGTTGATCACCATCCCCTTGCCTTTAGGATCCATCTCTTCGGGCGGTTAGTCCCTTTCTTGAAGAGAACGGCTCTGATACCAATTGAGAGCACCTAGAGGGGGGGGTGAATAGGTGATCCTGTGAAAACTTAAACTTATAGCCACAAAAACTTGTTAAATGTTAGCACAATAATTGCCAAGTGGCTAGAGAGGAGTCTCAACAAAACACAATACCAAAAGAGATCAAACACAGAGATGACACAGTGGTTTATTCCGTGGTTCGGCCAAGACCAACGCTTGCCTACTCCACGTTGTGGCGTCCCAACGGACGAGGGTTGCAATCAACCCCTCTCAAGCGGTCCAAAGACCAACTTGAATACCACGGTGTTTTGCTTTGCCTTTCAATATCCCGTTTGCGAGGAATCTCCACAACTTGGAGCCTCTCGCCCTTACACTTAAGATTCACAAAGAAATACGGAGTAAGGGAGAACTAGCAACGCACACAAGACTCAAAATCAGAGCAACAGCACGCACACAAGTCGCAACAAGAGCTCGCAACACAACTCAATGAGTTCACAACTCAACAAGAGCTCTAGATGCTATCACAATGAACCAAATGCGTGGAATCGATGTCTTGGTGCTTAGGAATGTTGTAGGAATGCTTGGTGTGCTCCTCCATGCGCCTAGGGGTCCCTTTTATAGCCCCAAGGCAGCTAGGAGCCGTTGAGAGCAGTTCTGGAAGGCTGATCTTGCCTTCTGTCATCGGGCGCACCGGACAGTCCGGTGCCCGATCTCCTTCCTAAAATGGCGCAGCCGATCGTTGCAGATCTGGGAGCCGTTGGCGCACCGGACATGTCCGGTGCACACCGGACAGTCCGGTGCCCCCTTCCGACCGTTGGCTCGGCCACGTGTCCCGCGCAGATCGCGCGGCCGACCATTGGCCCGGCCGACCGTTGGCTCACCGGACAGTCCGTTGCACACCGGACAGTCCGGTGAATTTTAGTCGTACGTCGTCGGCGAATTCCCGAGAGCGGCCACTTCGCTCGAGGCAACCTGGCGCACCGGACACTGTCCGGTGCACCACCAGACAGTCCGGTGCCCCAGACCGAAACAGCCTCTTGGCTGTACACAGCCAACTCTTCTCTTTTCTTCTTCTTTCTGTTTCTAACACTTAGACAAGTATATTAGTACACAAAACCAATGTACTAAAGCTTAGAAACATACCTTTACTCTTGATTTGCACTTTGTCCTTCCATGGGCATAGATTCACATTCAATCACTTGTGTTGGCACTCAATCACCAAAATACTTAGAAATGGCCCAAGGGCACATTTCCCTTTCACCAGCACAATTCCTGTGACATCAAATGAGTAGTGATGTTGTTCACTTGACCCTTACGGCTCAAAGCATCAGCTACTACATTTGCCTTTTCGGGGTGATATTGTATTTCCAAATCATAGTCCTTAATCAACTCAAGCCATCTTCTCTGTCTGAGGTTGAGTTCTTTCTGAGTGAATATATATTTCAAGCTTTTGTGATCCGTGAAGATCTTGCACTTGTTTCCAATCATATAGTGCCTCCAAATCTTCAAAGCATGCACTACGGCAGCTAGTTCCAAATCATGCGTAGGATAATTCTTCTCATGCTTCCTCAACTGTCTTGAAGCATAAGCTATCACTTTTCCTTCTTGCATTAGCACACATCCAAGTCCAAGATGTGATGCATCGCAATACACATCAAATCCCTTGTGGATGTCTGGCATTACCAGTATTGGTGCAGTGGTTAACCTCTTCTTGAGTTCTTCAAAACAATTCTGGCAAGCTTCATCCCATTTGAACTCTTTGCCTTTCTCCAGTAGAGAGGTAAGTGGTTTTACTAACTTGGAAAAACCTTCAATAAATCTTCTATAGTATCCCGCCAATCCAAGAAAACTTTTGATCTTGGACGCATCCTTGGGTTGCTTCAAATTTAGTATCTCACTTATCTTTCTTGGGTCCACTTTAATTCCACCATCGGTAACAATATGCCCTAAGAAAGCAACTTCCTTCAACCAAAAATCACACTTCGAGAATTTTGCGTACAGTTGGTTGTCACGAAGCTTTTGTAGGACTAGCCTTAGATGATCTTCGTGTGTTTCTTCATTCGGAGAATATATCAGTATGTCGTCAATGAATACGACCACAAACTGATCCAGATATTCCATGAATACTTTATTCATCAATTTCATAAAGTATGCTGGTGCATTAGTCAGTCCAAACGACATGACCAAAAACTCATGTAATCCATATCTCGTCGTAAAGGCTGTCTTCGGTACATCTTCTGCTCGAATCTTTAACTGATGATATCCCGATCTCAGATCTATCTTCGAGAATATCTTAGCTCCCTTCATTTGATCAAATAAATCATCGATCCGAGGTAACGGGTATTTATTCTTGATGGTTACTTCATTCAAACTTCTATAATCAACGCACATTCTCCTCGAACCATCCTTCTTGTTCACAAATAGCACTGGGGCTCCCCAAGGGGATGAACTTGGGCGAATGAAACCTTTTTCTAGTAATTCTTCTATTTGTTTCTTCAGTTCTACTAAATCTTTGACATCCATTCTATATGGTCTTTTCGAGATAGGTGTGGTTCCGGGTACTAATTCAATAGAAAACTCTATATCACGGTCAGGTGGCATACCTGGTAATTCCTCCAGAAATACGTCTGGGTATTCGCACACTACTTTGATATTTTCCAAGGGCTTTTCTTCCAAGTGATTGATCACTGTCTTCCCTTTTTCATCTGTTGACTTGTCTATGTTAACTTGGATTCTTTCACCTTGAGGACTTGTCAACATAATAGTTCCATTGGCACACTGTATCACTCCATCACAACTTTTCAACCAGTTGCATCCAAGAATCACATCAATCCCATTGGATCCTAGGACCACTGGGTCGACTGTAAAATCTATTCCTTGAATCTTGATATTAACATGAGGGCATGAGTGTGTGGCCTTCATGTCACCTCCCGGTGATCTAATGTGTAATATCCTCTTAAGGGGATACTTAGGTATATTGTGTTTTTCCACAAATGACTCAGTTATAAACGAATGCGATGCTCCTGAGTCAAATAAAACTGATGCAGGTATGGAGTTAACAAGGAACATACCATACACTATGTCGGCATCCTCAGGCACTGACTCTGCGGTGACGTGATTGACCCTTCCTCTGCTCTAGTTCTGCGGAGTCTTGTTCTGAGCAGATCCACGAGCAAGGGTGTTCTGGTCATTCCTCTGATTATTGCCTTTCTGGGGTGTCTGCTGGTTGCGCCTTGGGCAGTTGTTAGCATAGTGGCCTAGCTCACCGCACTTGAAACAGCCGTTGGGTTGGACTGGTGCGTTGTTTCTGGCCTGCGTGTTACTGGCGCCACCTTGACGATTCTGTGAATTTCCACCATACCTCTGGTTGGTCTGGGAGTTGCTCCTTTGCTGGTTCTGGTTCTGATTATTTCTCTGGCTTTGTTGTCCAGAGCGTTGCACTTGATAACTGTTTCCACCCTGATTTCCAGAGCGGAACTGCGAACCTTGAGCATTGTTTGGTCGGGTGTTCCTGCTGGACTGACCTTGAAATTTTCTTTTGTGGTCAGATAGCTCCTTCCTTTTACTCTCAAGGCCAATTTCCTTGTTCAGCAGTGTCTGGAAGTTGGGAAAAGTGTGACTCTGAAGTTGATAGTTCAGTGGTCCAATCAATCCTTCCAGGAAACGCTCTTGGCGCTTCTCATCAGTGTCCACTTCTTCTGGTGCGTAGCGTGAAAGCTGAGTGAAGCGATCACGATACTCACTAACAGTCATATTCCCTTGAGTAAGGGAAAGGAACTCCTTCTTCAACTTCATGATTCCCGAAGGAATGTGATGAGCGCGGAAGTTCTCCTGGAACTCCTGCCAGGTTATGGTATCTGCATTGGGATGTGCCGCTGTGAAGGCATCCCACCAATCGGACGCAGCTCCCTCGAGTCTTCCCGAGGCGTACAAGACCTTCTCCCGGTCGTTGCACTGAGTGATGTCCAGCTTCTTTCCAATGACCTTGAGCCAGTAATCAGCATCCAGAGGATTAACCGCATGAGAGAATGTTGGTGGGTGATGACTCATGAAGTCCCGGTGCTTATCTTTGGCCGGGGGCGCATACTACTACTGCTGGGGTTGTTGATTCTGTTGGTTCTGTTGTAATTGCTGAACAGCCACAGTGAGTCCTTGCAGAATCTGCATTTGGGCGGCGATGAACTGCTCCATATTGGGATTCGGTGGTGGTGGTGGTACTTGTTGACCACGCTGGTTCCGGTTGTTAGGTCCTTGACGTGGGTTCACCATCTGATTTGTTAGGAAGTGAACATCTTAGAGAAGAGAAGAGTAGAAAAGATTCTAGGGGGAATAGCTTATGTTTAAAATTTTTATATGTTCTTATGGCCATCATTCCATAAGACCATTGCACTCAAACAAAGATCCAAATCAAACATTTCAATCAATCACCATCACATGGTTGTTATTTATTAATATAAAAACTTAAAGAGAGTTTCATCGTCTAACGCGAAGTATAACTTATTACATCATAGTCAAAAAACTTAAAGCAGTCTAGTGACTGATCCGGGCTCTCCATAGCGCAGCCTCTTGCAGGGAGGAGACAGCGCCACGGTGGGGACCTGAGCTTCTGGCGGATCCAGTCCTTGCAGTTGGGCTTCCAGGGCTGCAATCCTGGCGTGGGCATTCTCCAGCTCCAAGTGCACCCTGTAGAGGTCCAGGGTGGCACTGTCCAGGTCGGTGTTGAGACCGGCCACTACACCAGCTAGGGTGTTGAGGCGATCCTCACCAGGTTCACCTGGGACAATGTTGGTCTGGCTTTCTCCACGCAGACGCTGAGGAAGATGCCTGAACCTCGTGTTCTGCAGCTGCTGCCGGTAGGTGTGGCTGAGCGACCATAGGGTCCGACGGGTAGCATCGCTGACCGAGGCAGCGTAGGTGGACAGTGGTATCAGGGACTCGTGAGCAGACAGAGTCCTGAATCCCCTGTCCCCTGCATCCATCACCCTGACGTGGATGCGAGTAATGTAATAGCAAGCCCGGGGAGGCTCGCTCACTCACCTCGTCTCGTACAGGGGGCGGACATAGGTGCCTAGCGCGTGCAACACCTCTTGCAGCAGGTTGGGGAAGTGCCCCGTCTCGAACATTGATGTGTAATGTTCGACAACAGGACCAATCCCCATGAAGTTGTCCTGCTGGGCGTAGTCAGCTTCCTCGTTGACGTGTCCGTCTTCTCCATCGTCTTCGTCGTCGTCATCCTCGTCATCACCGTCTCCGGAGTCGTCGGGGTCGTCGCCTCCAGGTGCAGGTGCTTGGAAGGCTGGTGCAGACGATGCTGACGTCGATGACCCAGCTGCGAAGGCCAGGGACTCGGCCAACGGGGTGGGGGTCGGCAGCTGCTCCTCCGAGCTATCCTCTAGGATGACTACATTCTCCACTCGGATGGGAGGGAGATCTGCCGGGGCTGAGGGGCGTAGCTGGTGTTGATGCGGGTAGTTTGGAGAGTGCGAACCATCTACAAGAGAAGTGTCAACTCATTTGAATTTCAAAGAGGTAAGACTGATAAAGGAATTTATATGAATGAAATTAGCAAGTTTTGAACAACTAGGCTTTCCATTTCTAACTAATCTAACGACCTAGGGTCAGCATAGCTTTGATACCACTTCTGTCACACCCGGTTCCAGGGGGTAGAACCGAGCGCATAGCATATGTGTGCCAGGATCCATTTCCACACATATGTTGACGTCACAAGTGTAATATATCAAAAGACAATGCAATAAAGGCGTAAAGAGAGTATAATACTTTATTACATCATCTGAAACATTGTATCTTTAACAAGTGTCACATCAAAGTAAAGCGGAAATAAACAACTGGGCAATCTTCCATAGGAAGTTGACCGGCGTATCGTTAGACTTAGAATTCCTCGTCGTCAAAAACTCCATCAAAGTCTCCAGCATCACCCTCTGATCAAAATAAGCAAGGGTGAGCTCACTTATGGTCGGGGCTCAGCAAGTGGGGGAAAAACTAATGCAGGTATAACAAGATGAGGCTAAGGTTGAGCAGTAAGCATTTTAGTTGGTCAATATTTTATTAACAACACCTGTCTTACTAATAAGTGTGAATCCCAAATATCCCATGTAAACAAAGGAATATGAATATATCAAAAACACTTAAGTGAAACCACTTAAGCAAATTATTGGCAGATCATCGGATCTCAGTTTAATTCCATCTTCAAGTTCAATTATCATGTGAGGAGTCCAGGTCGCTCATAACCGGGAGCACGGCTGATATATCAGTTTTACACTCTGCAGAGGTGGTACAACTTTACCCACAAGCCATGTATCCCATCTAGCCCGGGTTGATCGGACCCTTAGACACTGCCGAGGTGAATGGCTAGGGATCCATTATGAGGTTTTCACAAAACACACTTAATACAAAGCAACCCGCTAAGGTTTCTAAGACGATGGTGGTGGCCCCCTGGGTGAAATACCTTAGCCAAAAATACGACCCCATGTTAACGTGGGCTGCCAGCACCTACCGCTCCCTCTCTTGCCCATCTTTCAGGTAAGGTTGCTAGGCACTAAGCATATAGAGCTAATTACCAAAGCCAGAGCCATGATAGCACTCGTGGTTGCACTGTTATCCTGGGTGGTCACTCTATGTTCCAATTAATTTGAAATAATATTGTTTTAACCATCGGGTTAATGTCATAATTGCCAATTAAATCTTTGGAACATTAAAACCAATTAATGAGTGACATTAAGAAATCATTAAGTTGAGCGGTAGCACAAATTTTGCACAGCTTAATAATTTACCCAGGTTAAACAAGGAATATAGGTAGTAAATTTAGGAAATCCTTAATTAGGTTATCCCATCAAATTATGCAATATATCAAAAAGTAAACATTATTATATGCAATGAATAGGTACAAACAGAGTATGCAGAGGGAGAATCCACTTGCCTTGCTCAAGCGAGTCCTGCGGATCGTCCTCGAACGAAATTGGTTCGCCTACCGCACAATCGGCTTCTAATAGAGTCGCATAGCGCACATACAAAAATAAAACATACATAAATAAATAAACATGCACCATTTCATAAACATACACCAATACGTCATTAAGCACACATTAACATATCGCACTAACCATATCTTAATTACGTCCTAATCGCATAACTACTTATTAATTCAATTATAGCTATTAATATGAATCCTAATGGTGAATTTATAAGTGGGTGCAATAAATACCATTTAACTAGTATTAATATATTTTAACATCATCAATGAAAATAAATAATATTTATTGTCTTTTAATACTAATAAATAAATTAATACCTTTTATTACTTCTAACTCAAATTAGTTAGTATAGCAAAAATGAATCTAATAATATTAATATTCTAAAAACTACGTAAATTGGTAATTGGACTTTTTTTATAACACAAGTGAGGATATTTTTACATCAACTAGTATTTTGCTTAATCTAAAAATCTAAGTGCTCAACTTGCGAACAAGATTATTTAACTAGAAAAAAATCTATTTTCCACTCTACCGGTGATATTTTTCTCTTTTCTTTCTAAAAGAAGATATTAATTAAATAATCGGATAAATCATCTAAAAATCCTATTTTATTCATATGACATGAGTTCTATACCATTTTTCTAATCCATCAAAAATGCACCTATAATTCTCCAATTAGTTTCTAAAATTTATCGTGACCAAATTTGACTATAAATTCTTATCTAGTATTTTTATCACCAACGTGTGACTATTAAATCTACGTCATATTTCTCTAAACCAAAACCAACGCGTCGATTAACATGAAATAACACGGTGCACTACTAATCGCATATCTCTAATAAATTCCATAACGCACACATATACATAAATCGGAATCACATGTGTTCATATTACAACAAACAAAATATACAACTCATGAATCGAATCAAAAAGCACTTTATAAAATACATAAAATAAATTTGGGTCGTCATCAACCTTGGGTTCGTGCGTGTGACGGGGATGGATCGACGGGTTTCGGCCGGACGGAGAGCAGGGCTCGACTACGGACAGCGAGTTCGTGGCTCCGGTGAACTCCGGCGACGAACGGCACACTCCGGCGAACTCCACGGGCTCCGGCGACGAACGGCAACGAACGACGAGCAACGGCACTAGCGATGAGCGGGGAGCACTAGAGAGAGACAAACTCGAGTAGGGAAGAAGGGAGAGGGCTCTGCTGCCTTTTATAGAGAGAGGGAGAGAAAGAGTCTGCCAGGGAGCTTGAATGGGGCGTTGCTGTCCTTTATGGCCAACACTAGCTACGTTACCAGAGAATAACGAGGGAGAGAGTAATGGAGAGGAGGGAGAAACGGAAGAAATCAATCTTCATAACGCAAGAAATGGACGCGCGGTCTCGGCAACGGGCAGCGCGGCTCGCGCGGGGTCGCAGTGCAGGGGTGGCACGGCGCTTGGGCTTCGGCAGGGAGGCATGGCGCGGGCGCGACGTCGGGCTCGGACGTCAGCCGGCCTGCGCAGGGCGGGCGGCTCGGCGGATGCTGCTTGGCCGGCCGCACGGACACGCAGGGCGCGCGGCGCGGGAAGGCCGGCTCGCGGCGCGCGGTGGGGCCGGCCGGTTGCAGGGCACGAGCCAGGGGCCTGCTCGCGGCGGTCTGGGGCGCGCGGCTGGGCGCTCGCGTGAGAGAGAGCAGAGAGATGAGGGAGATGAGAGGAGAGAGAGAGAAGACAGAGGAGCCACAGTGGGCGGCGGCGGCTGGGAAAATCCCAGGGGCGCGAGCGCGCAGTGCATAGGGAGCTAGGGTTTGGGGTCTTGGGCCCCAAGTGGGCCGGCTGGTGTAGGTTTTGGTTTTTTTTCTTTTTTTTCTAATTACGAAATGATTATTTAAAGAGTTCAAAAAGTAATAAAAATTCACAAAAAATATTTATAAACAAAATACTTATTTTTAGACTAATAATTATTATATTTCTTTATTATTGTTTAATTACTAGGATTTCTTTTTAAAAGGAAATTAATAACAATCATCCGATAATCAATCAAGCGCATAGAAAGAAAATGATCAAAATGCAAATAAATAATTAAACACTTAAAAAAATTTATTACCCTAATTAATATAATAACTAAATTCATTATTTTTATTTGATGGCTTTTGTGGTGTTACAGACCAGCAGGTGCGAGAAGCCCCCGGGTGCCTTCTGCAAGGGACCGACGAGGTCCAGACCCCACACGACAAACAGCCAGGTGATGGGTATTGTCTGCCGGGCCTGAGCGGGCAGGTGCGTCTGTCTTGCGTAGAATTGACACCCTTGGCAGGAGCGTACAATCCTAGTGGCGTCGGCCACCGCGGTCGGCTAGTAGAAACCTTGTCGGAAGGCGTTCCCCACGAGGGCTCGAGGTGCTGCATGGTGACCGCAAGCCCCCGAGTGTATTTCTTGCAACAGCTCCTGTCCTTCGGCGACAGATATGCATCGTTGGAGAATGCCTGAGGGGCTGCGGTGGTAGAGCTCCTTTACATCACCCAGTAAGACGAACGACTTGGCGCGCCACGCCAGTCGCTGAGCTTCGGCCTTGTCGAGGGGTAGCTCTCCTCGGAGGAGATATTCCAGGTACGAGGCCTGCCAGTTCGGGTTAGGCGTGACCCCATTCCGCTCTCCCTCGACGCGCAGGGCCTCACCCTCGGCGGCCGAGGATACCTCGGGCTGGGCCGAGGATTCCTCGGGCTCGGGTGTGTCGTCGATCTTGACGGAGGGTTGATGTATGTCTCTGGAGAAGACGTCTGGGGGAACCGTTATCCGTCCTGAGGCTATTTTAGCCAGCTCATCTGCAGTCTCGTTGTACCGTCGAGCGATATGGTTTGAGTTCCAACCCGTAGAACTTGTCTTCCAGGCGCCGAACTTCGTCGCAGTAGGCCTCCATCTTCCGGTCGCGGCAGTGGGAGTTCTTCATGACTTGGTCAATGACAAGCTGCGAGTCGCCATGAGCGTCGAGGCGCCGAACCCCTAGCTCGATGGCGATGCGCAACCCATTAACCAGAGCCTCGTACTCGGCCACGTTGTTTGACGCCAGAAAATGGAGGCACAGCACATAGCGCACATGTTTCCTGAGGGGTGAGATGAAGAGCAGGCCAGCACATGCTCCTGTTTTCATCAGCGACCCATCGAAGTAAATGGTCCAAAGTTCGGGCTGGATTGGAGCTGTCGGTAATTGGGTGTCGACCCATTCCGCCAGGAAATCCGCCAAGACTTGGGATTTTATGGCCTTCCGAGGGACGAATGAGAGTGTTTCGCCCATGAGCTCTACTGCCCACTTTGCTATCCTACCCTAGGCCTCTCGGCACTGGATGATCTCCCCCAGGGGGAAGGATGACACCACAGTCATCGGATGAGAATCGAAGTAGTGTCGCAACTTTCGTCGCGTCAGAATTACCACGTATAGTAGCTTCTGAATTTGCGAGTAGCGGATCTTGGTCTCGGATAGCACTTCGCTGATGAAGTAGACCGGCCTCTAGACGAGCAGTGCATGCCCTTCTTCTCGTCTCTTGACTACGATCGTGGCGCTGACCACCTGAGTGGTTGCGGCTACGTAGATCAAGAGGGCTTCTCCCGCAGCGGGGGGCACCAAGATGGGCGCATTGGTAAGGAGTGCCTTAAGGTTTCCGAGGGCTTCTTCGGCCTCGGGGGTCCAAGTGAAGTGCTCGGCCTTCCTTAAGAGGCGGTACAAGGGCAGCCCTCTCTCGCCAAGGCGCGAGATGAAGCGGCTCAGAGCCGCAAGGCATCCCATGACCCTCTATACTCCTTTCAAATCTTTGATCGGTCCCATGTTGGTGATGGTCGCGATTTTCTCTGGGTTGGCCTCGATGCCCCGCTCGGAGACGATGAACCCCAGGAGCATGCCTCGGGGGACTCCGAAGACACACTTCTCGGGATTGAGTTTCACGCCTTTCACTCTCATACACTTGAATGTCGTCTCAAGGTCAGAGAGGAGGTCGGAGGCTTTCCTTGTCTTGACAATGATGTCATCGACGTAAGCCTCGACCGTTCGGCCGATGTGCTCTCTGAACATGTGGTTCATGCACCTTTGGTATGTCGCACTTGCATTCCTCAAGCCAAATGGCATAGTAATATAACAATACATGCCAAAAGGTGTGATGAAAGAAGTCGCGAGCTGGTTGGACTCTTTCATCTTGATTTGGTGATAACCTGAATAGGCGTCGAGGAATGACAGGGTTTCGCACCCAGCAGTGGAGTCCACAATTTGATCGATGCGAGGCAGAGGGTAGGGAACCCTCGGACATGCTTTATTCAACCCGGTGTAGTCGACGCACATCCTCCATTTCTCACCTTTCTTTTTCACAAGCACAGGGTTAGCTAACCATTCAGGATGGAATACCTCTTTGATGAACCCTACAGCCATCAGTTTGTGGACCTCCTTGCCTATGGCCCTGCGCTTCTCTTTGTCAAAGCGGCGTAGGTGCTGCTTCACGGGTCGGGCTCCAGCTCGGATATGCAGCGAGTGCTCGGCGACATCCCTCGGTATGCCCGGCATGTCCGAGGGACTCCACACAAAAATTTCGGCATTTGCGCGGAGAAAGTCAACGAGCACTGCTTCCTATTTGGGGTCGAGCTCGGAGCCGATCCGGACCTTCTTGTCGGCATCGTTGCTGGGGTCGAGAGGGACGAACTTAACCGCCTCAGCCGGTTCGAAGTTGCCGACGTGGCGCTTCGCATCAGGCACCTCCTTGGAGAGGCACTCTAGGTCGGCGATGAGGGCCTCGAACTCGGCGAGGGCCTTAGCGTACTCCACGCATTCCACATCGCATTCGTATGCGTGGCGGTACGTGGATCCGACGGTGATGACCCTGTTAGGGCCTGGCATCTTGAGCTTGAGGTACGTGTAGTTGGGGACGGCCATGAACTTGGCGTAGCACGGTCTCCCTAGCACCGTGTGGTAGGTTCCTCGAAACCCGACCACCTCGAACATGAGGGTTTCCTTTCGGAAGTTGGAGGGAGTTCTGAAGCAGACGGGCAAATCGAGTTGTCCAAGGGGCAGGACGCGCTTCCCGGGGATGATCCCGTGAAAGGGCGCCGCACCGGCCCGGATCATGGACAGATCGATCCCCAAGAGCCCGAGGGTCTCGGCGTAGATGATGTTGAGGTTGCTGCCTCCGTCCATGAGGACCTTGGTGAGCCTGGTGTTGCCAATGACGGGGTCGACAACGAGCGGGTACCTTTCTGGGCTCAGCACGCAGTCGGGGTGGTCGCCTTGGTCGAAGGTGATGGGCTTGTCGGACCAGTCTAGGTAGACTGGCGCCGCCACCTTCACTGAGCAGACCTCCCGGCGCTCCTGCTTGCGATGCCGAGCCAAGGCGTTCGCCACTTGCCCGCCGGAGATCATGAAGCAGCCATGGACCTCGGGGAACTCCTCTGCCTTGTCGCCCTCCTTCTTGTTGTTGTCTTGGTCCTTGCCACCTTCCGCCGGGGGCCCGGCCTTATGGAAGTAGTGCCGGAGCATGGTGCATTCCTCAAGGGTGTGCTTGACGGGACCCTAGTGATAGGGGCACGACTCCTTGAGCATCTTGTCGAATAGGTTGGCCCCTCCAGGAGGCTTCCGAGGGTTCCTATGCTCGGCAGCAGCGACAAGATCTGCGTCGGTGGCGTCGCGCTTCGCTTGCGACTTCTTCTTGGCCTTCTTCTTCATGCCACGCTGGGCGGATGCCTCGGGGACGTCTTCCTACTACCGTCCCTGAGGCTGCTTGTCCTTCTGGAAGATGGCTTCGACCGCCTCCTGACCAGAGGCGAACTTGGTGGCGATGTCCATCAATTCGCTTGCCTTGGTGGGAGTCTTGCGCCCCAGTTTGCTCACTAGGTCGCGGCAAGTGATGCCGGCGAGGAATGCCCCGATGACATCCGAGTCGGTGATGTTGGGCAGCTCGGTGCGCTGCTTTGAAAACCGTCGGATGTATTCCCGCAGGGATTCCCCTGGCTGCTGGCGGCAGCTTCGGAGATCCCAGGAGTTCCCAGGGCGCACGTATGTGCCCTGGAAATTTCCAGCGAAGGCCTTGACCAGGTCGTCCCAGTTGGAGATCTGCGCAGGAGGCAGATGCTCCAGCCAGGCCCGGGCGGCGTCAGAGAGGAACAGGGGGAGGTTGCGGATGATGAGGTTGTCGTTGTCCGTTCCTCCCAGCTGGCATGCCAGCCGTTAGTCCGCAAGCCACAACTCCGGCCTCCTTTCCCCCGAGTACTTGGTGATGGTAGTCGGGGCTCGGAATCGAGCTGGGAACGGCGCCCGTCGTATGGCCCGGTTGAAAACCCTCAGCCCTGGCGGTTCGGGCAAGGGGCTCCGGTCCTCCTCACTGTCGTAGCGTCCCCCACGCCTGGGGTGGTAGCCTCGGTGCACCTTCTCTTCGAGGTGGGCTCGACGGTCGCAGCAGTGGTGCTCGTCGCCAAGGCGATCCGGGGCTGCAGGCGTCCCGTCCCACGCGCGCCCGGTGTGGACCGAGGCCTCCCGCATGAGTCAGGAAGTCATTGTGCGATGCTCCAGGGGGGCACTCTTGCCTTCGGGAGATAGAGCTTTCGGCCCGTCGGACCACGGCATCCTCCAGGAGATTCTTGAGTTCTCCCTGGATACGCTGCCCCTCAGTGGTGGATGGCTCCAGCATTGCTCGGAGTAGTATTGCCGCTGCAGCTAGATTCTGGCCAACCCCGCTGGAGGCCAGGGGCAGCCTTGCCCTGGCATCGTCAACGATACGGCGTTGGACGTCCCGGGCCCGATGATGCGCTTCTCCGGTGAGTGCTCGGCCTGCCCACTCCTGCTCGATGTTTTGCCGGAGCTGCACAAGTTGCCCTGCTTCCTCGTCGAGCTTGGCTTGCATCTCGTAGATTTGTTCGAGCTGTGTGTCCTGACCCCCCACAGGGACTGGGACCACAGCTAGCTCCCGCGGGATGTCAACGCGAGACACAGGCCCAGGGGGATCGTCATCCTCCGGCATACCGAGGTGGTTGCCTTCGTCGCGACCCCCTAGATCGACGTGGAAACATTCGTGACTTGGGCCACAACCCTTGTCGTCAAGGCTGTGGCCATCGTCAGAGCAACCGGAGAGGCAGTAGTCACATGCAGTCATGAAGTCTCGCATGGCACTAGGATCACGGAGCCTGGAGAAATCCCAACCGGAGTCGGGGTCGTCTTCTTCCTCGGAACTCGGGGGCCCATAGGTTGAGACGGTCGTCAGTCAATCCCAAGATGACCACATATGGTACCCCGGAAGGTTAGGATATGCCTTTACGAAAGCGCTCACCGAAGCGGGGTCGCTTGGTGGATCGAAGCTGAATCTAAAAGGCACAGGGTGGAAAACGGACGGTACCTCTTGGTCGATGGACGGTGGTGAAGTCGCGTCGGGGATGGAATGCACCGTCATCTTAGGTACGAGGTTAACGCCCAGCAAATCCTTCGCGAGAGTGCTGGCATCATCAGTCCGCTTGGGGTTGGCACGTTGCGGGGAAACGACATCTGTCGTTGTCTCAGGTGCGAGGACAACGCCCAACATGTCCCCCACTGGGGTGCCGGCGTCGTCGACTCGCTCTAGACCGATAGCCGACGAGGTGCCGCCTCCTGCCTGGCCACGGTTGCCCCGTCTCCTCCTCCTGCGGCGAGGAGGGTGGCGGGACAAACCTGGATGCTGCTCTTCCGCCATGGGGGGAAGACGTCGTCGAGTTCACCGCCGCTGGGCGAGCTGACAACCGTCGTTGTTGCTGTCGCGCTGCGGGGGGAGGAGTACCATGTCGTAGCTGCCGTCGAGGGACATGAACTCGAGACTCCTAAAGCGGAGCAGCGTCCCCGGCTGAAGAGGTTGCTGAAGACTACCCATCTGGAACTCAACGGGAAGGTGTTCGTTAACACGCAGCAGGCCCCTACATGGCGCGCCAACTATCGGCGTTTCGGACCCGGGGGACCCTCAACCGAGCCGACCAGTGAATTTATCGCTGCGTGTCCCTGCCCAGATGGGTTGGCGCAAGATGGAACACAAGGGGGGAATGCGGCTTGTATTATCTCGCACCGGGGGTGCTCGTAGTAGGGGTTACAAGCGTCGAGAGAGAGAGAGAGTGAGCCTGTTCGTTTGCTCGTTCCCCCGCGCGACCCCCCTCGCAGGAAGGCCCTGGACCTCCCTTTTATAGATGCAAGGAGAGGGTCCAGATGTACAATGGGGGGTGTAGCTATGTGCTAACGTGTCTGGCAGAGGAGTGCCTGAGCCCTGTGTACATGCCAACGTGGCTGTCAGAGAAGTGCTTGAGCCCTGTGTACGCGATAACGTGGCCGTCGGAGAAGTGCCTGGGCCCTGTAGAAGCACAGCTGTCGATGCTGCTGGGATCCTGCTGACGTCTCCTTGCTTCCGTAGGGGGCTGAGAACCACCGACGTCATGGACGCACGCGGGGAACCATCATTACCTGTTACCGGGGCGAGCCAGATGGGACGCCGGTCTTGTTCCCTCGTAGCCTGAGCTAGCTAGGGTAGGGTAATGATGTATCCCCTGTGGCGCGGTCGGTCCGAGCCCAAGGTCGGGCGAGGCGGAGACTTCTCCTGAGGCCGAGACCGGGGTTGGGTGAGGACGCGATTCCTCCCGAGGCCGAGGCTGAGGCCGAGCCCTCGGGTCGGGCGAGGCGGAGACCTCCTTCCGAGGCTGAGGCCTAAGGTCGGGCGAGGCGGAGCTTCCTGTTGCGCCCGAGGCTGAACTCGGCTGTTGTCAGTCTCACCCCGGTGGGTGGCACAGCAGTCGGAGCGGGGCGAGCGGCGCTATTTTCCTGTCAGGTCGGTCAGTGAAAGGGCGAAGTGACTGCGGTCACTTCGACCTTGCCGACTGAGGCACGCGTGTCAGGATAAGGTGTCAGGCGATCCCCGCATTAAATGTGCATGCGATACGGTCGGTTGGTGAGGCGATTTGGCCAAGGTTGCTTCACAACGAAGCCTGCCCGAGCTGGGCTTCGGGCGAGTCGAGGGTGTGCCCACCGCCTGAGGAGGCCCTCGGGCGAGGCGTGAATTCGTCCGGGACTACTGTTCCCGCCCGAGGCCGGGCTCGGGCGAGGCGAGATTGCGTCCCTTGGTAGACGAGGCCTTGACCTGAACCGTGCCCATCAGTCTTTGCGGTTTGTGCTGAGGGTGGTTACCAGCCGTGTTTGGGAGTGTTGGGGGTACCCCTAATTACGGTACCCGATAGATATTGTTACACTATCTCCAACAGCTTACTTATCTCCATCCCAATATTTAAACTACACTCTATAAACAGTGTAATTAACAGTACAAAACAATATTCGAGTGCTGGTTAGCACGGTCTGTTTGAAGTGTGTTTAGGTTTGCCACCGGAATCAATCAATCACAAAATGTGGACCATCTGTTTGGAGATTGGCTCCACGGTTTCAACAGTGGGATAAAAACTGTGTTTCTACTAGGAGCGAATGTGATGTGCCGGGCGCTCTGACTGTGGAGGAAGCGCCCGGATTATTCCAACTTAAGTGCCTAAGTCCCGCCTTAGAGGCTAGACCACACTTAAATGGGAATAACACGCCAGTCCCTCGGATCTAGTCCGACGAGGCCACTAACAGGATCAAGTACCACATACTCACTCGATGGTGAGGCACAGAGCAAATACAATAAAGCATAAAACCATACATTAAGGAGTATTAAATTTATTACATCATCATCGGAGTTTTGGCAAAAGTAGTCATCATTGTTCGGAATGCAGCGGAATAAAACTAACGATAAATAAACAGAGAGATGGGGAAGCCTGTCCCATCACTCCTCATGCTCCTCCTTAGCCGAGGTAGGGTCCCACTCGACTGTCCAACCCGGTGGCAAGATGGACGGCCAAGTCACTCCAGCAACCATGTCCTCCAGAGAACCTGTAAAATTATGCCACAAGCAAGGCTGAGTATACTAATACTCAGCTAGACTTACCCGGTGTGAGGAGTCTACTCCTCTACCTCTAGACATGCAACTGTTTGGCTCGGGGGTTTGGTTGCCAAAAGCACTAGCTGAGTCTATAAATCAAGTTTTAGCATTTTCAAGTTTTAGTGTGACTCTCTTAAGACTAAATGTATACCTATCTAACCATACATGGTATCAAACATTTAGCAATCAACAACTTTTGCCAAGTCATCACATTTTCACTTGTTACTCAATGTAGCAGCATGGATCAAGCAGTCTCATTAGCTGCGAGAAGCAGACGATTCGAATCGAGTTTTTAAACCTTGCAAGGTAAACCTAAACACATGACATGGCGAGGCACTCCGTCTCCACACACATCAACCGTCCCCATTGATTCCCCGTCAGCAGAGAGGGGCTCACCGCCTTGGCGTACAATGTCTCACTGACCCCGACTGCCGTCGTGCAGTGACCGCACTTGTACCCACCATAACCAGAATGGGAGACCACGTCTCAGGTCGCGTGAGGAGGGCAATCTGCTGCCAGGTTCACTCAGGTACTAGGCTTACCAATTTACCATATTTCTCGGCATGTGCTTAGTACGTTCAAACGCTTGACACACGGTACCACACCTTAATCCTTATTCCAATTTCCGTCTCGGAGACAACGCATCCCCATGGACCGTCGTCAACAGACCATCATCATTCCGATATAAAATGGATACAATCAATTCCTGACCTCGCGCGAGTGCTAGAAAAATCACTCGACTTCTACCGAGATCCCTAATTAGTAAAGCAACTACTCGACCTAGCATACTAGTATCCATCTCAAAAGGAATCCTGAGTTAATGCAACTAAGGTTTCAGTCAACTCCTACACTTAAGTGCACGGTACAAGCCTACAATCATTAAGTGTAGTAAAATAGCATATATAAACGGTTATGCATAAAACCGTGGCTTGCCTTCCAAAGCTGGGGCAGGCTCTGGTGCTGGATCCGGGGCTACCTCCTGAGCAGCTCCTTGCCCCGGCACGAGGATGTACTCTCCGTCCGCGAGGTTACAATCTATCGAATGCAATGAATAATATATATGTATGCTATGACTTAGGGTTTAGTAACAATTATGCTTAGTGAAGAAAACTAAGTTAGTTAATAACTTAGGGTTTCCTTGTTATAAGAGGCTCTTAGGGGTTTATGCTTATCAATTTAGGTTTGAGGTTTTGCCTAGAGATAAGCATAATGGATTAAGACTTGGATTGCCCCTTAAATGTTTTAGTAGGCACTCAAGGGGTTTTGCTGGTTTGGTTAGGCTAACATTAGTCTCCACTATTAATTTCCCTTTTCATTTTCTATTTATGATTTTAGGGTGGGTTTGAACTACAACAGTGATTTAAATTTTTTCAAAAATTCTGTAAAAATTACAGTGGGTTACTATTGGTCATTGCAGTCTGTCCTATAAATTTGAGCCCAGAATAATTAGAACATGCCTTGGACAAAAATAACAACAGTAGGGGCAAAAGGGTCACTTTGTACTACAAATCTTATCTAGGGGTGGGTTCTGTACTAAGAGTCTTTTTTGTTGGTATCTATAGGTAATAACATGCTTCTGTGCAAAAAATCACAGAGGGCTACTTAGTGGTTATTTAGTTATGATTTTCTAAAGTTTAATGCTAAAAAGACACTTACAACTAACTTGTTATTTGAAAAATGTCAAACAGCAGAACTCATAACTTTTCTATGTTTATAATAACAAAACATTAGTTATCCCAAGGTTTGGGGTGTTTTCTCCTCATGGTTATTTTTCTAGGGTTTTTCTAAGTTTTCCTTGTTTTCCTAAAATAAAAGGTATCCATTTCTTTTGTACTAAACAAAGGTCTAACAAAATTTTCTAGTGAACTATACTGAATAAGGGAGCTAACAAAAATGTGGGTGCTCCCTAGTTTTTATTCTAAACTACATATTATATTTTCTTTAACTTTAAGCTGAAAATGATTTAAATGGTAAACTCTACCTTAATTTGGTGTACAGAGGGGTTTATTATTTTTAAACATGTTAGGAAGTGATTAAGTACTTCTCTGAATTTTCTTAATCCCAGTCTAATAGTGTAGCTATTTTTCCCTATTTCATTTAGCTTTTGACCAGTTAATCATTTAAATCAAAACTTTGAAGTTTTTTTTGCAACACTTAGGGGTTTTATATTTTTTCCTAAGTAGTTTACAATATTTAGGATCTGGCAAAATTGGTTTGACTCGATTTGGGTGAACAAAACTGAAGTTATGAATTTTTCAAGTTCTGTTTGCATTTAAATCAGAAATATTAAAAAGGTTTTCTGGAAAACTCATTTGCATCGAAGACCCTGGGTTCTTTCTAAAACAATCCCTTCAGTTATACCCCTGCGCCACTATTCCTTTGAGTCGCTGACAATATAAAAATCCCCCTGCCTTTCCCTCTTATCCCCCGAGGTCCCTCCCCTTATTTAAAAAGTACCCGCGGGAGTAAACAGGGCTGCGCGGCTTACCGGCGGCGAGGGAGGTCCGGTGAAGGGCGGGGTTGGCTCCGGGAGGTTCTTGCGGTCACAGCGAGGTACGGCTCGACGGCAGTGGTGACCGGAATCAGTCGGTCCACATGCGCAGGTGGGTGAACTCGTCGGCGGCGAGTGCTCCGGCCTAACCACGGCGATACCGGTCAACCCAAGGGCACGGGGAGCTTCACGGGATGTCAAGCAATCGACTCGTGTAAGGAATCGGAGAATGACTTACCGTGGCGCTCGGTCTACGCTTGCCGGCGGTCGAGCGAAGTCCGGCGACCGTGAACTGGCTTCTTCGGCGAGGCAAAGTTCGATTCCTCGCTCGGGGAGCTTCACCGAGGCACGCAGGGCCTACTCCGTGGGTCGGACGGGGTTGGGAGAGGCTCTGCTGGCCGGTCTACGGTGGCGGGGGATCGGGTGGCCGCGGGCACGCCGTGCGCGGGGCAACGCCGGTGATATAGTGCTCCGGTGGGTCGAGCGCGTGCGGGGGAGTACGGTTGAAGTCTCGAGTGGCTTTATAGGAGCGGACGCGGCAACGGCGCCGGCTCAGCTTGGCGCGACACGGGGCACACGAGGGCAGGCGTCGGGCGTCCTCTGGCGAGCCCAGGGCGCGTCGAACACGTGGCTCTTTGTTTCTGCTCTTGTTCTATCCCTTGCTGAGCAGCCAAACATGCGAATCTTGCCCTAAGACCTTTGAGAGATCTCTTCTCTGCACCTAGGGCTACCTAGTTCATGTGAGTTCCAAGGGGAGATGTGGTCGGGTTAGAGAGATATGGGGGTGGGAAGTCGGCTCTGTCAGAGCTATCCACACCGAGATAAAACTTGTGCCAAGTTGTGTCAAACGACTTAGGGTTGGGTTCAAATTTTTCCAGGGTGTTCTAGAGGTCTTTAGGCGCCACTTTGTCAATTGGGTCAAATGGTTTTGAAGTTTGAAAAAGGGTGAACATGCTTGATCTTTGGAAGAGGGTTGGTTTTTGTGGGGGACAGATATCCCCCGGGTCCACTGGAAGAGTAAAAGACCTCACGAAAGGCCCAAGGGCCCAATAAATCGTAAGGTCATTCCTTCGTGGGCCTGGGGAGGGGCAATCAGTAAAGCAGGTTGACGTAAGGCCGGATTGGTGCAAGCCCGGATGGCCCACAACGTTGAGCGAGCGACCACAACAGAGATCCGACTTTCCCGCGCTGGAGCTCCCATGCAACAGGAGCCATGCGAGGATAGGTCGGCAGAACTATAGGGAGATAAACTCAAACAGTTCACTATCTTTTAGTTACACATTGTTATCGTATCCACGTGTATTGCCCCACGGTCGAGTATATAAGGCCTAGGGGGCACCCCTTCAGAACGATCGACCATATACTCAGCCACCCACCTTAACTCTCTGCGTTCTCAATTCAGAGAGCTACCTTGTAACCTCATTCACCAAGCATACTTACCAGGACGTAGGGTGTTACGCAACTCCAAGCGGCCCGAACCTGTAAACATTGTTCATTGTCCCTCGTGCATCTGGCACGAACCATTTTGCTACAGTCGGCGACACCGTCCTACTCCTAAAAACACCTTGAGGGGCAACCCCGGGTGTGCGGTCGGACCCAAAACACCGACAGCTGGCGCGCCAGGTAGGGGGTGTGTTGATGATCCAAGCTAGCTCAATGGCCGTCACCTTCCACAGCAAGATCATCCTCCGTCCCGGATCCGTATTCTGCTTCGGAACAATCTCATCCGTAGCAGATGAAGAGGGAACTCTACACCGCATTGCAGATCCACCGAAAAAGAAGTCTCCTCCAACAAACTCCGAAAATATCGGAGAGGCGCAACCTCCAGCTCTCCGGGAAAAGATCGCTTTCAGAAAGTCAGGGGCCGAGAGCCCATTGACCCGGAGAACTCCACTATCTACTTCCCCGACAAAAGAATGGACACAGATCGCGAGGAAGAAGGAGACCAAGGGGAAGCAAGTTGTTCTTTCCGTTCCTCCACCCTCAAAGGAGAACGGAAAGAAGGTCGCCACGACAGCAGCATCATTCTATCCCAACGTCCTCTTCATCGGGAGAGTGGAGTCGCCTCCCGTCTCCAACGACGAGCCGACCGCACCCGGAGAAGAACCACCTCAATGAGAATCCCGCCGACGGAGAAACCGGCGTCGGAATGTTCGGCGACATCACGAGGCCGGAGAACAGAATCCGGAGCAACCTGTCTCACGGGACGAGGTCTCGGAGATAGGAGAAACTCTGGAGGAACGCGTCTTCAGAGAACGAAGGAACTCCCGACGACGTGATCGCCGCCGAGCTCAAGAACAGGCTGAGCAAGACGCAAGGCAACGCCGGGAGAATCCACTCTTCGGGCGCAACCTGAATCCCGACTTCGCCCGAGCCATGAACACGCCGAGCGAAGTTGGGGGAGTACTAGCTCGGATAGCTGATGGACTCCCTCGGACTCCCGACACCGAGGGCTACCGACGACTGTTCACCTAGGCAGCCAACCATCTTCTACCGCTTGCTCACCCGCCGAACGATCTACGACACGCCATCAACAGTTGCCGAGACGTGCGAAGCTCCATCAATGCTTCGCGTGAACGATGGCACGAGAACGAGATCCGCCGCCGGGAGGAGTACGACAGGGATCATGGCATCCTAGCTCGGAGCCAGGCCACCAGAACTAAGTCGGCAACGGCCTCAACTAGCGGTACTACCCGGGGACGGTCGAGGAACCACAACAACTACTCCCCTCCCCGGGACAGACATCATCCCCGACGACAGGAGGACACGTGTGGAGTGTCTGCTCTTACTCCACGCCTCAGGGCCATCCAATGGCCTCCTAACTTCAAGGTATCCAATGTCGATAAATATGAACCTAAGCAGGATCCAGGGGGCTGGCTAGCCGTCTACACCACCGCTGCTCGAGCTGCCGGGGCGTCCGAAGACGTGATGACCGCGTACTTACCCATTGTCCTCGGGCAAGATGCGCTGCAATGGCTGCGACATCTACCCTGACACTGCATCGACGACTGGGGCGACTTCAGTCGACGCTTCACCGCTAATTTCCAGTCCCTCTCCGACAAACTGGGGCAACCATGGGACCTCAAATCCATCAAGCGCCGGGGAGATGAAACTCTCCGGTCATACCTCAAAAGGTTCTAGACCATGAGAAATCGTATCCCAGAGGTCACGGAGGCGGCCTTGATCGAGGACTTCTACAGAGGATCCAACGACTCGGCTTTCGTCCGAGCCATATTACAGAAGGCGCCGACCACCTTCGAGGAGCTATTCCGGGAAGCCGACCTCTACATCACCGCCGACGAGCGAGCCCAGGACCTCATCGGGGGAGCAAAGCCCGCGCCGGCAACACCACGACGTGACGCAAACCAGCAACCCGACAAACGCTGGGAGAAGAGACCCGCGAAGAAGTACACGCCGCCGGGCCACCAGCCTCTCGCGCCCGAGGAGGACCTCACGGAGGCGAGCGCACGCTGGACGACATCCTTGACGCCCAGTGCCTGTACCACAAGGACATGCGCCACACTCTTCGGAACTGCCGGGACTTCAAGCACTCCGTCGGACACGGCCGACCCTTCCAACCTCTACCTCCTCCTCCACCGAGGGGAGGGCCAGAAGAACCACGACAACCCCAGCAGCAGGAGGAGGGAGGAGGAGGAGCTTTCCCGCGCGTTGACAGGGAGGTCAACGTCATCTTCGGCGGACACGGGTCGCAGGAGAACAAAAGACAACAAAAGCTCAACGATCGCCAGATACTGGTGGCGACCACCGATCCTCCCGCCCCATACCGGTGGTCGGAGCACCCGATCACTTTCACTCGGGCAGATCAATGGCTCAACTTCGACCACCCAGGCAAATACCCGCTCCTCGTCGATCCGGTGATCCGAGAGAGCCGGGTGAAGAAGGTGCTAGTGGACGGGGGGAGCAGCATCAACGTCACCTTCCCCCGGACACTCCAAGGCTTGGGAGTTCACCTCAAAGAGCTCCACGAGTCGGACACTCCCTTCTTCGGCATCGTGCCGACTGAAGGGGAATACCCGCTGGGCCACATCTACATGTCTGTCACCTTCGGAACTCCGGAGAACTACAGAACCGAGTTCCTGAGGTTCGAAGTGGCGAACTTCGACTACGGGTACAACGCCATCATCGGGAGGCTGGGATTGGCCAAATTCATGGTCATTCCTCATTACACGTACATGATACTGAAGATGCCAGGACCACAAGGAATCATAACTATGCGCGCCGACTTCCAAGGCGCCGCAGAATGTTTCTGAGTGGCCATCCAAGCGGCCCTCACCACCAAGCCGTCGACGATTTCTTCAACACAGGCGAACTCTAAGCCTGAGGAGGACCTTGCGGTACCGGCAAACGAAGCTCAGGCTGCGACCTCTATGCGGCCGACTGAAGAAACTAAAAGGATCAACCTGGGGTTCGCTGATGAACGCAAGACTGCCATCATCAGCTCCAGCCTGGACGACAAATAGGAAAGCGCGCTCATCCAGTTTCTACAAGATAACCGAGATGTATTCGCATGGCAACCTGCGGATATGCCGGGAGTCCCAAGAGAACTGGCCGAGCACAAACTGAAGGTCTATCCCCAGGCAAGGCCGATTCGGCAAAAACTACGTCGTTTCACGCCCGACAAGAGAGAGGCCATTCGTGCCGAGCTAGCTCGCTTGGTCGCGGCTGGATTCATTAGAGAGGTGTTACACCCCGAGTGGTTAGCCAACCCTGTTCTTGTACTCAAAAAGAATAAAGTGGATTGGCGCATGTGCGTCGACTATACTGATCTCAACAAACATTCTCCAAAGGATCCCTTCGGGCTCCCGAGGATAGACCAGGTAGTGGACTCCACCGCTGGATGTTCTGTGCTGTCTTTCCTGGATTGCTACTCCGGATACCATCAGATTAGTTTGGCAAAGGAAGACGAGGAAAAAACAGCGTTCATCACTCCGTTTGGTGCTTTCTGTTATACCTCTATGCCGTTTGGCCTCAAAAACGCTGGAGCGACTTATCAGAGAGCCATTCAAACATGCTTAGCCGATCACTGGGGCAAGCGTGTGGAAGCCTATGTAGATGATGTGGTAATCAAAACGGAGAACTCGGAAAACTTCATCGAAGACTTACAGCTGGTTTTCAACAGTCTGAGGCGGTATCGATGGAAGCTTAATCCCAAAAAATGTGTTTTTGGGGTACCAGCAGGAAAGTTACTCGGGTTTATTGTCAGCCACTGGGGAATTGAGGCTAATCCGGATAAGATTGAAGCTATCATGAAGATGGAAGCACCTCGATCACAAAAGAAGGTTCAACGACTTACTGGATGTATGGCAGCTCCGAGCAGATTTATATCCAGGCTGGGAGAAAAAGGTTTACCATTTTACAAGCTACTCAAGAAAGTGGATAAGTTTCAGTGGACTTCAGAGGCACAGGAAGCTCTAGATGCACTAAAAAGGTTCTTGACAACACCGCCAGTACTGAAGCCGCCACGGCGAGCCACATCAACTCAACCGGCTGAAGATCTGCTGCTGTACATCTCTTGCACGACTCACGTGGTAAGCACCGCGTTGGTAGTTGAGCGAGCAGAAGAAGGACATACCTACCTAGTGCAACATCCTGTTTACTTCATCAGTGAAGTTCTGGGTCCCTCGAAGAAAAAGTATCCTCAAGTTCAGAAGCTATTGTATGCAGTACTTCTAACTGCCCGCAAGCTACGTCACTACTTTGATGACCACAAAGTCATAGTAGTCACTGGTTTTCCGATAGGGGATATTCTTCACAACAAGGAAGCCATTGGCCGAATAGCTAAGTGGGCTTGCGAGCTGGGATCTCATGACATCGAATTTCGACCTCGCACTGCCATAAAAACTCAAGCATTGGTTGATTTCGTATCAGAGTGGACTGAACAGCAAGTACCAGATAACCCAGAGACTGCAGAAGTATGGCAAATGTATTTTGATGGCTCGCTGAATCTGCAGGGAGCAGGAGCGGGAAATCTCTTCGCCGCACCTGGAGGCGAGCACCTCAAATATGCCCTCCAGTTGCTGTTTCTGGCCTCCAACAATGCAGCCGAGTATGAAGCTCTGATCCATGGATTGAACATCGCCATATCATTGGGCATCAAGAGACTGATGGTGTACGGAGACTCTCTGGTAGTCATTAGCCAGATAAACAAAGAGTGGGATTGTTCAAGCGATTCAATGAGAAAGTACTGCACTGCCGTCCGAAAGCTGGAAGATAAATTTGAGGGTCTGGAATTTCATCATGTAGAAAGAGATCGGAACATGGCAGCCGATGTATTGTCCAAGCTAGGATCCAGTCGAACTCAGGTCCCACCTGGAGTCTTTGTACAAGAAATACTACAGCCGAGCATCTCAATGGATCAAGCAGAAGAGTGTAATATTATAAATCAACCCGAGTCAGACTCTGATGACTGGAGAAGGCCAATCATCAGGTATATAAAGAATGAAGAGGAACCAGATAACAAAAATTCAGCCGAGCGCATCGCCAGACAGTCGGCTCACTACACACTCATTGGGGAGACATTATACAGAAGGGGTGCATCAGGCGTCCTCATGAAGTGCATTCTCTCATCTACTGGGAGGCGACTTCTGGAGGAGGTCCATGCCGGGCAATGTGGAATACATGCGACGTCCAAGACACTAGTCGGGAAGGTTTTCAGGTCAGGATTCTATTGGCCAACAGCGAAGAGTGATGCAGCCGAGTTAGTTTAGAGGTGCGAAGCTTGCCAGTACTTGTCAAAACAACATCTACCAGCACAGCAACTGCAGACCATACCAGTGACTTGGCCCTTTGCATGCTGGGGACTGGATATTGTTGGGGACTTGTTCTCAAATGCTAAGAATTAAGAACAAGGCAACACAAAAAATGTTAAGTGTTAAGGCCCTTCGTCCTCCATAACGATATATCCCTTCGGGATATAAAGCATCTCGGACGAAGGTTACGAAGGACATACCTTCGTAAGCATAACAACGAAGAATGAAGCATTCACATAAATCATAGAATATGAAATAAACATTTAAATATTGTCATAGAATTATCTCTATTTGTACCATTGAATATAAATGACTTTGAATTACAAATGTACCTTCGGTCCTGCGGAAGGCAAAAGTACAAGCGTGATGCGAAAGCAAATGACAAGTTAGCGTGAACAGTACGGGGGTACTGTTCACCTATTTATAGGCACGGGGTACAACCCATACAAAATTACATACATGCCCTTTACATTTGGTGATAATTCTATAGCATTCTATCGAGGTCTAAATGGCCTTTTCATCTTTAAGTCGGTTCCCCTTTCTGCGAACATGCCGAAGCTTTCCTGCTTCACAGCTTCGGCACTGTGTCAACCTTCGTATCTTTTGAGCTTCTCCCTTTCTGATTCAAGTCCGAAGATACCTGTTCACACATTATACTCCAGAAACATTGTTAAATCATGTTTTTGAGGACCTTCGGAAGCCGAAGGCCCCCAACAGTAGCCCCTCGCAATATTAATTTGTTTGAAATAATAAATTCAGATTGCGATATGGACGAAGGCCTTGAGCCGAAGGTCCGAAAAAACACCTTCCCTTTGCTAGAATAGCAACATTCACTGACAAGCGGGGCCTTTTAACTTTCAACGCCCTAGGCGTATAAATAGGAACACATCGTGAATTCATTTGGTACACATGCTTGCCTTTTGCTTCGGCCCACTAAAAATTTTTAGCTCTTGCTCATTGAGACTTGCTGGTCTTTTTGATTTCGAAGCTTCGGCCTTGGGAACAAATTTTTAGTGTTTCCGAAGATGTCTGAAGACAAGAAGATCCCTGCTGAGACGAAGCTGAGTCTCGAGGAGGAGAAGAATCTGGGGTTCCTGATAGCGATGGCAGAGACTAATACAGAGAAAATCACGAAGGAGATTCTTGAAGGTTTGTCCGAAGATACTGATGACAGCGACAGCTATGATGTGGAAAGTGATGGGGAAGAGGCCGAAGATCGACCGTGGCGACCAAGTCACTCAGTTTTTGGGAAAACAACCATCAAGCAGAGTCACATTGATAATATGAGGGGGCGATACTTCCGAGACATATCTATTGTGAGAGCTGACGCCGGGGAAAAGACTTCTCCCACCCCTGAAGAGGATGAAGTTGTGATTTTCCGAAGCCTCCTCAAGGCTGGGCTTCGATTCCCCCTGAGCAATTTTGTTATTGAGGTACTGAAAACATTCCAAATCTACCTTCATCAACTCACTCCCGAAGCTATTATAAGAATGGGGATTTTTGTCTGGGCTGCGAGAAGCCAAGGTTTGGAACCAAACGCTAAAAGCTTCTGCAACATACACGAGTTATTGTACGAGACGAAGCCCTGGGGAAAGGAGCAATACCACAACAACTTTGGGTGCTACAGCTTCGGCGCCCGCTCCGGGTCAAGCTACCCTGTGCCAACCTTTCGGAAGAGGTGGCCCGGAGCCTGGATGTCTGAATGGTTTTATGTGAAAAATGATCTAACAGCGCAAAATAATGTCAAAAGTATCATTATGTACCCAATTTGGCAACGCTTCGGGCTTCGAAGGCCGAAGGTTGAAATGGATGAAGCAGCCGAAGAATGCCAAAGAGCCTTCGGCGCAGTCTGCTCCTTCATTGGGACAAGGGACTTGGTCCAGGAACACATTGCCTTCAGGGTATGGCCACTTGCAGAAAAGTGGGAAATGCCGAAAGAAACCATCAAAGAGTCCGACGAAGGCGGACTAGTCAGATTAAAATACACATTCAAATATGCAGATAAATTTATTGAACCTGATGATGACTGGCTGAAAAGCATTGAAACATTAAGTGATGAATTACTTGGGGCATTCTCGAAGGCTGAAAATACTGCACTATCAGCAGCCTTCGGAGGCCGAAAAAAGAAGAGACTGAACCGAGTGTTTGATGCAATCGGGTTCTTCTACCCTGATTATTGTTATCCCATCCGAAGGCAAAAAAGGAAAAACATAACCTCTGAAAAAGAAGAAGCTGGAACCGCTCCTAGCGAGCCAGAACCAAAAGGAAAAAGGCTGAAGATCTTCACACACCGACCACGCCATATTGAACCGGCTTCGGTGCCTGAGTATACTGGAAGAACTCCTTCGGCCGCTGAAGGTGAACGGCCACTCTTATTGCCAGAAATTGCAGAGATGGCCGAAGCACCATCGACAGAAGAAATGGAAGAAGCGAAAAATGTGACTAAGGAAAAAACCTCAGAAATTTTAAGTCCTGCAATAAACATTGAAGCAACAAAAATCCAAAAGGCTCCAATGGTGACCCCAAAAAGGAAAAGAATGGTAAATGTACTAGATGTCTTGGAGACAATTAAGTCTTCAAGCACAACTCCAAAAAAGAGTGTTGAAATTGCTGAAGCTTCCTTTGAAGCTCCGACACAACAAACTGAAGCTGAAGCTGGGCCTTCAGAGCCCTTCAAGGAAGAAACTTTGGAAGCCGAAGCGATAAAAATACCAGAACCAATTTTAGTTGAAGAGACGGACACTGCCATCCCCGAAGCGCCTGCCAGCATGTGTGATTACATCATACGACATGCTTCGGGAAAAAAGCTATCTGAGGAAGAAACTCATGAAGCCATCCATTATGCAAAGGAGCTGAAATATCCGAAGGGGGCAGTAATATTCAATGGAACAAATGAAGATGACTTCTTATACTGCCTGCCTGATAACAAAGAGCTATCCGTCTGCCGAGAGATGGCGAGAAGCATAGGCTTTCCGAAGCTTGAAGCTGGGTTAAGTGCCATGACGAAAGAGGATCTCGCAGACAGCCTCGCGTACAATAGCCTGAAGGTACGGGAATTAAACACTTGAATTCTTTTTACGCAACCCCCTATTTTTTTACGCAACGCATTCCTTTTTTCTTATATGAATTCTTTTTGCATATAGGGCCTGGTCCTAAGCAACGCGTTAAGAGCGCAAAAGAACGCCGAAGATGAAAGTTATGAAATTGCGTTTAATAATTTACGCTCCGAAGTTATCAAACTGAGAAACGAAGCTTTGGAAAAAGATAAAATTCTACTTACACTGGTAGATAAAGTGAAAAAAGACGAAGCTGCTTCAAAGGCCCAGGCCGAAGCTCAAAAGCGCGAGATTAAAGATCTTCAGAAACAGCTGGCTAGAGCTAAAGAGGAGCGCGTGCTTGAGGAAACGAAACGAGAACTTAGTGATTTTATGGTCAACAAATTGGAATCAAAAGTTAAGGAGCTTCGCACATCTCAGGGGAAATGCTATGTCAAATCTGTAGAATGTGTGAATAAAATCAAATCCAGCTTCGCCAGCGTAGGCGCCTTTTCCAGCGAAGAGAATTTCTCTCGAGGCAATCCCGAAGGTCCGCTGGAATGGATTAGCCACGAAGCAGAGGCCTTCGAAGAGATTCTGAACAGTCGTGGCGACATATGTGCTTTTTCGGGCGCCAGAGGAATTGCTTCCGTCCTGGAGAAGAAAGGTTGCGAACATGTAAAATTTTTAGCTCAATCCGAAGCTACCTTATCTACCGAAGACATCAAGGACCCCTCGGCCGAAGCGAGCGTGGTTGGCGGCAAATTTTTTACTGATATCTGGAACGACGGCGGCCGAGGAATGGCGCGAGAGATCATTGAAAGAAGCGAAAAAGGCATTCGCGATGCTAGAAGAGTAGCAGACGCTGCCGAAAGGAGTAGGGAGCCCGAAGGACAGTTAGGTACCAAGTAGTCGTTCTTGTTGCGTTGTAATTTTCATTTTAAACTTTGCTCACGATTTGTAAAAGTACTGAAGAAGTGTTTTCTTCGCTCAGAAACTGTTGGACGATCTGCCGACCCCCACACAAAAGGGGATGAAGAAATTAATCAAATGGCCGAAACTATCATGGACAAGGTTGTTGACCAACTTCTGAATGAAGCCGCCGAAGCAGTATTGAGGGAAGATTAGGTGCTATTTGGAAAAAACATTTAAAGTGTAATCTATGCAACACTTTGTACATTTGAATGTAATATACAAGTCTCTTTTCATTATTGAATTCTTTACGATGCATGAAACTTTAAATACATACCACTTTTGAGCCTTCGGCGAAAAAACACCTTCCCTTCTTTTCATGCGTCGTGAAGAAGATAGCCTTCGTCAAAATTATTCTGATGAATGACATCGATGCCTCGTGAAAACATTTTCCGAAGCTATTTTCCGAAGCTATGCAACTTTGATATTGATCTGATAAAGTTCGCCCATGTTTCATGAAAATATTCCCCGAAACTGTATTCCGAAGCTATACAATTTCAATGTCACTTTTTCGAAGCATCGCTTCGAAGGTTGAGAGTGTCCCCTTCTCTTGCCAAATGCGATATGATGTATGATGCTTATGCTATGCAAAATGATGTGATGATGTTATGTTATGCATGTGACATTTGTTCCGAAGACACACATAAAATATATTCGTAAGCTCTGCATTCCCTTAGGAACGTCTTTGGAGCTTCTTCGTCTTTTACTTAGACGGCATCAGCGTTGACTTTTCGCTGTAAGTCTCCCTTAGGAGCTTCTTCGTCTTTTACTTAGACGGTATCAGCGTTGATTTTTCGCTGTAGGCTCTGCATTCCTTTAGGAACGACTTCTGAGCAGAAAACTTACGCTGCGCTCCCCTTGGAACGACTTTTTGTGACTTTATAAACTTACTCTGCGTTCCTTAGAACGACTTTTTGTTACTCCGAAGGATTTTTAGTCCGAAGGTCCTTCTTGGTAACGGAAGAAATTTTAGGCTTCGGTAACTTAGGCCTGTGAATCAAATAAATTTTTCTCGTGGAAACAACGAAATTATTACATGGAAACTATCAATGTTTTTTGCTTCACAGAAAATAAAACTGAATAGAAAAGACTGCTATCAAAGGTAGGATATGTCAATAGATGTGCTTCGACTCAGGCACAGTGCTGTTGACTGTGCGAGCTTCGGACTGTTCTCTGAAGTCCCTCTGCTGTGGAGCGTATTGACTCCCTTCTGGCTGTTGACCTTGCTGCAATGGAGGTGGAGGCGGAAGCTGCTGCCAGGAAGCTTGAGGTTGACTTGCCGAAGCTACAGAAGCCGCAGGGTGGTTGTCTATGTATTGTGGGACATAAGGCGGATGAAACGAAGCGGTATGCATAACCTGCTTCGACTGAGCTTGTTGAGATGCAGCTTCGGCTAGTTCCTTTTGCTTCTGGATTGTAACATGGCACGTCCTAGTGGTGTGGCCCTTGCCCTCTCCACAGAATAGGCAAAACAGTCTCCTTGGCTGATCTCCGAATCTTCCGCCGAAGCCCCTGGCGCCTCTGCCTCTTGGAGCTGGTGGCCGAAAGGAAGTTTGTTGTTGCCCCAAAGCCTGTGAGGAGCACTGCGGCCTGTTTTGCTGACTCCCCTTATCATCATTCTGAGTGCTGTGAATGGAACGGACATGCCTCGGGTAGTATCTTCCTCCGAAGCCCCTGGTCATCTCAGAAAATCTGAAGGCCTCCTCCCTTCTCTGGCGAAAGTCATTGTCGGCACGAATGTACTCATCCATCTTTTGGAGCAATTTCTCCAAGGTCTGAGGAGGCTTCCGAGCAAAGTATTGAGCTGCAGGTCCAGGACGAAGCCCCTTGATCATGGCTTCGGTAACGATTTCATTGGGCACCGTTGGTGCCTGCGCCCTCAATCGTAAGAACCTTCGGACATACGCCTGAAGGTATTCTTCGTGATCCTGAATACACTGGAAGAGGGCTTGAGCTGTAACCGGCTTCGTTTGAAATCCTTGAAAGCTGGTCAGTAACATATCCTTCAGCTTCTGCCATGAAGTGATTGTTCCTGGCCGAAGGGAGGAATACCAGGTCTGAGCAACATTCCTGACGGCCATGACGAAAGACTTCGCCATGACTGCAGCGTTGCCCCCGTACGAAGACACTGTTGCTTCGTAGCTCATCAAGAATTGCTTCGGGTCGGAGTGGCCGTCAAACATGGGGAGCTGGGGTGGCTTATAGGATGGAGGCCAAGGAGTAGCCTGCAGCTCAGCAGACAGAGGAGAAGCATCATCAAAAACAAAATTTCCCTGATGGAAATTATCATACCAGTCGTCTTCGTTGACGAAGCCCTCCTGATGAAGGTCTTTCTGATGAGGCCTTCTGTTCTGCTCATCGTGAGTGAGATGACGAACTTCCTCAGAAGCTTCGTCAATTTGCCTTTGCAACTCAGCTAGGCGGGCCATCTTCTCCTTCTTCCTCTGCACTTGTTGATGTAGCATCTCCATCTCTCTGATTTCTTGGTCTAGCTCTTCTTCCTCAAGCGTCGGGCTAGCAGCTTTTCTCTTCTGGCTTCTGGCCTCCCGAAGGGAGACGGTCTCCTGGTTGTGGTCCAGCGGTTGTAGTGCTGCAGCCCCAGCCGCTGAAGCTTTCTTCGGTGCCATAGCGAAGGTCTATAGCTTCCGAAGGTGTTCACGAAGACTCGAAGTGGAAGTGAGTTCACCGGAGGTGGGCGCCAATGTTGGGGACTTGTTCTCAAATGCTAAGAATTAAGAACAAGGCAACACAAAAAATGTTAAGTGTTAAGGCCCTTCGTCCTCCATAACGATATATCCCTTCGGGATATAAAGCATCTCGGACGAAGGTTACGAAGGACATACCTTCGTAAGCATAACAACGAAGAATGAAGCATTCACATAAATCATAGAATATGAAATAAACATTTAAATATTGTCATAGAATTATCTCTATTTGTACCATTGAATATAAATGACTTTGAATTACAAATGTACCTTCGGTCCTGCGGAAGGCAAAAGTACAAGCGTGATGCGAAAGCAAATGACAAGTTAGCGTGAACAGTACGGGGGTACTGTTCACCTATTTATAGGCACGGGGTACAACCCATACAAAATTACATACATGCCCTTTACATTTGGTGATAATTCTATAGCATTCTATCGAGGTCTAAATGGCCTTTTCATCTTTAAGTCGGTTCCCCTTTCTGCGAACATGCCGAAGCTTTCCTGCTTCACAGCTTCGGCACTGTGTCAACCTTCGTATCTTTTGAGCTTCTCCCTTTCTGATTCAAGTCCGAAGATACCTGTTCACACATTATACTCCAGAAACATTGTTAAATCATGTTTTTGAGGACCTTCGGAAGCCGAAGGCCCCCAACAGATATGATTGGACCTTTCAAGAAAGCTCAAGGAGGATACACTCATGTACTGGTAGCAATCGACAAATTCACTAAATGGATAGAATTCAAACCCATTGCCTCTTTGACCTCAGCTAAGGCCGTGGAATTCATACAAGACATAATATTCAGATTCGGTATACCAAACAGCATCATAACTGACCTAGGATCCAACTTCACAAGTTCAGAGTTCTTCGACTTTTGCGAGCAAAAAAGCATTCAGATCAAGTATGCTTCTGTAGCACATCCAAGAGCCAACGGGCAGGTTGAGCGAGCCAACGGGATGATACTGGAGGCACTCAGGAAAAAGGTCTTCGATAAGAATGAAAAGTTCGCAGGAAAATGGATAAGAGAATTGCCCTATGTCGTCTGGAGCCTAAGAACCCAGCCTAGCCGAGCTCTGCATGGAAACACTCCTTTCTTCATGGTCTATGGGTCAGAGGCAGTATTACCAGCCGACCTCAAGTTCGGAGCGCCAAGGTTGATCTTCGAAAGCATAGCAGAAGTCGAAGCCACCAGGCTGGAGGACATTGATGTACTCGAGGAAGAACGGCTGAATGTAGTAATCCAATCAGCACGATACCAGCAGACTCTAAGGCGCTATCACGACAAGGCCGTGCGGCAGCGATCCTTCTCAGTAGGAGATCTCGTCCTCCGCCGAATTCTAACGGGGGAGGGACGGCACAAGTTATCACCCTTATGGGAAGGACCCTTCATAGTAGCAGAAGTCACTCGACCAGGATCATATCGTCTCACTCAGATGGATGGCACAGAAGTCGGGAACTCCTGGAATATAGAACACCTCAGGAAGTTTTATCCCTAGCTGTATTTCAAAAGCTATCGGGACGACGATGTACTTTGTAAAATGGAAATATGTCATCAATAAAAAAAGGGGGGCTTCAAAGATACTCAGTTTGTTCATGATTAACTTGCATTCTTACTTAACTTGGGGTGACCACTATGCCCTGCTAACGGAGCAATCGGCTTAAGTCGGCAACGACTTAAACCGGTGCAACATGCTCACGCTTACTTAACTCGGGGTGACCACTATGCCCTGCTAACGGAGCAATCGGCTTAAGTCGGCCATGACTTAAACCGGTGCAACATGCTCACGCTTACTTAACTCGGGGTGACCACTATGCCCTGCTAACGGAGCAATCGGCTTAAGTCGGCAACGACTTAAACCGGTGCAACATGCTCACGCTTACTTAACTCGGGGTGACCACTATGCCCTGCTAACGGAGCAATCGGCTTAAGTCGGCCACGACTTAAACCGGTGCAACATGCTCACGCTTACTTAACTCGGGGTGACTACTATGCCCTGCTAACGGAGCAATCGGCTTAAGTCGGCAACGACTTAAACCGGTGCAACATGCTCACGCTTACTTAACTCGGGGTGACCACTATGCCCTGCTGAACGGAGCAATCGGCTTAAGTCGGCATCGCCTTAAGCCGGTGCAACATGCTCGCGCTTATATAACTCAGGGTGACCACTAAGCCCTATTAACAAAAGCAACCGACTTAAGCCAGTAGCAACTCAAGGTGATCTGACGCGCTTACAATTACTCATATAGGGATGACCTCTATATCCCGCAAACAAGTTTCAAAACCATCGCACATCATTTTACCACTGCAAATTTACGAACTGATGAATTCTAAAACAATAGGAGAATAACAATGTCATTTAAGTACTGAAATGACGTCCTCTAACAAATGTCTAACCATGCTAACCGCGCGCTCAAAGCACGCAAAATGTTTCTCTAATTTGTGATATCTTTCTCAGGAGCAATCGATGAGGAAGGGCGACTCGAGGAATCAGGAGCAGCATTCACGTCAGCCCTTATATCTTCGGGAACAACCACGCCGGGTCTCCTCATCAAGATTCGCCCCGCCCGAATGGCCTTATCCATGGCTCTGTCGCGCTGGGCTCTGAGAGTAACGGAAGTTTCTTCAGCAACCTTGGCAGCCAACCGAGCAGCTTCTAACTCCTGGGCGATGGATTTCTTGGAAGCTCGGAGTTCTTTGATAGTAGCATCCTTCGCTGATATCAATTACTTGAGCCGGGTCACCTCATCCGTGGATTCCTGCAGCTTACAGTGTTGGTTGTCTAACTCTTCCATGGTGAAGCGATGACTCCTCTCCAGGATGGTCAGCGAGTTGCTAGAATTGCGATACAATCTGTCAAGACTGTCGCGAGAAGCAGCAAGGATACGTTTTCTTCCTACAAACAAAAGTCAACCCCCTCAAACATCAAGCAAGCAATAAGAGCACAATAAGGCAAGGCACAGTTTCATAAGTCACCTTTTCAGAATTAAGCTGAGCGTGAAGGGAAGAGCTCAGTGCATTGGCGTCATCTAAGGCAGCAGAGACCTGAGCTAGTTCAGTCTGACTTTGAGAAGACTTTTCTTCAAAGTCAGAGCACCGCTGGATCAATTCAGCCTGATCTCGAGAATGTTTTTCTTCAAGAGTGGAAATCTGCCGAGTCATACCTAGCAGGAGACAATCAAACAAAAGGGGTTAGAATGTAAAGCAGTTTAATAGTGAAGACAAAGAGAAGCAAAAAAGCACTAACGAGCATTGGTCGCCTCCAAGTCAGAGACACGATGTTGAAGTAACACTGGATTCCAACGTGCAAGAGACGAAGCTACTTCTGGAACAGAAGCACCCTGTAACCTCAGCTGGCTAGCCATCCCGTCCACCAAAGCCTGATAAGGAGAACAGATGAGTGTAATGACAGCAGTTCATGCGGCGTAAAAATCAAGCTAAAGTACATCACAGTACCTGGAGGTTGGAAAAGAACGAAGGGATCCCCAAATCATGAGAGATCAATTGATGACCGGGCGTAAGGCCGCCACCCGAAGCAGCTTGCAACGAACCAGCAGGAACCAACTCGGTGCCATCAACAGAGCCCAAAACTCGGTCAGCGGGGACGCTGCCCTCTAAAGCGACTCCCTGGTCCAAAGCTTGGGCCACCACCATGCAGCCGGAGTGCGGAGGCGATCCCGCGTGAACGTCCATGGAAGTACAAGAGGGAGACCCCGCTCGGACACCCTCGGGGGCTGGGTCATAGTTTGCACTGCCCACTTGAGCCGGATCATCCCCGGCAGCACCCTCGGGGGCTGGGCAGTGGCTTGCGTTTCCCACCCTAACCAAGTCATCCCCGGCAACATCCTCGGGGGCTGGGTAAGTGTCAACACCATTCTTGGGGTCCAAGTTCTCTGCGGTAGCCACCTCTAAGGCTGATGGGCCCTCAGTTACTTCCATGGGACCGGGACGATTCAAGTCAGTCTCCTGACCTTTGAGATCGCGCTCTAAGGTCGACGAGGCATGGGATGACCTCAACCCAGCATCAAGCACATCAGCACAAACCTCCATCACACCATCATCTGCTGGCTCTGATAACAAATCCTCTGGAACCATATCCTCGAGAGTCTGATCAAAATTCGCCAGGGACAATTCTTGCAGACCAATGAGAGCAGACAAAACAGGAGAAGGAACTCCACTACTTTCACCACTAGCGATGAACTGCCGACTGTTTTTCCGAGTCAAAGGAACTTCATCCTCTTCCTCCCCGTCGTCTTCATTAGCAACACAGGTAGCACACCCATTGGGATCAGCAACAGATGGAGCATCCACATTGGGATCAGCAACAGATGGAACATCCACATTGGGATCAGCAGCAGATTGGGCACACCCATTGGGGTCAGCGTCAATAAATTCAGTCATAGGCGTTTCTTCAGCAGCAGGAACCGAAGTACCAATGTCCCGATCCAAACTGGATACTCGCCGGAGGCGTCCCTTTTTCTTTTTCTGCTCATCAGCAGAAGGATCAGGTTGATTGGCTCGGCAAGGGCACCTCGGGCGAGTACTGGCAGGCTTCTGAATATCCAAAGTCGTACCAGCCTCTGAGAGGGGCGCCACCACCAGTGTCCCAGCAGGAGCAGCATCAGAAGAGTCCTTAGCCAGCAAATCAAGCATAACACTTATCTCCGCATCACTAGGATTCAGAGGCACCTCAAAATGGACCTGCCGTTCATCATCAGGAATCTCCCCGAGCGAGGCAACCAAGGCGCTAACTTCTTCAGCAGAGGGTCGCACTCTAAGGCCCAAACTGCCATCAGTGACAGGTGGATTCGACACAAAAAGAGTGAAGACTTTGGGAGGAGGCAAGTTCCAGGCTGAGTATGCCACTGGGGCACCAACATTTGACACCTTGCCTCTAAGGATCATCTCAAGTCGGTTCACCAAGTCTACAGAAGGAATTCTTTTGTTGGTAACCTGAGTTGAGTCGGCTAGGCCTCGATACAGATAAGTCGGGTATGCCCTGTCTTTCAGCGGCTGAATATTCTTGAAGACAAAATCAGCAACCACAACTTCAGCAGTCAGACTCCTCTCCTTCAGCAATCCAACTTCAACTAGCAAAGCACCTGCCTCAGCCACCTCCTGATCCGTGGGGGACTCGGTCCAACTCGGGGTGCGAACATCCGGCTGTCTTCCCGACCGAGGGGGGAGAGAGTTTCCATAATTCTCAACAATAAACCACTCCAAGCGCCATCCCTTGATGCTGTCTTTGAGAGGGATTTCAAGATACTCAGTCTTCCTCCCGCGGCGCATCTCCAAGCTAGCACCCCCAACCAACTGATGTTGTCCTCCGGCCATCCCAGGGCGACAGTGATACAAGTACTTCCACAACCCAAAATGTGGCAGCACGCCAAGAAAAGCTTCGCATAAATGAACGAAAATGGAAATTTGCAGGATAGAATTGGGATTCAGATGGGTCAAGTTAAGATGGTAGAAATCAAGGAGGCCACGGAAAAAGGGAGAAATGGGAAGACCGAGGCCGCGGAGAAGGAAAGGAGCGTAAATCACGGACTCATGGGTATCCTCTGTCGGGACAGTGACCCCATGGCAAATCCGCCAAGAACAGAGCTCCCTTGGGGGAAGGACCCCGATGGACACAAGGGGGAGAAGTTCGGGCTTGGAGATGACAGACATGTGGTTACCTGCGAAAGGCAACTGGCTGTTGGGGTCAATTGGAGGAATCACCGCGGCAGACGAACTCGAGGCCTTCCTCTTGGGCGCCATCTCGATTCTACCGGCGAGCAGAGTGGGAGGCGAATTGCAGAGAGGGTTCGGAAGCAAGAAAGCAAGAACTAGGGCACGGAAAGCAAAGGCGGCTAAAAGCGCAGCACTTATAGGATATTCCCGAGCCAGATACCGTTTCAAAAAGCGCCCAGTCAGCACCCGGCGGTTATTTCCAAAACACCGGCGTGCCACGTCATCACCCGGCAGTTATTTCCAAAACACCGGTGCGCCACGTCATCACTCGGCTATTATCCTCAAAGTGGCCCACGCAGCCCGCTATCGCTCGGCGTTACCTCCAAAACGCTGACGTCGCCCTCAAGTCGCTCGGCAGTTGACTCTAAAAACTCCGACATCGTGTTCAGTCACTCGGCGTCACCTCTAAAATGCTGACGTCGTCTTCAAGTCGCTCGGCGTTACCTCTAAAACGCTGACGTCGCCCTTAAGTCGCTCGGCAGTTGACTCTAAAACTCCGACATCGTGTTCAGTCACTCGGCGTCACTTCTAAAACGCTGACTTCATCTTCAAGTCGCTCGGCGTTACCTCTAAAACGCCGACGTCGCCCTCAAGTCGCTCGGCAGTTGACTCTAAAACTCCGACATAGTGTTAAGTCGCTCGGCGTTACCTCTAAAATGCTGACGTCGCCCTCAAGTCGCTCGGCAGTTGACTCTAAAACTCCGACATCGTGTTCAGTCACTCGGCGTTGCCTCTAAAACGCTGACGTTGTCTTCAAGTCATTCGGCGCTACCTCTAAAACGCTGATGTTGTCTTCAGTCGCTCGGTAGTTACCTCTAAAAACTCCGACGTCGTCTACAAGTTACTCGGCAGCTACCTCTAAAAACGTCAAAATGATGCCAGAGTTATTTACTTACAAACTCCAAGGAAATCAACTTCACAAATAAGCAGGATAATTGGCACAGAGAAGGCAACATAATTTCTTCATTAAAGGGAAGATATCATACTTACAAATCAACTCATTATGAGTTGATACTTCCCTACTACTACTACTACTACATTACACTATACTACTCTACACTACTAAATACTACTACATTATTCTAACTATACTATACTAACATCTAAGGACCAGTGGCATCTAGCCACTGGCCCTGTTGCTGCCTCTGCCGCTGCCGCCCCTGTTGCTCCCCTTGCTGCTGCCGCCGCCACCGCTGCCGCCCCTGCTGCTGCCGCCGTCACCATCCTTGCTGTCGCTGCTGCCGCCCCTGCCGCTGCCGTCACCGTCACCGCCGCCACCGTCCTCCTCGGACGAGTCCTCCTCATCCGAGGAGTACTCCGACTCATCCGAGCCCTCGAGCCCGGAGCGCTCGACGGCCCGGATGTAAGTCCAGACCTCCGCCGCGAGCCCCTGGGAGTCGTCTGAGTCGTCAGACGACTCACGCAGGGGGATGGGAGCCGGAGACCCCTCAGACTCAGAGGAGAACTCCTCCTCTGAGTACTCCGAGTCACCAAAATCCTCCGATGGAGGAGTCGGCTCACGCTTGCGCTTGTTGTTCTTGCCCATGGCGGAAGCAAAAGGGAGAGAAGAAAAGCAAGCAGCAGAGAACAGCAAGAGATGAGAAAAAACCGGAGAGGCAAAGACACTATTTATAGAAGAAGAAGGCAACCGCTCACCTCCAACCACGGTCACTGAACAGTCATGAGGCATTCAATACACACTTCAACTCGTCTGAAGACACGTCAGGCGGCTGACGCCGTTTCACGCAACGCAACACCCATTGGGACTCCAGTCAACAGCATGGACGATATGATTACACCCGCCGTCGCATCACATTACTACTCAGAAGCAGCCGGTTAAAACACTCAGCGTACCAAGTCGTCCCTTGTCCACACCCATTGGGGGGGGACGCCTAGGAATTATCAGTATATTTTTCAAAACTGTCACATCTGTGCAGGGCATGCAATGAATACCTCAAGACAAAAATGAGATATCAGTAAGGATCAGAGGAAAGCCAAATATAGCCGATGAAGTACAAAATATGACCGACAGAAGCGACGTGAAGACTAGACAGAGAGCGTCCATCAAATGTCCAATCAGTCGTAGAGCGAATAAATTGCACCACCTAGCGAGATATGGGCAGATCACAAACTCGGCTGAAAAAGACAAAATACATGCTGACCTCTAAAGCATAATATGGATGACATAATGCTAACCTCTAAGGCATTCAGAAAAAAGAAAGGGTTATTCTCAGCAAAAGGACACAAAATGAAGACCTTTGAGAGGATTGTTTTCAAAAATCCACTCAAAGCTCGGGGGCTACACCCATTGGGTGCACCTTCGGTGCACCCCATGAATCACCATTTCAAGCCAAGATGGTGCCGACCTCTAAAGGCATAAGACAAGATTAAAGACAAGGCTAGCCCTCAACCAAAGCACAGGAGTAAAGATGAAAATAATTTCTGATGAAGACCTTCGAGTAGATTATTTTCTAAAATCTACTCGAAGCTCGGGGGCTACACCCATTGGGTGCACCTCCAGTGCACCCAATGAAGTTCAGGGTCCTACAAAATGAAATGCCGACCTCTAAGGCACAAGCACGAAACAAAGCTTTAGTTTACGAGTGATCAAAGCAGGAGGAGACAGTAAGAAATCGTTTCCCCCAAATTACCTGCAAGCTGGACCTGGGATCTTTGGGCTGATTACCTCAAAATCAACCCAAAGATCGGGGGCTTGTGGGGGACAGATATCCCCCGGGTCCACTGGAAGAGTAAAAGACCTCACGAAAGGCCCAAGGGCCCAATAAATCGTAAGGTCATTCCTTCGTGGGCCTGGGGAGGGGCAATCAGTAAAGCAGGTTGACGTAAGGCCGGATTGGTGCAAGCCCGGACGGCCCACAATGTTGAGCGAGCGACCACAACAGAGATTCGACTTTCCCGCGCTGGAGCTCCCATGCAACAGGAGCCATGCGAGGATAGGTCGGCAGAACTATAGGGAGATAAACTCAAACAGTTCACTATCTTTTAGTTACACATTGTTATCGTATCCACGTGTATTGCCCCACGGTCGAGTATATAAGGCCTAGGGGGCACCCCTTCAGAACGATCGACCATATACTCAGCCACCCACCTTAACTCTCTGCGTTCTCAATTCAGAGAGCTACCTTGTAACCTCATTCACCAAGCATACTTACCAGGACGTAGGGTGTTACGCATCTCCAAGCGGCCCAAACCTGTAAACATTGTCCACTGTCCCTCGTGCATCTGGCACGAACCATTTTGCTACAGTCGGCGACACCGTCCTACTCCTAAAAACACCTTGAGGGGCAACCCCGGGTGTGCGATCAGACCCAAAACACCGACAGTTTTGGACTTAGAAAAATTCTGATTTTCCTTTTATGCTCACCTCTTTGGTGAACCTTTTGGGGTTTTTTCTGAAACCTTTTTGGGGTCACTTTCTTACTATTTTTTGTAGGGTATTAAGTGTACTACAACTTTTATAATTGGCCCAAGTCATGATCATGTGGTTTTCATTGGTCATGCTCACTTCTAGGGCTCCAATTGTCCAAAGGGGTTTGAATCAGGGTTTGGACAATTCCTCACTATATGTGCATGATAAAGCCAAGGCATGACTTCTAAGATGGGTTGCACTTATTTAGGATCTTGATTCCCAAGTTTGGTGTATTTTGCTCAAATTAAACCACATGTGATGATGGGTTTATTAGTGTAGTCTTGGGTGAACACCCTAAGTAACACCTGAGGTGTTACACTGGATTTGTAGAAATGATTTAGTTTTTGAGAAAAAACATTTTGCTCTCCTTTGCAGGTTATCCATTTGGCGCCTCAGAGGCTAACAAGTTGGGCTATTCTTTAGCGCGAGGAGGTGCGGCCGTTGGTTGCGGCGGGATCGTGACTCTTGGTGCAAACGACCATGGTTGTTTTCTCCCGGGCGCATGGATGGCGTTCTAGTCTTCGGATTGATTGCCGCTAGATTAGGGAAGTCGTTGTGTTTTTGATCATTCTTTATCCTTTTCTTTAGTTTGGCCATGTGCGTTAGACAGAGTCCAGAAGCTTGTACCAAGACTTTGTATCTGCTTGATGTAACGTTCTTGATAACCTTATCTATAAAGCTTCCTTTATAAAAAAATATGAGTGAGCAGCTGGACACGGACATATGAGTGAACTAGAAACAATACAATAGAATATGATTCCATGTGCTAAACTTTAGAAGAGTTTTAAATTCAGCACACTTTTAGAAGCTAAACTGCTATTTGTTACTAAAGTCTAGCACTTCAACTTTAGGACCTTTTTGCACTCTTATTTGGATCTTTAAGTGCTAATGTTTAGCTAAAGATGTAGTGCTAAGGTGTCGTTTGGTTCGTGAAATGTAACGTAAATGGTAATGGTAACGATTCACCCTCGAATACCGGTGGTAACAAATTTGAATAGGGCTGTATCTATTTGTAGTATGATATCGATTACGATTGGATTTAAAAAAACATGATTTAACATTATCGGTTATCCATTACGTTACCAATATATAAACCAAACGTCACCTAAACTTTAGCATTATGGATCCAAATGGGCCTTTAGCCTTAGCTCTCACAAGTCACAATTAACGCTAGCCATTAACAGGTTAGCCATTAATCACAGCCGATCCAATCCAAACAGGGCTTTAAGTTGTGGGCTGACTGGGCTAGAAACAGCAGGTCGATGGCCTGTCTCTCATAATTTCCTTTCCGTTTTTCTTCCTGTGGTCGCTCGTTGAGTGCGGAAATTCCACGAACGTGAGCCCAACATGGAGCCGGCGACCCCTCCGGCACCCGCCGCCGGCGTCACTGCTACCATCGACCTCTCCCTAGTCGCAGCCGACCTCGGTGGGGCGCACCTCCTGCCCTGCGGCATCAGGCAGAACGGCGGCGCCCCCGTATCCGACTACTTCAAGCCTAGGGCCACAGGTCCGGATGGCTACCGAGGTGACATCACTTTCTTCCTTCTGCCTTCTTCAAGCCTACAAGATTTCTGAATTTATCATCAGTTTGGGACCTTTGGAGTTGGAAGCGTGTTTTTTCTCCTTTTTCTTCAGCGATTCGTAGCAATGTACGTTGATTGGCCTGAATGATAGTGAAGCTGTATAGAATCAGTGTAACCGCAACTAGATGCGCCAAAATCCGACATTCTCTCCAAATTGCATGCACGCCTTTAAGGTGACCGGATGAATTGTGTGTGGCGCTGATAAAAACCGAAACTCTATGTGGAAACATTCGTCGTGATTGGATGCCCACCTGATCGCGTCCAAAACCACCACGTGCATTGACCATGTGCGTGTATGTGATTGGTGGGCCGAGCACAGCCTGCATGCACGGGCGCAGCCTAGTTATTTTCTTACATCTCGGTCTGCACGCGCAGAGATTTGGGGGAGAGGCTTCGCTGGTCACCCAGGCTCGTACCGGCATGGCTCCCACGGACACAACATCCAATCATGCTGATTGATATTGTAGCCGTCCTAAAAAAAGGTACCTTAAAATTATAGTAAGAATTAATTGATGATTCATATGCATGCTGAAAAAGTATAAACACTATGAAGTAAGGAAGTCGTGCACAAATCCTGAAGTTTCAGTTTTGAGTTTGGCTGCAGAAGTGATCATTGAATGACGGTGTATTCCTTCTTTTACCTGAAATATGGCCATCGGCCTACTTAGTACAAATGTTAAATTGTCTTGGGATGCTAAGTTTGCATGTACATCTAGATGTGTGGAGATGATAGGTGGTGACCAGAGGTAACAGTCTGTTTTTTTAATAAAAGGAGCTCTGCCATTCAATTAAGAAAAGAGAGATTTTTATATACAGAATGCACCCTTGGTGCCAAACACATCGGTCATTAGGGCCGAAGGCTAACAAACCCCCTCCAACCGAAGACAGGTTTCGACCATAAATAATGTCGCTCTACGCCTCTGAACTATCCTCTTTGAGTGATACAACAACAACAACAACAACAGCAGTACCAGTCTTTTAGTCCCAAGTAAGTTAGGGTAGGCTAGAGTTAAAACACAATAGAAACCACAAGTCAAGGTTCAAACACATTTTGTGTTTAATCTTTATTAAAATAGCTAGCTTTAACATTGGCTCGACAAACCTATCAGGCTATCACAACCCTCCTCATGTTCCTCCCTTTCCACAAGTTCTGAGTGGTAACAACTAACAATCTGTCATTTTATATCTTCAGTAGAAACTGTGAATTCGACAGAAGTACTGCAGTTTGACCATGTTTATGATGCTTTTAACATTCTCTGTAGGTTTTGTATTGGAGAAGAGGCACGGACATAATTCAAATGCTGAAGTCAACAATTTTACATCCCAAGCTGAATTCCAGAGCATAACCTACTGGAATCACGATACAACGTCATCAACAGAGGATTCCCTCCCGAGGTGCTTCCATTGGCTAACCGTTGCTAATGCGGTGAGCATTATTTCTTCACCTAATGTTATAGACTCCTTTGTGGGCCGGCAATATGTCAGGCGCCAGGGTCATTAGGCCAGCCATTTGTTAGATGGCAGCTGGTTGTTAGAGAAGTTTAAGGAGGCTTATCCTCCATGGGGCTTATCCCCTTAATAATCTCCTGAGTTGTTAGGCCCCAGAGCTATAAGGGTGCCTTAGATTGTAATAGGGTTTGATCAAAAGAAGTTGCACCTGCGTGGGCGGCTACTTGATCATGGTGGCGAACCTCACGCCCCCTGGTGATCGTATTCTTCAGCCGCCACGTTGTGTGCCCTATTCCCTGCGCTCGTCCACTCAATCCACCCTGCTAGCCCCCCCCTTCGTGGTGTACGCCTCCCCGTCCTGCACACCGCAACATGATCCATAACAATTTGGTATCAGATTCAATCGCCGCATCGACATCAATGTCTGGCGGCGACGGCGAGACTGGGAAGATGACGGACTCTAAGAAGCTTGATCGCATTCTGGGGCAACTCGCCACCATGAATCATCGATTGGACACTCATGTGCAGTGCATCACTCTCCTAGAGCAGGACCCCTCCACCCAGACGGGCTCGCTGCGGGTACAACCTTCGCCCTCGACGACCCTGCCTACGGGTCCTGTACTCGAGAGCCATGTTGGCGCGGGGCACACTGCCTCTGGTGGCAGTGACGACGGACATGGAAGTGGTCGCCGGGGCATTCTCGGCGGACACCATGATCGCCACGACGACAGAGGACCACGCCGGCCCAATTTCTCTTTTCCTCATTATGATGGTGATTCTGATCTCTTGCCATGGCTGAACAAATGTGATACATATTTCCGTGGCATGGGAGTTCATCAGGACGAGAGGGTCTGGCAAGCATCACTTCAATTGGAAGATGTGGCTGCAGAGTGGTTCTATGCCCTAGAGCGCGATCTAGGCGGCGTGCTTGTGGGAAACCCTGGATTAGGGTTGAGTGTTGTATTAATAGGCTTGAGTTAACTGGGCCAGGCCCATTACAAAGGCTTGAGTTAACTGGGCCAGGCCCATTACAGAGGGGTGAGACTGGATTGAAAGTCTAAAAATACACTCGACGGTAACTCCTTCGTGAAGATGTCGACGAACTGCAGCGCGGTGGGGACACTGAGAACTCGGACGTCACCTGCAGCGACACGCTCGCGGACAAAGTGCAGGCCGATCTCCACATGCTTCATGCGTTGATGCTACACGGGATTGGTGGAGAGGTAGACGGTGTTGACGTTGTCGCAGTTGACGAGGGTGGCGCGATGAAGGGGGTTGTGGAGCTCGTGGAGTAGCTGACGCATCCAGGAGGCCTCCGCCACGCCGTTGGCCACAACGCGTTACTCAGCCTCTGCGTTGGAGCGGGAGACAACAGACTATGGCTTGGCGGCCCAGGAGACGAGGTTGGCACCCAGGAACACGACATAACCAGAAGTGGACCAGCGCATGTCTGGGTAGCCAGCCCAGTCAGTGTCGGTGTAGACCACGAGCTCCGATGTCGGGGATGGTTGGATTAGGAGGCCGTAGTCGAGGGAGCCAGAGAGGTAGCGCAGGATCCGCTTGAGAGCGATGAGATGGGGCTCCCACGGGGTGTGCATATGCAGGCACACCTGCTGGACGGCGTAGGTGATGTCGGGTGGGGAGAAGGTGAGGTACTGGAGCACGCCGGTCAGGCTCCGGTAAGACGTCGCGTCGGCGATCAGGGGCCCTTCGTCCTCAGAGAGCTTCGCCTGATTGTCTACATGCATGGAGCAGGGCTTGCAGTTGGACATGCCAGCCCGTTCCAGGATGTCAATGGCGTACTTGTGCTGGTGAAGGAAAAGACCCTAGGGCCGGCGTTCGGCGGTAAGGCCGAGGAAGTGGTGGAGGGGCCCCAGGTCCTTCATCGCAAACTCCCGCTGGAGGGCGATGATCGTGCGCTGTAGGAGATCGGTGGTGGATGCCGTGAGCACAATATCGTCGACGTAGAGTAGGAGGTAGACGGTGTCCTCGCCTCGTCGGTAGATGAAGAGTGACGTATCCGACTTGGCCTCGATGAAGCCAATGGAGGCTAAGTAGGAGGCGAAGCGGCTGTACCAGGCCCGCGGCGCCTGCTTGAGGTCGTAGAGGGAGCAAGTGTTGTCCCAGCCAGGTCTGCGGCGCCTGCTTGAGGCCTTAGTGAGGCTGCAGTGACGCGTCTTGGATTGCAAGTGTTGTCCCAGCCAGGTCTCTCGGTAAAAGTTGCCAATGGAAAACGCATCTCAAGTAAGGGTCAAGTCACAACAACACTCACCTGCTCACCATCGGTAAGGAAAAATTCACCACGACATGCTATTCCTTACCTCTTGATGGGTTCGATCCCGTACTAGGGGTTCAGTGGCTGCGATCTCTAGGACCGGTGGTCTGCAACTTTGACACACACAATGACATTTGGAGGAAGGGAAGGTTGGTCCGCTTGACAGGAGTTGGGGACTCAGTGTTGGGATTTGCATCTATGGACAAGAACAAGAAATGTCTGGAAGAACTGTTGTCCTCTTTCTCTGATTTATTTCGGGATCCTCAGGGACTGCCACCATCGTGTCACCAAGACCTTCACATACAGCTGCTGGCTGGTACAGAACCAGTAGCTGTACGACCCTATCGATACCCTCAGCTGCTTAAAGACGAGATCAAGCGTCAGTGCGATCAGATGTTGGCACAAGGCATCATTCGAGAGTGCACATCAGCATTCTCGTACCCGTACTATTGGTCAAGAAGGCAGATAACACATGGAGGTTTTGCATTGATTACCGTGAACTGAATGCAAAAACAATCAAGGACAAATTTCCAATTCCAGTGGTGGACGAGCTACTTGATGAACTTCGAGGTGCGAGTTTCTTCACAAAGCTGGATCTCCGTAGTGGTTATCATCAAGTTAGGATGCACCCGGATAACATCCACAAGACAACTTTCCGTACACATTGTGGTCACTTTGAATTCCTAGTAATGCCATTTGGCCCGACTAATGCACCATCCACATTCCAAGCTCTGATGAATGATATACTGAAGCCGTTCATCCGGAAGTTCACCCTGGTATTCTTTGATGACATTCTGATATATAGCTCGTCATGGACAGAGCACTTACAACATGTGAAGCAAGTGTTCTAATTACTGCGGGATAATGACCTTGTTCTTAAGAAGTCCAAGTGCTCATTTGGTAAATCTGCAGTCACTTACCTTGGACACATTGTCTTTGTGCAGGGGGTCGCCATGGACCGTTCCAAGGTGGATGCAGTTGAATCATGGCCCATACCTAGGACCATTCGAGCACTCCGCAGTTTCCTGGGACTCACAGGGTATTACCGCAAGTTTATAGCAGGTTATGGGTCAGTGGCAGCTCCTCTTACAACCCTTCTGAAAAGAGATGCATTCCACTGGACAGAGTAAACAACTGATGCTTTTTGTCAACTCAAACAAGCCTTGCTGACGTCTCTAGTTACCGGATTTCAACAAAAGGTTTTTCATTGACTGTGATGCCTCCGCCTCCGGATTTGGAGCAGTCATGCACCAAGGCGATGGTGCCATAGCCTTCTTCATCAGGCCGGTGTCCCTTCATCACCAAAAATTGCCAGCATATGAGCGGGAGTTGATTGGATTGGTAAAGGCAGTTCGACACCGGCGGTCATATGTTTGGGGATGACCCTTTACAGTCTGCACTGACCACTATAGCTTAAAATTCTTGCTCAATCAGCGGCTGTCCACAATCCCTCATCATACTTGGGTCAGCAAACTGTTTGGGTATGATATAACAGTGGAATACATGCTCGACAAGTTGAATGGCGCAACAGATGCCTTGTCTCGCCGAGTGGAAGATACAGGAACTGTGTATACCCTTTCTTCCCCTTCCTTTGATCTATTCTCTACTTTGCAAACGGAGGCTGACTCGGACCCTCAAGTGGCTGCAATCCGCGCTCAGTTAGCAGATGGAAAAGCAAGTCCTGACTAGACAATGGCGGATGGCTTACTACGGTTCAAAGGCAAGGTGTTCATCCCAGATGCATCCACTTTGTGGCATGTACTTCTTGCCCAAGCACATGAGTCTGGTCATGAAGGCGTGCAGAAGACAGCTCACATGTGGCGCACATCATTTTACAATTCTAAAGCTCTCCAACGTGTCAGGGAGTTTGTGTGCAGCTGTGCAGTTTGCTAACAACACAAGACTCAGCATCTTCACCCAGTCGGCCTACTTCAACCCTTGTCAATTCCCTCTATGGTGTGGGCTGATATATCAATGGACTTTATTGAAGGGTTTCCAAAGGTTGGTGGCAAGTCAATAGTTCTAACAATGGTTGATCGGTTCTCTAAGTATGGGCATTTTATTGCTTTGGGGCATCCATATTCAGCTGCATCAGTTGCAAAGGCCTTCTTTGATGAAATTGTCAAACTTCATGGTTTGCCATGCTCGATAGTCAGTGACCGGGACACGGTTTTCACTTGCCATTTCTGAACTGAACTGTTTACCATGGCTGGAGTTAAGTTACAGATGAGCTTGACATTCCACCCACAATCTGATGGTCAGTCAGAAGTTGTTAACAAAATAATCACCATGTATCTTCATTGTCTAGCTGGGACCGTCCTAAATCATGGCTGAAATAGTTACCATGGGCAGAATTTTTCTATAATTCATCATATCAATCGACACTGAAATGTTCTCCATTCAAGGTTGTCTATGGACAGGACCCTCCTCCGATGGTCTCCTATCAAGCAGGGGACTCAAAGGTGGCTGCGATTGACGCCCAGTTGCAGGACAGGGGTGATTTCTTGCTGAAATCAAGGATCGACTAGTGCAAGCTCAAGTAACTATGAAGAGTTATCAGGATAAACGATGCCGAGAGGTGGAATTCAACATTGGTGATTGGGTATGGCTAAGATTGCAAAAAAGGACTGTTGTGGGCGTCACCTCAGCTGCGCCATCCAAATTGGGGCCCAAATTCTTTGTCCATATCAAGTCATTCAGAGGATAGGGGTTGTTTCAAACAAGCTTCAGTTACCACCAAATGCAAGAACTCATGATGTGCTATTTCTCCTGAAGAAATTTGAAGGACCTGCTCCATCCCAGTTGGTTCCACTGCCACCTCTTCTACATGGGCGTGTTGTTCCAGCTCCAGATAAGGTTCTGAGGGCCAAACTCAACAGACGAGTCTGGGAAGTGTTGGTCAAATGGATCGGGCGTTTAGAAGCAGATACTTCATGGGAACAGGTGGAAGAATTCAAACAGCAACATCCAACTTTCGCGCTCGCGGACAAGTTTTTTGTCGAGGAGGGGGGAAGTGTTATAGACTCCTTTGTGGGCTGACAATATGCTAGGCGCCAGGGTCATTAGGCCAGCCATTTGCTAGATGGCAGCTGGTTGTTAGAGAAGCTTAAGGAGGCTTATCCTCCCTGGGGCTTATCCCCTTAATAATCTTCTGAGTTGTTAGGCCCCAGAGCTATAAGGGTGCCTTAGATTGTGATAGGGTTTGATCAAAAGAAGTTGCACCTGCGTGGGCGGCTCCTTGATCACGGTGGCGAACCTCATGCCCCCTGGTGATCGTGTTCTTCAGCCGCCACGCTGTGTGCCCTATTCCCTGCACTCCACTCAATCCACCCTGCTAGCCCACCCTTCGTGGTGTACGCCTCCCCATCCTGCGCACCGCAGCAGGATCCATAACACCTAACGATCTGTTTGTTTTCCAATTACGCAAATTTGTTTCCGCCGCATCAATTTGTTGTGGTTAGCTATATGCATTAGGCCACAAAAATCAATAATCGCTCAAATATTCTTGAAACAACAACTATCTGCAGAGTCACATCCAACTTCGACACAACATAGCTGTCCAGATATTGGCTCTCTCTAACCCAGATTGCTAAAAGAACATGAGATACAACAAAAGCTGAATGGGGCTGCTCAACATGAGTGGTAGTACAAGACTCTAGCAGGAACTAGTAGTAGGAGAAAAAAAGAAGAAACAAAAACAAACCCAACAACACACTACTTTGGCCCTTCGGTTTCAACCGAAAGGGTGCCAACTGAAATCTGACAATGGGCCTCTTATTTTTTTCCTGGTTTTTTATTATTTTTTATTTTCCTGACTCTTTGCATGATGTAAGGTTTTGTCGAGCTGTCAGAAGAAATCCAAACAGCCATGACATTTGCACATCCAGCCGTACTCTGTGATCTACAGGTCAGGTGTCCACCAGATCTGTAAGCAACAAACAGGAGTTACTATGCATTGTATGAGTTGATTACTACCAATCACCTGCAGGAAGCCATATAATTAATTAACTAACAAGATAAGATGGGTATAAGTTGCCTTAAAGGAGACATGAAACAGTAAGCTAGGTTTACCCTATGTCAGGACTCGGGAGCTTTAGGTTGTTCAGGAAAAATAAGAGACCCATTGTCAGATTTTTATATATAACCACCCAACTAAGACGCTAAAAGATACTAATTTTATTTTATGATGTTACTACATGCAATCCGACTTAAAACAGATACAAGGATTGATATACGCCTTTCATTTACATGCCAAAACGTCTTCAAACAAGCAAATAATCTTCACACAAAAGAGTGTCATTCAGGCATCAGTCCTGGCCATTCGATAATCCTTTCAGGACTTCTCTGTTCTAAAATATTAAGTATGTGTAAGGCCAAATTAAAACAATCCCTAAACACTAATGACATTACCGTTTCACTAGTTGCACGATCATTAACCATCAATGGCATATATTTCAACTGAGTTATAGATGACATGGTTGAAACCTAGATTGCCACTCAAATATACAGATACACAAAACAATAAACAGTAGCAGCATTATGAGAAGTTCAGGAACAAACCAAGACGATAGATATTATGAAAATTGGCAAAAGAACTTAATTTGGTGAGCAATTCGCTATCTAAAATGCCCTAATCAAAGAGCATATTTTTTATCGTATAGGACTAGTTGTCAGTTTAGTGGTTGGTAGGAAATAACTGCAGGTGACTAAATTTTAGTCCAGAGCTGTTTGGATAAACAGGCTAGTAGTTATTACTTATTAGTCCATTTTTAGCTCTATTTTGCCATTAGTGAACTAGCTATTAATTGGGGTGTGGGCTAAGAATTAGTTTACTCGTTACCCTACCTGTTTCGATGGCCTAGGAGTGAATTTCAGTCCTGGGATCAAACAACCCCTAGACATGAAGTAGCAACGGCACCTTTTTTTTGTTTGAGGAAAAAGAGTGTGCCAACTTGACCCAACCAGTAGGTTAATTGATCATTGCTCTAGCTAGTAGCAATAATAGGTCACGAGACTAAGGAAAAAAACTAAGTGTTGATAAGCATATAAATAGATGAAATTGGATAACGCGGAAGAGATTTAGGAGACCAGGTACACTCTTTACAAGAGGATAGAGGGGGTGCTGTGCACTTAATTGATGTTTCCAAGAAGGCTTCAAAGTCCTTGGTAACTAAAAACTTATTATCTAGAGAAAGGCAATTAAACACTATGGCACTCCCTGTACTCACCATCACAAGGCACATTTAGAAGTCAGGAAGTATTTCATCATTGAAAAAGACAAGAAAATCTTTTTAAAAAATAGGAAATTAGCAATTTGTATAGGTGGTGGGGAGGGAAAGTTTGATGACTGATCACACCGGACTTGCAATACTGTGAAGTATCTATGAACACATCAGTAATTCTGGTAGCACTAAAATCACAAGTATAGGTGGTGGTGAGGGAAAGTGTGATGACTGGTGAGCAAAACCATCATACTTACTTTCAGTGATGGATATCTGTAGAGAATCTGAGATTGTCTCCGCAAGGAAGCACTTCCAACACCACTGCCAGCAGGAAGCTCCGCTAGCGAATTTGCAGTCAAGCATCTGAATGCATCTCTTACATCTTCTCGTGGGTGGTTACATGTCAATATTGTGCCTTCAGGTTTCCTGGGTTTTTCCCTGTTTTTTTGTTTTCCTGGTTTTTTTATTTTTTTTGTTTTCCTGACTCTTTGCATGATGTGCAGTTTTGTCAAACTGTCAGAAGAAATCCAAACAGCCATGACATTTGCACATCCAGCCGTACTCTGTGATCTACACATCCAGCTCTTCTTCGGTCAGGTATCCACCAGATCTGTAATCAACAAACAGGAGTTACTATGCATTGCATGAGCTGATTACTACTAATCACCTGCAGGAAGCCATATAATTAATTAACTAACAAGATAAGATGGGTATAAGTTGCCTTAAATGAGACATGAAACAGTAAGCTAGGTTTACCCTATGTCAGGACTAGGGAGATCAGGGTTGTTCAGGAAAAATAAGAGGCCCATTGTCAGATTTCTATATATAACCACCCAACTAAGACAATTCAAAGTGCTTGGTAACTAAACACTTCATTATCTAAAGAAAGGCAATTAAACACTAATGGCACTCCCTGTATTCACCATCACATGGCACATTTAGAAGTCAGGAAGTATTTCATCATTGAAAAAGAGAAGAAAATCTTTTAGAAAAATAGGCAATTAGCAATTTGTATAGGTGGTGAGGATGGAAAGTGTGAAAATTGGCAGAAGAACTTAATTTCGTGAGCAATTTGCTACCCAAAGTGCCCTAATTAAAGAGCATATTTTGGATCGTATGGGACTAGTTGTCAGTTTAGTGGTTGGTAGGAAATAACTGCAGGTGACTAAATTTTAGTCCAGCGCTGTTTGTATAAACGGGCTAGTAGTTATTAGTCCATTTTTAGCTCTATTTTGCTATTAGTGAACTAGCTATTAATTGGGGTGTGGGCTAAAATTAGTTTACTCGTTTGTCTACCTGTTTCGATGGCCTAGGAGTGGATTTCAGTCCTGGGATCAAACAACCCCTAAACATGAAGTAGCAACCGCACCTAGTTTTTTTTTTGAGAAAAAAAATTGTGCAAACTTGACCCAACCAGTAGGTTAATCGATCATTGCTCTAGCTAGTAGCAATAATAGGTCACAAGACTAAATAAAAAAACTAAGTGTTGATAAGCATATAAATAGATGAAATTGGATAATGCGGAAGAGATTTAGGAGACCAGGTACACTCTTCACAAGAAGATAGAGGGGGTGCTGTGCTCTTAGGTAGTGTTTGGTTGAAGAGCCAAGTAGAACGGAACCGTTTCGTCACAGTTTTGTTGTTGTTTGGTTACAAAGTAATTAGAACAGGATGGCTCCAATTAGGGAATATTCTCCTCAGATCCGGAACCATTCCGCTCCAAAAAATGAATCGAACGGAGCCGCTCCGTTCCGTTCACTCTGCAACCAAAAAAAAAACAGAGCCGCTCCGTTCCAGATTACCAAACACAGAACAGAGCGGCTCCGTTCCTAGAATCAGGGATGGAACGGCTCCATTCTACTTGGCTCCTCAACCAAACACTACTTTAATTGATGTTTCCAAGAAGGCTTCAAAGTGCTTGGTAACTAAACACTTCATTATCTAAAGAAAGGAAATTAAACACTAATGGCACTCCCTGTATTCACCATTACATGGCACATTTAGAAGTCAGGAAGTATTTTTATCATTGAAAAAGAGAAGAAACTTTTTTTAAAAAAATAGGCAATTAGCAATTTGTATAGGTGGTGAGGATGGAAAGTGTGATGACTGATCACACTGGACTCGCAATACTGTGAAGTATCTATGAACACATCAGTAATTCTGGTAGCACTAAAATCACAAGTATATGTGGTGGGGAGGGAAAGTGTGATGACTGATGAGCAAAACCATTATACTTACTTTCAGTGATGGATATCTGTAGAGAATCTGAGATTGTCTCCATAAGGAAGCACTTCCAACAACACTGCCAGCAGGAAACTGCGCAAGCGAATTTGCAGTCAAGCATATGAATGCATCTCTTACATCTTCGCGTGGGTGGTTACAGGGCAATATTGTTCCTTCAGGTTTGGGGTTTTTACCTTTTTTTTTGTTTTCCTGGTTTTTTACTTTTTTGCATTCCTAGTTTTTTTGTTTTCCTGAGTTTTTATTTTTTTTGTTTTCCTGGGTTTTTATTTTTTTTGTTTTCCTGTTTTTTAATTTTTTGTTGTTTTCTTGTTTTTTTGTTTTCCTGGTTTTTTTATTTTTTTGTATTTCCTGTTTTTTTATTTTTTTGTTTTCCTGTTTTTTTATTTTTTTGTTTTCCTGGGTTTTGAATTTTTTTTGTTTTCCTGTTTTTTTATTTTTTTGTTTTCCTGGGTTTTGAATTTTTTTGTTTTCCTGGTTTTTAATTTTTTGTTGTTTTCTTGAAATTTTCTATTTTTTTTGTTTTCCTGGCTTTTTTGTATTTCTAGTTTTTTTTGTTTCCTGTTTTTTTTTGTTTTCCTGTTTTTTTATTTTTTTTGTTTTCCTGGTTTTTATTTTTTTGTTGTTTTCTTGAATTTTTTATTTTTTTTTGTTTTCCTTGTTTTTTATTTTTTTTTGTATTTCTAGTTTTTTATTTTTTTTGTTTTCCTGGTTTTTTATTTTTTTGTTTTCCTGGGGTTTTAATTTTTTTGTTTTCCTGGTTTTTTATTTTTTTTTGTTGTTTTCCTGATTTTTTATTTTTTTGTTTTCCTGGTTTTTTTGTTTTCCTGACTCTTTGCATGATGTAAGGTTTTGTCGAGCTGTCAGAAGAAATCCAAACAGCCATGGCATTTGCACATCCAGCCGTACTCTGTGATCTACACATCCAGCTCTTCTTCGGTCAGGTGCCCCCCAGATCTGTAAGCAACAAACAGGAGTTACTATGCATTGCATGAGCTGATTACTACCAATCACCTGCAGAAGCCTTGTAATTAATTAACTAACAAGATAAGATGGGTATAAGTTGCCTTAAAGGAGACATGAAACAGTAAGCTAGGTTTACCCTATGTCAGGACTCAGGAGCTCAGGGTTGTTCAGGAAAAATAAGAGGCCCATTGTCATATTCCTATATATAACCACCCAACTAAGACGCTAAAAGATATTAATTTTATTTTATGATGTTACTACATGCAATCCGACTTAAAACAGATAAAAGGATTGTTGATACGCCTTTCATTTACATGCCAAAACGTCTTGAAACAAGCAAATAATCTTCACACAAAAGAGTGTCATTCAGGCATCGGTCCTGGCCATTCGATAATCCTTTCAGGACTTCTCTGTTTTAAAAAACTAAGTATGTGTAAGGCCAAATTGAAACAATCCCTAAACACTAATGACATTACCGTTTCACTAGTTGCACGAACATTAACCATCAATGGTATATATTTCAACTGAGTTATAGATGACGTGGTGGAAACCTAGATTGCTACTTAAATATACAGATAAACAAAACAACAAACAATAGCAGCATTATGAGAAGTTCAGGAACAAACCAAGACGATAGAAATTATGAAAATTGGCAAAAGAACTTAATTTCGTGAGCAATTTGCTACCCAAAGTGCCCTAATTAAAGAGCATATTTTGAATCGTATGGGACTATTTGTCAGTTTAGTGGTTGGTAGGAAATAACTGCAGGTGACTAAATTTTAGTCCAGCACTGTTTGTACTTTGTATAAACGGGCTAGTAGTTATTAGTCCATTTTAGCTCTGTTTTGCTAATAGTGAACTAGCTAGTAGCAATAATAGGTCACAAGACTAAGTTAAAAAACTAAGTGTTGATAAGCATATAAATAGATGAAATTGGATAATGCGGAAGAGATTTAGGAGACCAGGTACACTCTTCACAAGAAGATAGAGGGGGAGCTGTGCTCTTAATCTCTGTTCTTAAGGCGTCGCCTAGGCGTCCAGGCGGTGGTCTAACGCCTAGGCGCCTTGCCCGCCTACCTCGCCTAGGCGTCCAGGCGGTGGTCCAACGCCTTGGACCGCCTTACCGCTTTAAAAACCATGCTCTTAATTGATGTTTCCAAGAAGGCTTCAAAGTCCTTGGTAACTAAACACTTCATTATCTAAAGAAAGGCAATTAAACACTAATGACACTCCCTGTATTCACCATCACAAGGCACATTTAGAAGTCAGGAAGTGTTTCATCATTGAAAAAGAGAAGAAAATCTTTCTACAAAATAGGTAATTAGCAATTTGTATAGGTGTGGGGAGGGAAAGTGTGATGACTGATCACACCGGACTTGCAATACTGTGAAGTATCTATGAACACATCAGTAATTCTGGTAGCACTAAAATCACAAGTATAGGTGGTGGGGAGGGAAAGTGTGATGACTGATGAGAAAAACCGTCATACTTACTTTCAGTGATGGATATCTGTAGAGAATCTGAGATTGTCTCCGCAAGGAAGCACTTCCAGCAACACTGCCAGCAGGAATCTCCGCAAGCGAATTTGCAGTCAAGCATATGAATACATCTCTTACATCTTCTCGTGGGTGGTTACAGGGCAATATTGTGCCTTCAGGTTTCCTGGGTTTTTTCCTGTGGTTTTTTTGTTTCCTGGTTTTTTAATTTTTTTTGTTTTCCTGTTTTTTTATTTTTTTTGTTTTCCTGACTCTTTGCATGATGTGCGGTTTTGTCGAGCTGTCAGAAGAAATCCAAACAGCCATGACATTTGCACATCCAGCCGTACTCTGCGATTTACACATCCAGCTCTTCTTGGGTCAGGTGTCCCCCAGATCTGTAAGCAACAAACAGGAGTTACTATGCATTGCATGAGCTGATTACTACTAATCACCTTCAGGAAGCCATATAATTAATTAACTATCCAGATAAGATGGGTATAAGTTGCCTTAAAGGAGACATGAAACAGTAAGCTAGGTTTACCCTATGTCAGGACTCAGGAGCTCAGGGTTGTTCAGGAAAAATAAGAGGCTCATTGTCAGATTTTTATATATAACCACCCAACTAAGGCGCTAAAAGATATTAATTTTATTTTATGATGTTACTACATGCAATCCGACTTAAAACAGATAAAAGGATTGAAGATACGCCTTTCATTTACATGCCAAAACGTCTTCAAACAAGCAAATAATCTTCACACAAAAGAGTGTCATTCACGCATCGGTCCTGGCCATTCGATAATCCTTTCAGGACTTCTCTGTTTTAAAAAATTAAGTATGTGTAAGGCCAAATTAAAACAATCCCTAAACACTAATGACATTACCGTTTCACTAGTTGCACGAACATTAACTATCAATGGCATATATTTCAACTGAGTTATGGATTGCATGGTGGAAACCTAGATTGCCACTCAAATATACAGATACACAAAACAACAAACAATAGCAGCATTATGAGAAGTTCAGGAACAAACCAAGACGATAGAAATTATGAAAATTTGCTACCCAAAATGCCCTAATCAAAGAGCATATTCTGGATCGTATAGGACTAGTTGTCAGTTTAGTGGTTGGTAGGAAATAACTGCTGGTGACTAAATTTTAGTCCAGCGCTGTTTGGATAAACGGGCTAGTAGTTATTAGTCCATTTTAGCTCTATTTTGCTATTAGTGAACTACCTATTAATTGGGGTGTGGGCTAAGAATTAGTTTACTCGTTAGTCTACCTGTATCGATGGCCTAGGAGTGAATTTCAGTCCTGGGATCAAACAACCCCTAAACGTGAAGTAGCAACCGCGCCTAGTTTTTATTTGAGGAAAATCATTGTGCGAACTTGACCCAACCAGTCGGTTAATCGATCATTGTTGTGGCTAGTAGCAATAATAGGTCACAAGACTAAGGAAAAAAACCAAGTGTCGATAAGCATATAAATAGATGAAATTGGATAACGCGGAAGAGATTTAGGAGACCAGGTACACTCTTCAGAAGAAGATAGAGGGGGTGCTGTGCTCTTAATTGATGTTTCCAAGATGGCTTTAAAGTCCTTGGTAACTTTTTTTTTCTCGAATACGCTTGAGGGCTGCGTATCATTATATTAAAGGAGAGGAAGTCCTTGGTAACTAAACACTTCATTATCTAAAGAAAGGCAATTAAACACTAATGGCACTCCTTGTATTCTCCATCACATGGCACATTTAGAATTCATTCATGAAGTATTTCATCATTGAAAAAGAGAAGAAAATCTTTTTAAAAATAGGCAATTAGCAATTTGTATACTGCTACAGCCTATATTATAAGCCTTTGATTAAACTAAAAGCCCGAATGCCTGATTCAATGCTGCAGTTAGCAATTTACTCCTATTGTGGTCTGTAGGGTCTAGCTTTTTTGAATAAACTAAGCTTTGGTATTTGCCTACTTGTGCAGCAGCCAGCAGTGCACTGGCGATGGCAAGTAGTCCAGCTTCTGTTAATGACTATTGTGATCCGAAGACTGATCCAGCAAGGAAGGCAAAGAACACACGTGATCCTGGTTGGAAATATGGGTACTGGACAGACGATCCTGGTTGGAAATATGGGTACTGGACAGACTTGATGTTGTGACCTGCACTCTTTGTAGGATCATAAGACTGAAGCAAGACCTTGCTGGTGGATATGAAGATGCAAAAATGTGTGCCAAAACAACTACTGCAATCAGGAAGGAAATGAGAGCATACTTGGAAATGCACAAGAGGAGAAGACCCTTGAGCTTTGAAGATGATGATGGTGATGTGGATGTGCTGGAGGTGGTACCACAGGAGGGGAACAACGTTGATGTGGTGGAGGAGATAACACAGGACAGGAACAAGAGCAATGCAGCTGTGGCAGAGTCCCAAGCCTAAGGCAGCTAGCAATGGGAAGTCTATTGTCCAAAATCAGGGACTGCAGCCAAAAGAAGACAATCAGCAATGCAATTCAAGCCCAAGCCTAAGGCAGCTAGCAATGGGAAGTCTATTGTCTAGTTGCTTAGAAGAACTCCTGAAGAAGTGGTTGAGCAAAGACACTCGGGGAAGGCTCAAAAATACAATTGAGGCCAGCTGCAAGACCAAGGAGGAGAAGCACTATGTAGATATGCAGTGTGCCTTATGGTTTTATGAGGCTGGCATACCTTTTAATGTAGCAACATCAAGACAGATTGAGATTGCACTTGAGGCCACTGCACAGTATGTCTAGGATACATTCCACCTACATCATATCAGCTTGGGGAGCCATTGCTAGAGGCTGTTGTAAAGATGACGAGCAATGTGAGAAAGGACCATGAGCGAGCATGGAAACATTTTGGCTATACACTCATGTCAGATGGGTGTGCCGATAGGAGGGGACACCATTTGATCAATTTCCTAGTGAACAGCCCTGAAGGGACATATTTCTTGGAGTATGTTGATGCATCCGATGAAGTGCACAATGATGAAATACTTGCAGATTTATTAGAAAAAAGAATTGAAGAGATTGGAAAGGACAACGTTGTTCAAGTTATCACCAATAACGGTGCCAACTACAAGGCAGCAATTAGGCTTCTAATGGAGAGGGTTCCAACACTATTTTGGAGTCCATGTGCAGCACATTGCTTAGACCTTATGTTGGAAGATATAGGAAACTTAAAGGACTTTAAGAAGCCTATTGCACGTGCCAAGCGTGTGACAACTGAACATTCATATATAGGCATGGCAGAATTCTTAATACAATGAGGGAGAAAACAGGTGGTAGAGATCTTGTGAGGGCTGCAGCCACTTGGTTTGCAACATCATTCCTTACTTTCAAGAGTCCGTACAAGCACAAGGATGCTTTGAAGGCTTTAATTGTTAGTGAAGTATGGGTTGGAAACAAGTTGGCAAGAACCAAAGCCAGAGCGGATGTCCATGACATTGTCCTATCAACCCAATTCTGGAATTCAATTGAAGATTGCCTATGAGCTTGAGCTCCACATCTTATCATGCTTAGGGTAGTCGATGGTGATGAGAGGCCAGCAATGCCAAAATTTCAAGCACTAATGAGTCATGCAAAGGAGACCATCAATAAGGCCTTTGATATCCAAAGCAAGAAATCTTTGCTTAAGAGGATCATGGACATTGTTGAGAGACAATGGCTGAAGCAAATGGACCATCCTTTGTATGGTGCTGTGTTGTACTTGAACTCAGGAAAATCGCACTCTCTCATTAAAGAAGATGATGATTCTGCTGTTGGACAATTAATGGGGCTGGTTCCTTAATGTGCTTGCAAAAATGGTGGAAGATGATGAAACTAGAAACAAGATTGATGCTCAAGCAAGGGACTATGAACTTTTTAGAGGCACTGCCTTATCAAATAAAATACCCATACAAAATCTTGATTCGGTCAGCCCAAGTGTCCATGGCTCATGCCATATTTCAGTTCTACAGTTAAATTTCAGATTCAATAATTCAGTTTCAGCAAGTGTATATTTTATATGGCTCCTAATAATATGCTTTTGTTGTGATACTAGTCGATCGCTGGGGTTCTTATGGTGGACGTGCTATTGAATTACAAAGGTTTGCTAGGCGTGTTGTTAGTCTTTGTGCTTCATCATCTAGTTATGAAAGAAAATGGAACACATTCGGATTTGTGAGTTCCCTTTCCTATCAAGTCTCAATCTGTTTTTCTTAATTTCAGCAAGGTATGACCTATGTTCATGTTGTCTATCTTGTAGATTCATAAGAAAAGAAATAGGCTGCTCCACAAGAGACTGAATTATATTGTGTCTGTGTCATATAATCAGAAGATGAAGAGCAGATTTCATTTAGACGTGAGAAAAGGGGGGAAACATTGACCCTTTGGTCATTTCAGAGTTTGATTGGGACAATGAGTGGGCAGACTCATTGCATGTGCCCTCTCAAGGTGTTCATGGGTCAGATCTAACATGGGAGCTTGTTGATGAAGCTATGGGTGCAGCTAAAGCACTACTAGGCCGCAATTTTCCAAGGAGAGCTCATATGAATAGCAAGCATGCAAGGAGTTCTACACAAACAGTGGACGAGGATGACTTCGGTTCTACAAATGAAGAAGATCAAGACCCATTGACCGTGACGACAGCCCAGATGAAGCCAACAATTGGGGGGGGGGGGGGGGGGGGGGGAGGGGAGGAAGCCGCTAACATTCTCGACACATTTGGTGACTTTGAGTGATCATTTTATCATCTTGCAGAGCTTGTGAGCTCATGCTTTTGTGTGTTGTCCGATGTGCGCTTATGATGTGCTTGACTACATATACCTAGTATTAATATGCACTATGTGACTATTATGCACTCCGTTTGTGCCGTGTGTTGTGTGTCTGAGACTAGCATATTGTTGTGCACTAGTATTAATATGTTGTGGTTGTGGACTTGCACTAGACTGCTAGTATTTACTTTGATGTGTTTGGCTGGTTGATACTCTTTAATTTTCACCAATGTGTTGTCTTTTCTATGTTGTATATTGTGCTATACTGCTGTCATTCAATTTTTCATGTTCATGTAGCTTGCTGGTTGAAAGAAGGGAAGAGATATTGCTTTTTCGACAAGGTATGGCCAGCGATTTAAGTATTTCATATTGATAACATGCTATAACTTGTAACTTCATGTTTCCAAGAGAGATGGATTCTACATAGGCAACAACAACTGCAATGGGGGAGCGGAGAGTACTTCTCAAGAACGGTCAACAAAAAATGTCCATATTTTTTGTATCCTTCTAATTTTTTGTGCCACTATAATGTTAGGATTTGTGTGTATCGTCTAGCCTATGTTCAAGAGAGATGGATTCTACATAGCCTATGTTCATTATTAGGAAGGAGAGGCCGAGCAAGTTTATATATGTGGAAACAACGAACGAGATGTCCCCAGCGTCTCCCCACGACAGGTACATCGCCATGCCGCTGTTGACAGTCAGGAATAAAAACACGGTGACTTGGAGCCACATGGGCCCACAAGGACGGTCCTCATCACGTGGCCCACCCACGGCATGCCTTGGACGCCGCCGCTGCATTGGATCTGGACGACGGATGCCGGAGTCATTGGGGAAAACCTGATATGGGCTCCCTTCATGCTGGTCGCCCAGAAAGTATCTGGGAAGCTGATCTGCACGACGGCCCCTGGAGTCGGGGTCTTGCTGAACCGAGCTCCCCTCAAAAGGGCCGACGGCGGAGTTGCCATCCGGCGGCGGAGAGACGCCGACGTTGCGCGCGACAGGGCTGACCGACGGTGACATCATGTTGGCGCTGGGTAGCTAGCGGCTCAGAGAAGTCGAGCTCGAGAGTGGAGAGGAGCGGAGGAGACGATTCGAGATCCAGAAATTGAGCTCCAGATTGCAGAGGGTGGGGGAGAGAGGAGATGGCTCGCCCCCGTCCAGATTATTTAACGTCAAAATATTGTCGGCGGTGAAGAATCCCGCCAATTGGACTCCGCGTTAGGCCTTTGACCTTTGTCCAAGAATGTTCTTGATATCCTCGAAACCGAAGGGGCCCTTAGGACTGGTTTACATACTCTAGTATTCACTTTAACTCTATAGTGAAAACAAACAACTCCAAAAAAAAACTCTAATAGACTAATAGATAAAAGAAATTTTATGGAATAATAGAGGTATTTTGGCAACCGAGGTTTTTATTTGATACATCTAATAACCAGGATTTAGAATTTATTGCTCTTCTTGAAACTCACATAAAAGGGGTACTCGGAAGCTAATTTAAGTACCTTTTTGTGGGAGTAGAGAGTTTTATTGATAATAGTGCGCATCTAGAGGTCGAGGTATACTTCTAGTGGTCAATTTATAAACCTTTGAGGTAAGTTTTATCTTAAAATGCACTTAAAAATAGGAGTGACAACTTTCAATGGGTTTTAATGAATGTATATGGGCTATGGGGGCAGCGCAACTCGATCATAAAGTATGTTTTCTTATAGAATTAGTTAATGTTATCAGTACGGAGACAATACCATAGCAGTAGATTTTAAGATAAAACTTACCATTACAAAATTCAGATTTGAGCTTTTAAGATGAAAATGCCTCCTTTAGAGGAAATAACCAAAGGTTCCGATTTGAGCTTTCGTGGTTATACAAAGAAGATTTCCATGAAATGGTAGCGAAGGTGTGAAATAAGGAAAATAGGGGGAGCACTTCCCTAGTGAGATGGCAGAATAAACTTAGAGCTCTACGACGTTTCCTGACAGGTTAGGAGCTCAGGAAAACTAGAAAAAATAAAGCGGTTCTTGTCGGCGTTAGGTACCGACGACGCACTATGAGACGTACCACACAATGCTTTTAGAGAGGGCGACCATGTCGATAGTAACTTGATGGTTCGTGCACAGCACGACAGAACACAGCTAGTTATACAGGTTTGGGCCGCTGAAGCGTGTAACACCCTACGTCCTGTGCGGCGGTGGATGTGTATTGCTCTGGGTTTTCGATTACAATGTATCTAGAGGTTGAAAATGGTGTAGATTGCCTATCCTAGAGATGTGTTACAAAAGAATTTATAGGGGTGTGTCTTCCAGCCTATATTCTACTAACGACGAGTCATTCGTGATCTCCATCTTGATACCCATCCGTGCTAGTCGCCGAGTCTTGCTCTGATGCACACGGGATCAGGGAGTCCACGGTGCATGTCGTGTCTTCTGCATGGGCTAAAACTAGCCCGGATTGCTTTGTGCCAACCACAATGACCTCCTATTCCTGCTCTTGATTGTGCTCGACCGACTAACTCGTGGGCCCGCTTGCCAGCAGCGCTGTGTGTTTTGGATGGCTCACGAACCGTAACCAAGCCGTGATGACCTGGGGATATCTATCACCCATAGGCCCCCGAGGCTCAAGCCAATTTTTGAAGATAATTGGTTCGAGACTCCAAGATTCAGTAATGATTTTGATGTGATGTGCTTGTCTTTCTTGAACCATGCTCTTTCTCCTCGTGTCGATCCGTTGGGTGCACCCAATGGGTTTAGCCCCCGAGCTTCAGACTAACTTGAGCATCAATCATCTTGAAGGTCTAAAGGATCTACTTATGATGAATCTTATGATTTGTCTTGTGTTTTTAGCAATCTTTCTGATGTCACGATCTATTGGGTGCATCGTAGGTGCACCCAATGGGTACAACCCCCGAGCTTCGAGCTGACTTGTGTAGCAATCAACTCGAAGGTCCAGGAGCGCTTCTCGAAATAACCTTCCTGTTTGTCTTGTGTTTGCCTAGTTATTGCCTTTAGTGTGACAAACCGAGCTGTGCAAGCTAGAGGTTAGCCGACTAAAGTTGCTCTGTCAGAGGTAGAGCAACTTCAGTCCACTAACACCCGGTCCGACTGAAGTCCGGACGAAGATCCAACAAAGTGAGGTTTGTTCGACTGGATTCCATAGAGTTCTTCTGACTAAAGTCTACCCAATTGGAACTAGTTTCCATCTATACATCCAAAGTATAATTGAAACAGGAAATATTTCCTTTATTTGAAGAAAAATTTCCCTAAAAAATCTGATCCTCTTCTGCACCCAATGGGTACACTTACCATGTTTTCCAGGAAATAGGACTTTGAGTTGACATGGTGTCATGATGCGAATAACTGATCTCTGATGTCATGTGCGGCGAATTGGAAAATGAAACAATGCCTTGATGTCTTTGTTTGAAAATGTCAACATTTCATACGGTCAGGACGCGAAGAGGCACCCTTCTGTTTCTTTAAATAAACCAACCCCTATTGTGTGTTTCTTCACTTGCCTTCGCCTTCACTTTTTCCCTAGCACTTCTCTACCAGAAAAACCCAATGTCAAGAGGCAAAAACAGCAAAAGTGGAAAGAGCGGCAAGAGAAAGTGCCCTTCGACCCTGCCGTTAGAAGACTTCGGTGACTGTGAGTACTCACAGAAGTTCTCCTCTGAGGATGAGAGATCCCCGCCGCCGACTCCTCATTTGTCGCTGTCCGTGTGCACGGATGACTCCATGGGACTCTTCCCAGCGGAGAGGGCTTATAACTAGGCCATCGAGCGACCTAGGCTCGATGGCCTAGATGACTCGAAGGAGGACCCCGAGGAAGGCTCCAAGGAGGAGGAGGACGAGTGCGGCAACGATGGTAAGGGTAGCAAGGATGGTAGCGGCAACCGCAGTGGTCGCAAGGGCAAGGGTGGAAGCGGTAGTGTTGGAGGCAACTATGCGGGCGGCAGTGGCGGTAAGGGCGAGGACGACAAGGACAACAACGACAAGGGCAGTAGCGACGGTGGCCGCAACGCCAGTGGCAAAGTGCCACCAGTTTAAATAGTAGTATATGTAATATAGGGGTAGTAGTAGCAGTAGGGTTAGTGTAGTGGAAGTAGTAGTAGGGGTCTTTTGTGAGGGTCAGTTCATAATGATATGATCCTCATATGTAACGATGCCTCTGTTTATATAAATGAAGTTGTTGGCTCATCATCTTTGATCACTAAGTTCTTGATCATGTTCTGTGTTTGAGTTCTGATTACTAATACTGAATTCTTAATTTTGCTCGATTCTCTATGTGCTGATATTAAATTTTGACTCTTAATTGTACTCGACTGCCTTTGTGCTGAATAGTGTTCTCTGTCCGACTTAGTTAGCCTGACTGAACATCCCTCCTCTCAACTTATTAGTAGTTTCACCTATATCGACGTCATCACAATTATGGAACATATAACTATCCTACCTGTCTGTTTTTGCTAGAAACCCTAACTTCTCTGCTTCTTTTTACAACTGCTAATCCGCAAATACTTGGTGCCGCTCTTCAATTGCGAGGATCCCTAATGCCTCTGAAGAGGAAGATGCATGGATACTTGTTAACCATCATTCCTCCCTTCGATCCCAACATTCAACTCCCATTATGTGGATTTTATGAGTCTTCTGTGACCGGGTCCAATTTGTTGCACCTTGTCAATATGGTGTTCTCCCCCCCATAGAGTTAAGTTTATGGAGGGTTTGGGGAGGAACTGTTAGAAATATGCCCTAGAGATAATCATAGAGATGAGCATATTTCTTTGTATCCATGATATATATATTGCTTAATTGAATATCCATGGAAGGCACCTTGTATTGATTAGCAATTATGTGAATTGTTTGTGAGATTCTTTACTTATATGGTTATTCTAAACGATGTCCCTAGTCAGAGTCGATGACTAGCACATGTATTAGTTGATGACTACATTTCACAAGTCATGAACATGGAGATGTTAAACTAATAATGTGGGCGCATGTATGACATGAGGCTGGACCGACCCAACGTAAGATATTGTAATATAGTTCTCTTTTTGCAACATGAATACTATATCCTTAGACCTGAGATTATTGCATGTTCTCAAGATGTGAATTGACTTACTTAGGGACTATCAAACGCTATTCCATAACTGGGTAGTTATAAAGGTAGTTTTGGGTTTGTCAGGAAGCATGCTGTGAGGCATGGTCAGTCAAGATGGAATTTGTCCCTCTCTTTGTGAGAGAGATATCTCTGGGCCCCTCGAGTGATTGGATCAAGAAATGCATGGCCGTGCTAGGGTTAAGAGTTAACCATTGAAAGGATTCCAATTCACAGTATCGAGAAAGAGAGGTCAGCTTAGAGCCAGACCAAATATCGTGAGACAAAGGGAACAACATGTACGTAATGTTGCAATGGTTCGTCTGATATGATCTTTACGTACGCATAGGAGTTGACATGTCTTGCTAGAGGCCGCTGTCAATTATTGGGCCAAGTAAGAGTACTCGGGCTATGTCTATTTGTACGTGAACCTATAGGGTCACACACTTAAGGGGAAGGAAGCCTAACTCGGATTAGATCCGAAATTAGACTGGGCTTTAGGGTTAATGATGGGCCTCGGTGTCAGAAGCCTACCATAACGCCTATATAATGAGGGGTGGGGCGCGGTTAGGCTTAACCTAATTTGCCACCAGCAAACGAGCAGCCGCCGCTCACCTCTCGCCCTCGCCAAGCCGCCGTCGCGAACCTAGCAGTTCGGTACGCGGCGCTTCCTCACTGTACGTGTGGATACCTCGGAGGTGCTGCATCTGGAGCACTAGGATGAACCGTGCGAGGACGTGAAGGACGCCGACGACTGCACGGCACTGCTCGACGCGTTCGTCTACATCGAGACGTCTTCCGCTGCTCTGCGCATCTAGTGGTAATTCCATGACCTATAACCACAGTAGTTCTTGGTATTATGGGGTTGAAAATTTTGTTTTGCGCTAGCGTAGCCTCCCCGTAATCCTACAGGAACTTCAGTGCCTACTAAGGATACCCATGAATCTGTTATTTTTACCCTTTCTTGATCCGCAGATTAGGTTTACCTATCTACTCTTTTTTTCATGGCCTTCTTGATTCCTATTCCATCAACTTGACCCATCTAATTCCTAATTATGTGCTCCAAGTCGTGATTTTCATTCACCTATGTGAAACCTTCCTCGAGATTACTCCGCATTTTGGTTTGTGGAAATATTTGTACCACTATAAACTGGGCATGGCGCATGGACAACATCAAGTAGTTGGGGGCCAGTTTGGAACTTCGTCGAGGTAGAAAAATTGAGTGTCTGGACATCCCCTTGAAGGACAACACCAATGGTTGGCGGTTTGGGTGGTTTACTCTGGAAAACCTTAATAGCTCTCTCCCTCCTCGTTCTAGGAGACAACTTGACATGAGGGTGCCCAATTGGATACAGGGTCCAACCGACTTGGAACCTACCGAGTTTACTGCTTTGTTGGCTGAGCTCGCTGGTTTGAAGGATAGGGGCCTGACTGCTCAGGTCGTTGTGATAGACTTCGTATGCTGCAACATGTAGCCTCTCAAAGATTGAGTCTACCCTGCGTAGTTGTATCCTGGGGTTAAGGATACTGCCCGGTTGATCAACATGACACTCACTGTGGAAGATGGTTCACTTCAGGTAGGAATGATGCTAAGGGACGACGTATTCAATGAGCCCCCAAGCGTATTTTGCATGGAATCCTCCCCCAACAGTAAGTTCTAGTTTCTCAATCTTGAATTTTCTGGCTATTGACTTATGTTTTTGCTTATGTTGTGTATATTGTTCTACTATTGTAGAGTGACATATCTTCATTCTTGTTTGACCCGCCTCAACATGGAGAAAGTAGTGCCTGCAAGGGGAACACTTAGTTGAGTGATGAAGAGGTTGAGGCAGTCATTGCAGTTGGCTGATGCCTGACCGACAAGGAGAAAACGACCCATTTACTAATCAAGCGGCCACTCGGAAATTCAGAAATAGTGGTTATTCTGAATATTCTTGTTGGGATGAGGATGAAGATGTTGTGACAGGTGATGCTACTTCTGAGTAGCCGATTATTGTTGGTGAGGAAAAGGACAGTCGAGTCAATGCAAATCGTGGGCACAACAACACACAAGAAGTGGATGTCTATGTCCCAAAGGAGAAGAAGAGGAGGAGGCTTCGATGCCCACTGAGCACAAAACTTGTGTTTGCTCAGTGTGAGTCAAACACGTCCAAGATGGCGGGAAAATATATGGTTGGTAAGAGTAGGATGTTCTACACAATGGGGGTGATGGTGAAGAAGAGGAAGAAGTTCCCCTCGTTTGTCGTGAGAGATGCACGAAGGCTTGGGGTGACTATACCAACTCTGCTGACCTTGTCCTTTGTTGGAGCAAAGGTCGGACCATCATCGATTGGACTCACCTGGCTGTGATTAACCCTATTTGGGCACATGGTCTGCTATCATAGAGGACTTTTCCCTACGCCAGCGACAGAGTCTACGACCATGGTCGTTGAGAAATGCTGAGCGAAGGGCCACTGGAGAAGGCTCGACAAAAGGTGTGCGAGAATAGGGGGCTCGTGGCCGCCTTTGACACGGTGGGCGAAGGCTCGACTCCACCCCCTCGACGATGGAGTCACAACCCTAGCAAAGGCACCCTCAATGATTACCATGAAGTCGGGGGTCTGATATCTGGGCGAAGGCCTCGACAATTCTCCATGGGGCCTAGGCTTTGCCCCACTATGACTTAGGCCCACTTCTAAGCCCCCGAGAGTGGTAGACTTTTAGGTGTAGCTAGATTAACAAACCCCGCCATGCTGTAATGACCCCATTGTGGGGAATATTCTTGGATTGTAAAAGGTAATCGGGGGTATAGCGGTACTTAGGTACACCTACCCTCCCGGTTACCTATAAATACCCAGTTCTATACACGGATGGGACACACATAACAAGATGCCACAATTCCCTACTTGCTACCTTGTCGTGCACCTGAGCTATTCAAGTTCACGAGTGTATGGGGTCACCTGTACATGTGTCCAACGGTCCCAACATTCGGTGCCCACCATATGTGCTATGAAAACCAACACCCCTGGTGGTTCCCAAAAAGGCGACCACCAGAGCCAGGCCCTCCCTCGATGAAGCCACAAAAGTAGTCCTCGTCGAAAAGAAAGGCAAAGCAGCCCTCGCAGATGACACCTTACCCGCCACAGTTGAAAACGAGACGGAGGCAACCAACAACAAGCCCCCTCAGCCGAAGACCAACCCACACCACAGGAAAGTGTCCATACATGTAGCTCTGAAGACCTCCCTTATGACGACCCACCACCAGGATTTGCGCCCTCGGCACATCTCCTAGCCCTAGAAGATGGAGATATCTTGCAAGAGGGAGAAGACCTAGGAATCTTAGCCGAAGACCAGCTCAAGCTACGGGCCCTTCGCATAAAAAACAGCAACCTTCAGAAGTAGAGAGATCCTTGCATCCAAAAGACAAGGAACCAATATGCAGGCCAGAGTGAGGCAACTGATCATGGACGAGGAGGAAAAATCAAGGGCACTAGAGCAGGAAATCACCGACATGTAACGCGAAGACCCCCCTCACCAGCAAGCAATTGGAGCAGCTAATCATGTTTATCACCACAGGCTAGCCCACATGCAAATTGCTTTCCAAGGATAAAGTACCTTGACGAGCAAAGCCCCCTATCAGCACAACTCTAGGCCTCCCCATGGCCGCAAAACTATTGAGCAGGCACCTACCCAAAGTACAATAACAATACAGATCCAACCCAGTACATAATGAGCTACCAAGTTGCCATGGCATCTTCATGGGGAGAGGATTCCACCTTGGCAAAGTCATTCATCATTGGTCTCGAAGGCCCAATCCTCACGTGGTACACAAGGCTACCACCGCTATCGGTCGACTCATGGAAAACCCTCTGTGACAAATTCCTGCTCAATTTCCAAGGATACATGACCAAGAGAGATTAGCACAGTCGCCACCCCCTCCGCTACCACAACAAAACCACAAACCTTTCCAGCAACCCCCTCCGCCGCCAAAACAAGAAGAAGAGTTCTCCAACCCACCTTTTAGGGGGTAATACATATGATCACCGGAGGATCCAGCATAGAGTTTGAAAACAAACGACAGAAGAAAGATCACTACCGAAGGGTGAATCATGTCGCTCTCACTGACCCAGTGGTCCAAACAAAGTGGTCACACATTCCCCTTACCTTCGATGCAAGGGACACCGACCTTCATAGCACGCCCCATTCAGATGCACTGGTGATAAATTGTAATGTCACAGACTAGGACCTGCACAAAGTCCTCGTTGACAATAAATCACATCTTGCTCTAGCCAGCCCACAATCCCTTATATGGCTTTGGAGGGAAAGGAATGTTCTCATTGGGAAAGATAGAGCTATCGTTGTCTTTCGGCATAGCACCCAATGCAAGTGAAGAGGTGACCATCGACACAGTTGACATGGTCTACCCTTACAACACCATCATGGGGCGAGGGTCCATCAACAAGCTCGAAGTAGTTATACATGGACTTTATCCATGTGTTGGAACCGACTGGCACGTAGTCGAGTGGGCCCAGACAACGGTAAGTAGGAGTGATCGGGTGATCAACAAAACAATGGGCAGGGAGCAATAATGTCTTGTTAAGCGTGTCCTGTCAATGTACAATGCGGGGGTATTTATAAGTAACCAGGTGGGTGGACATGCCCTTCCAAGTATGAGGGGGGCGAACGACCTTCGCTCCAACACTAGACTCCCGAGGGGCCGGTTCAACTTGGTGAGCTGGTCCTGAAGTCTTTCCTGGGAGATGGCCGAAACGCTACCCTCGCTAGGTTGAAGTGGTCCCCGTAGGGTTTTTTGAAATGCGACCGTTGACAAGTGTCATTTTACTGTGGGACTGTTGGTTTCCTGAGGCGCCTTTTCGGGTCTATGAAAGCCGTTGCGGCTGCGACGGAGAATTTTGTACCCGCTGGTTTACAGAAAACCCTAGATTCTTTTGCCTTAGCACTTGCTGCACATCTCCCGCTTTTTCTCGCCGCCGGTGAACTGGCCCGCGTGAAGTAGACCGACCGCCGCCACAGACGGTATGTTATGTCGTCTTCTTCTTCTTCGTCACCATTTGCCGCGGCCGTGTTGTCAAACACGCCGTCATCAGAGAAGACAACTAGCGATCCGGTGGCGGCAGTGGAGTTGCTACCGGATCACATTGTCGAGTTTGGAACATTGAGGATTTACTTAGGCCGTGTGCAAGAAATGCAACGTTTAGGTTATTTTGGGAATGGTGTGGGGCGCGCTCCAGTGGCCAAAGAGGTCCCAGAGCTGGATGGTGAATTGGTTGTTTTTGAAGCATTTTTCATTGCTGGACTTCGGTTGCCCGTGCACTAGTTCATAGTTGAAGTGCTGCGAAGGTTCGAGGTGCAGATTCATCAGCTAACGTCAAATGCCATGGTGGCCCTGGCAAAGTTTGTGTGGGTGGCGACTTCGTACGGTGGAGAGCCTTTGGTCGAAGTCTTTGCCAAGAACTACTGTCTCGATTGGCAGAAAAAAGTGATTGGTGGCAAGGTTGCGTAGTTTGGAACTTGCACCTTCACGCCAAGGACTGGAAAGACTTCGGGTGAAGTAGTATAAATTGTGCCATGTGCCAAGAATAAGTGGGGTAATTGGTGTGATTTTTGGTTCTACGTGGCACCGAAGGACACCAAAGGGGTTCCTACGCTGCCTCCATCTATCTTGTGCTTGCATTGTTATATTGCGCTTTCGTGGTTTAAGCTGAAGAAGGGAGATAAGGGTGAAGATGCCCTTAGACATGCAACTAGGGCGAGCAGCGACCGCGGTTTGGTCAAAGAATTTATTGCGTGCGGGGTGTGGCCGCTTTCTCATGGCTGGGATCTAGGTGCGGTCAAGCTGCGCCCGATGCCCTTCTTGAATAACTGGATGGTGCTGAGCTCGCCTTTGCCATTGAGCTACGAGGGCGGGATGCAACCGCCGTCATCAAGGAGGTGGAAGCGGACGCGGTGAAAATTATTGGCAAGTACTCAACAAAGACGGAGATGACGAGGAGTTGGTATATACGAGGTTAGAATGTCAGGCTGAACCATGTTTTTGAATTGAATGGCCTTCGGTATATATGGTCCATACCGTGAGGAGGGTTCTACCGACGCCGTGGATGAACAAGGGAAGAAGGTGACAGTCCAGGCAGACGTAGGCTGCTCGAAAGGGAAGGCTGTAGTTGCGGCGACCAAAAAGAGAAAAATTGAGGTGAAAGGTATGATGAAGGCATTAGGGGTTCGAAGGCCTCAAGGTGTTTTGTTGAGGAGTTGGCGGAGACATGCGCTAGGCCTAGGGAGGTCATGAATTTGCCCAACCTCTGAAAATCATCTTCGCGAATGCCAAAGGTGACCGAGGGTGCGTGGCATAAAAAGGACCTATCCCCCGAGCCTCCAGCGAAGATTACTTTACATCCCGTTTGGCTCGCCACTTTAAAATCTTTCCTTACAGAAGAAACATTGGTGCTGTTGTGTCAGCACTGTTGGAAAAGGATCGTCAAGTGTCCTTGTGTAAGAAGCGGAAGGCCCCGCTTCTAGTGGATCCCCATGGCGCCGCGAAGGCTCCGCGTCCCAGCCCGAAGGGGCCTACCATAGCTGCTGCCATTGTCACACCTGGATTTAAGGGCAAACTCGGGCACAAATCAAATGTGTGCTAGGATCAAGTCTCACACATATGATGACTCATGGTATAGAAACGAATGTCACATCTTTACTATATAATAGGAGTTTTGTACAAAATAGCTAAAGAATTACATCATAAGAAGACAACGGTCCCTGCAACCATAGTTCACTAGGAGACGACGGCCTAGACCTCCCACGAACTCATTGCGACATCCTTTATGCTCCTTTTCTTGCGGTACCTGTTCTTGACCTAGGGGTGTGAGTACAGCAAGGGTGTGCTCACATACGTTCATCGCTCAACAAGTTGTGGGGGAAAATGTGCATGATCTCACTTATGGTGGGGGCTCTTGTGAAGTGTAAGGCTTACCAAAGAGAATGTTTAAGGCTAAGCATTGCTTTTAACAAGTTGGTCAAAATTTTATTTAGCAGTTACTAAGTATAAGTAGATACCATCCCAATTAAAAGAGATCACAATTAATAATAAATCCCACAATGCAATGCAAATGACAGATTAAGTTTAATTCCATAAGTTAATCATGTGAGAGTCCTGAGTCGCTCTTGACCGTGTGCATGACTGATATACCAGTTTTACACTCAGAGGTTGCACCCTTTACCCACAAGTCGTGTATCCATCTAGCCAGGGTTTGCAAGGCCCTTAGACACTTTCGAGGTGAATGGCTAGGGATCCACTACGAGGCCTTTACAAAGTTCCACTAGCTTCAGAAAACCCGCTATGATTTTGTGAGAATAGCTATATAGGAATCCCTCACCCGAAAAGCCATCGCAACATGATCGATCCAAGAACCTCCCTACACCGCAACTCCTCTATCGCCCTTGCCCCTTTCGCGTAAGGTAGTCCTCCTCTAACTTTTCTAATTAGTCAGCCAAGGGTGTCCCATTCTACCCTTGTGGTAGCACTGTTATCTCAAGTTAAGCTCCATGTTCTAATTAACACAGTGATCTTATCATGAACAATAATTAAACCACAATAATAATGGAGCATGATCATAATTTAGATATAATTCATATCCGAAACCAGGTAGAGCAATAGCAAGTCTACCCAATAGTTCATTTGTTTGCAAGGTGTGGGGTAAACAAAACTAGGGTAACCTATTAGGTTCCATCAAATTAACATTAGCATGTCACAATTGCCTTATACTTGCGATAACCTGTTGTCCAGATGTTGACCCAAAAGTTGGGCTTCTGATTCCTCGTCACCTCGTCTCTACTCGTAGCAATACATACAATCAAGCAAATAATGTATATGGTAACATTACACCAAAGCATATCAACAAACAACGTAAGAATATCCTACATGTCGCTACGAGATCGTAGGTTCAAGAACCATTAAAATCAGAGTAAAACCGAAGAATTTATGGATAAAACAGTATTTTAGGCGCAATAAATCTTATAGATGCGATCTAACAGATATTGCATTTAAACTAAGCAGGTGTTAAATTAAAATATTTGAGTTGATATTAATCATTAACAATTATTTATAAAATGCGTAGTTTAGAACTTTAAATTAGATTAACTAGATTATCTAGCTAATTAATATTAATTAAACAAGTAATTAATTAATTAAACCATGTGGCATAATTAAAAAATGTTATTACTACGTACGTATAAATTAATATGAACCTAACACAACTTGAACAAATTAAAGCAAATTATTTGACTTAGAAGATATTACATTTTTATTAAATTAGTAGGGCTGCACGGAAATATGTGACATGACGTAGTATGATTGGTTAGTTAAGTTCGTTAAAGGTGGGAAATGTTTGTTTACAAATGCATAATCTAGTTGTTGCCATCTTATCAAGATTATACCTATCGTTAAATTTGTGTTGTATAGCAATCTTGCATGTAAAAGGGTATATGGTGGTAGTTATCTATCAAGTGGGAAGCGTCAAACTTAACACGCGGGAAAGAACCCTAACCTACCACTAACTTACCTTTCAATCAAGCCCTTCAATCTCACGTTGTTGCTGGTCATCTCTGTTTTTTACGACGGACTGGAAGCGCGTTGTCGAAGCTCTCACCGAGCTAGTCACGACGATATTCTGGGTTACCTTAGAAGATGAATGGACAGAGAGAAATTCCTCGCCATAGTTGTCGCTAGAGTTTTGGCGGGAGTCAAACTTCGACGAGCTGGTCATGGAGGTAGCTGTCGTGGCTTGGATGACGTCGGTGGTGTTGAGAGGCTATAGAGGAGATGAGTCTATGATTGATGGCTTGAGGTGTTATGGTGGCATTTATTTATATAGGCTGGGAGGTGGGTGGTTAGATGACAGATCTAATCTGGTACTTATCTATTACAATCCTATTCAATCGGTTAGGAACTCTAACAAACTCGAAACCAAATCCGTTACATGATAGATCTAATCGGTACTTATCTATTACAATCCTATCCTAGGTGGGTGGTTACATGACCGATCTAATCTATTACTTATGTGTTACAATCCTATCCTATCTGTTAGGAACACTAACTTATCTCTTTTATTCCAATAATATTGTTGTTAAATTGTACTAATCATATTAGACCTTCAATTTAAATAAATCTTAGAATATATTTTTATTTAAATTTTTAAATTATTATTTTGGGTGTTATACATGAGCTAAAAGAAGTATTTTCTTAAATACCTTATTGTGATATTCTAATTTGTATCGACTTTAACTAAATGACGTTGTATACAAACAAACTAACCAAACATACATCGATCCATTATATTAGCTTATATTTCTAATTTCTGCTTTCTATTTTAAATTTAAAATTCAAGTCTAATTTAGAGCTAAGTTAAATTTTATATTTCAAGCATAAATTGTAACTAACAAAACTCAACATGAATGCAAAACATTTTTATCAATTAATTTATCCATTTAAGCAAATGAAAATTAGTAGGAATAATTCATGTAAGATGTTTTACAATAATAATTATTAAAGAAAATAATCCAAACACATAGCCACATTTTAGAAGTACAATAAAATAAATTTATAATCTTCACTTATTTATTTAAAAGGATATAACTTCTTATGTAAACTCTATGTTAAGAGATAGTTTAACTTATTTTTTTGGAGAATAGATCTTTAACATAAAGGATAGTTCACATAAGAATCTTTTAGGTAATCTATTATTTAAAAACACGTTTATTTAAATCACGAAATGAGTTTTCTAATTTATTCAGAATGGAATTTTGGAGTGTTACAACCCCCTCTGGCAGTGCCTGCGGCGGCAGCTAGGAGGGTGCCTTCGCCGTCGCGTGCCATTGAGGTGGTGTGGCGAAGGAGACTGGAGAGGCCCGCCGGGAGTTGTCTGTGGATGACTACCTGGTAGAAGATGTTGGCATGTTCGGTGCTCAGACGGAGCAACCGCCTAGTAGTGAGTGCAGTTATTGCTGTGTGGATTTTGTATGATGATATATGTTCTTGTATTATTCTGTTTCTCGACTGTAGGGACTGTGTCTGGTTAAGCGTCCCAATCCTCATGGACTCAAATGTGATTTAAATACTAGTCAAAGGAGGCTAGTATACACATTTATATATCATATGGTTCTAGATCTGCTTAAACGAGACAAACCTATAAAGGTGGCGATCAACTTTAAGAGTTGGTCCACAACTCGGGACATATCATCAAAGTGGGGCTGAAGCAGCCCGATATACGCAGCGAAGCAAAATCAATGGTCCAACTGCCAGATATATGGTTGGGAACAAGCATAACTCTTACCCGATCAGCGATCTCCTTCTCTGAAAAACAACAAATAAGCAATAGTGAGTACTTATGTACCCAGTAGCCCAACTTCACCCACGGAATGAGAAAATCAGATATAATGCATGGAGTATGTGGACCTCAGGATATTTTTGTAGAAAAAGCAATTTTTTATGACGACTATTTTGTAAAACATTTTATCTTTTTCAAAACGCATCCTCTCCCAAAGGAGCAGGGAGTTTTTCAATATAGAAAAAAATCTTCTAGACTAAACCATCCAGGAATCTCGGTAGTTTCCCACCGGTTTTCATTTTCAAAAATAGCTACTGGACTTCCCGTCCACTATAGCTCACGGTTCAACCACCGGACCTTTTAAAACCACTTTTCAAAAACATTTTGGAAAACAAAAACACTAATTGTCAAATCCATGCCACAACTCATCCATATCCATGGACACAGACTATTCGAATAGGTTTTTGACTCTACATAGAGGTGTACACTTTACCCACTAGTCCGGCTCTGCGATCTAATGGCCAATGAGACCCGAAACTGAAACTCTCTTCCCTTGCACGACTTTACCTTGCCTGTTATACCGAAAGGAACAAGGCCACCTCCATGTCCAAACCAGGACAAAACTTTCACCCTCCTTGTCCTCCCGGTGCTCCCTAGCCACCATAACCTTGGGGTGCAGACCATGCAAGTTCAGATCAAGCGACTGCCCATACAGCCTCAAGTGGTTGTACTTGATAAGAGTATAGGTAAGGTGTAACACCCTGGATTTGGGGGTGTAAAATTTTATCTCTAACATCTACTAAATTTAGGTGTTACCTCTTTTCTCCTCTCTATAGTTCTCTTTTTCTCTTCCTTTTAGTAGAAGGTTTGTTATTTTATTTGGATATGTATTAATACTTTAATAGATCAAACCCTAGGGGGACATGAAATGTTACATCATGCTGAGCTTAAACTTTGTTTTTATTTGATGCACATGTTTGAAATATTCAAATTTGGATTTGTGGTTTGGTTGGATTTGAATTCAAAAGAGAAAAAAGAAAAAGAAAAGGGAATAGAAATTCAGAATAAAAGAAAAGGCAAAAGAAGCCCAGAAATCCCCCTCCCCTCAGCCTTTCGGCCCACTCGAGCCGCGCGCCTGCTTCTACCCTCTCTCTGACCTGTGGGACCGGCTTGTTGGTGCCAACCCACGCGCCCCTCGCGCGCTCGCTCTCACTCTCTGCCCCTGGGCCCCACCTGTCGGCGCTCCCTCGCCTGCACGTTGCGCATGCCAACACCGACCCACTGACCCCCTGGCCCCACCTGGTAGTCCCCTCCCCTCCTTCAACAGCTTGTCCGCGCGAGCCGCGCACACGCACGTCAAGGTTTTCGTGCTCACATCGCGCCTCTGCGTGAAACCGCCGCCCGACCCCTTTTGAAGCCGATGCACGCACCCACTGAACTCCCCGCCTCACTCTCTTCGTTCCAGCGGCCCCACTCGAGCTGCGCTTGCCAACATTCAAGCTCGCTGAAGCTCACCTGCTGTCAAGCCATCTGCGCCCCAAATCCTCCACGGCAGGGCCCCTCCGCGTGTTCATGACTCTGGTCCACTATCGCCACTCGAAGCTTCACCGCCAACTGTGCCTCGCCTGAGGTAAATTTCCCCGCCGGAGTTCTCTTTCCCTCTCCACGTCCTCCCTTCTCCTTTGAGCAGCCGTCGGTGGACACCGGCAATGGCACTGCGCCGTCGTGCCGGGGCACTCCGGCCAACCGCCACCACCTCGTGTCCTTTTCTGCCCCGCATGAAGCCACCGGTCCCAGCCATGGCGCTCACGTCGTGCGCACGACCGAGGTTGATGGTGATCTCGACCGGTGGACCCCGCCCGACCACCTCCCCGCGCCTATCCTATCTTCCCCTCTCTAGGCCGCCGATTCGTGGGCCCTGCCCGTTACAGCGCAGCCGCGCTCGCGTCATGCTCACGGTCTGCCCTGGGCTGCTGACCCATGGGCCCCACCGATCAGTCCCCGCACCCACTCCTGCGCCCCCTGCTTCTATTCCCCGTCGTCGGCTTCTGATCGGGCGACCAAGAAGCCTCGATACCCCTTCGTTCGCGGGCAGTTTGCTTAAAACCCCCTCTGTTTCCTGAGATTAGAACTCATTGTCCTGGTTTCTTTGGCCTGAGCCCTTGCTTTTTTGCAGAGAGACCCCTTGTTGGGGGCCTTCGTCCTCCGAAGGTCCTCAAAAACATAATTTAACAATGTCTTCCAAGTATGGTTTATGGACAGGTATCTTCGGATTCATGATAAAAGCGTATGTGATGAGGAGCATGGTCGTGACGAAGGTTACCGTCGCTCCGAAGCTGTGAGCAAGGGAGCTTCGGCTAAATCGCAGAAAAGGGAACCGACTTAAAAGGGAAAAGGCTATTCAGTCCTCATAGATTTTTCTATAAGCCAATAGTAAATGTAATGTGCATGATTGTAATTTCTCATAGGCTGTGTCCTGTGCCTATAAATAGATGAACAGTACCCTCGTACTGTTCACGCTGACTTGTACTCACTTTTGCGTCATACTTGTATTCACTTGCCTTTTATCAAGTCAAAGGTACTTTTGTAATTCAGTATTGTTTTTACCTTTCCATGATTATATAATTAAGAATAAATGATATTGTTGGGGACTTGCTCTCAAATGCTATAAATTGAGAACAAGGCAACACCAAAATAAGTTATTTGTTAATGCCCTTCGTCCTTCGAAGCATTATTTCCCCAAGGACATAATGATCTTCGGACGAAGGTTATGAAGGACATACCTTCATCATCTCAACATACATATATGTATAAATATTAACAACGAATGGAGCATGTAAAGCATAAGAAACAATGTGAACAACAACATTACCATATATATTTCTTAGTATATAATTGTAAGTTAATATAAAGACAATATTGAATAATATTTGGTACCTTCGGCTTGACAGAAAACAAAGGTACGAGCGTGACGCAAAAGCAAATGCCAAGTCAGCGTGAACAGTACGGGAGTACTGTTCATCTATTTATAGGCACGGGACACAGCCCATGTGAAATTACATCCATGCCCTTTACATTTGCTAATGACTCTAAGGTAATTCATTGAGGTCTAAATAGCCTTTTCCCCTTTAAGTCGGTTCCCTTTCCTGCTGTCATGCCTAAGCTCCCTTGCGCGTAGCTTCGGTGCTGCATCAACCTTCGTAATGTTCGTGCTTCTCACACTGTGGTTCTGATCCGAGTCCGAAGGTACCTGTTCATGTATTACACTCCGGAAACATTGTTAAATCATGTTTTTGAGGACCTTCGAAAGACGAAGGCCCCCAACAGTAGCCCCTCGCAATATTATTTTGTTAGAATAACGAATTCAGATTGCGATATGGACGAAGGCCCTAAGCCGAAGGTCCGAAAAAAGACCTTCCCTTTGCTAGAATAGCAACAGTCAATGACAAACGGGACCCTCTAACTTGGAGTGCGTCGTTCATATAAATAGGAACTCACCCTGAGCACATTTGGTACGCTACTTGCCGTTTGTTTTGTTTACTCAGTTTTTAGCTCTTGCTTGCCACCGCCTGCTTAGTTTCTTAGACTCCCTAAGCTTCGGTTTTAAGGAGACGTTTTCGTCATACCCGAAGAAAAGATGTCTCAAGACAAAAAAGTTGTTGCTGAGACGAAGCTGAGCGAAGAGGAGAAGCTCCTTGAGGAGAAGACTGCTGGATTTATTGAGTCAATTGCAAAAACAAATACAGAGAAGATAACTAAAGAGATACTAGAAGGCTTGTCTGAAGACACTGATGATAGCGACAGCTATGATATGGAAAGTGGAGGCGAAGACTCTGAAGATCGGCCCTGGCGACCAAGTCATGCAGTCTTCAGGAAATCAACTATCAAACAGAGTCATCTTGATAATATGAGAGGAAGGTATTTTCAAGATATGTCTATTGTGAGGGCTGACGCAGACAGAGCCGTTCCTGCTCCCGAAGAAAACGAAGTTGTGATCTTCCGAAGCTTCTTCAAAGCTGGACTTCGGTTCCTGTTGAGCAGATTTGTGGTTGAAGTTTTAAAGACATACCAGATTTTCCTTCACCAGATCACTCCCGAAGCAATTATCAGATTGGGGATCTTTGTTTGGGCTGTGAGAAGTCAAGGTCTAGAGCCAAGTGCAAGATGCTTTTGCAGTATGCATGAACTTTCGTATGAGACGAAACCCTGTGGTAAAAAACAGTATCATAACAATTTTGGTTGCTATAGCTTCATTGCTCGGTCTGGCTCAAGCTACCCAGTGCCTGGATGGAAGAGTGGTTCTATGTGAAAAATGATTTGAAGGCGAGAGAAGACATTAAAGAGATCATCATGCGCCCCATCTAGTCCCGCTTCAGCCTCCGCAAGCCGAAAGTAGAAATTAATGAGGCAGCCAAAGCATGCCGAAGTGCCTTCAGCATAGTTTGCTCTTTTATTGGGACAAGAGACTTAGTTCAAGAACATGTAGCCTACAGGATATGGCCACTGATAGACAGCTAGGAAATGCCAAAAGAAACCATCACTAACCCTAGCGAAGGTGGTTTGGTTCGATTGAAATACACCTTCATGTTTGGAGACCAGTTTGTTGAACCAGATGATGACTGGCTGAAGTGTGTTGAAAATACTAGCGATGAGCTACTTGGAGCGTATTCCAAGTCCAAAGATAATGCACTATCTGCGGCCTTCGGAAGCCGAAAAAAGAAAATATCAAATAGAGTTTTTGATGCTATTGGATTTATGTACCCTGACTATCGCTACCCGCCACGGGGTCACAAAAGAAAGGGTGCAACTTCTGGAAAGGTTGCTGCTTCGGCTGTTCCAAGCGAGCCCGCGCCGAAGAGGAAAAAGTTGAAGGTCCTTACCCACCGACCGCGCTACATTGAACCGGCCATAGTGCCTAAGTTTGGTGGGGAAACGTCTGCAGTTGCTGAAGCAAAAGAACCTGCTCCTCCTACGCAGAAAATTGAAGAACCGGCTGCAATGCCGAAGGCACCCTCAGCCAAATTAGCTGAGCCGAAGACTGATAATATTGAGAAGACGAGAGTCGAAAGAACAAAAACATTAGAAGTTTTAAGCCCTTCGGCAGAAGTGACAATGCCGAAGGCACAAAAAGGTCTTGCGGCGACCCCCAAGAGAAAAAGGATGGCCAGTGTGCTAGATGTGCTGGAGACGGTAAAGCTTCAAGTTCTATTCCTTCAGGGAAAATTGCCGAGGCTTCGAAAATACAAATCGAAGCTGAAATAAGATCGGCCGAAGTTGAAGGTGCAGTGAGCCAAGCTAGTGCCGAAGCTGGGCCTTCAGAGCCTATTGATAAACAACCTTCAAAAATTGAGAAAAAGGCAGCAGAGGAAGAGGCTACAGAGCAGAGTTTGCCTGAGAAAACTGTCACTTCTACTCCCAAAGTTTTAAAGGAAAATATTGAATATATCATCCGTCATGCTTCGGGGAAGAAACTCTCTAAAGAAGAAGAACGAGAGGCTCAACACTATGCCCAGAGACTGAAATATCCAAAAGGGGCATTAGTGTTCAATGGCAGCGGAGAAGAGGATTTCTTGTACTGTCTCCCCGACAGCAAGGAGATATCTGTCTGCCGGGAGATGAGCAGAAGCTTCGGATTCCCAACATTAGAAGATGGGCTTTCATTACTGTCGAAGGATGAATTGGCCGACAGTTTAGCATATAACAGCATAAAGGTGTGTAAATCAATTTTTGTACTTAAAAACGAATTTGTTCATTTGTTTATCCTTAATACTATGCTCCTTGTGCAGGGCTTGATCCTTAGCAATGCCCTCAGGGCACAAAAAAATATTGAAGACGAAGGATGCACTATAGCCCTGAACAACCTTCGTTCGGAAGTAATTGAACTTAAGAACGAAGGCCTTGAAAAAGATAAAATATTAATTTCATTGGTGAGCAAAATAAAAGAAGATGAGGCTAGTTCGAAAGCCCAAGCTGAGGCCCAGAAAAGTGAAATTGAAGACCTTCGGAAACAGTTAGCCGAGGCTAAATAAAAATGCGCAGTTGCCGAAGCTGATCGAGATGCCAGTGAGTACTGGAAAAATTATTTTGAAAAAACAGTTGCAGAACTTCGCGCATCAAAAGAAAGATGCTTTGAAAAATCTGTGGAATGCGTAAAAAAGATAAAGACTAGCTTCGCCAACGTGGGCGCGTCAACTTCATAAGGGGCGATCCTGAGGGCGTAATTGAGTGGATCAGCGGTGAAGCCGAAGCTTTTGAAGAAATTTTGAGTGACCGCGGGGACGTCTGTGCGTTCTCTGGTGCGAGGGGAGTCGCAGCTAGTTTGGAGAAGGCAGGGTGTGAACATGTTAAAACTTTAGCCCAGGCCGAAGCTGCCTTCTCTATTGACGATACGAAGGACCCCTCGGCCGAAGCAAGCTCAATAGGCGGAAAATTTTTCACTGATATCTGAGAAAATGGCGGCTGAGGGATGGCCCATGAAATAATGAAAAAGAGCGAAAAAGATATTCTTGACACTCGAGAAGCAGCGAAAGCAGCTGAAAAAGCTGCGGAACTTGAAAGACGGATAGGTATTACTTAATGTCTTTTAACTTTATTGTTGTTTATTTTTGTGACTTCGAACTAATTCATGTCTTCTACCGCAGCTGAACTATCTCCTCCCCCAGAGCCATTCGACCCACTGGCCGACCCAGAGACAAAGAAAACAATAGAAATTATTAATATGGCCGAAGCTATTGTAGACGAAGTCGTTACCAAATTGCTGACCGAAGCTGCAGCTAAAGTTTTGAAGGAAGAAGAGTAGCTATTGTAAAAACATTTCTAGAATATTATTGTAACATTTGCTGAACTATGCTTGTAATATTTGGTACTTAAATGTAATATATGAATTGTTTGTAATTCAGTTCTTTGCGATGCATGAAATTTTATGTACATACCGTTTTTTAGCCTTCGGCGAAAAAAACACCTTCCCTTCTTTTCATGCTTCGTAAAGAAGAGCCTTTATGCTTCGTAAAAATCATCCGTACTTTGTAAAACATCAATGCTTCGTAAAGAAAAGCTTTTTCCGCATCAGAACTGATGAAGCTGTGATTTTCAGCTTACTTTGTGCCTTGGCCTCTTTTCATTTTTTTCTAAAGTATTGCCCGAAGATCGGCCTTGTTTTCAATTGATATCATTGTTGTGATATGATGTATGATGTGATGCTATGCGATATGATGCAATGAATGATGCTAATGTATCGTGCAAATGAATGCCCAAACACACACATCCGAAGCTTCTTCCACAACCTTCATTCCCTAAGGAATGACTGAAATCTCTTTGCCGTTTACTTTTCGGCTACACCCTTTATTTTTTGGTGTAAGTTCTGCATTCCCTAAGGAACGTATTTTGAACTTCTTCGCCTTCTATTTCGGCGGTATTCGCGTTGACTTTTCGCGCTTCGCCTTATATTTCGGCGGTATTTGGCTCTGCATTCCCTAAGGAACGACTTTTGAGCAGAAAACTTACGCTGCGCTCCCTTAGGAACGGCTTTTTGAAGCATCGGCAAACTTACGCTGCGTTCTTTAAGAACGACTTTTTGTAGCTTCGGTGAAACTTTTACTGCGATTTTTAGCACTGCATTCCCGAAGGAATATCTCTTTGTAGCTTCGGCATCTTCTTGAGTCTGTGACGAAGGTATAGTTCATTTTGACATAAACGAAGCTAATACAGAGAATTAAAAAATAGCAAGAAAACTAGGTTTACATTGATTGTTCCTTATTAAAAAGAAAATGACAGTGAATGTAAAACTGTGCCAAAGGCAGGATATCTCTCAATATATGTGTTTTGATTCTGGCAAAGTGTTGTTGACTGTGCGAGCTTCAGACCCCTCCCTGAAATCTCGTTGCTGATGGATCTGTTGGCTCCCTTCTAGCTACTGACCTCGTGAGTAGACATGCTGTAGTGGCAGCGGAGGTGGAAGCTGTGGCCAAAAAACTTGCGGCTGACTAGCCGAAGCAACAGAAGCTGCGGGATGATTACCCACATATTCTGGTATGTAGGGTGAATGACACGAAGCAGTGTGCAGGACCTGCTTCGGCTAATTTTTCTGGGCTTCAGCTTCTGCAATTTCTTTTTTGCTTTTGGATGGTGATTTGACACGTTCTTGTATTGTGGCCCTTGTCCTCACCACAAAATAGACAGTAGATCTTCCTGGGCTGGTCCCCATATCTTCCTCCGAAGCCCCTGGCACCTCTGCCTCTTAGAGTTGGCGGCCGGAAAGAGCTTTGTTGCTGTCCCGAAGCTTGCAAAGAATACTGCGGTCTCTACTGTTGACTTCCTCTGTCATCACTCTGGATGGAGTTGTGAATTGACCTAACATGCCTCGGGTGGATTCTTCCTCCGAAGCCCCTGGTCATTTCAGAGAACCTATATGCTTCCTCCCTTCTTTGGCGGAAGTCATTGTCAGCCCGGATGTACTCATCCATCTGCTGAAGCAGCTTCTCTAGAGTCTGTGGGGGCTTTCTAGCAAAATACTGAGCAGTAGGTCCTGGATGAAGCCCTTTAATCATGGCTTCAACGACAATTTCATTAGGCACTATAGGCGCTTGTGCTCTGAGACGCAAGAACCTTCGGACATATGCTTGGAGGTACTCCTCATGATCTTGCGTGCACTGAAACAAGGCCTGAGCTGTGACTGGCTTCGTCTGGAAGCCTTGGAAACTTGTCACTACCATATCCTTGAGTTTCTGCCACAAAGTAACAGTCCCTGGCCGAAGAGAAGAATACCATGTTTGAGCCACATTTCGAACTGCCATGACGAAGGACTTGGCCATGACAGCTGCATTGCCTCCATATGAAGATATAGTTGCTTCATAACTCATCAAAAACTGCTTCGGATCTGAATGCCCATCATACATGGGGAGCTGAGGTGGCTTGTATGATGGGGCCATGGGATAGCCTGCAGTTCTACTGCCAAGGGAGAAGCATCATCAAAGGTAAAGGTATCATGATTAAAATCATCATACCATCCATCCTCGTTGAACAAGCCTTCTTGATGAAGCTCCCTGTGTTGGGGCCTTCGATCTTGTTCGTCTTGAGCAAGATGGCGTACTTCTTCAGTGGCTTCGTCAATCTGCCTTTGAAGATCAGCCAGTCGGGCCATCTTCTCCTTCTTCCTTTGCACTTGCTGGTGGATTATCTCCATGTTTCTGATTTCTTGGTCCAACACCTCCTCCTGGAGTGTTGGACTAGTGGCCTTCCTCTTCTGGCTTCGGGCCTCTCGAAGAGAAAGGGTCTCCTGGTTTGGGTCTAGTGACTGCAGTGCGGCAGCCCCTGTCGCTGAAGCTTTCTTCGGTGGCATGACGAAGGTCAGTGCTTGCCGAAGCTGGTCGAAAAGAGGGTTCACCGGAGGTGGGCGCCAATGTTGGGGACTTGCTCTCAAATGCTATAAATTGAGAACAAGACAACACCAAAACAAGTTATTTGTTAATGCCCTTCATCCTTCGAAGCATTATTTCCCCAAGGATATAATGATCTTCGGACGAAGGTCATGAAGGACATACCTTCATCATCTCAACATACATATATGTATAAATATTAACAACGAATGAAGCATGTAAAGCATAAGAAACAATGTGAACAACAACATTACCATATATATTTCTCAGTATATAATTGTAAGTTAATATAAAGACAATATTGAATAACATTTGGTACCTTCGGCTTGACAGAAAACAAAGGTACGAGCGTGACGCAAAAGCAAATGCCAAGTCAGCGTGAACAGTACGGGAGTACTGTTCATCTATTTATAGGCACGGGACACAGCCCATGTGAAATTACATCCATGCCCTTTACATTTGCTAATGACTCTAAGGTAATTCATCGAGGTCTAAATAGCCTTTTCCCCTTTAAGTCAGTTCCCTTTCCTGCTGTCATGCCGAAGCTCCCTTGCGCGTAGCTTCGACGCTGCATCAACCTTCGTATTATTCGTGCTTCTCACACTGTGGTTCTGATCCGACTCTGAAGGTACCTGTTCATGTATTACACTCCGAAAACATTGTTAAATTATGTTTTTGAGGACCTTCGGAAGACAAAGGCCCCAAAAAGATATGATATGATTGTTTGTTTTGTGTTCTATATGCCATACGTTTCTTCTTCTATTTTATCGTATAATGCATTGATGAAGGTATGTCCTTCATGACCTTCGTCTGAAGATCATTATACCCTAAGGGAAATAATGTTTTGAAGGACGAAGGGCATTAACATTTAACATCTTGTGTTGCCTTGTTCTTGACTCATAGCATTTGAGAACAAGTCCCCAACATTGGCGCCCACTTCCGGTGAACCCTTTTCGACCACCTTCGGCAAGCACTGACCTTCGTCATGCCGCCGAAGAAAGCTTCAGCGCCAAGGGCTGCCGCACTACAACCACTGGACCCAAATCAGGAGACCCTTTCTCTCCGAGAGGCCCGAAGCCAGAAGAGGAAGGCCACTAGTCCAACACTCCAGGAAGAAGAGCTAGATCAAGAAATCAGAAACATGGAGATAATCCATCAACAAGTACAAAGGAAGAAGGAGAAGATGGCCCGACTGGCTGATCTTCAAAGGCAGATTGACGAAGCCACTGAAGAAGTACGCCATCTTGCTCAAGACGAACAAGATCGAAGGCCCCAACACAGGGAGCTTCATCAAGAAGGCTTGTTCAACGAGGATGGATGGTATGATGATTTTAATCATGATACCTTTACCTTTGATGATGCTTCTCCCTTGGCAGCAGAACTGCAGGCTATCCCATGGCCCCATCATACAAGCCACCTCAGCTCCCCATGTATGATGGGCATTCAGATCCGAAGCAGTTTTTGATGAGTTATGAAGCAACTATATCTTCATATGGAGGCAATGCAGCTGTCATGGCCAAGTCCTTCGTCATGGCAGTTCGAAATGTGGCTCAAACATGGTATTCTTCTCTTCGGCCAGGGACTATTACTTTGTGGCAGAAACTCAACGATATGGTAGTGACAAGTTTCCAAGGCTTTCAGACGAAGCCAGTCACAGCTCAGGCCCTGTTTCAATGCACGCAAGATCATGAGGAGTATCTCCAGGCGTATGTCCGAAGGTTCTTGCGTCTGAGAGCACAAGCCCCTACAGTGCCCAATGAAATTGTCATTGAGGCCATGATCAAGGGGCTTCGTCCAGGACCTACTACCCAGTACTTCGCCAGAAAACCTCCACAGACTCTGGAGAAGCTGCTTCAAAAAATGGATGAGTAAAAATTAGGGCTGACAATGACTTCTGCCAAAGAAGGGAGGAAGCTTACATGTTCTCTGAGATGACCAGGGGCTTCAGAGGAAGAATTCACCCGAGGCATGTCAGGTCAATTCATAGCTCCACTCAGAGTGATGACAGAGGAAGTCAGCTGCAGAGGCCGCAGTATACTTCACAATCTTCGGGGCAACAACAAAGCTCTTTTTGGCTGCCAGCTCCAAGAGGCAGAGGCTCCAGGGGCTTCGGAGGAAGATATGGGGACCAGCCCAGGAAGATCTACTGCCTATTTTATGGTGAAGACAAGGGCCATACTACAAGAATGTGCCAAATCACCATTCAAAAACAGAAGGAGATCGCAGAAGCCGAAGCCCAGCAAAATCAACCGAAGTAGGTCCTGCACACTGCTTCGTGTCATTCACCCTACATACCAGAATATGTGGGTAATCATCCTGCAGCTTCTATTGCTTCGGCTAGTCAGCCACAGGCTTCTTGGCCACAGCTTCCACCTCCGTCGCCACTACAACCTGCCTATTCACGAGGTCAGCAGCCAGAAGGGAGCCATCAGACTCATCAGCAGCGAGATCTCAGGGAGGAATCCGAAGCTCGCACAGTCAACAGTACTGTGCTAGAATCAAAACACATCTATTGAGAGATATCCTACCTCTGAAGCATTTTTACATTCATTGTCATTTTCTTTTTAATAAGGAACAACCGATGTAAATCTAGTCTTCTTGTCATTTTTAATTTCTTGTAATAGCTTTGTTCTTGTCATAGTGAAATATCTTTCCCACAGATTCACGAAAGCTCAAAAACTGCTGAAGCTCAAAAGTCGTTCCTAAGGAAATGCAGAGCTAAAAATCGCATTGCAAGTTTTACCAAAGCTACAAAAAGTCGTTCCTAAGGAGCGCAGCGTAAGTTTGCCGAAGTTACAAAAAGTCGTTCCCAACGGAGCAAGCTGAGAATTATAGCTTCATCAGTTCTGATGTGGAGAAAGAGATATGTTGTTTACGAAGCTTTGATGTTTTTACAAAGTGTGTATGATTCTTACGAGGCATAAAAACTCTTCTTTACGAAGCATGAAAAGAAGGGAAAGTGTTTTTTCGCCGAAGGCTCAAAAACGGTATGTACATAAAGTTTCATGCATCGCAAAGAACTGAATTACAAACAATTTACATATTACATTGAAAAATATAAACATCAAACATTACAGACTTAGTTCACCAAATATTACAGAAATGTTTTTACAATAATTGCTATTCTTCCTTCAAAACTTTCTCTGCAACTTCGTTAAGTAACTTGGTAACAACTTCGTCGACAATAGCTTCGGCCATATTAATAATTTCTATCGCTTTCTTTGTTTCTGGGTCGGCCAGTGGGTCGAATGGCTCTGGGGGAGGAGATAGTTCAGCTGCGGTAGAAGACATCAATTAGTCCAAAGTCATGAAAATAAACAACAAAGCTAAAAACCATTAAGTAATACCTATCCGTCTTTCGAGTTCTGCAGCTTTCTCAGCTTCTTTCGTTGCTTCTCGAGCGTCATGAATATCTTTTTTGCTCTTCTTCATTATTTCATGAGCCATCCCTCGGCCGCCATTTTCCCAGATATCAGTAAAAAAATTTCCGCCTATTAAACTCGCTTCGGCCGAGGGGTCCTTTGTGTCGTCAACAGAGAAGGTAGCTTCGGCCTAGGCCAAGGTTTTAACATGACTGCAACCTGCCTTCTCCAAAACGGCTGCAACTCCCCTCGCACCAGAGAATGCACAGACGTCCCCGCGATCACTCAAAATCTCCTCAAAAGCTTCGGCTTCACCACTGATCCACTCGATTACGCCCTCAGGGTCGCCCCGTATGAAGTTGTCTTCGTTTGAGTAGGCGCCCACGTTAGCGAAGCTAGTCTTTATATTTTTCACACATTCCACAGATTTTTCAAAACACCTTTCTTTGGATGCATGAAGCTCTGCAACTGTTTTTTCAAAATAATTTTTCCAGTATTCGTTGGCATCTCGATCAGCTTCGGCAACAGCGCACTTTAATTTGGCCTCAGCTAATTGTTTCCAAAGATCTTCAATTTCACTCTTTTGTGCCTCAACTTGAACTTTGGAAATAGCTTCATCTTTTTTATCTTGTTTACCAATGAAATTAATATTTTATCCTTTTCAAGGCCTTCGTTCCTTAGTTCAATCACCTCTGAGCGAAGGTTGTTTAGAGCCATTGTGCACCCTTCATCTTCGATATTTTTCTGTGCCCTTAGGGCATTGCTAAGGATCAAGCCCTACAAGAGGAGTATAGTATTAAGTATAAGCAAATGAAATAATTCGTTTTTAAATACAAAAATTGATTTTCACACCTTTATACTATTATATGCCAAACTGTCGACCAATTCATCCTTCGACAATATTGAGAGCCCATTGTCTAACGTTGGAAATCCGAAGCTTCTACCCATCTCCCGGCAAACAGATATCTCTTTGCTATCCGGGAGACAGTACAAAAAATCTTCTTCTCCGCTGCCGTTGAACACTAATGCCCCCTTTGGATATTTTAGCTTCTGGGCATAGTGTTGAGCTTCTCGTTCTTCTTCTTTAGAGAGTCTTTTTCCCGAAGCATGACAGATGATATATTCAATACTTTCTTTTAAAGCTTCGGGAGCAGGAGCGGCAACTTTTTCAGGCAAAGTCTGTTCTATAGCCTCTTCCTCTGCTGCCTTCTCTTCAATTTCTGAGGGTTTTTTCTCAACAGGCTCTGAAGGCCTAGCTTCGGCACTAGCCTGGCTCACTGCAGCTTCAACTTCGGCCGGTTTTGTTTCAGCTTTGATTTTCATTTTTGAAGCCTCGGCAATTTTCCCTGAAGGAGTAGAGCTTGAAGCCTTTACTGATTCTAGCATATCTACTACATTTGCCATCCTTCTTCTTTTGGGAGTTGCCGCAAGACCTTTTTGTATCTTCAGCACTGTTACTTCCGCCGAAGGGCTTAAAATTTCTAACATTTTTGTTCCTTCAGTTTTTGGCTCTTCGGCCTTATCTTTACCAGTCTTTGCCTCAGCTTGCTCGGCTGAGGGTGCCTTCAGCATGGTAGCCGGTTCTTCAGCCTTCTGCGTAGGAGGAATGGGCTCCTTTGGTTTAGCAGCTGAAGAAGTCTCCCCGCCAAGCTCAGGTACCACAGCTGGCTCAATATAACGCAGCCGATGGGTAAGGACTTTCAGTTTTTTGCTCTTCAGCGCAGGCTCATCGGGGGCGGCCGAAGCAGCAATTTTGGCCGAAGCAGCAGCCTTCCTCTTCTTTCCCCGTCCTCGCAGCAGGTAGCAGTAGTTGGGGCAAACAAAACCAATAGCATCAAAAACTCTGTTTAATATCTTTTTTCCCTGGCCCCCGAAGGATGTGGATAAGGCATTATCTTCCGCTTTGGAATACAACCCAAGTAGTTCATCACTTGTAGCTTCAATACATTTCAGCCAGTCATCATTCGGTTCATCAAATTTATCTCTGTATCTGAAGGTGTATTTCAATCGAACCAGTTCACCTTCGCCAGACTTGGTGACAGTCTCCTTCGGCATTTCCCAGTTCTCTACAAGCGGCCACACACTGAAAGCTATATGCTCCTAGATTAAATCTCTTGTACCAATAAAAAAAGCAAACAATACCGAAAGCCTTTTGGCATGCGTCGACAGCTTCGTCAATCTCAACCTTTGGCCTTCGAAGGCCGAAGCGGGACCAAATGGGGCGCATAATAACTTCTTTAATATCCTCCCTTGCCTTCAAGTCATTCTTCACGTAAAACCATTCCTCCATCCACGCTCCAGGCCACCTTTTTTTGTATGTTGGCACCGGATAGCTTGCGTTGGGGCGGGCAGTAAATCCATAACAGCCAAAGTTATTGTGATATTGTTCCTTGCCCATGGCCTTTGTCTCATATGTAAGTTCATGCATACTGCGGAAACATTTCGCGCTTGGCTCCACTCCTTGGCTTCTCACAGCCCAGACAAAAATTCCCATTATAATGATAGCTTCGAGGGTTATCTGATGAAGGAATATCTGATAAATTTTCAACACTTCGACCACAAACCTGCTCAATGGAAACCAAAGCCCAGCTTTGAAGAAGCTTCGGTAAATCACAAACTCGTCTTCCTCAGGGGCAGGGACGGTGTTGTCTCCGCCAGCTCTCACAATAGACATATCCCAAAAGTATCTTCCTCTCATACTCTCAAGGTGATTTTGTTTGATGGTCGATTTTCCAAAATCGAGTGACTTGGCCTCCAGGGCCGGTCCTCAGAATCTTCACCCCCACTTTCAGCATCGTAACTATCACTGTCACCAGTATCTTCAGATAGGCCCTCCAATCTCTTTTGTAATCTTCTCTGTATTTGATTTGGCCATCGACTCTAAAAACCCAGCTATATAAGGATTCACAGCCTTCTTCTGCTCAAAGAGCTTCTCCTCTTCGGTTAGCTTCGTCTCAGCAGCAACTTTCTTGTCTTGAGACATCTTTTCTTCGGAAATGGCAAAAATGTGTCCTTCTAACCGAAGCTTAGAAAGCTTGAGAAACTAAGCAAGCGTTGGTGAGCAAGAGCTATAAAATTGAGCAAACAAAGCAAGTGACACAAACAGTGTATCAAATGTGGTCAGGGTGAGTTCTTATTTATATGATCGACGCGCTCCAAATTGGAGGGTCCCGTCTGTCATTGACTGTTGCTATTCTAGCAAAGGGAATGTGTTTTTTCGGACCTTCGGCTTAAGGCCTTCGTCCATGTCACAGTCTGAATTTGTTATCTTAAGCAAATTAATACTGCGAGGGGCTACTGTTGGGGGCCTTCATCTTCCGAAGGTCCTCAAAAACATAATTTAACAATGTATTCCAAGTATGGTTTATGGACAAGTATCTTCGGTTTCATGATAAAAGCGTACGCGATGAGGAGCATGATCGTGACGAAGGTTGCCGTCGCTCCAAAGCTGTGCGCAAGGGAGCTTCGGCTAAATCGCAGAAAAGGGAACTGACTTAAAAGGGAAAAGGCTATTCAGTCCTCATAGATTTTTCTATAAGCCAATAGTAAATGTAAGGGGCATGATTGTAATTTCTCATAGGCTGTGTCCTGTGCCTATAAATAGATGAACAGTACCCCCGTACTGTTCACGCTGACTTGTACTCACTTTTGCGTCATACTTGTATTCACTTGCCTTTTATCAAGTCAAAGGTACTTTTGTAATTCAGTATTGTTTTTCCCTTGCCATGATTATATAATTAAGAATTAATGATATGATATGCTTGTTTGTGTTGTGTTCTATATGCCATACGTTTCTTCTTCTATTTTATCGTATAATGCATTGATGAAGGTATGTCCTTCATGACCTTCGTCTGAAGATCATTATATCCTAAGGGAAATATTGTTTCGAAGGACGAAGGACATTAACATTTAACATCTTGTGTTGCCTTGTTCTTGACTCATAGCATTTGAGAATAAGTCCCCAACACCCCTGTACTTTATTTTATTCACAGAAAGATGTCTAAATTAGGTGTAATACCCAACTTGTAATTAGTGGAAGATAACTTAAAAGGAGAAAAGGATATCCCTTTGTATATATGTGTGTTATCTATATTTGTCATTTCATGAGAACATCACATGAAAACAAATAAATAAATAACAAAGGACACCCAAAAATAATACATGCATCATGCTGAGGTTTCCATTTTGTGTACATTTTGTGACAATATAAAAATAATATGAAAATAAATAGGTTAAAATCCAAATTTGGAGAGTTGGCCCTAATTTGCAAATTGGAGTTTAGAATAGAGGAAGAAAAAGGTTATACAATATATATATACATATAAAAATATATATATAATATAGTTAAACCATCCATATTATTGGGTTCAATTTGTACATTCAAAATGAATATGAGTTCACATTTAAAGTTTGATTCAAATTTGAATTTGAAATTCAAAAGGAGAGAGGAAAAATAAAAAGAATAAAGAAGGGGGTCATGTGGGCTCAATCTCCTGAAATCGACCCACCTAACTCTGAACTCGCGCAGCCCACCCGGTAACACGACGCCGACACCACGGCCCCACCTGTCATTCAGCTTATGCGCGCGCTAACCACTGTGATGCGAGACCCGCGTGTAAGAGACCGTCCTTTCCCTGCTTTTCTCTCGCGTCCTCTTTCTTCGCTCGGTCGCTGGCTGGCGGGGCCCCTGCGTCAGTACGGGTCGTGCCCAAGCCCCGCGCGGATCGCGCCCGTCTCGCGATGGAGCTCGCCGGAGATCTCGGGCTCCATTGCTGACCAACCCTGCGCATAAGAAGAATCGACCGTCTCCTCCTCAACTACTCCGCGCTGCACCTCCTCCTCTATCCCATCAGCTAGCACCGCCCCGAGCCTCCCCGATGTTCCCTGGCAGCGCCGCAACACCGGTTCGCCGTCGCTGCCGAGGACTCGTCTCTACATCGCCGCTGCAGGACTCGTGTTGGGCCTGGACGGGTCACCGCGGTGCGTGGGTTGCTGCTGCGGCGAAATCGCGTCAGCGGAGACAGGGAACTCCGGTGAATTCCTCGCCGCAGTTGAAGGACCACTGTGGGACCGCATACTGCCGCAGACCGACCCCTTGGGCACGCCATCACCGGTGAGTCTCGGTTACCCATATTCGCCATCATCTACCATGCATGTTGCCCTGTTCAATCGGAGTTTGGGATAGCGGTGGTGATCGTTGATCATAGATCGTGTGGATCCCATGGCGTACTGGTTCGCGCGTCTGTTGATTTAATCTGGACGCATGGTTTCTAATCGGATGGCCGATAATACCCTTTCGCCTTGAACATTTTGTAAAAGAGCCCCTGGAAAAGCTGTTAATAAACCCGCAGTCCACGGTCTGGTTTTGCTGTGTCTCGGGACACTTTGCGCTAGGACCCCTGCGTGTTCTAGGATTTGAGGCCCACTCTAGGGAATTATAAAACCAAAGAAAATAAATCAGAAATGTATTTTTTATACAAAAATAATTGCTAGAACTTGTTTAAATTATAGAAAATTCATATGAACTCCAATTTGGTCCATTCCAGTTCCTAAATTTTCATAATATTATTGTCTATCCATCTGTGCCACTGTTCTGGCACGAAAGGCACATTAAAATTTATCTAGTACTTAATCTTGTATTAAATGCATAAAACCCTTAGAAATTCATAACTTGAAATCTATAACTCCAAATTTAATGGTTCCAGTTTCAATGATCTCATTTTAATGTGTAGATTTTTACTGTATATTTTATTTGCATGTTTGATGTGATGTTAATTTATGCTATGCTATGTATGTATTGTGTTGATGCGAGTAGACGAGCAAGCCACTGTGGAATCTGAGGTTTAGCAAGTAGAGACTGCTGAGCAGGAGCTCGTTGAAGGCAAGTTGTGCCCTTGATCACTTCTTTTACCCATTCATGTTTTTATTAATCATAATGATCTGCATAGGTTAATTTTGATGGGACCCAATAGGATACCCTAGATTTTGACTATCTTTATACCTTGTTACACCACTGGTTTTACTACTAAATTTTTGGGTAGTACATGCTATTGCTTTTATGTGGATTTGGGTATAAAGATATTAATCACTCATTATTATACTTTTCATTATCTGTTTATTATTATTATTCATGATAAGATCATTGTGTTAATGGGAACATGGAGAACCACCCGGGAAAACAGTGCTACCACAAGGGTTTATGGGACGCCCTTGGCTGATTAACTAGGAAAGCTAGTGGATGACTACCTTACCTGAAAGGGGCAAGGGCAGTAGGGGAGTGGTCAGTGTAGGGAGGTCCTTGGGTTGATTTTGCTGCGATGGCGGTCAGGCGAGGGATTCCTGCACTGGAGCTTCCTATAAACTGTAGCGGGTTTTCTGAAGCTAGTGGAACTTTGTAAAGGCCTCGTAGTGGTACCCTGCCCCGCTTCCTTGGTAGAGGTGTATGGAGTCTGATCAACTCTGTGGCAAATGGGTAACCCGACTTGTGGGTAAAGATGTGCAACCTCTGTAGAGTGTAAAACTGGTATACTAGCCGTGCTCATGGTCATGAGCGGCTCGGACACTCACATGATTAATCTATGGAACTTAAACTTAATTTGTCATTTCATTGCATCTGGGACTATTTTACTATTACTTTTATTTATTATTTCTAAGGTTCGGTATTTACTTACACTTAGTAATTGCTAATAAAATTTTGACCAACTTATAAAAGCAATGCTCAGCTTCAGCCTTTATTTCATTGATCAGCCTTACACTTCATGAACTCCCACCTTTGGTGAGTTCATGCCACATTATTCCCCACGACTTGTTGAGCTATGAACGTATGTGAGCTCACTCTTGCTGTCTCACACCCCCCACATGAGAAGAGCAGGTGGTTCAGGAGGAGCCACAAGGCGAGGAGTATGATCTGATCTAGGTGGCGTTTCTCAGTTGACATTGGCGCCGACGATCCTTAGTTCGTTTTATGTTTATTATTTTATTTTGTATTAAGTCTTCTGCTATGTAATAAATACTCTGATGTTTTACGACATTTATCTCTATACACTCTGTTATTATATATGTTGTCTTCTTGGCGCATGTATGAGATGCACCCGGCTTTGTTCCTTAAATCCGGGTGTGACAGAAGTGGTATCAGAGGAAATGTTGACTGTAGGACGAAACCTAGTTAGAAATGGAAAAACACTTACATACTTACCTTATTCTGATTCTTCTAAACTCACCTTACTCTGATTCTTTCTATACTTATCTTGATCATGTCTCACCTTCTACTGTTCTACTCTGATCACTCTTATCTTTTCTACTCCAAGACATGATGGATTTTACACCTTGGAATCCTACAGTTATGATCTTTTTAAGAGATAGGAGGCCTAAGACAAAATTATAACTATTTTCTCTATTAAAAATGTTGGTTGATTGTTCTGATGATCAATGCTTGATTTGCTTCTTTGATTGATTGAAACATTATAGTTGGGCATCTTAGCATGTACCACCATAAAGTAATGAATTAGCTTTAGTAGGCGACACACTTAGCTAATAAATCCCCCAAAGTAACATGTTTTGTAATTACATGCCTTGTCTACAATCCTTTCTTTCTTACTCCGTGTTTCTAACCCAGATGGGCTACCCCTATACTGTTAGAAGAGAGAAGTATAGACTTGATCATTGGTATGTCATGGGTAAGAAAGACAAAGGCAGTATATACACTGTGCTAAGGGAACCGTAGAACTCACCAGTTCCAAAGGAGAAATATTCGAAGTTGAGATTGCAGTAACTACTACCACCAGACTAGCGGCATTCTTAGTAGATGAGGAGTTTGTTGGTGACAACATCCGTGTGGTTAGAGATTTTCCGGATGTCTTTCCAGAGGAGTTACCAGGGATGCCACCAGATACGAAAGTTGAGTTTGTCATAGATCTCTTACCTGGAACTGCTCCTATTTCTAAAAGGCCATATAGGATGTCTTTAGAAGAGTTAAAAGAACTCAATAAGCACTTAACAGAGTTACAAGAGGCTGGGTACATTCATCCGAGTTCCTCGCCTTGGGGAGCGCCGATTCTGTTTGTACAGAAGAAGGATGGATCACAAAGAATGTGTGTGGATTATAGATCTCTTAATGATGTTACTATGAAGAACAAGTATCCCTTACCCCGCGTTGAAGATTTATTTGACCAGAGGAGAGGTGCTAGGATATTCTCGAAGATTGATCTCCGAACGGGTTACCATCAAATGAAGATTAGACCATCGGATATCCCTAAGATGGCTTTATCAACCCGATATGGATTATATGAGTTCACTGTTATGTCGTTTGGATTAACCAATGCACCAGCTTATTTTATGAATTTGATGAATAAGGTGTTTATGGAGTATTTGGACAGATTTGTCGTGGTATTCATTGACGATATTCGTATCTATTCTAAGAGTGATAGTGATCATAAGGAACATCTGAGATTGGTGCTACAGAAGCTACGAGATAACCAACTCTACGCCAAGTTTAGCAAGTGCGAGTTTTGGATTGACAAGGTGCCATTCCTTGGACATATTATTTTTAATGGAGGAATAGCAGTGGATCCTGCTAAAGTGAAGGAGATAATGGAATGGAGCATGCCCACTACCGTCACTGAGATCGGAGTTTCTTGTGGCTTGCAGGATATTATCGGAGATTTATTGAAGGATTCTCTAAGATTGCCAAGCCTATGACCTCGCTTCTGGAGAAGGGCAGAGAATTTAAGTGGGATGAGAAGTGCTAAGAAAGCTTTGATCAATTAAAAGAAGAGGTTGATGTCACCACCAGTGTTGGTTATGCCAGATCTACAGAAGGGATTTGACATTTATTGTGATGCATGTGGCCAAGGATTAGGATGTGTGCTCATGCAAGAAGGACATGTGATCGCCTATGCGTATCGTCAGTTGCGGAAACACGAGTTGAACTACCCCACTCGTGATTTGGAACTGGCTGTCGTTGTGCATGCGCTTAAGATTTGGAGACATTACATTATGGGAACTAACTGCCAAGTGTACACGGATCATAAGAGTTCGAAGTATATATTCACTCAGAAGGATCTCAACCTTAGGCAACATCGTTGGTTGGAGCTTATTAAGGATTATGATTGGGAGATTCACTATCACCCGGGCAAGGCGAATTTCGTTGTAGATGCCTTGAGTCGAAAGGAGCACGTTCATTCAGCCGTTGTTGCCCAGCTACCCGATGAGATTGTTGAGGATTTCAGAAGACTTAACCTGGGGATAGTTGCTCACACTGAAGGAGTCGCCATTGAATTGTAACCTATCTTGGAGCAAGAAATTCGTAAAGGTCAAGTGGGTGATGCAAAAATTCAAGAGATTAAAGATCTAATTACTGAAGGTGGAGGTCCAGAATTCACGGAGGATGAGCAAGGTACTATATGGTTCAAGGATCGGATATGTGTTCCGGAGATTGATAGCCTTTGTGAGACTATATTGAAAGAAGCCCATGATTCTGATTACTCTATCCATCCTGGTAGTACCAAGATGTATCAGGATTTGAAGCAGAAATACTGGTGGTATGGATTAAAGAGAGATGTGGCTGCACATGCGGCTATGTGCGATGTGTGTCAAAGAGTTAAGGCTGAACATCAAAGACCAGCTGGACTATTGCACCCGCTTAAGATTCCCGAGTGGAAATGGGAAGAAATTGGTATGGATTTCATTGTTGGACTACCCCGCACTCCAGCAGGATATGACTCTATTTGGGTAATTGTGGACAGACTGACAAAAGTGGCTCATTTCATACCTGTGAGGACTAATTACACGGGAGCCAAGCTAGCAGAATTGTATATGACTCGGATAGTTTGTCTACATGAAGTGCCTAAGAAGATCGTGTCTGATCGAGGATCCCAGTTTACTTCTCGGTTTTGGAAGAAGTTGCATGAGAGCTTGGATACAAACACTACAAGAAACTTGTTAATCTATGACGCTCAATCCATGACGATACCTTGAAAATTGTCACAGATAACCATTGAAAACGTCACAGATGAGCATCTGTGACGGTTATCTATGACGATTTGCAGGTATCGTCACGGATTGAGCGTCATAGATTAACAAGTTTCTTGTAGTGAAAGTTGAATTTTAGTTCAGCCTACCATCCTCAGACTGATGGGCAGATTGAAAGGACTAATTAAGTATTGGAGGACATGTTGAGAGCTTGTGCCCTTCAGCATGGTAGTAGTTGGGACAAGAGTCTACCTTATGCTGAGTTTTCTTATAATAATACCTACCAGGCCAGTTTGAAGATGTCACCATTTGAGGCTCTATATGGCAGAAAATGCAGGACCCCACTGTATTGGGATCAAACTGGAGAAAGACAGTTCTTTGGGCCTGAACTTATTCAAGAGGCAGAAGAACAAGTTCGAATGATAAGGGAAAATTTGAGAATTGCACAATCCAGACAAAAGAGCTGTGCTGATAATAGGAGAAGACTAGTGGAATTTAAGGAGGGTGATCACGTGTATCTGAAGGTGTCACCGATCCGGGGTATGAGGAGATTTAAAGTTAAAGGAAAGTTGTCCCCTCGCTTCATTGGACCCTTCTTGATCTTAAAGCGAGTGGGAGAAGTTGCATATCAACTGGAGTTACCCGATCATCTATCAGATGTACATGATGTATTCCATGTATCCTAACTAAAGAAGTGCCTCAGGGTACCTGAGGAGCAGCTACCAATGGAGGACCTTAGTGTTCAAGATGACCTGACTTATGCGGAGTACCCTATCAAGATTCTGGACACTTTGACTCGAGTTACAAGAAATAAGGTAATCAAGATGTGCAAAGTACAATGGAATCACCATGGAGAAGATGAAGCAACTTGGGAGAGGGAAGAAGAACTTCACATAGATTTTCCCCATCTTTTCCCTAGATCTTCTTAAATCTCGAGGACGAGATTATTTTTAAGGGGGGTAGGATTTGTAATACCCAACTTGTAATTAGTGGAAGATAACCTAAAAGGAGAAAAGGATATCCCTTTGTATATATGTGTGTTATCTATATTTGTCATTTCATGAGAACATCACATGAAAACAAATAAATAAATAACAAAGGACACCCAAAAATAATACATGCATCATGCTGAGGTTTCCATTTTGTGTACATTTTGTGACAATGTAAAAATAATATGAAAAGAAATAGGTTAAAATCCAAATTTGGAGAGTTGGCCCTAATTTGCAAATTGGAGTTTAGAATAGAGGAAGAAAAAGGTTATACAATATATATATACATATAAAAATATATATATAATATAGTTAAACCATCCATATTATTGGGTTCAATTTGTACATTCAAAATGAATATGAGTTCACATTTAAAGTTTGATTCAAATTTGAATTTGAAATTCAAAAGGAGAGAGGAAAAATAAAAAGAATAAAGAAGGGGGGGGCGTCGTGTGGGCTCAATCTCCTGAAATTGGCCCACCTAACTCTGAACTCGCGCAGCCCACCCGGTAACACGGCGCCGACACCACGGCCCCACCTGTCATTCAGCTTATGCGCGCGCTAACCACTGTGATGCGGGACCCGCGTGTAAGAGATCGTCCTTTCCCCGCTTTTCTCTCGCGTCCTCTTTCTTCGCTCGGTCGCTGGCTGGCGGGGCCCCTGCGTTAGTACGGGTCGTGCCCAAGCCCCGCGCGGATCGCGCCCGTCTCGCGATGGAGCTCGCCGGAGATCTCGGGCTCCGTTGCTGACCAACCCTGCGCATAAGAAGAATCAGCCGTCTCCTCCTCAACTACTCCGCGCCGCACCTCCTCCTCTATCCCATCACCTAGCACCGCCCCGAGCCTCCCCGCTGTTCCCTGGCAGCGCCGCAACAGCGGTTCGCCGTCGCTGCCGAGGACTCGTCTCTACATCGCCGCTGCGGGACTCGTGTTGGGCCTGGACGGGTCACCGCGGTGCGTGGGTTGCTGCTGCGGCGAAATCACGTCAGCGGAGACAGGGAACTCCGGTGAATTCCTCGCCGCAGTTGAAGGACCACCGTGGGACCGCATACTGTCGCAGACCGACCCCTTGGGCACGCCATCACCGGTGAGTCTCGGTTACCCATATTCGCCATCATCTACCATGCATGTTGCCCTGTTCAATCGGAGTTTGGGATAGCGGTGGCGCACGGCCTCTGTTGGCGGCAATGGCTCCACCGTTGGGGAGCAGAGCGCCGCCGTGGGTGGCCAGCGGTGGAGGTGATGAACCCATGGTCGTTGATTTACGGCCGAACGGTTCTGATTAGATCAGTGATACCCCCTTCGTTCGGGCCGTCGATCTCGAATCGGACGATAGGCGCTTATCTCTGTATTCATTAAATGGTGACCGTTGATCTTAGATCATGTGGATCCCATGGCGTACCGGTTCGCGCGTCTGTTGATTTAATCTGGACGCGTGATTTCTAATCGGACGACCGATAATACCCTTTCGCCTTGAACATTTTGTAAAAGAGCCCCTGGAAAAGCTGTTAATAAACTCGCAGTCCACGGCCTGGTTTTGCTGTGTCTCGGGACACTTTGCGCTAGGACCCCTGCGTGTTCTAGGATTTGAGGCCCACTCCAGGGAAATATAAAACCAGAGAAAATAAATCAGAAATATATTTTTAATACAAAAATAATTGCTAGAACTTGTTTAAATTATAGAAAATTCATATGAACTCCAATTTGGTCCATTCCAGTTCCTAAATTTTCATAATATTATTGTCTATCCATCTGTGCCACTGTTCTGGCACGAAAGGCACATTATAATTTATCTAGTACTTAATCTTGTATTAAATGCATAAAACCCATAGAAATTCATAACTTGAAATCTATAACTCCAAATTTAATGGTTCCAGTTTCAATGATCTCATTTTAATGTGTAGATTTTTACTGTATATTTTATTTGCATGTTTGATGTGATGTTAATTTATGCTATGCTATGTATGTATTGTGTTGATGCGAGTAGATGAGCAAGCCACTGTGGAATCTGAGGTTCAGCAAGTAGAGACTGCTGAGCAGGAGCTCATTGAAGGCAAGTTGTGCCCTTGATCACTTCTTTTACCCATTCATGTTCTTATTAATCATAATGATCTGCATAGGTTAATTTTGATGGGACCCAATAGGATACCCTAGATTTTGACTATCTTTATACCTTGTTACACCACTGGTTTTACTACTAAAGTTTTGGGTAGTACATGCTATTGCTTTTATGTGGATTTGGGTATAAAGATATTAATCACTCATTATTATACTTTTCATTATCTGTTTATTATTATTATTCATGATAAGATCATTGTGTTAATGGGAACATGGAGAACCACCCGGGAAAACAGTGCTACCACAAGGGTTTATGGGACGCCCTTGGCTGATTAACTAGGAAAGCTAGTGGATGACTACCTTACCCGAAAGGGGCAAGGGCAGTAGGGGAGTGGTCAGTGTAGGGAGGTCCTTGGGTTGATTTTGCTGCGATGGCGGTCAGGCGAGGGATTCCTGCACTGGAGCTTCCTATAAACTGTAGCGGGTTTTCTGAAGCTAGTGGAACTTTGTAAAGGCCTCGTAGTGGTACCCTGCCCCGCTTCCTTGGTAGAGGTGTATGGAGTCTGATCAACTCTGTGGCAAATGGGTAACCCGACTTGTGGGTAAAGATGTGCAACCTCTGTAGAGTGTAAAACTGGTATACTAGCCGTGCTCATGGTCATGAGCGGCTCGGACACTCACATGATTAATCTATGGAACTTAAACTTAATTTGTCATTTCATTGCATCTGGGACTATTTTACTATTACTTTTATTTATTATTTCTAAGGTTCGGTATTTACTTACACTTAGTAATTGCTAATAAAATTTTGACCAACTTATAAAAGCAATGCTCAGCTTCAGCCTTTATTTCATTGATCAGCCTTACACTTCATGAACTCCCACCTTTGGTGAGTTCATGCCACATTATTCCCCACGACTTGTTGAGCTATGAACGTATGTGAGCTCACTCTTGCTGTCTCACACCCCCCACATGAGAAGAGCAGGTGGTTCAGGAGGAGCCACAGGGCGAGGAGTATGATCTGATCTAGGTGGCGTTTCTCAGTTGACATTGGCGCCGACGATCCTTAGTTCGTTTTATGTTTATTCTTTTATTTTGTATTAAGTCTTCTGCTATGTAATAAATACTCTGATGTTTTACGACATTTATCTCTATACACTCTGTTATTATATATGTTGTCTTCTTGGCGCATGTATGAGATGCACCCGGCTTTGTTCCTTAAATCCGGGTGTGACATGAAGGTATGTCCTTCATGACCTTCGTCTGAAGATCATTATATCCTAAGGGAAATAATGTTTCGAAGGACGAAGGGCATTAACATTTAACATCTTGTGTTGCCTTGTTCTTGACTCATAGCATTTGAGAATAAGTCCCCAACACCCCTGTACTTTATTTTAATCACAGAAAGATGTCTAAATTAGGGGTTTTGAATTCTAAAACTTCCAAAATTCATAACTTTGTCATATGAACTCCAATTTGGATGGTTCAAATTGCAAAATGTTCATTTTGATATTTTCTATATGTTTAAATTATGTTCATTCAATGTTTCCATGTCTTAATTTTATAGTTGGTCTCTAGGTTAGAAATAAAATAAAGGTAAAATCCCTGATGAATGTTGAAGTGCCTAATTTTGTAGACTCAACCCCATTTAATGTATGGTCCCATCCCTGAAATAACTTTATTTATATAAGTAATTGACTAAGATAGAATTAATTAGAGAACAACAGACCACTTGGCATATTGACCCACCCCAAACCTATAATGCACCTATGTGTCTTTACCTTACTATTGAACCTATGTTTACTATGTTGCATATGTTTGGTGTACTGTTCTTTTGTTATTCCCCAAGTGTGTTGAATGAATGATTGCTTTGCGTAGACAACGTGCAGTTCGTGGTTGCCGAGTGTGTTGCCGGAGATTTCCCTGAGCAGCAACCTGGTGAAGGCAAGTGTCCTCTGACCCATTACGTCCTACTTACTTTATAATTCATTGCCCCGCATACCATGATCAACCTAAGGATTGACTAGTGTTCTATTTTTCCTATCCTTGGTTCTCCTTTGAGAATTGGCTACTATGATTAGTATCATGCTATTGCTTTACTTTAATCAATGAACATGCTGAGAATATTTATGTTACGATGATGATATCTTGATCATGATGATAAACTTGTATTACTTTAGGGGACTCAGGCTGTTTCTCGAGTACCTCTCCGTAAGGACCTATTCGTTGGATGACCACCCGGGAAAACAGTACAACCATGAGGGTGGTATGGGACACCCTTAGCTGATTAATTAGAGGAACTTGAGGTGTAGTCAACTTTGTCGTCGTGTCGTCAATGGGGTCTAGGCTAGGTGCCGAGGTTCTTTCGTGTTGCTTTTGTTAGTAACCCTTCCTATGGGGAGAGGTACTATGTTTATCAAACTGGAGAAACCTAACAGGCGGCTATAACCTCTAGGGAATCTTTGTAAAGGCTACATAATGAATCCCTGGCCATTCACCTGGGTAGTGAAGATCGGGTCTTGCAAACCCAGGCTGGGAAAAGATCATAATTCGTGGGTAAAGTGTGCAACCTATGCAGAGGGTTAGAAATTGGTATATCAGCCGTGCTCATGGTTATGAGCAGCCTTGGGAGCTCCTTTGATTAGAGTTACTCTGGATATCTTTATAATGATGCTTAATGATGACGATTATAATTATGGATTCTGGTATTTCCTCTTGCAGGGAGTACTTTTGAGTTAATAACTTGAGATTATTGCTAAAACTTGGCTCTCTACTAGTAATAAATACCTGACCATCCAAAAGCAACTACTTTGAGCTTAACCCTACATATAGCTTCCACTTTAGCCAAACGGAACATTTGCTGAGTACGTTGATGTGTACTCGCCCTTGTTTAAAAACACCAAACACTAGGTTGTCCCCATTGCAACCAATGCCCATGAGAAGATGAAGGCAATATGGAGGAATTTCAGGAGTTCCAGGACTTCGACAAGTTCTAGATTAGATTAGCGGCAAACCCCCAGTCAGCTACCTGTGAAGGACTTATCGTACTTCGTTTCGTTCAACACTTTGATTATGGTTTAAGTTAATAACTTTGTGGATGTTTTGGACCTCGTGATGTATAAAAGTACCTATTTCCACTATTAATTTTGAGCAATGTGTGATGATGTCCAATTATGTAATCGATGTGTATGTGAATTTTCCTGGCACGTACATGGTTCGCATTCAGTTTGCCTTCCAAAATCGGGTGTGATATAAGTGGTATCAAAGCCTTGCTGACTGTAGGACTGCTAACCTAGACTAGAATGGTCATTTTAAGGACTATAGACCCTCAGTCTCACCTTGACCCTTGGTGTCACTTCAAAAGTTGGTCATCTCGACCAATTCTATGTTATACTACTACATATATACTACACCTTGCAAAAAATTATCTTATTCTGCTTATGGTTTTTTGTTGGTCCTATAGTTCTTGTTGGGGGCCTTTGTCTTCCGAAGGTCCTCAAAAACACGACTAACATGCTTTCCAAGTATAACATATTGTCACAGGAACCTTTGGCTTTGAGATGAAGATATGCATGACATGAAGGGCGCGATCTGGGAGAAGGATGAATCAATTCCGAAGCTACGTATGAAGAAGCTTCAGCTTAGCGCAAGGGCGGTGATGGAGAATGGAACTGACCTAAAGGGGAATATACCGTCAAGTCCTCGACCGATTACTCCTTAGTTAGTAGTAGGTGTCAAGTACATGGATGTATTTTTACCCAGGTTGCGTCTTGTGCCTATAAATAGATGAACAGTAACATCGTACTATTCACGCTGAGTTTTATTCACTCGCACGTCACACTTGGATCCTTACCTTCTGTCAAGCTGAAGGTACAAATGTAATTCAATATTGTTAATGTTTATTCATGGTCATTTAAGGAGAATATAAATAATTTAATGATTTAATCATATTCGTATTCTTTATATGTAACACATGCTCTTGCTTTCCATTATATATTGAGATGATGAAGGTATGCCCTTCACAACCTTCGTCTGAAGATCATTATATCCTAAAGGAGATAATGCTTCGGAGGACAAAGGTCTTTAACCATTAACATTTGTGTTGCCTTGTTCTTAACTCTTAGCATTTGAGAACAAGTGACCAACATTGGCACCCACCTCCATGAACTCATTCGACCACCTTCAGCAAGTTGTGACCTTCGTCATGCCGCCGAAGAAATCTTTAGCGTTGGAGGCTGCATTGCAGCCACTGAACATCAACCAAGAAACACTGCGTGAAGCTAGAAGCCAAAAAAGGAAGGTTACAAGTCCAATGCCTCAGGAGGAGGAGTTGGACCAAGAAATCAGGGACCTCGAAGCCATCCATCAACAGGTCCAGAGGAAGAAGGAGAAGATGCTTCGCCTTTCCGATCTTCAGAAGAAGATCGATGAGGCTGCTGAGGAAATGCGTCATCTCACTCAAGATGACCAGGACCGAAGACCTCAACGCAGAGAGCTTCGTCAGGACAATTCCTACAATGATGATGAATGTTATGATGATTTCCATCATGGAAATTTTGCTTTTGATGATGCTTCTCCTCTGTCAGCAGAACTGTAGGCTACCCCATGGCCCCCATCATACAAGCCACCCCAGCTCCCTATGTATGATGGGCACTCAGACCCGAAGCAATTTCTAATGAGCTACGAAGCAGCCATATCTTCATATGGGGGCAACACAGCAGTCATGGCGAAATCCTTCGTCATGGCAGTAAAAAATGTCGCACAAACCTGGTACCCTTCTCTTCGGCTAGGAACAATCACATCATGACAGAAGCTGAAGGACATGCTGATCACTAGTTTCCAAGGGTTTTAGACGAAGCCGGTCACTGCTCAGGCTTTGTTCTAGTGCACAAAAGACCACGAAGAATACCTTCAGGCGTATATTTGAAGGTTCTTGCGTCTGAGGGCACAAACGCCCACAGTGCCCAATGAAATTGTCGTTGAGGCCATGATCAAAGGGCTTCGGCCAGGACCTACGGCTCAATATTTTACCAGGAAGCCCCCTCAGACCCTGGAGAAGCTCCTTCAGATGATGGATGAATACATCCGAGTTGATAATGATTTCCGCCAGAGGAGGGAAGAAGCTTACAGGTTTTCCGAAAAGACCAGGGGCTTCGGAGGAAGAATCCACCGTAGACATGTTAGATCAATCCATAACTCCAGCCAAAGTGATGATAGAGGAAGCCAGCTTCAAAGGCCACAACATAGCTCTCAATCCTCAGGGCAACAACAAAGTTCTTTCAGGCCACCAACCCCAAGGGGCAGAGGCGTCACGGGCTTCGAAGGAAGGTACGAGGATCAGCCCATAAAACTTTACTGCTTATTCTGTGGTGAAGACAAGGGCCACACTACAAGAACATGTCAGGTCACAATTCAGAAGCAAAAAGAGATTGACGAAGCAGAGGCGCGGCAGAATCAGCCGAAGCAGGTCTTACGTACTGCTTCATGCTACTCTCCCTATGTACCAGAATACGTAGGTAATCAACCTGTAGCTTCTGTCGCTTCGGCAAGTCATTCACAAGCTTCCTGGGCATAGCTCCCATTACCACCACCATTGCCACCTACTCACACCCGAAGCCAACAGCCAGAAGGGCACCAGCACGCCCAACAGCAGCGCGACTTCCGGGAGGAGTCTGAAGCTCGTACAGTCAACAACACTGTGCCAGAATCAAAGCATATATACTGAGGAATATCCTACTTTTGATGTACCTTCATCTTTTATGCCATTTTATTTTTTGTACGAGAAACAAGTAATGAAGGACTTAATTTCGATCTCTTGTAATAATTCTGCTTGCATCAATGAGTAAAATATATCTTCATCACAGACTTCCGAAGCTCCAAAGTCGTTCCTAAGGGAATGCAGAGCCCAAAATTACGATCCGAAGCTGCAAAAAGTCGTTCCTAAGGGAGCGCAGAGTAAGTTTTCTGCTCAAAAGTCGTTCCTAAAGGAATGCAGAGCTAAATACCACCGAAATATAAGGTGAAGAAGCTAAAAAGTCGTTCCTAAGGGAGCACATAGTAAGTTTTCTGCTCAAAAGTCGTTCCTAAAGGAATGCAGAGCCAAATACCATCGAAAGATAAGGTGAAGAAGCTCAAAAGTCATTCCTAGGGGATGCAGAGCTTAAATGCCACCAAAATAGAAGGTGAAGAAGCTCAAAAGTCGTTCCTAAGGGGATGCATAGCTGAAAGACTCAAAAGACGTTCCTAAGGGGATGCAAAGTCTTGTGTATTCCAGTGTGGGCACATGTGTGTGTCTTTGGCACCATCATCATAGTGCATCATATCATAGCATCATTTCGCACAACATTACATCATACATCATATCGCATTAACAACAAAGGATTAGACACGAAGTAAATTTTCGACAATACTTTGTTTAATGAAAGTGTGCTAAGGCACGAAGCAAACTTCGAGAAACGCAATTGTATCAGACTGGCCATAGAAGGGACATCTTTCTTTACGAAGCATGAAAAGAAGGGAAGGTGTTTTTTCGCCGAAAGCTTAAAAATGGTACGTGTGTAAATTTCATGCATCGTAAAGAAATATATTACAAAAATTTACATGTCTGATTAATTGTTTCATACATCAAATATTACAAAGTATTATTACAATAAAGTCTAATCTTCCTTAAGAATTTTTTCTGCGGCTTCGTTCAATAGTTTATCGACGACTTCGTCGATAATGGAGTTAGCAATGCTTGTTACATCCAGTGCTTCCTTCGTGTCCGGATCAGCCAGGGGGCTGTACGGCTCCGGCAGCGGTGACAATTCAGCTGTAGTAGGTAAACTATTAGTTCGAAGCCACAAAGAAAGTACTGAAACTAAAATTCAAAAACAATACCTATGCGCCTTCTGCGTTCAGCAGCTTCTTCAGCTCGCCTAGCTTCTTCTCGGGCGTCATGGGTGTCTTTTTCATCCTTATAATTTCATTGGCCAATTCTCGGCCACCGTTCACCCATACATCAGAATAAAACTTTTCACCCACCAAAGTCGCTTCGGCTGAAGGGTCTTTTGTGTCGTCTATGGAGAAGGCGGCTTCGGCCTGGGCTGTAGTTTTGACGTGATCGCATCTAGCCTTCTCCAGAATAGCCGCAATTCCCCGAGCGCCGGAGAAAGCACAAATATCCCCATGATCGCTCAGGATTTCCTCGAAAGCTTCGGCTTCCCCGCTTATCCACTCAATAACGCCCTCGGGGTCGCCTTGGATAAAATTTTCCTCAGAGGAATATGCACCCACTTTGGAAAAGCTAGCTTTTAATTTCTTCACGCAATCCAAGGATTTTTTAAAACATCTTTCCTTAGATTCGCGAAGCTCCTCAATATTTTTCTCTAGCTTGGTCTTCCACCATTCACTAATCTCTTGGCTAGCCTTTGTGACGGCACAATTTTCATTAGCTTTGGCAAGTTTTTTCCGAAGGTCTTCAACCTCGGCTTTATGAGCTTCGTCCTGGGCGTTGTATTTCGCCTCATCTTCCTTCACTTTACTCACCAATGAAATTAGATTTTTGTCCTTCTCCAGGGCTTCGTTTCTCAGTTGAATTACCTCTGATCGAAGGTTGCCAAGAGCTATCGTGCAGCTTTCATCCTCCGCATTCTTTTGAGCCCTTAGGGCGTTGATCAGAATTAAGCCCTCCGAAAAAGAAGGATAAAGGGGTAGCATGAGAATAAAAACTTTATTCCCAAATTCTTAAATTTTAAGTTTACAATTTCTGTACCTTTAGGCTATTGTATGCAAGGCTGTCCGCGAGGTCATCCTTTGACATGGTGGAAAGGCCAACCTCGAGCTTTGGAAATCCCATACTTTTAGCCATCTCCCGGTAGATAGATATCTCTTTGTTGTCCGGGAGACAGTATAAGAAATCATCTTCATCTGTACCATTGAACACCAAGGCCCCTTTTGGGTATTTCAGTTTTTGGGCATAATGATTGGCCTCTGCAATCTCTCCTTTAGATAACCTTTTTCTCGAAGCATGACAAATAATAAAATCAAGATTCTCGGATAGAGCTTCGGAACCAGGAGATTTAGCTTCTTCGGCTATTTCTTTCTCCATAGTTATGCCAAACCCTAGAGATTCTTGTTCAGTCCCTTCCTTAGTTGCAGCGGGCTTCGTCTCAATAGACACTGAAGGCACAGCTTCGGCTTCAGCCTCGGCCGTAAAAGCTTCGGCAACATTCTTCGCGGGAGCAGGAGTTAATGCTTTTGTAGTTTCTATGACAGCGTCTAGCACGCTGGCCATTCTCCTTCTCTTGGGAGTTGTGGCAGGAGCCTTTGTCACCTTTGGCAATTTCGCCTCTACCGGTGGGCTCAGAATTTTTGGCAGCATCACCGTTTTTTCCAACTCTGGCTCTTTGGCCACGCCATCTTTGGTTTCGGCTGACCCGACTATAGGCACCTTCGGCACTGCAGTCGATCCTTCGGCTTCAGCCTCGGCGGGAGCAGCTTGTTTCGCTTCGACAACGGAGGAGGTCCCTTCACCAAATTCAGGCACTATGGCCGTTTCAATATATTGTGGCTGGTGGGTCAAAACCTTCATCCTTTTGCCCTTCGGCACAACGGTGGTGGCCGAAGAGGCAGTTTTTCTCTTTTTTCCTTGCCTTCGCAAGGGGTAGCAGTAATCAGGGTATATGAAGCTAATTGCATCAAAAACCTTGTTCAATCTTTTCTTGCCCTGACCCCCGAAGACTGAGGACAAGGCATCATCTTCGGACCGGGTATATGTCCCAAGCAACTCGTCGCTAGTAGCCTCAATGCATTTCAACCAGTCATCATTTGGTTCGTCGAACTTCTCTCTGTATCTGAAGGTATATTTCAATCGAACCAATCCACCTTCGGTGGACCTGGCAGTAGTATCCTTCGGCATCTCCTAGCTATCTACAAGTGGCTACACTCTATAGGCTATGTGCTCTTGGATTATATGTCTCTTGTGCCAATGAAAGCACAAACATTGCTGAAAGCCTTTTGGCATGCTTCATCATCATTTTCAATCGCCACCCTCGGCCTTCGAAGGCTAAAGCGAGACCAGATGGGACGTTGGATAATCTCCTTAATGTCCTCCCTCTCAATAAGATCGTTCTTGACATAAAACCATTCCTCCATCCAGGCTCCGGGCCACCTCTTCTGAAATGTTGGAACTTGGTAGCTTGCATTGGGACGAGCAATAAATCCATAACAACCAAAGTTGTTGTGATACTGTTCTTTGCCAGTAGCCTTTGTCTCGTACAAAAGTTCGTGCATATTGTAGAAACACTTTGCGCTCGGTTCTAGCCCTTGGCTTCTTACAGCCCAAACAAACATCCCCATCCTAATTATAGCTTCTGGAGTAATTTTATGAATAAAAATCTGGAATATCTTCAACACTTCAACCACAAATTTGCTCAATGGGAACCGAAGGCCTACCTTCAAAAAGCTTCGATAAATAACAACTTCATTTTCTTTAGGAGCAGGGGCGGTGCTGTCTCCTCCAACTCTCACAATAGACATATCACGAAAGTATCTTCCCCTAATGGCGTCAACCTGACTTTGTTTAATGGTCGACTTTCTGAAGATAGTATGGCTTGGCCACCAGGATCGATCTTCGGAATCTTCATCTCCACTTTCCACATCAAAATCATCACTGTCATCAGAATCTTCAGATAAAGCCTCCATTATTTCCTTAATAACCTTCTCTATATTCGTTTTTGCCATAGATTCATAAAATCCAGCAATAAAAGGGTCCACAGCCTTTTTCTCCTCGGCCACATTCGTCACCTCAGACACCTTCTCCTCAGACATCTCTTCAAAACTTCAGAGTTTCACAAAGCTCGAAAGTCAAGTAAAAGCTGGCAGCAGGAGAATTAAAATTTGAGAAAACAACGCAAACAATAGAAATAGCGTACCAAATGCTGCCGCTGTGGGTTTCTATTTATATGCCTAGTGCTTTGCAACTTGGTGGGCCCCATTTGTCATTGACTTTCGCTATTCTAGCGAAGGGAAGGTGTTTTTCGGACCTTCGGCTTAAGGCCTTCGTTCACGTCGCAGTCTGAATTCGTTATTACAAGAACAAATTAATACTGCGAGGGGCTACTGTTGGGGGCCTTCGTCTTCCGAAGGTCCTCAAAAACACGACTAACATGCTTTCCAAGTATAACATACTGTCACAGGAACCTTCAGCTTTGAGATTAAGATGTGCACGACATGAAGGGCGCGATCTGGGAGAAGGATGAATCAATTCCGAAGCTACGTATAAAGAAGCTTCAGCTTAGCGCAAGGGCGGTGATGAAGAATGGAACCGACCTAAAGGGGAATATACCGCCAAGTCCTCGACCGATTACTCCTTAGTTAGTAGTAGGTGTCAAGGACATGGATGTAATTTTACCCAGACTGCATCCTGTGCCTATAAATAGATGAACAATAACACCGTACTGTTCACGCTGAGTTTTATTCACTCGCACGTCACACTTGGATCCTTACCTTCTGTCAAGTTGAAGGTACAAATGTAATTCAATATTGTTAATGTTTATTCATGGTCATTTAAGGAGAATATAAATAATTTAATGATTTAATCATATTTGTATTCTTTATATGTAACACATGCTCTTGCTTTCCATTATATATTGAGATGATGAAGGTATGCCCTTCATAACCTTCGTCTGAAGATCATTATATCCTAAAGGAGATAATGCTTCGAAGGACGAAGGTCTTTAACCATTAACATTTGTGTTGCCTTGTTCTTAAATCTTAGCATTTGAGAACAAGTGACCAACCGTTCTGTTCTTACTCTTATGCTTACGCCATCTTTTGTAGATAGTCCGTCTTAGGTGCACCACACGTAAGTCGGTGATCCATTTCCTGCCCTCTCGCCTTGCAGAGCGCCCACTTCGTTGCACGGTGTCCAGACAGTCAAGTCACCTGGAGAGGCTGAACCATCGCCTGCGCGAGAAGTAGGAACGTTGACGTTAGGAGAGGGAGTAGTAGGCTCTTCCCCCTCGCCTCAGTAGGAGGTGGAGTCTTGGAGCGCATCCCTCCTTTATGCCCGAGCTAGAGGTGCCCCCTGCACCACCACTAGGCACCCCAGCTGCTAGAGGAGACCCTGATGGAGACGATGACATTGGCAGTTCGAGCCATAACACGGAGCCTTCGGAGGCGCAAGAGCCCGAGGGATGGGTCACTCGACCCATCACTCATGACGCCACTCACGATTGTCACTTCCATGATGCTCTCGACACCTTGCTACGTCGGGCCTTCGACCGACACACCTAGTCGATCGAGTACCGTTGTGTAGTCTACCGGCACAATCATGGGACATACCCGGATGAATGGGAGGCTACCTGCCTGGTGCGCCGTCTGGATGATGATCTCCGAGGTGTAGAGGCCTCCTTAGAGAACTATTCTATCACTGAGCGGGATACTGCCTTAGCAGCCATGCAAGATGTTGCACAGTGTGCTCCTTTCGCAGTATTGTTCGTTGTTTAATGGGGTGGCTAACGGTCTCCACCTGAAGTACTACCCCCACCGTTCAACTGGAAGTACCGAGAGTGTGATTGTCTCATCTATTGGTGAGGGCAATCCCAGGTTGAGCAGCATGGTCAACCTGGTCACTGTGCTCAACACCGAGCTAGACCACGCCCTTGACGAGTTGGACAAAGCTCGTGCGGAGATCACAGAACTGCGTGCTGAGTGCCCAGAGCGCCGCCATCAGGAGGATGGTTTCCCTGCCCCTGCTGGGATTCAACACCCTTACCGCTTGCCACCTCGTGGTCATCATGATTATGGCACCCCTGACTGCAGGACCATGATAGACTTGGAGCCTTAGATCGCTAGTGTCGAAGTTTGTAATAAATGCTTAAGTCAAGCGTCTTAGTCTTAGTTAGTCTTAACTAGTCAGGGTAGTTTGCTTATCCTGTGTTTCTATGTTTGTCATGGTGAACTCATGTTGGATTTGGTTCTTTGTAGTGATTGTCACCAAAATGTGCGTGTCCCCTACAATTTGGTTTAGTTATGAATGTTAATAGAGTTAGTCGTTTAGTTGGGCAACCTTTTACTTCTACTTTCCTCTTTATCTGAGAAGCCGTGTTTGGCTGTGTTGAGATTCAGTGAGGATGCTCGTTTGTTCAGTTATATGAAGACCTCTATGTACCTTTTCTTATGTTGAAAGACTGCAAAATCAATTCTAATGTGTGAATGCCTTCCATAGATGTCTGACAATAAGCACTAAGGCGAGAGGCATACCCAACAAGAGTAGCAAGCCTCACGAGATGAGGCACCCCAGCAGTTGCCTCCACCACCACCCAATGTTAGTGGAGCAGATGTTCTTCATGTAGACCCAAGCAGTGCAAGCAATCGGTCAGACCCTGACGGCCATGCAGCAAGCTCAACAACAACCTCAGTCTCAATCGCAAGTGTAGATGCCACATATGCCAAGAGACAAGCATGCAGATTTCATGAGAGGTCATCCCCTTATGTTTGCTCACTCTGCAGACCCCATGGATGCCGAATACTAACTGCGCACAGTGGAGCGGGAGCTGCACACCGCCCAATGCAATGACAGAGAGAAGGTTCTGTATGGCCTCTGTTTGCTAAGGGGAGCAGCTCAGTCCTGGTGGGAGTCCTACCTTGCCACCCATGCCGACCCTGAAGCTATCACTTGGGAGGAGTTTAGAGACAACTTCCATCGACACCACGTTCTAGAAACACTGATGATAGTAAGGAAGGAGGAATTTCTGGCACTAAAGCAAGGACCCCTGTCTGTCAGTGAGTATAGGGATAAATTTCTGCAACTATCTCGCTATGCACCTGAGGATGTCAACACTGATGCAAAGAGGCGATACATGTTTTTGAGAGGTTTGGTTGATCCCCTGCATTACCAGTTGATGAACCATACCTTCCCTACCTTCCAACACCTGATTGATAGAGCAATAATGAATGAGAGAAAGCATAGGGAGATGGAGGAGCGAAAGCACAAGATCGGTGGACCGCAGACCGTAAGCAGCAGTCGCCCCCATTTCTCAGGCAACCCATCCCAGCAGTTCAAGCAGAATCACCCTCAGCGATATCAGGACCTAAACCAGCGCCCACATCAACAACAATTCTAGAGGCAGTTCCCTCAGGAGCAGCAGCAGTACCAACAACACAACCAACCGGGAGGAAATCAGTATCAGATGCAGAGTAGTCAGGCACCTCGCCTTCCTACCCCAATAACCAAACAGAGCAACCAGATAGCCCTAGCGCAAGGAGGAGTCCGATGATGCTTCCATTGTGAAGAGCAAGGTCACTGGGTGATGCAATGCCCGAAGAAAGCAGTTCAACAACAATCAGCTTCCAACACCCCAACAAGACAAAGAGCACAACATCAGGCATCAGGAGGTCGTGGCCAGGCCTACAACCATGGAAAGGTGAACCACTTGGAGGTCAAAGCAATCCAGGATGCACCAAATGTGGAAGTAGATATGTTTTCAGTCGAATCCCATCCAGCAAAAGTACTATTTGATACTGGTGCCACACATTCTTTTGTTACTACATCATGGGTAGAGGCACATAATGTAACACCCCAGGTGTTTATATTCCGCTCGACAACGAGTATGGATTTAAGCACGTAATATCAGTGGATAAAACAGAAGCTAAATATTAAATCATCTTCGTCTAACACGATTTTAATATCGTGTCTGTTTTGTTTGTCACGAGTGCGACAACGTTTTTATTTTGATCCATCCGGGCTCCTCCTAAGTTTCGTAATACTCGAAACATTGTTGTTTCGAAAATCGGTGCGTACGGTGATTATTTAAAATTCATCGCTCGCGCGAATACGAATTTGGAAGCCCGACCCACTCGAATAATTTTTATTCCAGGCAAATTAGTTAGAACTCGATGACTAAACTTTCAGTATAAAATAATTTAATCCCCTTTTTGTTATCCGTGACATCGCGTCTATGGATTTCAATTGAATTGTTTACTCGAGTGTTCGAATAGCAAACAGAAATCAACTGAAGTCAACTGAATCAAATCATGCAGAGCAAAATTAACGAAGCCGAAATCCGTTTAACTCGATCTGTATGTTTCTTGCCAACTTTAAATCTTTGGATATAGATACCTGACAAAAGTTCATCTGACTACAAAATATTCACCACATCAAATATTCGGGACGAAAACAGATGAATTTATCCGAATCTGAACTATCTGAGATTTCCGTTATAAACAAAGGAAAATGAAAAAATCTAAAAAACAAAAAAAATCTCGCGGCTCTATCCTTCCAGTCGTCTTCCTCCTTATCCAGCCGCCGCCCAGGGTTCTTCAAAAAAATATGCCGCCGCCGCTCATGGAAGAGATCTCGCCGCCCCTCCCTGCTCAGATTTTTCGTCAGCGACTTTATCTACGCGCGTAGCTTCCTGGCATTTTTTCCATCGCGCTCTCTCTCCAGCGCCATCTCCCTTCTCTGCTCGTGTCCAGCCACGGCGACTCCTTCCCCTTGCTCCCAATCAGCTCCATCTATGGCCGGAGCTCCCTCCCTGCCGAGCTCCCCATGGCGCCCCCGCTCCTGGATTGTCCCAGCGCCGCACGCCCCTCTCATCTTCCTCCCTCTGCTCGGCTTCCGGCTCGCGGGTCTCCCTCCCTAGCCCCCCTGGCCGCGCGCCTAGCAGCTGCTCCCTCAGCTCGCGCGCCCCTGGTCCGAGCGTTCCTGCGCCCGAGACCTGCTCCTCCACCATCGCGCGCCTGGGCGCTGCCCCTGGTGGCTGCCTGCTCTCCCTGCGCGCGCCCAATCTTCCTGAGTCGTGCGCGCCATGGTGCTTGCCGTCACTTTGCCAGACCGTGTCCGGCCTCCTTCCCAAGGCAATTCTTCCTGCTCGACGGCGCCCATATCCTCTGTTCCTCCCTCAGCGTGGTTTTGAGCTCCTTTCTCACTGCGCATGCCGCACCCGGGCTCGGACTTAGCTCGACACCCTCCCTGCTCATCCCAGTTCCTCTCTGATCGGCCCTGGTCACCGCGTTGAGTGCCTGCTCACGTCGTGCCTGCTCGCGTCGTGGTCTCCCAGCTCGTCAGCACTTGTTCAAGTCGTCTCGACTCGCTCGGTCGTGGTCTCCTCCCGGCTTTCAGCTGCACTCGTCCAGATCGCCGCTGTCGAGTTCCATCGTCGAGTCTAACCCCTGTTGCTGCGCTTGCGTCCTCGCCGTGCCGAGCGTCGTGAAGTTTCTCTGCCCAGCCATGCTTTTTCCTCCTTTGCTCGGTGCTCCTGCTTTAGCTCGCCCCTGCGCGCGCGATCCGTTCTTCCCTACGCGCGTGCCTGCACGTAGCTCGGCGCCTGTTACTCGCTCCTGCTACACGTGTCGAGTACCTCTTTTGTGTGCGCGAAGTTCTCTACTCGCCACGCCACATCAAGCTCCCGCGCCGAATCTTTTTCTAGCATGTCGCGACGCCCGGTGTCCTGCCTGCTTTGCTCACCGCGTCGGCTACTCGCTGGTGCTCCAACTCGTTAGTTGTCGTTATCCTATCCACGTCAGCACACGACTGTGGTCATGTTCGTCGAGTTCGCCAACACTCTGTTGCCAATTCGACTGTCGTCGCGGTTGTGTGCCTCGCTGCATGCTGGCCGAGTGTTGTCGGTTGTACCTCAGCACTCGTGCTTGCCGCTGGCTCGCGTTAACGCTTGCGCGTCTGCTCGTTGTCACTGCGACGCACTCGCCCTCATCTATCTGGTTTTGCGCGTGCTCGCGTTTGCCGTCGAGTCGTCAAACCCGTCATCCCCTGCTCGACCCCCACCTCACCAGCTTGCTCCAAAAACGATCTCGTCGTCGTTCTGCGCGTCGTCAAGAAATTCCAAGTGTCGGGTGAAGACGAAGCTAGTAGTGTGAGATTCACAAAGTGCTCAACAACAGCTCGAACAAGTCGTCGATCGTCATCCTCGTCTACGCCAAGCCCTGAGAAGATTAGGCGCAGAAGAAAATCAATCAGTACGCGACCGGAGAATTCTTGATGTGGGCAAAGAAGAAGCGCGTTTCGACGCAGCACTCACCCTATAATAGGGGTAAGTTAATTCGTATTCCAGTCAATTAGTTCTATAAATAGATTAAATAGAATTGTTGATTGCAATAAATGTATTAATTTAGCATACACATATTGTGATGTTCGATTTAGATAAAAAGGTAAATCAAGTAATTAAGATACACAGTTTAAAGTGTTAATAAAAAGCTAGGAATAAAAATAGATGTTCTAGTGTTGTTATGTCAATTTGGTTAATGGATGTAGTCGATGCCCTGCTGTGATATCCATGATGCTTAATGCTTGGTTTTAAGTGTTTCATCCTTTTTAGTGTAGATTATCTATATTATACTCATTATACTCGTGCTCATACATGTTCATCGTGCATCTCATGAGGTACGATAAATAATCGCGTGATGCGGAAGAAGAGCCAAGTCGACCCCAAGCGCGGGCTACTCCGCATGGTGATGCTGATGGACCAACCTGAAGATGGTTAAATCAAGCAAGTGCTCGGTCGAGGGATACTCGTCAAGTGGACATCGCCTAACAAACACTAACCTAGTGTTATTCAGTTAAGCCCCGGTGCATTCGCCACCTCCTTGATGTTTTAAAATCTTTATCACCTTGTTTGATGCATTAGCTGATAGGAGTTGTGTGCTAAAACGTTGATGTATTTCCTTCCTTGAAAATTGATTTCCCTTCCTTGATATCCGTTTTGAAAATAATTTTATGATGCTTAGCCTTGCTTTAGCATACAAAAATGTTTTGTTTTAAAACAAAGGTGATGCTTCAGTGGGTGGGAATGTTTTCAAAAATAAAACTTGATGGTGGATCTGTCAAAGGCCTTGATGGGTTCAACATCGGAAAAGATGTACCTCTGCTAGGTACCAGACTTTGGGTTGAAAATAATAAAGCTGAGACCGGGCGGTTGACTTGCACGAGAAAGGAGTCTCGGTGTAGTGTCTCCGTCTGAGTCGATTAAGGACCGTGCCGATGTAGGCTTGCTGATCGAGGACCATTTAACTGGTCACATGCCTCATCATAGGTAAGCTTTGCCTCGGGCAGACTAATACCAGAATAAGATAACACACAATGGGAGTGGAGAGATGGCGAGAGTAGCGTGTACCCTCCGTGGCAAGAGGCTGGACGGTCGTGTATCTGTGCTCTCGGTTGGCGTGAACCTGATCTGGTCTTAAGAACCCCGGTGGCGAGTTGACATATGCAAGGGTTAAGTGCTACATATGTCGTGTGATTGGAGATCCTCAGCTGAGTATAATCGATTCGGATCGCCGTAACTTCACGGACATGAAGACTTGGTCACTGCCCTATACGTAGAAATCCAGTAAAGATGAAGGGTTGTTAAGAAATTGGCTAGTGCAGGCCAAGTGATTGAACTAGGGTAGAAAGAACTCTAGATGCAGGTAACTTTACTTAACCTGACAATAAAACTGGATTTTTAAGGATCCACTCATAGTAAGCTTTTCTGCAAAACAGAGTCTTTGATTCTTGATAAGCCATACCTTGAATCCCTCTAGCCAGCATACCCTTGAGAGTCTTTTCTTTAGTCGGGTAAGTCTTGCTGAGTAATTCCGTACTCAGGGTTTTATTCCCTGTTGTTTCCAGGTTCTAACTTTGTGCTGCTGTTGATGGTGTTAAGTGCTGGTGGGCTCAGCCTTCTTATAAGTCTAAGTACTTCTTCTATACTTCTTATTGAGGATGGTCACTTGAGCTAGCATATATTTCAAACTTATACTTTTGCAATCACTCCAATAAAATAATGTAAAATTTTTGTTACTTGTAAAATTTGGTAATAAGATTTCCGCTGCAAAAATGTTGGTGTGTGATTTGTATTACTTAATCCCGCGGTTCTGGTTATAAGTGGTTTATCCGAGGTCCTTAGGGCACTCGGACAGATCCTGTTAAGTTATCTAGTGCACATGCATAGCCGCATGAGGTCTTTGAGACAAGGGCAGGTGCATGTGGGCCCAATAACTTGGGAGGTTCTGCCTCAGCTGGTATCGGAGCAGGATTAAGTGTATACAGTCACATACGTATTTTCAAAACAAAAGTTTTGGTTTTAGAAAACCTATTTTTAACTAAACACATTGTTTGGCTTTGAACATAGTTTTGAAAAACTATAATGCTAGTGACATCCTCTATTAAGCCTTAAGTTAAGGACTATCAGGTGGCTTAGTTCAAAACCACTAACCCACAACCGGGGGTATTGCATACATGTGTATTGTTATTTTTGAGGCCATTCAGTTTTGAATGGATCGACGCTCAAGGTAAGGTGAGATGTGAGAGCATGACCGAACAAACGTCGGTCTAGGGAAGTGCTTAATTGTAGCGCTTGATTATATACATGTTACACATATGTATATATGAAGGCTGCGATGTGGAGTAATTACTTTTCTGGAAATTCAGTACCCCATGGATGTGTATGGGTATACAGACATGGGAATACTGAGAAGTGTAATGTACTTGCAACGACACACCTACGCTCAGGTAAGAAGGTGAGTTACCATAATAAGTTGCCTTATGGTTAAAGTGTGGCAACGGCGCCTATGCGTGGCTCGACGCTTAATGATGAGCTGGCCTCCATATAGCAATATATGGAGTATAAACTGTGATAAACTATCATGTGTGAATTGCATCATGGGAAATTGGGCTGTGATGGATTTTTTGCAGGTACACTAACCTTGAAAACGTATGTGTAGTTGACGACTAGCAAAATACCGTGAGAATCGTAAGTATGCCACCGATATAGAACACTATTGCTACCTTATGTTGGCAAACATTTGTGAGGCCGAATAGGACGAGCATGCATCCTGATTGTTGCATCTTGTTTGTCACCTATACACCCAAAATGCTTCTCTCATCTTTATTCCAGTAGTTGATGATTGTAGATAATGTGGTGTGATGTTGTATCATGAACCCTGAGGAAATAGTTGTCTTCCATTCTTTAGGTAATATGCTTAGGTGCTATATGTGTTTGCTCTTGTGCTTGATGTGCCAATAGAGAGTTGGTGACTTGATTGCCGAAACCCAAAACTAGGCCATGTTCTTAGTTGGTGAACCATGACCCAGAGTTGATTTTTCCGTTATCACTCCATGACCAAACACATAAAAATAAATGCTTAGATAATTTATTTGTTGGACATAAAGTGTACCCAAGCTTAAAAAAAATCTTAAGTCATGTCTCCTTCTAGAGCCATTCCCTTATACAGTTGATGCAGGTTGAGGTCTCTATTGTATTTGGCCTCTCCTTGTGGATTATCTTGTTACTTCCAGTTTGCCTGTTCTTAAGGATCGCCATGTTGCTTTATCAACCCAACCTAGGAAATACATGTCCGATCATTTTCTTAAGTTTGATTCCTTTGGTTTCCCCATACCTATCAAAGGCATACCAATTTCATCTTGTGATTGTTTTCCCTTCGTATCTAATCAGATACTAATCCTTGACCTTGTGATCTCTACGATGGGCATAGAAATATGCTTGGGGCGGAAGCAACAGTCTCCCGTCGTACTCCTTTCATCATGTTTAGGTTATGGCCATGCCTTGTTCATTTCATCGGGCCATGATCTATTTGACTCTCTACTTGTAACCGTTTTGACAGGTAGAGTCTCTTTGTATATTGTCACCCTTGCCCAATTCATTTGTGTCGCGTGAGATTTCTTATTGGTTATATCTGATAATGGTGTTATGACTAAAACCAGTGGTGCCGTGACGAAACCGAGGGCCTTCTGTGTGTGCGCACATGGTTGCGCTACTCGACACACACTAGTATCACAGTTAGTAGTCATAATCCATTATGAGATTATATCAATATGTTATCTTCCGTAGACCTCCTCCTTGAAACAATTTCTATGTTGTTTGTGAAGTGATCAAGCAACATCTGTCATCTCCGTTGGATCAAAAGGGCATACCACTTTCATGTGTGGTCTTATTTCTTTTGATCTTGGTAGTGACTACTCATACAAGTTCCCTTTACATCCTTTGTGTAAAGGTGAAGCCTTGGAGCTTTTTAGTAATGGAAAACAACTGATTAGCTCTCAAAATGGAGATTGGATTTCCCCTGCTGCTGAGATGCAGGAGTTTGTTCATTCGCTCTCTCATTTAATCCATGTATTCCCGAACCAAGTCAGTTCATCTCGCATGAAGAAACGGATGAACAACCTAACCAAATGGATTCCTACCCAAGTGCATAATCTCCTGTTAACCAAAGTGAACTCTCAACCCTTGGCTTACCGATGGTACTGAGAGAACTTGCTCGATGTCAAAAGTAGTTCAACAAGTTGGTTTTACTAACTTGTAACTGCTTTGTGAACAAAGGTTGAGTTTAGAGAACGTTTTATCGAGTTGTCTAAACTCACTTTAGTTCAGCCTATATCCTGAAGAAAACCTGGTGAAGATCATGTGAAGGTTATGAACATATGCGCAGATCTTGTGCCATATTGGATTAGATTATGAGCATATGCATATTCACTTTACACTGTTGGCCGAGGTACTTTGCCATCCTCAGTTAACTGTTAACAGCCTAACCGCTGCTCTAGTAGTGCCTCGATCGCCTCACGTGTGCTTTTCCAGCATGTGTGATCAAGTCGAGCCATGTCTAGTGCTCGATAAAATGGACTGGTTGCAAAGTTCGTATCTACAGATCCTTTTGCTGGTGATTCTCGCGAATCTATACCATCTTTTCATGGACTTGAATTCTCGGGTTAACCACATGTTAACCGCGACAGTATTCGACATCCACACCCGTCCCCTGTGCTATGAATTTCCTATAACCACTTGTTGGTAAACCTCTTTCTGTATGTTTTACCCAAGATGGTGCATCTGGTTCTATTTGAGTAAAGTCGCATATCTACCGCTTGCTCAACAGACTCAGATAGTACAGTATCATTAGAAAAAGCAAACTGCACACATGGAACCTTATGTGTTCTTCTGGCAGACAACGTCTTTATTGGTGGACATTTCTAAATTAGCCTAAGGCGATACATGTTATGTCCACTAGAGAAACGACATCCTGAGACACTTGCCTTTGCTCAGAACTGCCTTATCATTACCGCTGATATGGACATGGGTTACATTCTTCTCTACTCTTAAAAGTCTTTCACTCCTAATCTCGGGACGAGATTCTTTTAAGGGGGAGGGCTGTAACACCCCAGGTGTTTATATTCCGCTCGACAACGAGTATGGATTTAAGCACGTAATATCAGTGGATAAAACATATGCTAAATTTTAAATCATCTTCGTCTAACACGATTTTAATATCGCGTCTGTTTTGTTTGTCGCGAGTGCGACAACATTTTTATTTTGATCCATCCGGTCTCCTCCTAAGTTTTCGTAATACTCGAAACATTGTTGTTCTGAAAATCGGTGCGTCCGGTGATTATTTAAAATTCATCGCTCGCGCGAATACGAATTCGGAAGCCCGACCTACTCGAATAATTTTTATTCCGGGCAAATTAGTTAGAACTCGACGACTAAACTTTCAGTATAAAATAATTTAATCCCCTTTTTGTTATCCGTGACATCGCGTCTACGAATTTCAATTGAATTGTTAAGTCGAGTGTTCGAATAGCAAACAAAAATCAACTGAAGTCAACTGAATCAAATCACGCAGAGCAAAATTAACAAAGCCGAAATCCGTTTAACTTGGTCCGTATGTTTCTTGCCAACTTTAAATCTTTGGATATAGATACCTGACAAAAGTTTATATGACTACAAAATATTCACCACATCAAATATTCGTGACGAAAACAGATGAATTTATCCAAATCTGAACTATCTGCAATTTCCGTTATTAAAAAAGGGAAAATGAAAAAAATCTGAAAAACAAAAAAATCTCGCGGCTCTATCCTTCCAGTCGTCTTCCTCCTTATCCAGCCGCCGCCCGGGGTTCTTCAAAAAACATCTGCCGCCGCCGCTCATGGAAGAGATCTCGCCGCCCCTCCCTGCTCAGATTTTTCGTCAGCGGCTTTATCTACGCGCGTAGCTTCCTGGCATTTTTTTTCCATCGCGCTCTCTCTCCAGCGCCCATCTCCCTTCTCTGCTCGCGTCCAGCCATGGTACCTCCTTCCCCTTGCTCCCGCTCGGCTCCATCTATGGCCGGAGCTCCCTCCCTGCCGAGCTCCCCATGGCGCCCCCGCTCCTGGATTGTCCCAGCGCCGCGCACCCCTCTCATCTCCCTCCCTCTGCTCGGCTTCCAGCTCGCGGGTCTCCCTCCGCAGCCCCCCTGGCCACGCGCCTGGCAGCTGCTCCCTCAGCTCGCGCGCCCCTGGTCCGAGCGTTCCTGCGCCCGGGACCTGCTCCTCCACCATCGCGCGCCTGGGCGCTGCCCCTGGTGGCCGCGTGCTCTCCCTGCGCGTTCCCAATCTCCCTAAGTCGTGCGCGCCATGGTGCTTGCCATCACTTTGCTAGACCGTGTCCGGCCTCCTTCCCATGGCAGTTATTCCTGCTCGACGGCGCCCATATCCTCTGTTCCTCCCTCAGCGTGGTTTCGAGCTCCTTTCTCACTGCGCGTGCCGCACCCGGGCTCGGACCCAGCTCGACGCCCTCCCTGCTCGTCCCAGTTCCTCTCTGCTTGGCCCTGGTCACCGAGCTGAGTGCCTGCTCACGTCGTGCCTGCTCGCGTCGTGGTCTCCCAGCTCGTCAGCACTTGTTCAAGTCGTCTCGACTCGCTCGGCCGTGATCTCGTCCCGGCTTTCAGCTGCGCTCGTCCAGATCGCCGCTGTCGAGTTCCATCGTCGAGTCTAGCCCCTGTTGCTGCACGTGCGTCCTCGCCGCACCGAGCGCTGTGAAGTTTCTCTACCCAGCCATGCTTTTTCCTCCTCTGCTCGGTGCTCCTGCTTCAGCTCGCCCCTGCCCGCGCGATCTGTTCTTCCCTGCGCGCGTGCCTGCGCACAGCTCGGCGTCTGTTGCTCGCTCCTGCTGCGCATGTCGAGCACCTCTTTTGGGTGCACGAAGTTCTCTACTCGCCATGGCGCGTCGAGCTCCCACGCCAAATCTTTTTCTAGCATGCCACGATACCCAGTGTCCTGCCTGCATTGCTCACCGTGTCGGCTACTCGTTGGTGCTCCAACTCGTTAGTTGTCGTTATCCTATCTGCGTCAGCACATGACTGTGGTCATGTTCGTCGAGTTCGCCAACACTCTGTTGCCAATTCGACTGTCATCGCGGTTGTGTGCCTCGCTGCGTGCTCGCCGAGTGTTGTCGGTTGTACCTCAACACTCGTGCTTGCCGCTGGCTCGCGTTAATGCTCGCGCGTCTGCTCATTATCACTGCGGCGCACTCGCTCTCATCTATCAGGTTTTGCGCGTGCTCGCGTTTGCCGTCGAGTCGTCAAACCCGTCATCCCCTGCTCGACCCCCACCTCACCAGCTTGCTACAAACACGATCTCATCGTCATTCTGCGCGTCGTCCAGAAATTCCAAGCGTCGGGTGAAGACGAAGCTAGCAGTGTGAGATTCACCAAGTGCTCGACAACAACTCGAACAAGTCGTCGATCGTCATCCTCGTCTACGCCAAGCCCTGAGAAGATTAGGCGCAGAAGAAAATCAATCAGTACGCGACCGGAGAATTCTTGATGTGGGCAAAGAAGAAGCACGTTTCGACGCAGCACTCACCCTATTTTTGGTGAAATGCTGAGCTAAAAGGTGTCGTCGATTTTGCAATTTCAAGTCGGATTTAATAGGGATAAGTTAGTTCGTATTCCAGTCAATTAGGTCTATAAATAGATTAAATAGAATTGTTGATTGCAATAAATGTATTAATTTAGCATACGCATATTGTGATGTTCGATTTAGATAAAAAGGTAAATCAAGTAATTAAGATACACAGTTTAAAGTGTTAATAAAAAGCTAGGAATAAAAATAGATGTTCTAGTGTTGTTATGTCAATTTGGTTAATGGATGTAGTCGATGCCCTGCTGTGATATCCATGATGCTTAATGCTTGGTTTTAAGTGTTTCATCCTTTTTAGTGTAGATTATCTATATTATACTCGTGCTCATACATGTGCATCGTGCATCTCATGAGGTACGATAAATAATCGCGTGATGCGGAAGAAGAGCCAAGTCGACCCCAAGCGCGGGCTACTCCGCATGGTGATGCTGATGGACCAACCTAAAGATGGTTAAATCAAGCAAGTGCTCGGTCGAGGGTTACTCGTCAAGTGGACATCGCCTAACAAACACTAACCTAGTGTTATTCAGGCAAGCCCCAGTGCATTCACCACCTCCTTGATGTTTTAAAATCTTTATCACCTTGTTTGATGCATTAGCTGATAGGAGTTGTGTGCTAAACCGTTGATGCATTTCCTTCCTTGAAAATTGATTTCCCTTCCTTGATATCCGTTTTGAAAAGAATTTTATGATGCTTAGCCTTGCTTTAGCATACAAAAATGTTTTGTTTTAAAACAAAGGTGATGCTTCAGTGGGTGGGAATGTTTTCAAAAATAAAACTTGATGGTGGATCTGTCAAAGGGCTTGATGGGTTCAACATCGGAAAAGATGTACCTCTGCCAGGTACCAGACTTTGGTTTGAAAATAATAAAGCTGAGACCGGGCGGTTGACTTGCACGAGAAAGCAGTCTCGGTGTCTCTGTCTGAGTCGATTAAGGACCGTGCCGATGTAGGCTTGCTGATCGAGGACCCTTTAACTGGTCACATGCCTCATCATGGGTAAGCTTTGCCTCGGGTAGACTAATACCAGAATAAGATAACACGCAATGGGAGTGGAGAGATGGCGAGAGTAGCGTGTACCCTCTGTGGCAAGAGGCTGGACGGTGGTGTATCTGTGCTCTCGGTTGGCGTGAACCTGATCTGGTCTTAAGAACCTCGGTGGCGAGTTGACATATGCAAGGGTTAAGTGCTACATATGTCGTGTGATTGGAGATCCTCAGCTGAGTATAATCGATTCGGATCGCCGTAACTTCGCGGACATGAAGGCTTGGTCACTGCCCTATACGTAGAAATCCAGTAAAGATGAAGGGTTGTTAAGAAATTGGCTAGTGCAGGCCAAGTGATTGAACTAGGGTAGAAAGAACTCTAGATGCAGGTAACTTTACTTAACCTAACAATAAAACTGGATTTTTAAGGATCCACTCATAGTAAGCTTTTCTACAAAATAGAGTCTTTGATTCTTGATAAGCCATACCTTGAATCCCTCTAGCCAGCATACCCTTTAGAGTCTTTTCTTTAGTCAGGTAAGTCTTGCTGAGTAATTCCGTACTCAGGGTTTTATTCCCTGTTGTTTTCAGGTTCTAACTTTGTGCTGCTGTTGATGGTGTTAAGTGCTGGTGGGCTCAGCCTTCTTATAAGTCTAAGTACTTCTTCTATACTTCTTATTAAGTGCTGGTGGTTTATCCGAGGTCCTTGGGGCACTCGGACAGATCCTGTTAAGTTACCTGGTGCACATGCATAGTCGTCTGAGGTCTTTGAGACAAGGGCAGGTGCATGTGGGCCCAATAACTTGGGAGGTTCTGCCTCACATAACATCCCCGTAGAACCAATGATTCCACCTCTAAGGGTTAATTCAGTTGGGGGAACATTCAGTTATCAGATAAGATGTGCTCAAATCTAAGGATTGAAATAAGGGGATAGATTTCCCTGCTAACCTAGTAGTAATGGGTACTCAAGGGATAGATGTCATCCTAGGGATGAATTGGCTACACAAGAACCAAGCAACCGTCAGCTGTGACAAGAGGACAGTAAGGTTAGTGTCCCCATCCAGGGAAGAGATAATAACTAAACTGATCTTGCCTGATCTAGAGGATTGAGCCTATCACCAAATGTTCATAGATGGTAAAGAGGCCAGCCCGCTTGAGGCCATCAAAGTTGTGTCGAAGTTTCCCGACGTGTTTCCTCAGGAATTACCAGGCATGCCACCCGAGCAGAAGGTCGAGTTTGATATAGAGCTTGAACCTAGCACACCCCTATTTCTAAGAGAGTTTATAGAGTGTCCGGACCAGAATTGGTGGAACTCAAGAAGTAGATCGACGAGCTGTTAGAGAAAGGTTACATTAGACCAAGTACTTCACCTTGGGTCGCTCCAGTTCTGTTCATGGAGAAGAAAGATGGGACCAAGAGAATGTGCATAGACTACAGAGCCCTGAATGAAGTCACCATCAAGAACAAGTACCCCCTGCTAAGGATAGAGGACCTGTTTGATCAGCTGAGAGGAGCCAGCGTGTTCTCAAAGATAGATTTAAGGTCAGGGTACCATCAAGTCAGGATCCGACCTTCGGACATACCAAAGACGACATTCATCACTAAGTATGGGCAATATGAGTACACAGTCATGTCCTTCGGCTTGACAAAATGCGCCAGCTTTCTTCATGTACTTGATGAACAATGTGTTCATGGACTATCTGGACAAGTTTGTGGTGGTGTTTATCGATGATATCCTCATATATTCTCAGAATGAGGAAGAGAACGATGAGCGTTTGAAGATGGTATTGCAATAGTTATGGGAGCATCAGTTGTATGCCAAGTTGAGCAAATGTGAGTTCTAGATCAGTGAAGTCTTGTTCTTGGGTCACATCATAAACCGAGATGGGTTAGTTGTTGATTAAAGAAGGTAGCAGATATTCTGGACTAGAAAGCACCGAGAGATGTCCGTGGGATCAAGAGTTTCATTGGAATGGTCGGACACTATCAACGTTTCATTGAAGGTTTCTCTAAGTTTGTCAGACCAATGATAGCCTTGCTAGCGAAGAAAGTTGAGTTAAAGTGGACCCTAGCGTGCCAAAAGTCATTTAAAGCGTTGAAAAAGAAGTTGACTACAACACCTGTGTTGATCCTACCTGACGTTCACAAGCCATTCTCAGTGTATTGCGATGCATCCTATACCGATCTGGGTTGTGTGATAATGCAAGAAGGGAGGGTGGTGGCATACTCGTCCCGATAGCTGAAGATCCATGAGAAGAATTATCCCACGCACAACCTGGAATTGGCATCAATGGTTCACGCATTGAAGACTTGGAGGCACTATTTATATGGGCAGAAGTGTGATGTTTACACGGACCACAAGAGTCTTAAGTATGTATTCACCCAGCCAGAGCTAAACATGAGGCAGCGAAGATGGCTAGAGTTGATCAAAGATTATGAGGTGGAGATACATTATCACCCAAGCAAAGCTAATGTGGTTGCATATGCTTTGAGCAGAAAGAGTTAGGTCAACATGATGGTTGCTCACCCGATGCCATATGAGCTAGCAAAGGAATTCGACAAGCTGAGTCTCAGATTTCTAAACAGTACACATGGAGTGACGGTTGAGCTAGAATCCACTTTAAACCGAGATATCAAAGATGACGGAAAAATGATGAGAAGATCAATGAGATTCGACAACTGATCCTACACGGGAAAGGCAAAGAATTTCGAGAAGACGTGGAAGGCGTGGTGTGGTTCGAATATAGGCTATGTGTTCCCGACATCAAGTCGATTTGGGAGATGATCCTCAAGGAAGCCCATGAAATAGCCTATTCCACACACCCTGGAATCGAGAAGATGTACCAAGACCTGAAGAAAATATTCTGGTGGTACGATATGAAAAGGGAGATCACAGAGTATGTTGCCATATGTGACAGTTGTCAGAGGCGGAGCATCAAAGGCCCACAGGTTTGTTGCAGCCGTTGCAGATTCCTCAATGGAAGTGGGATGAGATTGGGATGGACTTTATAGTTGGCTTGCCTCGCACTCGAGCCTGTTATGACTCCATCTGGGTAGTAGTGGACCGCTTAACAAAGGCGGTCCATTTCATACCAGTCAAGAATCAAGATCAGCTACAACAGTGTAGTGTTGGCCGAGTTATACATGTCCCAGATTGTATGCTTGCATGGAGTACCAAAGAAGATAGTGTCAGACCGGGGAACATAGTTCACTTCTCACTTTTAGCAGCAGCTACATGAAGCCTTGGGAACACATTTGAATTTAGTTCAGCTTATCAACCGCAACAGATGATCAATCTGAAAGAACCAACCAGATCCTAGAAGATATGTTGAGGGCCTGCGCTTTGTAGGACAAGTCAGGTTGGGTTAAGAAGCTACCTTATGCAGAGTTCTCTTACAACAACAACCATCAAGCTAGTTTGAAGATGTCACCATTCCAAGCACTCAATGGGAGGAATTGTCGAACTCTGTTGCACTAGGACCAACCCGGCGAGAGGCAAGTGTTCGGTCCAGATATTTTTCTTGAAGCCTAAAGAAAATATCAGAATAGTTTGGGAGAATCTGAAGACAACATAGTCTAGGAAGCGAAGTTATGCCGACACCAGAAGAAGAGAACTGAGTCAAGGGCAAGTTGTCACCTCAATACATCAAACCGTACCAGATTTGGGCAAGACGTGGAGAAGTGGCCTATCAGCTCAGCCTACCAGAAAGTCTGTCCGTAGTGCATGATGTTTTCCACATGTCTCAGCTGAAGAAATGTTTGCGAGTGCCAGAAGAGCAATTGCCAATCGAGGATCTCGGAGTCTAGGAAGACTTGACATATATCGAGAAGCCAACTTAGATTCTGGAGACAGCAAACAGAGTCACTCGAAGGAGCACCGTTAGAATGTGTAAAGTCAAATGGGGCCACCATTCAGAGCAAGAAGCAACCTCGGAAAGAGAGGATGATCTAAAAGCCAAGTATCTTGAACTCTTTGCTAACCAACCCTGAATCTTGAAGGCGAGATTCTTTTTAAGGGGGATAGGTTTCTAACACCCTGAATTTGGGGGTATAAAATTTCTTCCCTAACATCTACCAGATCAGGTGTTACCTCTTTTCTCCTCTATATAGTTCTCTTTTTCTCTTCCTTTTAGTAGAAGGTTGGTTATTTTATTTGGAGATGTATTAATACTTTAGCAGATCAAACCCTAGGGGGACATAAAATTTTGCATCATGCTGAGCTTAAACTTTGTTTTTGTTTGATGCACATGTTTGAAATATTCAAATTTGGATTTGTGGTTTGGTTGGATTTGAATTCAAAAGAGGAAAAAGAAAAGGGAATAAAAATTCAGAATAAAAGAAAAAGCAAAAGAAGCCCAGAAATCCACTTCCCCTCAGCCTTTCCGCCCACTCCAGCCGCACGCCTGCTTCCCCCCCTCTCTCTCTCTGACCGGTGGGACCGGCTTGTTGGTGCCAGTCTGCTCGCCCCCGTGCGCTCGCTCTCGCTCTCTACCCCTGGGCCACACATGTCGATGCTCCCTCACCTGCCCGTTGAGCATGCTGACGCTGACCCACAGACCCCATGGCCTCACCTGGCAGTCCCCTCCCCTCCTTCAACCGCTCGCCCGCGCAAGCCGTGCACATGCACGTCGAGGTGGTCGTGCCCACATCACGCCTCTGCGTGAAACCGCTGCTCCGACCCTTTTTCAAGTCGCTGCACGTGCCCACTTCCCTCCCCACCTCACTCTCTTCATCCCAGCGCCCCCACCCGAGCTGCGCTCGCTCGCATTCAAGCTCGTCGGAGCTCTTCCGCCGCCGAGCCATCTGAACCCCAGATCCTCCACGGCAGGGCCCCTCCGCCGTTCCTGACTGTTGTCCGCCACCGCCGCTCAGAGCTCCACCACCAACCATGCCTCGCCCGAGGTGAATTTCCCCACTGGAGTTCTCTTTCTCTATCCCCCGTCCTCCCTTCTCCATTGAGAAGCCACCGGTGGACACCAGCAATGGCACTACACCGTCGTGCCGGGGCTCTCCAGCCAACCGCCACTGCCCCATGTCCTTTTCTGCCCCACACGAAGCCACCGGTCCTAGCCAGGGCGCCCACACCGTGCGCGCGGCTGAGGTTAACGACGATCCCGACTGATGGACCCCGCCTGGCAGCCTCCTCGCGCTTATCCTCTCTCCCCTCTCTCTGGACCGCGGATCCACGGGCCCCACCCGTCAGAGTGCGCCCACGCTCGCGTCTCGCATGGGGTCCGCCCTGGGCCACTGACTCGTGGGCCCCATCGGTCAGTCCCCACGCCCTGCTTCTATTCACCATTTTCTTCTTCTGATCGCGCGGCTGAGAAAACTCGATACCACTTCACCGCAGACAGTTTGCTTAAAATCCCCTTGATTTCCCAAGATTAGAACCCGTCGTCCTGGTTTCTTTTGCCTAAGCACCTGGTTTCTTGCAGAGAGACCCCTAAACTTTATTTTAATCACCGAAAGGTGTCAAAATTAGGGTTTTTGAATTCTAAAACTTCCAAAATTCATAACTTTGTCATATGAACTTCAAATTGGATGGTTCAAATTGAAAAATGTTCATTTTGATATTTTCTATCTGTTTGAATTATGTTTCACTGTTTCCATGTCTTAATTTTATAGTTAGGAAGGCTATAGAAACCTTATTAGAAATAAAATAAAGGTAAAAGCCCTAATGAATGTTCAGGTGCCTAATTTTGTAGACTCAACTCCATTTAATGTATGATCCCATCCCTGAAATAACTTTATTTAAGTAAGTAATTGACTAAGATAGACTTAATTAGAGAACAATAGACCACTTGGCATAGTGACCTACCCCAAACCTGGGATGCACCTATGTGTCTTTACCTTTCTATTGAACCTGTATTTACTCTGTTGCATATGTTTGGTGTTTTATTCTTTTATTATTCCCAGGTGTGTTGAATGAATGATTGCTTTGCATAGACAACGAGCAGTCCGTGGTTTTTGAGTGTCTTGCAGGAGATTTCCCTGAGCAGCAACCTGGTGAAGGCAAGTGTCCTTTGACCCATTATATCCTACTTACTTTATAATTCATTGTCCCGCATACCATGATCAACCTAAGGATTGACTGGTGTTCTATTTTTCCTGAACTTGGTTATCCCTTGGGAATTGGCTCCTATGATTAGTATCATGTTATTGCTTTACTTTAATCAATGAACATGTTGAGAATATTTATGATACAATGACGATATCTTGATTATGATTGTACCACTTTAGTGGACTCGGGCTATTACTCGAGTATCTCTTTGTAAGGACCTGTTCGTTGGATGACCACCCGGAAAAATAGTACAACCATGAGGGTGGCATGGGACACCCTTAGCTGATTAATTAGAGGAACTTGATATGTAGTCGGCTTCGCCATCGTGCCGTCAATGGGGTCCGGGCACAGTACTTGCTCTGCCGAGGCTGGGTGTAGAGGTTCTTTCGTGTTGCTTTTGTTAGTCACCCTTCCTGTGGGGAGAGGTACTGTGTTTATCAAACTAGAGAAACCTAACGGGTGGCTATGACCTCTGAGGAATCTAGGACACTTGTAGAGGGTTAGAAACTGGTATATCAGCCATGGTCACGGTTATGAGCAGCCTTGGGAGCTCTTTTGATTAGAGTTACTCTGGATATGTTTATAACGATGCTTAATGATGACGATTATAATTATGGATTCTGGTATTTCCTCTTGGAGGGAGTACTTTTGGGTTAATAACTTGGGATTAGTGCTAAAACCTGGCTCTCTACTAGTAATAAATAGCTGACCAACTAAAAGCAACAACTTTGAGCTTAACCTACATACAGCTAGTCCACTTTAGCCAAACAGGGCATTTGCTGAGTACGTTGATGTTTAATCACCCTTGCTTAAAAACACCAAACACTTGGTTGTCCCCATTGCAACCAGTACTCAGGAGAAGTTGAAGGCAATATGGTGGACTTTCAGGAGTTCTAGGACTTCGACGAGTTCTAGATAAGATTAGCAGCAAACCCCCAGACAGCTGCTTGTGAAGGCCTTATCGTACTGTGTTTCGTTGAGCACTTTGATTATGGTTTAAGTTAATAACTTTGTGGATGTTTTGGACATCGTGATGTAATAAAGTACCAATTTCCGCTATTAATTTTGAGCAATGTGTGATGATGTCTGATTATGTAATCGCTGTATACGTGAATTTTTTATCCTGGCACGTACATGGTTCGCATTTGGTTTGCCTTCCAAAACCAGGTGTGACATAAGGAGTGATGACAAACCGGTCATTATGCAAGAGGGATAATCCTTTATGGTCACACCTAACCTGGCTAAGCCATCACCTTAGGGCCCTCCCCAAGCCAGGGAGTCCTTGATAATCACGCTCAAAGGTGATAAGGGTGATAACCCTTCATCATACCCATTTTGAAAAAATATTTTCTTTTGAAAACTCACACCTTTTCTCAAATCATTTTGTAACAAAAATGTCAATAAGTATAAAGATGAATTGTGGCAAAGTTCTAAGGCTGAGTGGCCATAATAACATGTCTCTTAGCAGCAAAATCATATAATTGATAAAATAACAGGCTGAGAGTTGTGTTTGAAAAACATAGGTAATTTATGCATTAAAGGGATCCAGTGAGCTTGTCGCGCTTTAACCGGTGAAAGGGTGAGAGCTTGTAGAATTGGCTTCTGGCTCCACCGTCTGGCGTAGGCTTGGAGAACTGGCCTTAACGAGACAGCACGAACGCTCCGATAACTATACAGCATGAACAAGCAAACATACAAACAAACAAGTATTTCAACATTATTTAGTATAGTGGTCAGAATGGCGATATATGGATGGGTAGAGTCTTGAGCAGAATCTGTCTCATGTGGTGTTGTGATATTACTGGTGGTGGAGTGGAGGTGCTTACCAGAAGGGTGGATTGGAGGCGAAGCGACACTAGGCGTGTAGCTAGAGAGCGGGGTAACTGAGTGGGTGGGGATTTGCCTTGGCTCAGGGTGTTGAGGGTATGGAGAGCGACATGGTAACTGGGTGTATTTATAGCTGGGTACATGTGGTTTAGTACAGTAGAGTTCACTATTTGTGAGAATTATGGCTAATGAATTGTCTGACTCAGTCTGAATAGGGAAATTATAGGCAAAATATGGGACAAGAGTATTTTTTGGAGTTTTCTAGAATATGAACCATGCTTAAGGGATGACATGGTTGGATAGGGAATAATTTGATAAGAATTTAGAAATAAGAATTATTGGAATATGAGTTTGGATGGAGGAGTTTTAAGTTTTATAATCATAGGAATAAAAAGAAAAGGGAAAGGAATATTCCTGGAATATTCTAGAATTTGAATATTTAGAGATATTTGGAAAATCAATGTATTCTTGAGCAGAGTGTCATGAATTATTTCTAGGCTATTCATGAGTAGAGGTTTATGTTGGTGGCAACTGTTCCTACCTACTGTGTAACATGGGAGAATAGTAAGGCAGGACCCAAATGGCTGGAATACTGTGGTATTCTGGTCCGGGTGGGCTATGGTATCTTGGGCTAGGCTTTATAGGATTGACGGTGTATCTATACAAACATGGTTCACCTTTTTTTTGGAAGCCTGGTTCGAAAGAATCTCAAAGTTAAGCGTGCTAAACTTGGAGAAATCTGGGATGGGTGACCAGATGAGAAGTTCTTACTGGAAGGAAAATCACGGTCACCGGAGTCCGTATGACTAAAATATTGGTCTGGCAGGTCTTAGGTGAGCTGAACAACTTGATGAATAAGTAGTTGAATATTTGAGTGATCGGATGAATGATGAATAGTAGGATGAACGATCTGATGAGCGATGAATAATGACTATGAACATCCGATGAACGATGAATAGTCCATATGAACGAACGATGAATAGCTCGTATGAACAAACGATGAACGATGAATAGGGATTATGAACGAACGGTCGAATGAACGAACGAACCATTAACGATCGGACGAACGAACAAACAAACTATGAACAGTTGGACGAACGATCGAATGAACGACCGAACGATCCTTGTGCCCGTGTTGTGCTTGTGTGGGAGTGGGAGTGAGTTGCCATGAAATGGCTTGGGATGGCATGAGGGGAGGCCCTTGCCCCTCTATTTATAGGCAAGGTGGAGGGGATTAGGGGGAGGAGGCGAGGATTAGTGGGAGGAGGCGAGGATTAGTGAGAGATAAGCATGTATTAGCCATGTATAAGTGAAATTAGCTTGTAGACCTCACTGTATGACACCGGAGGCGTATGTATACATATGAGCATGAGGAAAATTATTAAGAAAATATTTTTAGGGACTTTTAAAAATAATTCTAAAGGTATTTCTCCAGAGAAATATATTTGGAGAAATATTGGAGGAATATTTAGGCAGTATTTCTAGGAAGAATTTGAGGGGGTCACTGGGAAATATTGGTTGGATATTTTGAGGAGGATATTTGAGAGAATATAGACCACTATATTTTATTTATTGAGATCAACTTGCAAACAAACATTTTCAAACGAAATTTGAAATATTGGTAGGCTACAGATCTAGCCCACTTAAAATGAATCTCATCCTCGAGATTCGGCTTAGAAGGGTTATGGGTATAGCTTTACTTAAGCTACATATCTTCATTATGGAGACTCTTCGAGGAGATGGAACTTCAATGAAATCTGGCCTTTGAGGAGCATCTAGTTGCCGATTTTGGCTACTTAAGGATCATCCCTAGGCTTCTAGATTTCGCTTGGTAACTAGCTTATTGAAGGAGCATCGATGCCAACACGCAAACCTTATACAAACTTATCCATGGATCCCTTCCTTGATTGGTCTTCTGGTGCTCCATCAACAAAACTTGGGTGAGCAGTTCTCATCCAGAAACTTATATGCTTGGATGATCTAGTCCTCCACAAGTTTGCTACATGCACATGCCTTCTTGTTTTCTCCACAACACCAACCTTACTGAACACTACCCCACTTAAAAGAATGAGGGTAGAACTTTTGAATCTTGGGGCTTTGAACTCCTTGAAGTACCTCATAACATGGGTGTTATGGGGCCTTCTTCTGTTGTTGTTGTTGTTTGAGTAGGCTGCGAAGAGATGACTGACACAAGGTTGATTTTGGGACAACCTTCTTCTCATCTTCTCTTCGCTATTATCTTTTCACTTTTCACTGCCCCTTTCTTTCTCTTTGTTCTTCCCACTGGAGGATCCTATCAAAGAGTATTACCATCACACAAAGTAGGAAACCAAAGATTATGAACCATGTAAACAGTCTTCAACCCAAGAATCACCAGGCATTATGATCTTAGGGGCGAGGGAGTGGAAAATGGAGTTGTTTGTGATTTGGCAAAGGGGATTTTATCGGGAGTGTTTTGCTTTGAGCGAAATAGGAACCGAGGGATCTGGGGGTTATAGGCGAGTGGTGGTGTTCGGTTGCGGAGGGGTGGTGATGGAGCAGGTGCCACACGACAGCAGGCACGACAGTGGGGAGGGGGCCTATTTTTGTCAGCGGTGATGGCAGTGGTTGGTGCGCTGCAAAGGGGTGTGGGGAGGTGGTAGTGCGCATGGAGGCGAGGCACGCGTGCGGGGCACTGGCGAGTGGTGGGGTCAATGACCCTGATGTTTGTGGTCTCTGGTTCTAAGAATCTTTGCCTCTCTATATGGTAATAACTTCTTCTGTGCTCTTTTTCTGTTTACTTTGACTCAGGGGCAGTGCTTTGATTCTCATGGTTGGTCCTTTTGACTGAGCGACTGGATAGGTTCCTTCTATAGCTTATTCCAGGCTTCAAGGGTAAGCTTCCCAGTATCTTCTTAGGTAAGGTGCTTTTCTCTTAAGATGGGTTAAGAGAAGAATGGAAGCATAGGGTGAGGATTAGCTCTAATTTGATATCTATGTTTTTAGGGAAAACCCTTTTTTAAGAAAAAGAGGAAAGAAAACACACAAGTTCAATAACGATAAGCACAAACAAATCAGATGTTTTGAATAGGGAAAGAATAGAGTTTTTCCAAAGCACGGACTACTCGAATCTAGGGCTAAGCATAACAACACTATTGCTAGGCAATTGAAAAACATCACATATACACACAAAAGAGGAGCAAACATCAAGCATAAACTATTTTGAAATGCCCTAGGGGGCCACACAATTAGAGTTTTTTCAAAACACGGGGCTACACGATTACATCTCATACATGTAGGGCTATAGCCAAAGTGAAGAAAACTTCACTGCTCAATGCATGCAGAGGACTGGGCATAACTAACTTCGGATCTGGCAGCTTTTCTTCTGGCGAGGCTGGTGCACAACTTTAATCTGAGACATCTCCTGGATGGGTTAAGAGGGAGCTGATATTGATGAATTCCTTTGGCGACGACTGAGATGGAAGGACGGGGTCAAACTCTTCTCCAAACTAGACTGGCTCTGGATTTCGAGGCGAACTGTGCCTGCTCTCAACAACTTGGGGAAACCATCTTCATTCCGACAAAATATGGTTTGGCAGCGAACCTCCATCCGACTTCTAAGAGAAGGAATGGTGGGAAACAATTTTGCAATGGAGGGATGAGTGCAAGAATTTTTTTCTAAGAAAATAGTTTTGACTCAAAAACTTTTGGTCCAAGCCTAAGGGTTACGTTCTGCGGCCAACCTATAGCTCTAATACCACCTGAAGCGTCCCAATCCTCTGGGACTCAAATGTGATTCAAATACTAGTCCCAGGAGGCTAGTATACACTTCTATACATCAGATGGTTCTAGATCTGCTTAAACGAGACAAACCTAAAGGTGGCAATCAACTTTAAGAGTTGGTCCACAACTCAGGACATTGAAAGTCGCCTAGAGGGGGGGTGAATAGGGCGAATCTGAAATTTATAAACTTAAGCACAACTACAAGCCGGGTTAGCGTTAGAAATATAAACGAGTCCGCGAGAGAGGGTGAAAACAAATCGTAAGCAAATAAAGAGTAAGACTCGAGGATTTGTTTTACCGAGGTTCGGTTCTTGCAAACCTACTCCCTGTTGAGGTGGTCACAATAACCGGGTCTCTTTCAACCCTTTCCCTCTATCAAACGGTCACTTAGACCGAGTGAGCTTCTCTTCTCAATCAAACGGAACACAAAGTTCCCGCAAGGACCACCACACAATTGGTGTCTCTTGCCTTGGTTACAATTGAGTTTGATCACAAGAAGAATGAGAAAGAAAAGAAGCAATCCAAGCGCAAGAGCTCAAATGAACACAAATGTCGCTCTCTCTAGTCACTATTTGATTTGGAGTGATTCCGGACATAGGAGAGGATTTGATCTCTTTGGATGTGTCTAGAATTGAATGCTATAGCTCTTGTAATGTGTTGAAGGTGGAAAACTTGGATGCAATTGAATGTGGGGTGGTTGGGGTATTTATAGCCCCAACCACCAAAAAGTGGTCGTTGGAAGGCTGTTGTCGCATGGCGCATCAGACAGTCTGGTGCGCCACCGGACACTGTCCGGTGCGCCAGCCACGTCAGCCGGCCGTTGGGTTCTGACCGTTGGAGCTCTGACTGGTGGGGCCTTTGGGCTGTTCGGTGGTGCACCGGACAGGTCCTGTAGACTGTATGGTGCGCCAACTGCGCGTGCTCTGACTCTAGCGCGCACTGTAGCTCATTGAATGCGGTTGCAGTCGACCGTTGGTGCGAAGTAGCCGTTGCTCCGCTGACACACCGGACACTGTCCGGTGCTTCACTAGACAGTCCAGTGAATTATAGCGGAGCGGCCTCCCATTTTCCCGAAGGTGGCAAGTTCAGCTTCGAGTTCCCTGGTGCACCGGACACTGTCCGGTGGCACACCGGACAGTCCGGTGCGCCAGACCAGGGTGCCTTTGGGTTGTCTTTTGCTCTCTTTGTTTGAACCCTTTCTTGGTCTTTTTATTGGCTTATTGTGAACCTTTGGCACCTGTAAAACTTATAGACTAGAGCAAACTAGTTAGTCCAATTATTTGTGTTGGGCAATTCAACCACCAAAATCAATTTAGGAAAAGGTGTAAGCCTATTTCCCTTTCAATCTCCCCCTTTTTGGGGATTGATGCCAACACAAACCAAAGCAAATATAGAAGTGCATAATTGAACTAGTTTGCATAATGTAAGTGCAAAGGTTACTTAGAATTGAACCAATATAAATTCTCATAAGATATACATGGATTGTTTCTTTATATTTTTAACATTTTGGACCACGCTTGCACCACATGTTTTGTTTTTGTAAATTCTTTTCAAAGTCCTTTTGCAAATAGCCAAGGAACAAATGAGTAAGATTTTGAGAAGCATTTTTCAAGATTTTGAAATTTTCTCCCCCTGTTTCAAATGCTTTTCCTTTGACTAAAACAAAACTTCCCCTTAGTGAAATCCTCCTCTTAGTGTTCAAGAGGGTTTTGCAATTTTCGATGATGCTACTTTCTCCCCCTTTTGAACATAATGAGATATCAACTTGAGAATCTTTATTTTAAAATTAGGTGGTGGTTCGGTCCTTTTGCTTTGGGCTAATACTTTCTCCCCCTTTGGCATGAATCACCAAAAACGGATACTTGAGTGAAATATAAGCCCTTTAATTACAACTTTCTCCCCCTTTGGCGAACAAAATATGAGTGAAGATTATACCAAAGTTGGAGAGTGGCTCGGAGTGACGGCGAAGGATGAGTAATTTCGATGGAGTGGAGTGGAAGCCTTTGTCTTCGCCGAAGACTCCATTTCCCTTTCAATCTATGACTTGGTTTGAAATACGCTTGAAAACACATTAGTCATAGCATATAAAAGAGACATGATCAAAGGTATATTAAAGGGCTATGTGTGCAAAACATCAAAAGAAATTCCTAGAATCAAGAATATTTAGCTCATGCCTAAGTTTGTTAAAGGTTTGTTCATCTAGTGGCTTGGTAAAGATATCGACCAATTGTTCTTTAGTGTTGATATAAGCAATCTCGATATCCCCCTTTTGTTGGTGATCCCTTAGAAAATGATACCGAATGGCTATGTGTTTAGTGCGGCTATGCTCAACGGGATTATCCGCCATGCGGATTGCACTCTCATTATCACATAGAAGAGGAACTTTGGTTAATTTGTAACCATAGTCCCTAAGGGTTTGCCTCATCCAAAGTAATTGCGCGCAACAATGGCCTGCGGCAATATACTTGGCTTCGGCGGTAGAAAGAGCTACGGAATTTTGCTTCTTTGAAGCCCAAGACACCAGAGACCTTCCCAAGAACTGGCAAGTCCCTGATGTGCTCTTTCTATTAATTTTACACCCCGCCCAATCGGCATCCGAATAACCAATTAAATCAAATGTGGATCCCCTAGGATACCAAAGCCTAAACTTAGGAGTATGAACTAAATATCTCAAGATTCGCTTTACGGCCGTAAGGTGAGCTTCCTTAGGGTCGGCTTGGAATCTTGCACACATGCATACGGAAAGCATTATATTCGGTTGTGAAGCACATAAATAGAGTAAAGAACCTATCATCGACCGGTATACCTTTTGATCTACGGATTTACCTCCCGTGTCGAGGTCGAGATGCCCATTGGTTCCCATGGGTGTCTTGATGGGCTTGGCATCCTTCATCCCAAACTTGATTAGAATGTCTTGAATATACTTCGTTTGGCTAATGAAGGTGCCCTCTTGGAGTTGCTTCACTTGAAATCCTAAGAAGTATTTCAACTCCCCCATCATCGACATCTTGAATTTCTGTGTCATGATCCTACTAAATTCCTCACCTGTAGATTCGTTAGTAGACCCAAATATAATATCATCAACATAAATTTGGCATACAAACAAATCATTGTCAAGAGTTTTAGTAAATAAAGTAGGATCGGCCTTTCCGACTTTGAAGCCATTAGTGATAAAAAAGTCTCTTAGGCATTCATACCATGCTCTTGGGGCTTGCTTGAGCCCATAAAGCGCCTTAGAGAGTTTATATACATAGTTAGGGTACTCACTATCTTCAAAGCCGGGAGGTTGCTCAACATAGACCTCTTCCTTGATTGGTCCATTGAGGAAGGCACTTTTCACGTCCATTTGGTAAAGCTTAAAGCCATGGTAAGTAGCATAGGCAAGTAAAATGTGAATTGATTCTAGCCTAGCTACGGGTGCATAGGTTTCACCAAAATCCAAACCTTCGACTTGTGAATATCCCTTGGCCACAAGTCGGGCTTTGTTCCTTGTCACCACACCATGCTCATCTTGTTTGTTGCAGAAGACCCACTTGGTTCCTACAACATTTTGGTTAGGACGTGGAACCAAATGCCATACCTCGTTCCTGGTGAAGTTGTTGAGCTCCTCTTGCATCGCCACCACCCAATCTGAATCTTGTAGTGCTTCCTCTACCCTGTGTGGCTCAATAGAGGAAACAAAAGAGTAATGTTCACAAAAATGAGCAACACGAGATCGATTAGTTACCCCCTTTTGAATATCGCCGAGGATGGTGTTCACAGGGTGATCTCGTTGGATTGCTTGGTGGACTCTTGGGTGTGGCGGTCTTGGAACTTGTTCATCTTCCTCATTTTGATCATGGGCATCTCCCCCTTGATCATTGCTCTCCTCTTGAGGTGGCTCATTTCCTTGATCTTCTTCTTTATCATCTTGAGCCTCATTCTTCTCTTGAGTTGGTGGAGATGCTTGCATGGAGGAAGATGGTTGATCTTGTGCATTTGTAGGCTCTTTGGATTCCTTAGGACACACATCCCTAATGGACATGTTCCTTAGCGCGACGCACGGAGCCTCTTCATCACCTATCTCATCAAGTTCAACTTGCTCTACTTGAGAGCTGTTAGTCTCATCAAACACAATGTCACAAGAAACTTCAACTAGTCCAGAGGACTTGTTAAAGACTCTATATGCCCTTGTGTTTGAATCATATCCTAGTAAAAAGCCTTCTACAGCCTTAGAAGCAAACTTAGATTTTCTACCTCTTTTAACAAGAATAAAGCATTTGCTACCAAAGACTCTAAAATATGAGACATTGGGCTTTTTACCGGTTAGGAGTTCATACGATGTCTTCTTGAGGATTCGGTGTAGATATAACCGATTGATGGCGTAGCAGGCGGTGTTGACCGCCTCGGCCCAAAACCGATCTGAAGTCTTGTACTCATCAAGCATGGTCCTTGCCATGTCCAATAGAGTTCTATTCTTCCTCTCCACTACACCATTTTGTTGAGGCGTGCAGGGAGAAGAGAACTCATGCATGATGCCCTCCTCCTCAAGGAAGCCTTCGATTTGTGAGTTCTTGAACTCCGTCCCGTTGTCGCTTCTAATTTTCTTGATCCTTAAGCCGAACTCATTTTGAGCCCGTCTCAAGAATCCCTTTAAGGTCTCTTGGGTATGAGATTTTTCCTGCAAAAAGAACACCCAAGTGAAGCGAGAATAATCATCCACAATAACTAGACAGTACTTACTCCCGCTGATGCTTATGTAAGCAATCGGGCCGAATAGGTCCATGTGTAGGAGCTCGAGTGGCCTGTCAGTCGTCATGATCTTTTTATGTGGATGATGAACACCAACTTGCTTCCCTGCCTGACATGCGCTACAAACCCTGTCTTTCTCAAAATCAACATTTGTTAGTCCCAAAATGTGTTCTCCCTTTAGAAGCTTGTGAAGATTCTTCATTCCAACATGTGCTAGTCGGCGATGCCAGAGCCAGCCCATGTTAGTCTTAGCAATTAAGCAAGTGTCAAGTTCAGCTCTATCAAAATCTACTAAGTATAGCTGACCCTCTAACACTCCCTTAAATGCTATTGAATCATCACTTCTTCTAAAGACAGTAACACCTATATCCGTAAAAAGACAGTTGTAGCCCGTTTTACATAATTGCGAAACTGAAAGCAAGTTATAATCTAAAGAATCTACTAGAAAAACATTGGAAATGGAGTGGTCAGGAGATATAGCAATTTTACCCAATCCTTTGACCAAACCTTGATTTCCATCCCCGAATGTGATAGCTCGTTGGGAATCTTGGTTTTTCTCGTAGGAGGAGAACATCTTCTTCTCCCCTGTCATATGGTTTGTGCATCCGCTATCGATGATCCAACTTGAGCCCCCGGATGCATAAACCTACAAAACAAGTTTAGTTCTTGATTTTAGGTACCCAAATGGTTTTGGGTCCTTTGGCATTAGATACAAGAACTTTGGGTACCCAAACACAAGTCTTGGTGCCCTTGTGTTTGTCCCCAACATACTTGGCAACTACCTTGCCTGATTTGTTGGTTAGCACATAAGATGCATCAAAAGTTTTAAATGAAATGTTATGATCATTTGATGCAGCAGGAGTTTTCTTTTTAGGCAATCTAGCATGGGTTGATTGCCTAGAACTAGATGTCTCACCCTTATACATAAAAGCATGATTAGGGCCAGAGTGAGACTTCCTAGAATGAATTCTCCTAATTTTGCTCTCGGGATAACTGGCAGGATATAAAATGTAACCCTCGTTATCCTGAGGCATGGGAGCCTTGCCCATAACAAAGTTAGACAATTTTTTAGGAGGGGCATTAAGTTTGACATTGTCTCCCTTTTGGAAGCCAATGCCATCCTTGATGCCAGGGCGTCTCCCACTATAGAGCATGCTTCTCGCAAATTTACATTTTTCATTTTCTAAGTCATGCTCATTAATCTTAGCATTAAGTTGAGCTATGTGATCATTTTGTTTCTTAATTAATGCTAGGTGATCATGAATAGCATCAACATTAATATCTCTACATCTAGTACAAATGGAAACATGCTCAATAGTAGATGTAGAGGGTTTGCAAGATTTTAGTTCAACAATCTTAGCATGTAAAATGTCATTTTCATTTCTAAGATTGGAAATTGTAATATTGCAAACATCTAAATTTTTAGCCTTAGCAATTAATTTTTCATTATCATTTCTAAGGCTAGCAAGAGAGATATTCAATTCTTCAATCTTAGCAAGTAAACTAACATTATCATCTCTAAGATTGGGAATTGAAACATCACTAACATTAGAGTCAACCTTAGCAATTAATTTAGCATTTTCATTTCTAAGGTTGGCAATAATATCATTACAATGCTTAGCTCACTAGATAACTTTTCACATTTTTCTACTTCTAGAGCATAAGCATTCTTAACCTTAACATGCTTCTTGTTTTCTTTAATAAGGAAGTCCTCTTGAGAGTCCAAGAGTTCATCCTTCTCATGAATAGCACTAATTAATTCATTTAATTTTTCCTTTTGTTGCATGTTTAGGTTGGCAAAAAGGGTGCGCAAATTATCCTCCTCATCACTAGAATCATCCTCATTACTAGAGGTTGCATATTTAATGGAGGATTTTGATTTTACCTTCTTCCTTTTGTCGTCCTTTGCCATGAGGAATTTGTGGCCGACATTGGGGAAGAGGAGTCCCTTGGTGACGGCGATGTTGGCGGTGTCCTCGTCGGAGGAGGAGTCGGAGGAGCTCTCGTCGGAGTCCCACTCACGACACACATGGGCATCGCCGCCCTTCTTCTTGTAGTATCTCTTCTTTTCGCTCCTCTTTCCCTTCTTGTCGTCGCCCCTGTCACTATCACTAGATAATGGACATTTAGCAATGAAATGATCGGGCTTACCACACTTGTAGCACACTTTCTTGGAGCGGGATTTGTAGTCCTTCCCCCTCCTTTGCTTGAGGATTTGGCGGAAGCTTTTGATGATGAGCGCCATCTCCTCATTGTCGAGCTTAGAGGCGTCGATGGGTTGTCTACTTGATGTAGACTCCTCCTTTTTCTCCTCCGTTGCCTTGAATGCAACCGGTTGTGCTTCGGGCGTGGAGGGGCCATCTAGCTCGATGATTTTCTTTGAGCCTTTGATCATCAACTCAAAGCTCAAAAATTTCCTATCACTTCTTCGGGAGACATTAGTGTGTATCTAGGATTACCACGAATTAATTGAACTTGCGCAGGGTTAAGAAAAACAAGCGATCTAAGAATAACCTTGACCATTTCATGGTCATCCCATTTTGTGCTCCCGAGGTTGCGCACTTGGTTAACCAAGGTCTTGAGCCGGTTGTACATTGCTTGAGGGTCCTCGCCTTGGTTGAGTCAGAACCAACCGAGCTCCCCCTCGATCGTTTCTCGCTTGGTGATTTTAGTCACCTCATCTCCTTCGTGCGCGGTTTTAAGCACGTCCCAAATCTCCTTGGCGCTCTTTAATCCTTGCACCTTGTTATACTCCTCTCGACTTAGAGAGGCGAGGAGTATAGTGGTGGCTTGAGAGTTGAAGTGTCGGATTTGGGTGACCTCGTCCGAATCATAGTCTTCATCCCCCGGTGATGGTACCTATACTCCAATCTCAACAACATCCCAAATGCTAGTGTGGAGTGAGGTTAGATGATGCCTCATTTTATCACTCCACATATTATAATCTTCACCATCAAACATAGGTGGTTTGCCTAATGGGACGGAAAGTAATGGAGTACGTTTGGAAATGCGAGGGTAGTGTAGGGGAATCTTACTAAACTTCTTGCGCTCATGGCGCTTAGAAGTTACGGACGGCGTGTCGGAGCCGGAGGTGGATGGCGACGAAGAGTCGGTCTCATAGTAGACCACCTTCCTCATCTTCTTCTTCTTGTCACCGCTCTGACGCGACTTGTCGTGTGAAGGGGATCCCTTCACCTTGTTGGCGGACTCCCAAGATGGAGCCTTCCCATGGCTTGTGGCGGGCTTCTCGCCGGTCCCGATCTCCCTCTTGGCGGATGCTCCCGACATTAATTCGAGCGGTTAGGCTCTAATGAAGCATTTCTGATACCAATTGAAAGTCGCCTAGAGGAAGGGTGAATAGGGTGAATCTGAAATTTATAAACTTAAGCACAACTACAAGCCGGGTTAGCGTTAGAAATATAAACGAGTCCGCGAGAGAGGGTGAAAACAAATCATAAGCAAATTAAGAGTAAGACTCGAGGATTTGTTTTACCGAGGTTCGGTTCTTGCAAACCTACTCCCCGTTGAGGTGGTCACAAAGACCGGGTCTCTTTCAACCCTTTCCCTCTCTCAAACGGTCACTTAGACCGAGTGAGCTTCTCTTCTCAATCAAACGGAACACAAAGTTCCCGCAAGGACCACCACACAATTGGTGTCTCTTGCCTTGGTTACAATTGAGTTTGATCACAAGAAGAATGAGAAAGAAAAGAAGCAATCCAAGTGCAAGAGCTCAAATGAACACAAATGTCGCTCTCTCTAGTCACTATTTGATTTGGAGTGATTCCGGATATAGGAGAGGATTTGATCTCTTTGGATGTGTCTAGAATTGAATGCTATAGCTCTTGTAATGTGTTGAAGGTGGAAAACTTGGATGCAATTGAATGTGGGGTGGTTGGGGTATTTATAGCCCCAACCACCAAAAAGTGGTCGTTGGAAGGCTGCTGTCGCATGGCGCACCGGACAGTCCGGTGCACCACCGGACACTGTCCTGTGCGCCAGCCACGTCAGCCGGCCGTTGGGTTCTGACCGTTGGATCTCTGACTGGTGGGGCCTCTGGGCTGTCCGGTGGTGCACCGGACAGGTCCTATAGACTGTACGGTGCGCCAACTGCGCGTGCTCTGACTCTGGCGCGCACTGTAGCGCATTGAATGCAGTTGCAGTCGACCATTGGCGCGAAGTACCCGTTGCTCCTCTGACACACCAGACAGTCCGGTGTGACACCGGACACTGTCCGGTGCTTCACCGGACAGTTCGGTAAATTATAGCGGAGCGGCCTCCCATTTTCCCGAAGGTGGCAAGTTCAGCTTCGAGTTCCCTGGTGCACCGGACACTGCCTGGTGGCACACCGGACAGTCCGGTGCGCCAGACCAGGGTGCCTTTGGGTTGTCTTTTGCTCTATTTGTTTGAACCCTTTCTTGGTCTTTTTATTGGCTTATTGTGAACCTTTGGCACCTGTAAAAACTTATAGACTAGAGCAAACTAGTTAGTCCAATTATTTGTGTTGGGCAATTCAACCACCAAAATCAATATAGGAAAAGGTGTAAGCCTATTTCACTTTCAGACATATCATCAGAGTGGGGCTGAAGCAGCCAGATATACGCAGCGAAGCAAAATCAGTGGTCCAACTGCCACATGCATAGTTGGGAACAGGCGTAACTATTACCCAACCGGCGATCTACTTCTCTAAAAAACAACAAATAAGCAAGAGTGAGTACTTACATACCCAACAACCCACCTTCACCCACAGAATGGGGAAATCAGGTATAATGCATGGAGTATGTGGAGCTCAGAATATTTTGAAGAAAGAGCAATTTTTGATGCAGGGCTATTTTGTAAAACATTTTATCTTTTTCAAAGCGCATCCTCTCCCAAAGGAGCAGGAAGTTTTTCAATATAGAACAAAATCTCTTGAACTAAACCATCCAGGAATCTCGGTAGTTTCCTACCAGTTTTCATTTTCAAAAACAGCTACTGGACTTCCCGTTCACCATAGCTAACGGCTCAACCACCGAACCTTTTAAACACACTTTTTAAAAGCATTTTTGGAAAACAAAACACTAATTGTCAAATCCATGCCATGACTCATCCATATCCATGGACATGGACTATTCGAATAGGTTTTTAAACTCTGCGCAGAGGTGTACACTTTACCCACTAGTCCAGCTCTGCGATCTCATGGCCAATGAGACTCAAATCAAAAACTCTCTCTTCCCTTGCACAACTTTACCTTGGCGGTTATACCGAAAGGCACAAGGCCACCTCCATGCCCAAACCAGGACAAAACATTCCCCCTCCTTGTTCTCTCGGTGCTCCCCAGCCATCATAACCCTAGGACACAGACCGTGCAAGTTCGGATCAAGCGACTGCCCATACAGTCTCGAGTGGTTGTACTTGATAAGAGTATATGTAAGGAGTGATGACAAACCGGTCCTTGATAAGAGTATATGTAAGGACTGCCCATATGCTCACACCTAACCCGGCTGAGCCATCACCTTAAGGCCCTCCCAAACCAGGGAGTCTCTGATCATCCCTCTCAAAGGTGATAAGGGTGACAACCCTTCATCATACCCATTTTGAAAAACATTTTCTTTTCAAAACTCACATCTTTTCCCAAATCATATTGTAACAAAAATGTCGAGGAGTATAAAGATGAATTGTGGCAAAGTTCTAAGGCTAGATGGCCATATTAACATGTCTCTTAGCAGCAAAATCATATCATGCATAAAATAACAGGCTGAGGGTTGTGGTTGAAAAGCATAGGTAATTTATACATCAAAGGGATCCAGCGAGCTTATCGTGCTTTAATCGGTGAAAGGGTGAGAGCTCGCGGAACTGGCTTCTAGCTCCACCGTCTGGCGTAGACTTGCAAAACTGGCCTTCACGAGATGGCACGAACGCTCCGATAATTATGCAACATGAACAAGCAAACATACAAACTAGCAAGTATATCAACAAATATTTAGTATAGTGGTTAGAATGGTGATATATGGATGGGTAGAGTCATGAGCAGAATCTATGTCATGTGGTGTTGTGATATTACTGGTGGTGGAGTGGAGGTGCTTACTAGAAGGGTGAATTGGAGGCGAAGCAACACTAGGCGTGTAGCTGGCAGAGCGGGGTAACTGAGTGGGTGGGAGATTGCCTTGGCTGAGGGTGTTGAGTGTGTGGAGAGGGAGAGGGTAGCTGGGAGTATTTATAGCTGGGTACATGTGGTTTAGTACGGTAGCTAGGTGTTGAGAGCACCTAGAGGGGGGTGAATAGGTGATCCTGTAAAATCAAACACTAAGTAGCCACAGTCTTGATTATTAAGGTGTTAGTTAAATCAAGTGGCTATGGAGCACGCTCGTGCGAACAAAACAATCACAAGAAACAACACACAAGACACGTGATTTTTATCCTATGGTTCGGCCAAGTAACACTTGCCTACTTCCACGTCGTGGTGTCCCAATGGACGAGGGTTGCACTCAACCCCTTTCAAGCGATCCAATGATCAACTTGAATACCACGGCTTACTTCCTTATAGTCTTTCTCCCGTTTATGAGGATTCTCCACAAGTTGGAGCCTCTCGCCCTTACAATAGAGATCACAACGAAAGTACAAGAGTAAGGTTAGGAGAGCAACACACACAAGACTCAAATAAGCAGCACAACCACGCGCACAAGTGAAGACTTGAGCTCAAAGGACAACACAGGGAGTTCACAACTCGAATGGAGCTCAAATCACTAACACAACGAAGCAAATGCGTGGAAGAGGAGTCTGGATGCCTTAGTATGCTTAGAGAATGCTTGGTGTAATGCTCCATGCGCCTAGGGGTCCCTTTTATAGCCCCAAGGCAGCTAGGAGCCGTTGAAGATCATTCTGGAAAGCATTTCTTGCCTTCTGTCGAGTGGTGCAACGGACAGTCCGGTGCACCACCGGACAACCACTGTTCATGTCCGGTGCGCAATCTCCTTCCATATCGGGCGCATCCGACCGTTGCTCCTCGAGGCCGGTTGGCGCACCGGACACTGTCCGGTGCACACCGGACAGTCCGGTGTGCCCAACCGACCGTTGCTGCGGGCCACGCGTCGCCCGTGGATTGCGCAGCCGACCGTTGGCCGCGAGCGCCTTTGGCTCATCGGACAGTCCGGTGCACCACCGGACAGTCTGGTGAATTTTAGCCATACACCTCGGTCGTTTTCCCGAGAGCAGCTAGTTCACCGTCGCCCAGCCTGGCGCACCGGACCCTGTCCGGTGCACCACCGGACAGTCCGGTGTGCCAGGCCGAGCTGGGGTTGGCTGCACACAGCCAACTCTTTCTCATTTCTTTTCTCCTTCTTTTGTCACTGTTTCTAGCACTTATACAAACACATTAGTATTCAAAAACAATGTACTAAGTCTAGAAACATACCTTGTAATATGATTTGTATTTCTCTCTTTATTTAGCACATAAGAACTTAATCAATCGTGTTGGGCTTTTAATCACCAAAACATTATAGAAATGGCCCAAGGGCACATTTTCCTTTCAATCTCCCCCTTTTTGGTGATTTATGCCAACACATCAAAAAGCAACAAAAGAAGTGCAATATCAATTCAAATTGAAGACCAAATACTTTTTACTTAGGCTTTGGCATATTCGGATCACTCTTTGCCACCACTTGGTTTGTTTTTGCAAATCAAATTCATTTTCCTATCTCTAAGTCAATCACGGTTGTTTGGGCACATAGAGAGATATTCCAAGAGTAAAATTGATCAAGTGCCCAAAAAACTCCCCCTTTTTCCATAATCAAAATTCTCCCCCATAAGAGACCAAATTTTGCAATAAGATGATTTTGGGCAAAATGCAAATTCTAACTCTACTATTTTTTAAATTCACAAGTGATTGGCTGATCCATTTGCTTTTGCCTTAATTTCTCCCCCTTTGGCATTAAGCACCAAAATGGGATCATTTTTGGCCCTTTAACCCCATTGCTTCACCAAAAATGTCAATTAAGAGCGAAAAGACAATGAGAGCATAAGTATGAACTTGGAATTAATTACACTAATATCGGAGTGGAGTGGAAGTCTTTGCGTCGTCAAAATTCATTTTCCCTTTCAATGTACCTTTGAGACTACATCAGGTGTACTTAAACAAACAGGTTAGTCTCAAAGGGTCAAGTTGTAGCACATCTCCCCCTAAATATGTGCATCATTTGCATATGGACTTGTGAGGTCCGGGGATTACTTGTACAACTTGAGCACCATACACAAACAATAGTTGATTTAAATGCACAAAGTAACATGATCAAAGGCATAGAACACATGTATGCTATAGATCAATCCAAGTTACGCGAATCTAAGACATTTAGCTCACTACGCAACCTGCAACATGTTTTCTCATCCAACAGCTTAGTGAAGATACCGGCTAGCTGGTTCTCGGTGCTAATATGATAAATATCGATATCTCCCTTTTGCTGGTGGTCCCTCAGGAAGTGATGCCGGATGTCTATGTGCTTAGTGCGACTGTGTTCAATAGGATTATCCGTCAAGCGGATTGCACTCTCATTGTCACATAGGAGTGGGACTTTGCTCAGATTGTAGCCAAAGTCCCGGAGGGTTTGCCTCATCTAAAGTAGTTGCGCACAACACTGTCCTATGGCAACATACTCGGCCTCAGCGGTGGATAGGGCAACAGATGTTTGTTTCTTGGAACTCCAGGACACCAGGGACCTTCCTAGAAATTGGCACGTCCCTAATGTGCTCTTCCTATCAACCTTGCACCCGGCATAATCAGAGTCTGAGTATCCAATCAAGTCAAAGGTAGACCCCTTTGAATACCAGATCCCAAAGCAAGGCATAGAAACTAAATACCTAAGAATTTGCTTAACAACCACAATGTGACATTCCTTGGGGTCGGATTGAAATCTAGCACACATGTATACACTAAGCATAATGTCCGGTCTACTAGCACAAAGATAAAGTAATGAACCTATCATTGACCGGTATGCCTTTTGATCAACGGACTTACCTCCTTTGTTGAGGTCAACGTGCCCGTCAGTTCCCATCGTTGTCTTTGCGGGCTTGGCGTCCTTCATCCCAAACCTGTTGAGAAGATCCTGAGTGTACTTCATTTGGGAGATAAAAGTGTCGTCCTTGAGTTGCTTCACTTGGAATCCAAGGAAGTAGGTCAACTCGCCCATCATCGACATCTCGAACTTTTGCATCATCACCCTGCTAAACTCCTCACAAGACTTTTGATTAGTAGAACCAAATATTATGTCATCGACATAAATTTGGCACACAAAAAGATCATCGTTGCAAGTCTTTGTGAAAAGAGTGGGATCGGCTTTCCCAACCTTGAAAGCATTGTAGATAAGGAAATCTCTAAGGCATTCATACCATGCTCTTGGGGCTTGCTTAAGTCCATAGAGCGCCTTAGAGAGCTTGTACACATGGTCGGGATACCTATCATCCTCAAAGCCAGGGGTTGTTCCACGTATACCTCCTCCTTGATTGGCCCGTTGAGGAAAGCGCTCTTCACGTCCATATGAAACAACCTAAAAGAGTGGTGAGTGGCATAGGCTAATAAAATTCGAATTGACTCTAGCCTAGCCACAGGAGCAAAAGTATCCTCGAAATCCAAACCTGCGACTTGGGCATAATCTTTTGCCACAAGTCGAGCCTTGTTTTTTGTCACCACCCCGTGCTCGTCTTGCTTGTTGAGGAACACCCACTTGGTTCCCACAATGTTTTGCTTTGGACGTGGCACCAGGCTCCAGACTTCATTCCTTTTGAAGTTGTTGAGCTCTTCCAGCATGGCCAACACCCAGTCCGGATCCTGCAAGGCCTCTTCTACCCTGAAAGGCTCAATAGAAGAGATAAACGAGTAATGCTCACAAAAATTAGCTAATCATGAGCGAGTAGTTACTCCCTTGCTGATGTCACCCAAAATCTGATCGACGGGGTGATGTCTTTGGATCGATGCTCGGACTTGAGTTGGAGGGGCATGTGGTGCTTCTTCCTCCATCACTTGATCTTCCTGTGCTCCCCCTTGATCCTGCCCTTCTTCTTGAGGTACCTATCCATCATCTTGAGTTGGGGGATGCACCAGTGTCGAGGAAGAAGGCTGATCTTGTTCCTGTAGTTCCTGTGGTCGCACATCACCTATTGCCATCATGCGCATTGCGGCCGTCGGAACTTCATCTTCATCTATATCATCAAGATCAACTTGCTATCTTGGAGAGCCATTAGTCTCATCAAATACAATGTCGCTAGAAACTTCAACTAATCCTGATGATTTGTTGAAGAACCTATACACCTTTGTATTTGAGTCATATCCAAGTAAAAACCCTTCTACAGCCTTGGGAGCAAATTTAGAGTGTCTACCTTTCTTCACCAGAATGTAGCATTTGCTCCCAAATACACGAAAGTAAAAAACATTGGGTTTGTTACCAGTAAGAGGTTCGTAGGAGGTCTTCTTGAGAAGGTGATGTAGATAGAGTCGGTTTATGGCGTGGCAGGCTGTGTTCACAGCTTCCGACCAAAACCGCTCGGGCGTCTTGAACTCTCCAAGCATCGTTCTCTCCATGTCGATAAGCGTCATGTTCTTCCTCTCTACCACACCGTTTTGCTGTGGTGTGTAGGGAGCGGAGAACTCGTGCTTGATGCCTTCCTCCTCAAGAAACTCTTCAACTTGTAGATTCTTGAACTCGGACCCATTGTCACTCCTTATCTTTTTCACTTTAAGCTCAAACTCATTTTGAGCTCTCCTTAAGAAGCGTTTTAGGGTCCCTTAGGTTTCTGACTTATCCTATAAAAAGAACACCCAAGTGAAGCGAGAAAAATCATCAACAATTACAAGACCATACTTACTTCCCCCGATGCTTAGATAGGCAACAGGTCCAAAGAGATCCATGTGAAGAAGCTCCAGTGGTCTTGATATTGTCATCACATTCTTGCCGTGATGAGTGCTTCCCACCTGTTTCCCTGCCTGACATGCTGCACAAGGTCTGTCTTTCTCAAAACAAACATCGGTTAGTCCTAACACATGATCTCCCTTTAGAAGCTTATGAAGGTTCTTCATCCCAACATGTGCTAGACGGTGATGCCAAAGCCAGCCCATATTAGTCTTAGCTATTAAGCATGCATCTAGATCGGCATTCTCTTTCGAAAAATCAACTAAGTAGAGTTTGCCGTCTAATACACCCTTAAAAGCTAATGAACCATCACTCCTTCTAAAGACAGATACATCAACATTTGTAAACAGACAATTGTAACCCATGTGACACAATTGACTTATAGACAAAAGGTTGTACCCAAGCGACTCTACTAGAAATACATTCGATATTGAGTGCTTGTTAGTGATGGCTATCTTGCCCAAGCCTTTGACCTTGCCTTGGTTCCCATCTCCAAAGATGATCGTATCCTGGGAATCCTTGTTCTTGACATAGGAGGTGAACATTGTAGCATCCCAAAAATTCAAATCTTAAAAATTTCTCAAACTCCCTCTAAATTCAAGATGAATTTCAAATTTCATTTCAAAATGTTTGTTTGCAAGTTGATATCAACAAATAAATTATAGTGGTCTATATTCTCTCCAAAATCCTCCTCAAAATATCCTACAAATATTTCCCTAGTGATCACCCTCAAATTCTTTTCAGAAATACTGCCCAGATATTTCTCCAGTGATCCCCCTCAAATTCTTCCAGAAATACCGCCCAGATATTTCCCAAGTAATCCCCTTCAAGTTCTTTCCAGAAATACTGTCCAAATATTCCACCGATATATCTCCAAGTATTTTCCTCTTGAGAAATACCTTCAGAATCATTTTTCAAGTCCCTATAAATATTTTCTTCATAACTTTCCTCATGCTCATACGTATACATATGCCTCTAGTGTCATACGGTGAGCTCTACAAGCTAATCTCACTTATACAAGACAAATACATGCTAATCTCCCACTAATCCTCTCATCCTCCCATTAATCCTCTCATCCCTCCCCCTAATCCCCCACCATGGCTATAAATAGAGGGGCAAGGGCCTCCTCTCATCCCACCCCAAGCCATTTCATGGCAACTCTCTTCCCCCCCCCCACACACACACCCACTCCATGTTCCACACAAGCACACACTAGCACAAGGAACGTTCGGTCGTTCTTCGATCGTTCGTCCACCTGTTCTTAGTTTGTTCGTTCGTTCGTCCGATCGTTCGATCGTTCGTCCGATCGTTCATGGTTCGTTCGTCCGTTCGTCCGATCGTTCGATCGTTCGTCCGTTCGTTCGTCTAAATAATCTTTTTCCAGTCGTTATGCAGCCAAAATTCTGATCGTTCGTTCGTTCGATCGTTCATCATTCGTTCATAGTCCCTATTCATCATTCTTCCAGATAATCTTTGTCCTGCCGTTATGCTGCTGAAATTCCGATCGTTCGTTCGTCCGATCATTCGATCGTTCGTCCGTTCGTTCATAGTTCCTATTCATCGTTCATCGTTCGTTCATCATCACTATTCATCGTTCATCGTTCGTTCATAAGGACTATTCATCGTTACTATTCATCATCGTTACTATTTGTCAACACCATTCACCATCGTTACTATTCATCATTGTTACTATTCATCACCGTTACTATTCATCGATGATATCTATAATAATTTTTCGTGGTCACTATTCACCGTTACTATTCATCGATCATCCGATCACCCTAAATTTCAACTACTCATCCATCATGCTGTCCAGTCCACCTAAGACCAGCCAGACCCATATTCCAGTCATACGAACTCCGGTGACTGTGATTTTCCTTCCAGTAGGGAACCTCCCATCTGGTCACCCATCCTAGGTTTCTCCATGTTGAGCATGCTTAACTTTGAGATTCCTTTGAACAAGGCTTCCAAACTCAGATTCCAATAATTCTTGTTTCTAAATTCTTATCAAACTATTCCTTATCCAACCATGTCATCCCTTAAGCCTGGTCCATATTCCAGAAAACTCCCAAAATACTCTTGTCCCATATTCTGCCTATAACTCTCCTGTTCATACTAAGTCAGACGATTCATTCGTCACTATTCTCACCAACAGTGAACTTCACTATGCTACACCACATACACTCAGCTATAAATACACCCATCTACCCTCTCCCTCTTCACACACACTCAACACCCTCACCCAAGGCAAACACCCCACCCACTCAGTTACTCCGCTCTGTCAGCTACACGCATAGTGTCGCTTCGCCTCTAGTCCACCCTCTTGGTAAGCACCTCCGCTCCACCACTAGTAATATCACACCACCACATGACACAGATTCTACTCAAGACTCTACCCATCCATATATCGCTATTCTGACCACTATACTAAATATTTGTTGGTATACTTGCTGGTTTGTATGTTTGCTTGTTCATGTTGCATAGTTATCGGAGCGTTCGTTCCGTCTCGTGGAGGCCAGATCTGCAAGTCTACGCCAGGCGGTGGGGCCAGAAGCCAGTTCCGCGAGCTCTCCTTCCCCCTTCGCCGGATAAGCACGACAAGCTCACTGGATCCCTTTGATGCATAAATTACCTATGATTTTTCAACCACAACCCCCAGCCTGTTATTTTATGCATGATATGATTTTGAGACAAGTTATTATGGCCACCCAGCCGCTTGCCGCAATCAATCCTTGATATATTTGTTACAAATGATTTGAGAAAAGGTGTGAGTTTTCAAAAGAAAATGATTTTCAAAATGTGTATGATGAAGGGTTTCCACCCTTATCACCTTGTGAGTGGGATGATCAGGGACTCCCTGGTTTAGGGGAGGGCCTAAGGTGATGGCTCAGCTGGTTTAGGTGTGAGCAGAAGGATTGTCCCCTCATTTAAGGACCGGTTTGTCATCCTTCACTACCTATACTCATGATGAAAAGTACAACCACTCGAGGCTGTGTGGGCAGTCACTCAATCTGAACTCGTACGGTCCATCCCCAAGGTTATGAAGGCTGGGGAGCATCGGGAGGATAAGGAGGGGGAATGTTTTGTCCGGTTTGGACATGGTGGTGGCCTGACTCCTTTCGGTATAACCGTTAAGGTTAGGACGTGCGAGGAAGGAAAGAGATTCGGATTCGGATCTCATTGGCCGTGAGATCACATAAACCGGACTAGTGGGTAAAGTGTACCCCTCTGCGCAGAGTTCAAACCTATTTGAATAGTTTGTGTCCACGGATATGGATGAGTCTGGTGTGGTATGACAATTAGTGTTTTGTTTTTTTAAAAAGGGTGCCTTTGAGAAAAGTGATTTTTAAAAGGTTCGACGGTTGAGCCGTGAGCTATGGTGGACGGGAAGTCCAGTAGCTGTTTTTGAAAATGAAAACCAGTGGGAAACTGCTGAGATACCTGGATGGTTTAGTCTAGGGGATTTTATTCTATATTGAAAAACTTCCTGCTCCTTTGGGAGAGGATGCGCTTTGAAAAATACAAAATGTTTTACAAAACAACCCTGCATAAAATATTGTTGTTTCTACAAAATATCCTGAGCTCCACATATTCCATGCATTATATCTGATTTCCCCATTCCGCGGGTGAAGGTGGGCTGCTGAGTACGTTTGTACTCACCCTTGCTTATTTGTTGTTTTTTAGAAAAAAGGAGATCGGGTAAGAGTTACGACTGTTCCCAACCTTGCCTGTGGCTGTTGGACCGCTGATTTGCTTCGCTGCGTATATCGGGCTGCTTCAGCCCCACTTTGATGATATGTCCCGAGTTGTGGACCAACTCTTAAAGTTGATTGCCACCTTTATAGGTTTGTCTCGTTTAAGCAGATCTGTAATCATCTGATGTATAAATGTGTTTACTAGCCTCCTGGGACTAGTAATTATATCACATTTGAGTCCCAGAGGATCTGGGACGCTTCAGGTGGTATCAGAGCTGTTAGGTTGGCCGCAGGACGTAACCCTTAGCTGATCCAAAAGTTTTTGAGTCAAAACTATTTTCTTAAATAATCTTGCTCTCATCCCTTCATTTCAAAAATGTTTTCCCCCTTTTCCTTCTCTCAGAAGTCAGATGGAGGTCCGTTGCCAAACCAGCTTTTGCCAGAATGAAGATGGTTTCCCCAAGTTGCTGAGAGCATGCACAGTTCGCCTCGGAATCAGGAGCTAGCTAGATTATGATGGTCATGAATTCGTCGAGCATGGCACAGAGAAGTGTGTCGTGACTGTATACATTGGATCTAGTCCGCACCATGTGGAATGGAGTGTCACTGCTGTTGGGCACAGATTCAAAGATACCTGCCAAGTCGTCGCCCGCAAGGCATTGAGGGCCCTGTGTAACACCCGGTTTTAAAGGACAAAGCCGGGTGCATCTCATACATGCGCCAAGAAGACAACATATATAATAACAGAGTGTATAGAGATAAATGTCATAAAACATCAGAGTATTTATTACATAGCGGAAGACTTATTACAAAATAAAGATAAATATAAAACGAACAAAGGATCGTCGGCGCCAATGTCGACTGAGAAACGCCACCTAGATCAAGTCGAATGCCTCAGTGTTAGGCGGCTCCTCTTCGACCACATGTTCTTCTCCTGTGGGGGGGTGTGAGACAGCAAGAGTGAGCTTACATACGTTCATAGCTCAACAAGTCGTGGGGAATAATGTGGCATGAACTCACCAAAGGTGGGAGTTCATGTAGTGTAAGGCTGATCAATGAAATAAAGGCTGAGGCTGAGCATTGCTTTTATAAGTTGGTCAAAATTTTATTAGCAGTTACTAAGTGTAAGTTAATACCAAACCTTAGTAATAATAAAGAAAAGTAATAGTAAAATAATCCCAAATGCAATGCAAATGTCAAGTTAAATTTAAGTTCCATAAATTAATCATGTGAGGGTCCGAGCCGCTCATGACCGTGAGCACGGCTAGTATACTAGTTTTACACTCTGCAGAGGTTGCGCATCTTTACCCACAAGTCATGTTACCCATCTGCCAAGAGACGGCCAATCCCATACACCTCTACCGAGGAGGCGAGGCAGGGTAACACTACGAGGCCTTTACAAAGTTCCACTAGCTTCAAAAATTCCGCTACAGTTTATAGGAAGCTCCAGTGTATGGTTCTTGCCTGACCACCATCGCAGCAAAATCAACCCAAGGACCTCCCTACACTGACCACTCCCCTACTGCCCTTGCCCCTTTCGGGTAAGGAAGACCTCCACTAGCTTTCCTAGTTAATCAGCCAAGGGCGTCCCATTAAACCCTTGTGGTAGCACTGTTTTCCCGGGTGGTCGCTCCATGTTCCCATTAATTTAATGATCTTAACATGAACAGTAATAATAACAAGATAATAACAGAATAATCATGAGTAGTGTATCTCCATACCCAATCCACATAAAGCAATAGCAAGTACTACCCAAAAATATTTCAGGGGTGAACAAGGTATAAAGATAACCAAAACTGGGGTAACCTAAAGGATCCCATCAAAATTAACCTATGCAGATCATTAAAATTAATAAGAACATGGCTGGGATAAGTAAGTGATCAAAGACACAACTTGCCTTCATTGAGCTCCTGCTCAGCTACCTCTACTTGCTGAACCTCAGGATCCACAGTGGCTTGCTCGTCTACTCGCATCAACACAATACATACACAGTATAGCATAAATTAACATCACATCCAACATGCAAATAAATACACAGTAAAAATCTACACATTAAAATGAGAGCATAGGAACTGGAATTACTAAATTTGGAGTTATAGAGTTCAAGTTATGAATTTCCTAATGTTTAATGTGATTAAAATAGGATTAGATGGGAAATTAATTTTCTTAATGTTTTCATGTAGAAACAGAGACACTAAATGGTAGAGATTATTATTACAAAATTTTAGAAATTGGAATGGGATAATTTGGAGTTCATATGAGTTTTCTATGGAATAAACAAGTTCTAGGAGTTGTTTTTGTATTAAAAATACATTTCCTAATTTATTTAATCTGATTTTCCTTTCCCTGGATTGTGCCTCAATATTCAGAAAGGTTAAGGGCTCAGGCGTAAGAAAACCCCAGACTCAGAGGGCTGCAGCATTGGACGGCGGGTTGATAACACAAAACCCCAGGGTTTATTTTACAAATCCTGCGGCCGAAGGGGTACGGGAGGATTGCAGCCGCTCGATTAGATTTAAATGGCCCGGATTAAATCACGACTCAAGTGAACCGGTGCGCGATCCCAACCGCTGGATCCCCCATCAACGGCCGTGAGCTCACCAGCGCGGGATTGAATCCCACGCCTAGGAACTCAGATCGACGGTCACGATTGAGTCCCCCGTTGTGCGACAGCACCAGATGAATCTCAGCCGTCCAGTGGCCATCCAAAGGTGGGCTGGTTGTCTTCCCTATCCGCACCCAATCGCGGCGGCGCGCTGCTCTATACGGCGGGATCTCGCCGGCGGCAATTTCCCAAGCCCAAAGGCGCCCAATACACTAAACTGTCGGGCGCTAAATGATCTCAAGAACACCGTAGTCCAAGAGCGCAGCAGCTTACCGAAGATCGAAGGGTGCGAGTACCCCGGCCACGCGAGCGGTGTTGAGGCAGCGCAGTCCCTCCTCCGGTGAGAAATTCCCGAGGTCCCAATCCACCACTGCGCCCGATGTCGTCGTGTGTCGGTTCCCAGTGACCCACAAGAGGTCCGACGCAGTTGGCGGGGTTCGGCTAGAAGGAAACACTCGATAACACCGGCGGCGGCGATCTCACTCTCCTGCTCGTGGAGGCAGTGGCGATTTTCTTTTGGTTGGCGCCGCGAGATTGAGGGGAGGAGAGAGGGAGGAACCGTGGCCCCCAAATCTTATATAGGCGCAGGAAAAGTTGTCCAAGCCACCCGGATTTCGCCCCGGCCGCTTCGCCATGACCCGCATGGAGCTCGTGAATCCCTCGGAGACGAAGAACTGGCAATCAGCCCCACATGCCAGCCAGCACGCGCATCCGACCGGCGCAAGGAAGAGGCTGCGAGTGGGCCCCAATGGTCGGCCGCTGAGCGTGCGCTAGAAAGGTTGGGCCGCGCGGGTTAAAAGAAAACAAATGGGCCGAAATGGTTAGGAGTGGCCCAGCAGCGGGACTTCTATTTTTCTCTTTTTTTTAATCTTATTTTCTCTATTTCTAATTCCACTTTGAATTCGAATTTTAAATTCAAATTTGTGTCAAATTTATTCTCAAATCATACTGTGAAATCCAAAATACCAATTTTAGGCTTATATTTATATTATTTACATTATTTTTTTATATCATTTCTCTTCTTCTCAATCTAGAAAACCCTATCTTTTTTCAATTTAGGGTTTAACCCAATTTCTAGTCATTTTTTTATATTGTTATTATTTTTATTTAGTGCACAAACATAAAACTCCAACATGATGCACTTTAGTTTATTTTAGAATAATTGGTTTTAATTAATCACTCTCAATTATATGGGTGCTCTTTTTATGATGCAAATAAGGCACATAAAATGAGAAGATCTCTCTATATTCTTTATTTAGAATTTTGAGTATTACAAATCCTACCCCCCTTAAAAATAATCTCGTCCTCGAGATTTAAGAAGATCTAGGGAAAAGGTGAGGAAAATCTATACGAAGCTCTTCTTCTCTTTCCCAAGTTGCTTCATCTTCTCTGTGGTGACTCCATTGAACTTTACACATCTTTATAACTTTATTTCTGGTAACTCGAGTCAATGTATCCAGAATCTTGATGGGGTACTCAGCATAAGTCAAGTCCTCTTGAACACTAAGGTCCTCCATTGGTAACTGCTCCTCAGGCACCCTGAGACATTTCTTCAGCTGAGATACATGAAAGACATCATGAACATCCGCAAGATGATCCGGTAACTCCAATTGATATGCAACCTCACCCACTCGCTTTAAGATTAAGAAGGGTCCAATAAAGCGAGGGGACAACTTTCCTTTGACTTTGAATCTTCTCATACCCCGGAGTGGTGACACCTTTAAATAGACATAATCTCCCTCTTTAAACTCAAGCAGTCTTCTCCGGGTGTCAGCATAGCTTTTCTGCCTGGATTGTGCAGTTCTCAAATTCTCCCTTATTTGCTGGACTTGTTCCTCTGCTTCTTGTATAATCTCAGGCCCAAACAACTGTCTTTCACCAGTTTGATTCCAATACAATGGAGTCCTGCACTTTCTGCCATACAAAGCCTCAAACGGTGACATCTTCAAACTGGCCTGATAGCTATTATATGAGAACTCAGCATAAGGTAGACTCTTATCCCAACTACCACCATGCTTAAGGGCACAAGCTCTTAACATATCTTCCAGCACTTGGTTAGTCCTCTCAGTCTGCCCATCGGTTTGGGGATGGTAAGCCAAACTAAAATTCAATCTCGTATCCATTGACTCGTGCAACTTCTTCCAATACCGAGAGGTAAACTGTGATCCTCGATCTGACACAATCTTCTTTGGCACACCATGCAGGCATACGATCCGTGCCATATACAACTCAGCCAACTTGGCTCTTGAATACGTGGTCTTCACTGGAATAAAGTGGGCTACCTTAGTTAGCCTGTCCACAATCACCCATATAGAATCATATCCAGCAGACGTGCGGGGTAATCCAACAATGAAGTCCATGCCAATCTCTTCCCATTTCCACTCAGGAATCTTCAGTGGGTGCAGTAGTCCGGCTGGCCTCTGGTGTTCAGCCTTAACTCTTTGGCACACATCGCACATAGCCACATGTGCAGCCACATCTCTCTTCAATCCATACCACCAATACTTTTGCTTCAAATCCTGATACATCTTAGTGCTCCCAGGGTGGATAGAATAAACTGAGTCATGTGCCTCCTTCAATATGGTTTCCCGAAGACTATCGATATCGGGGACACAGATCCGATTCTTGAACCATATAGTGACTTGCTCATCCTCTGTAAACTCCGGGCCTCTACCCTCTGTTATCAGATCCTTGATCTCCTGGATTTTGGCATCACCAATCTGTCCTTTGCGGATTTCTTGCTCCAAGGTAGGTTCCAATTCAATGGTAATTCCTTCCGTATGTGTAACAATTCCCAGGTTGAGTCTCTCAAAATCTTTTGCTAATTCATCAGGTAGCTGGACAACGAAAGCGGAGTGAACATGCTCCTTCCGACTCAAGACATCTGCAACCAAATTTGCCTTGCCTAGGTGGTAATGAATCTCCAAGTCATAATCCTTAATAAGCTCCAACCAACGGCGTTGCCTAAGGTTGAGATCCTTCTGAGTGAATATGTACTTCAAGCTCTTATGATCCGTGTATACTTGGCACTTAGTTCCCATGATGTAGTGTCTCCAAATCTTAAGTGCATGCACAACGGCAGCCAGCTCTAAGTCATGAGTGGGGTAGTTCAGTTCATGCTTCCGCAACTGACGAGATGCATAGGCAATCACATGTCCTTCTTGCATGAGCACACATCCAAGTCCTTGGCCACATGCATCACAATAAATGTCAAATCCCTTCTGTAGATCTGGCATAATCAATACTGGCGGCGACATTAGTCTCTCCTTCAATTGATCAAAGCTTTCTTGGCATTTCTCATCCCACTTGAATTCTCTTCCTTTCTCCAAAAGCGAGGTCATAGGCTTGGCAATTTTAGAGAACCCTTCAATAAATCTCCGATAATATCCTGTGAGTCCCAAGAAACTCCAAATCTCAGTAACTATAGTGGGTATGCTCTACGCCACTATCTCCTTGACTTTAGCAAGATCCACTGATATGCCTCCATTAGAAACGATATGTCCAAGAAAGGGCACCTCACCAATCCAAAACACGCATTTACTGTACTTGGCGTAGAGTTGATTATCTCGTAGCTTCTGTAGCACCAATCTCAGATGTTCCTCATGATCACTTTCACTCTTGGAATAAATAAGAATATCGTTGATAAACACTACGACAAATCTGTCCAGATCACGAACACCTTATTCTTCAGATCCATAAAATAGGTTGGTGCATTAGTTAGTCCAAATGACATAACGGTGAACTCATATAAACCATATCGGGTCGAGAAATCCGCCTTGGGAACATCCAATGGTCTAATATTCATTTGTTGGTAATCCGATCGGAGATCAATCTCCGAGAATACCCTTGCACCTCTCATCTGACCAAGTAAATCCTCAATGCGGGGTAATGGATACTTGTTCTTCACAGTAACATCATTAAGGGTCCTATAATCCACGCACATCCCTTGCGACCCTTCTTTCTTCTGTACAAATAGAACTGGCGCTCCCCAAGGTGAATAATTTGGACGAATGTATCCAGCCTCTTGTAATTCCGTTAATTGCTTCTTAAGTTCCTTTAGTTCTTCTACGGACATCCTATATGGCCGTTTAGAAATAGGGGCAGTTCCAGGTAGAAGATCAATTACAAACTCAACTTCCCTATCTGGTGGCATCCCTGGTAACTCTTCTGCGAAGACATCCGAAAAATCTCTAACCACACGGATGTTGACACCAACAAACTTCCCATCTACTAAGAATGCCGCTATTCTGGTGGCAGTAGTTACTGCAATTCCAACTTCAAAATTTTGTCCTTTGGGACTGGTGAGTTCTATGGTTCCCTTAGCACAGTGTATATACTGCCTTTACCTTTCTTAACCACGACATACCAAGGATCACATCTATAGTGTTCTCTTCTAACACTATAGGGGTAGCCCATCTGGGTTAGAAACACAGGGGACGAAAGAAAGAATTGTAGACAAGGCAGTGATTACGAAGCATGTTACTTTGGGGGATTTATTAGCTAAGTGTGTCACCTACTAAAGCTAATTCATTACCTTATGGTGGTACATGCTAAGATGCCCGTCTATACTATTTCAATCAATCAAAGAAGCAAATCAGACATTGATCATCAGAACAATCAACCAACATTTTTAATAGAGAAAATAATTTTAATTTTTGTCTTAGGTCTCCTATCTCTTAAAAAGGTCATAAATGTAGGATTCCAAGGTGTGAAATCCATCTTGTCTCAGAGTAGAAAAGGTAAGAATCATCATAGTAGAACAGTAGAAGGTGAGACAGGATCAAGCTAAGTATAGAGAGAATTAGAGTATGGTAAGTATAGAATGAATCAGAAGAAGGTAAGTAGGGAAGGGTTTGTCCATTTCTATCTAGGTTTCGTCCTACAGTCAACATTTCCTCTGATACCACTTCTGTAACACCCGGTTTTAAAGGACAAAGCCGGGTGCATCTCATACATGCGCCAAGAAGACAACATATATAATAACAGAGTGTATAGAGATAAATGTCATAAAACATCAGAGTATTTATTACATAGCGGAAGACTTATTACAAAATAAAGATAAATATAAAACGAACAAAGGATCGTCGGCGCCAATGTCGACTGAGAAACGCCACCAAGATCAAGTCGAATGCCTCAGTGTTAGGCGGCTCCTCTTCGACCACCTGTTCTTCTCCTGTGGGGGGGGGTTGTGAGACAGCAAGAGTGAGCTCACATACGTTCATAGCTCAACAAGTCGTGGGGAATAATGTGGCATGAACTCACAAAAGATGGGAGTTCATGTAGTGTAAGGCTGATCAATGAAATAAAGACTGAGGCTGAGCATTGCTTTTATAAGTTGGTCAAAATTTTATTAGCAGTTACTAAGTGTCAGTAAATACCAAACCTTAGTAATAATAAAGAAAAGTAATAGTAAAATAATCCCAAATGCAATGCAAATGACAAGTTAAATTTAAGTTCCATAAATTAATCATGTGAGGGTCCGAGCCGCTCATGACCGTGAGCACGACTAGTATACTAGTTTTACACTCTGCAGAGGTTGCGCATCTTTACCCACAAGTCATGTTACCCATCTGCCAAGAGACGGCCAATCCCATACACCTCTACCGAGGAGGCGAGGCAGGGTAACACTATGAGGCCTTTACAAAGTTCCACTAGCTTCAGAAATCCCGCTACAGTTTATAGGAAGCTCCAGTGCAGGGTTCTTGCCTGACCGCCATCGCAGCAAAATCAACCCAAGGACCTCCCTACACTGACCACTCCCCTACTGCCCTTGCCCCTTTCGGGTAAGGAAGACCTCCACTAGCTTTCCTAGTTAATCAGCCAAGGGCGTCCCATTAAACCCTTGTGGTAGCACTGTTTTCCCGGGTGGTCGCTCCATGTTCCCATTAATTTAATGATCTTAACATGAACAGTAATAATAACAAGATAATAACAAAATAATCATGAGTAGTGTATCTCCATACCCAATCCACATAAAGCAATAGCAAGTACTACCCAAAAATATTTCAGGGGTGAACAAGGTATAAAGATAACCAAAACTGGGGTAACCTAAAGGATCCCATCAAAATTAACCTATGCAGATCATTAAAATTAATAAGAACATGGCTGGGATAAGTAAGTGATCAAGGGCACAACTTGCCTTCAATGAGCTCCTGCTCAGCTACCTCTACTTGCTGAACCTCAGGATCCACAGTGGCTTGCTCGTCTACTCGCATCAACACAATACATACACAGTATAGCATAAATTAACATCACATCCAACATGCAAATAAAATACACAGTAAAAATCTACACATTAAAATGAGAGCATAGGAACTGGAATTACTAAATTTGGAGTTATAGAGTTCAAGTTATGAATTTCCTAATGTTTAATGTGATTAAAATAGGATTAGATGGGAAATTAATTTTCTTAATGTTTTCATGTAGAAACAGAGACACTAAATGGTAGAGATTATTATTACAAAATTTTAGAAATTGGAATGGGATAATTTGGAGTTCATATGAGTTTTCTATGGAATAAACAAGTTCTAGGAGTTGTTTTTGTATTAAAAATACATTTCCTAATTTATTTAATCTGATTTTCCTTTCCCTGGATTGCGCCTCAATATTCCGAAAGGTTAAGGGCTCAGGCGTAAGAAAACCCCAGACTCAGAGGGCTGCAGCATTGGACGGCGGGTTGATAACACAAAACCCCAGGGTTTATTTTACAAATCCTGCGGCCGAAGGGGTACAGGAGGATTGCAGCCGCTCGATTGGATTTAAATGGCCCGGATTAAATCACGACTCAAGTGAACCGGTGCGCGATCCCAACCGCTGGATCCCCCATCAACGACCGTGAGCTCACCAGCGCGGGATTGAATCCCACGCCTAGGAACTCAGATCGACGGTCACGATTGAGTCCCCCGTTGTGCGACAGCACCAGATGAATCTCAGTCGTCCAGTGGCCATCCAAAGGTGGGCCGGTTGTCTTCCCTATCCGCACCCAATCGCGGCGGCGCGCTGCTCTACACGGCGCGATCTCGCCGGCGGCAATTTCCCAAGCCCAAAGGCGCCCAATACACTAAACTGTCGGGCGCTAAATGATCTCAAGAACACCGTAGTCCAAGAGCGCAGCAGCTTACCGAAGATCGAAGGGTGCGAGTACCCCGGCCACGCGAGCGGTGTTGAGGCAGCGCAGTCCCTCCTCCGGTGAGAAATTCCCGAGGTCCCAATCCACCACTGCGCCCGATGTCGTCGTGTGTCGGTTCCCAGTGACCCACAAGAGGTCCGACGCAGTTGGCGGGGTTCGGCTAGAAGGAAACACTCGATAACACCGGCGGCGGCGATCTCACTCTCCTGCTCGTGGAGGCAGTGGCGATTTTCTTTTGGTTGGCGCCGCGAGTTTGAGGGGAGGAGAGAGGGAGGAACCGTGGCCCCCCAAATCTTATATAGGCGCAGGAAAAGTCGTCCAAGCCACCTGGATTTCGCGCCGGCCGCTTCACCATGACCCGCACGGAGCTCGCGAATCCCTCGGAGACGAAGAACTGGCAATCAGCCCCACATGCCAGCCAGCACGCGCATCCGACCGGCGCAAGGAAGAGGCTGCCAGTGGGCCCCAATGGTCGGCCGCTGAGCGTGCGCTAGGAAGGTTGGGCCGCGCGGGTTAAAAGAAAACAAATGGGCCGAAATGGTTAGGAGTGGCCCAGCAGCGGGACTTCTATTTTTCTCTTTTTTTTAATCTTATTTTCTCTATTTCTAATTCCACTTTGAATTCGAATTTTAAATTCAAATTTGTGTCAAATTTATTCTCAAATCATACTGTGAAATCCAAAATACCAATTTTAGGCTTATAATTATATTATTTATATTATTTTTTTTATATCATTTCTCTTCTTCTCATTCTAGAAAACCCTATCTTTTTTCAATTTAGGGTTTAACCCAATTTCTAGTCATTTTTTATATTGTTATTATTTTTATTTAGTGCACAAACATAAAACTCCAACATGATGCACTTTAGTTTATTTTAGAATAATTGGTTTTAATTAATCACTCTCAATTATATGGGTGCTCTTTTTATGATGCAAATAAGGCACATAAAATGAGAAGATCTCTCTATATTCTTTATTTAGAATTTTGAGTATTACACCCTGTGTCAGATCTATGAAGAAGTGGCCGACACACCGCTCAGATTCTTTCCGCCCTTTCAGAGAGACTGTCCAGTTTGGATGGTCAGGATGCGTGCATTGGAAGGGAAGTAGCTGCTTGAGGATGACCCCACAGTCGTGTACCTCACTGCATACCTGCTCACCCTTGATGCACAGTATGATGTCTTGGCTCAGCACCACCGTCAGATGATTGCCCGAGTAGAAGATGCAAAGAAGCGCAACCGTCAGCTCCATGTTGATCTCACCTCAACTCAAGCCCGTGCAACTGCCTTAGAAAGTCGTGAAGCCATTGCTGTTGAAGCCCTGAAGCAAGCTAAGGATGAGCACGTCCAAAAGTTGATGGAGGCCTACTTGGTCACCCATAACCAACGTAGAGCCCTGCGGATCCAAGAGCCCGCTTCATCCAACCCAGTTCAATCTGTCAGAGATGAAGATCCCTAGATTCTTGAAGGTCACCCGGTCTCTATTAGAGGAGAGAAGAAGACTTGGGAACTACCGGAAGGAGTTCTAGTCTTCCCTCAGGCTATGGATAAGAAAGAGCACCTTGAATCCTCCCAAGATCCCCCGCCGGAGTTGTTTGAGCCCCTCACCATGAAGAAGATTCCATCACCATCCCTTGAAGTCAAGGAAGAAGCTGCAAGTACCCCGCCAGCACCGCCACCCTATGAGGAGCTACAAGAGCCAGTCCCGCTTGAAGAAGAGTTCGACCCCGTGTTGCCATCTCAGTCGCCGCCAGAAGAAGTCATCAACATCAGCTCCCTCTTGACCCATCCAGGAGATGTCTCAGATTGAAGTTGTGTGTCAGGCTCGCTAGAAGAGAAGCTGCCAGATCTGAGTTAGTTATGCCCAGTCCTCTGCATGCATTGGGTAGTGAAGTATTTCTTCACTTTGGCCAGAGCCCTACATGTATGAGAGGTAATCGTGTAGACTCGTGTTTTGCAAAACTCTAATTGTGTGGCCCCCTAGGGCATTTCAAAATGAATTTCGCTTGATGTTTTCTCCTCTTTTGAGTGCATATGTGATGCTTATAAGTCGCATTTAGCATAGTTCTCAATTCAGGAGCTGAGCAATAGTAGTTATGCTTAGCCCCCGAATCCAAGTAGTTCGTGATTTGGAAAACTCTATTCCTCCCTTATTCAAAACATTTGATTTGTTTGTGCTTATCATTGCTGAGCTTGTGTGTTTTCTTTCTTTTTAAGAAAGGTTTTCTCTAAAAACATAGATCACAAATTAGAGCTAATCCTCATCTTATGCTTCCATTCTCCCCTTAACCCATCTCAAGAGAAAAGCACCTTACCCAAGAAGATATCGGGAAGCTTACCCTTGAAGCATGGAATAAGCTACAGAGGAACCTATCCAGTCGCTCATTCAAAAGGACCGACCGTGAGAATCAAAGCACTACCCCTGAGTCAAAGTAAACAGAAAAAGAGGACAAAAGGAGTTATTACCATACAGAGAGGCAAAGATTCTTGGAACCAGAGACCACAAACATCAGGGTCATTGACCCCACCACTCACCCGTGCCCCTCGCACGCGTGCCCACCTCCATGCGCACTACCACCGCCCCACGCCCCCTTTGCAGCGCACTACCGCCACCCACGCCCCCTTTTGCAGCGCACCCACCGCCATCGTCGCCGGCAACAGGCCCCCCTTTCCCTTGTCGCACCTGCTGTCTCGTGTCACCTGCTCCATCACTACCACTCCACACCCCCCTGAGCACCCCCGCTTGCCTATAAAACCCCCCCACCAGCTCCCTCAACTCCCATCTCGCTCAAAGCAAAGCACACTCCAGATAAATCCCCTCTGCCAAATCGCAAGCAACTCCATTTTCCACTCCCTCGCCCCTAAGATCACAATTCTTGGTGATTCTTGGGTTGAAGACTGTTGTACATGGTTCATAGTCTTTGGTTTCCTCCTCTGTATGATGGTAATACTCTTTGATAGAATCCTCCAGTGGAAAGAGCAAAGAGAAAGAAAGGGGCAGTGAAAAGAAGATAGTGAAGAGAAGATGAGAAGAAGGTTGTCCCAGAATCAACCCTGTGTCAGTCATTTCTCCGCAGCCTGCTCAAACAACAATAGCAGAAGAAGGCCCCGTAACACCCTTGTTATGAGGTACTTCAAGGAGTTCAAATCCCCAAGATTCAAGAGTTCTACCCTCATTCTTTTTAAGTGGGGTAGTGTTCCAGTAAAGTTCCTGCTATGGAGAAAAAGAAGAAGGCCTGTAGCAAGCTTGTGGAGGACCAGATCATCGAAGCATATAAGTTTATGGATGAGAGGTGGTCACCCAAGTTTCATTGATGAAGCACCAGAAGACCAATCAAGGAAGGAATCCATGAGGGAGTTCGCAAGAGAAAGGTTTGTGTGTTGGCATCGATGCTTCCTCAATAAGCTAGCTGCCAAGCGAAAGGTGAAGCCTGAAGATGATCTTTGAGTAGCCAGAATCAACATTTGCAATCGGCAATCCGATGCTCCTCAAAGGTCGGATTTTGTTGAAGTTCCATCTCCTCGAAGAGTCTGCAAAGTGAAGATATGTAGCTAAAGTAAAGCTATACCCATAACCCTTCTGAGCCGAATCTCGAGGACGAGATTCATTTTAAGTGGGGTAGATCTGTAGCATCCCAAAAATTCAAATCTTGAAAATTTCTCAAACTCCCTCTAAATTCAAGATGAATTTCAAATTTCGTTTCAAAATGTTTGTTTGCAAGTTGATATCAACAAATAAATTATAGTGGTCTATATTCTCTCCAAAATCCTCCTCAAAATATCCTACAAATATTTCTCTAGTGATCACCCTCAAATTCTTTTCAGAAATACTGCCCAGATATTTCTCCAGTGATCCCCCTCAAATTCTTCCAGAAATACCGCCCAGATATTTCCCAAGTAATCCCCTTCAAGTTCTTTCCAGAAATACTGTCCAAATATTCCACCGATATATCTCCAAGTATTTTCCTCTTGAGAAATACCTTCAGAATCATTTTTCAAGTCCCTATAAATATTTTCTTCATAACTTTCCTCATGCTCATACGTATACATATGCCTCTAGTGTCATACGGTGAGCTCTACAAGCTAATCTCACTTATACAAGACAAATACATGCTAATCTCCCACTAATCCTCTCATCCTCCCATTAATCCTCTCATCCCTCCCCCTAATCCCCCACCATGGCTATAAATAGAGGGGCAAGGGCCTCCTCTCATCCCACCCCAAGCCATTTCATGGCAACTCTCTTCCCCCCCACACACACACCCACTCCAAGTTCCACACTAGCACAAGGATCGTTCGGTCGTTCTTCGATCGTTCGTCCACCTGTTCTTAGTTTGTTCGTTTGTTCGTCCGATCGTTCATGGTTCGTTCGTCCGTTCGTCCGATCGTTCGATCGTTCGTCCGTTCGTTCGTCCAAATAATCTTTTTCCTGCCGTTATGCAACCGAAATTCCGATCGTTCGTTCGTTCGATCATTCGATCGTTCATCATTCGTTCATAGTCCCTATTCATCGTTCTTCCAGATAATCTTTGTCCTGCCGTTATGTTGCCAAAATTCCGATCGTTCGTTCGTCCGATCATTCGATCGTTCGTCCGTTCGTTCATAGTTCCTATTCATCGTTCATCGTCACTATTAATCGTTCATCGTTCGTTCATAAGAACTATTCATCATTACTATTCATCTTTGTTACTATTCATCGACACCATTCACCATCGTTACTATTCACCAACTCTATTCATCATTGTTACTATTCATCGATGATGTCTATAATAATTTTTCGCCATCACTATTCACCGTTACTATTCATCATTACTATTCATCGATCATCCGATCACCCCAAATTTCAACTACTCATCCATCATGCTGTCCAGTCCACCTAAGACCTGCCAGACCCATATTCCAGCCATACGAACTCCGATGACTGTGATTTTCCTTCCAGTAGGGAACCTCCCATCTGGTCACCCATCCTAGGTTTCTCCAAGTTGAGCATGCTTAACTTTGAGATTCCTTTGAACAAGGCTTCCAAACTCAGATTCCAATAATTCTTGTTTCTAAATTCTTATCAAACTATTCCCTATCCAACCATGTCATCCCTTAAGCCTGGTCCATATTCCAGAAAACTCCCAAAATACTCTTGTCCCATATTCTGCCTATAACTCTCCTGTTCATACTAAGTCAGACGATTCATCCATCACTATTCTCACCAACAGTGAACTTCACTGTGCTACACCACATACACTCAGCTATAAATACACCCAGCTACCCTCTCCCTCTCCACACACACTCAACACCCTCAGCCAAGGCAAACACCCCACCCACTTAGTTACTCTGCTCTGCCGGCTACACGAATAGTGTCACTTCGCCTCCAGTCCACCCTCCTGGTAAGCACCTCCGCTCCACCACTAGTAATATCACAACACAACATGACACATATTCTACTCAAGACTCTACCCATCCATATATCGCTATTCTGACCACTATACTAAATATTTGTTGGTATACTTGTTGGTTTGTATGTTTGCTTGTTCATGTTGCATAGTTATCGGAGCGTTTGTGCTGTCTCGTGGAGGCCAGATCTGCAAGTCTATGCCAGGCGGTGGAGCCAGAAGCCAGTTCCGCGAGCTCTCCTTCCCCTTCGCCGGATAAGCACGACAAGCTCACTGGATCCCTTTGATGCATAAATTACCTATGATTTTTCAACCACAACCCTCAGCCTGTTATTTTATGCATGATATGATTTTGAGACAAGTTATTATGGCCACCAATCCGCTTGCCGCAATCAATCCTTGATATATTTGTTACAAATGATTTGAGAAAAGGTGTGAGTTTTCAAAAGAAAATGTTTTTCAAAATGTGTATGATGAAGGGTTTCCACCCTTATCACCTTGTGAGTGGGATGATTAGGGACTCCCTGGTTTAGGGGAGGTCCTAAGGTGATGGCTCAGCTGGTTTAGGTGTGAGCAGAAGGATTGTCCCCTCATTTAAGGACCGGTTTGTCATCCTTCACTAGCTGTACTCATGAAAAGTACAACCACTCGAGGTTGTGTGGGCAGTCACTCAATCTGAACTCGTACGATCCAACCCCAGGGTTATGAAGGCTGGGGAGCACCGGGAGGATAAGGAGGGGGAATGTTTTGTCCGGTTTGGACATGGCGGTGGCCTGACTCCTTCTGGTATAACCGTTAAGGTTAGGACGTGCGAGGAAGGAAAGAGATTCAGATTCGGATCTCATTGGCCGTGAGATCACAGAAACCAGACTAGTGGGTAAAGTGTACCCCGCTGCGCAGAGTTCAAACCTATTCGAATAGTTTGTGTCCACGGATATGGATGAGTCTGGTGTGGTATGACAATTAGTGTTTTGTTTTTTTAAAAAAAGGGTGCTTTTGAGAAAAGTGATTTTTAAAAGGTTTGACGGTTGAGCCGTGAGCTATGGTGGACGGGAAGTCCAGTAGCTGTTTTTGAAAATGAAAACCGGTGGGAAACTGCTGAGATACCTGGATGGTTTAGTCTAGGGGATTTTATTCTATATTGAAAAACTTCCTGCTCTTTTGGGAGAGGATGCGCTTTGAAAAATACAAAATGTTTTACAAAACAACCCTGCATAAAATATTGTTGTTTCTTCAAAATATCCTAAGCTCCACATATTCCATGCATTATATCTGATTTCCCCATTCGGCGGGTGAAGGTGGGCTGCTGAGTATGTTTGTACTCACCCTTGCTTATTTGTTGTTTTTCAGAAAAAAGGAGATCGGGTAAGAGTTACGACTGTTCCCAACCTTGCATGTGGCTGTTGTACCACTAATTTGCTTCGCTGCGTATATCGGGCTGCTTCAGCCCCACTCTGATGATATGTCCCGAGTTGTGGACCAACTCTTAAAGTTGATCGCCACCTTTATAGGTTTGTCTCATTTAAGCAGATCTGTAATCATCTAATGTATAAATGTGTTTACTAGCCTCCTGGGACTAGTAATTATATCACATTTGAGTCCCAGAGGATTTGGGACGCTTCAAACATCTTCTTCTCCCCCGTCATGTGGTTTGTGCATCCGCTGTCAATAATCCAGCTAGAGCCCCTGGATGCATAAACCTGCAAGGAATTTAAGCTTGGGTTTTAGGTACGCAACTCTTGTTGGGTCCTACAAGGTTAGTCACAATAACTTTTGGAACCCAAATACAAGTCTTGTCTCCCTTGCATTTGGATCCCAACTTCTTAGCAACTACTTTTGTGTTCTTACATGAAAGTACAAATGAAGTATTGCAAGCATGATAAATGGTAGAAGGTTCATTGCACATTCTCCTAGGCCTACTTCTACCATGAACAAAAGTGGAGCTAGAGGCAAACATAGCATGTGAATCATTATAAGCAGCATGAACATAACTCTTATTATAATGAGAACGACTAGCAATTTTCTTATCATAGATAAAATCATGGTTCCTTTGAGGACTACTCGCCATAGGAGCCTTTCCTTTCTCCTTGTTGAGAACGAGAGTCCTTTGGCTTGTTAAGTTCTTGGTTTCCTTTCGAAAACCAAGTCCATCCTTAATTGAAGGATGTCTACCAACAGTGTAGGCATCCCTAGCAAATTTTAATTTATCAAAATCAACTTTGCAAGTCTTAAGTTGAGCATTAAGACTTGCCACCTCATTATTTAATTTAGTAATAGAAGCAAGATGTTCATCACAGGCATCAACATCAAAGTCCTTACATCTATTACAAATAACAACATGCTCTACACATGAACTAGTTTTGTTAACTTCCTCTAGATTAACTTTTAATTCATCATTTAACTTCTTTAAGCTAGAGACAGATTCATGGTAAGCAGACAACTCAGAGGATAGCATTTCATTTCTTTTAATTTCTAAAGCAAGGGATTTTTGAACACTAACAAACTTGTCATGTTCCTCATACAAAATGTCCTCTTGCTTTTCTAGTAGACTATCCTTTTCATTAAGAGCATCGATTAATTCATTAATTTTCTCTATCTTAGCTCTATCTAAACCCTTAAACAATTCAGAGTAATCTACTTCATCATCAGAAGATTCCTTATCACTAGAAGAAGAGTACTGTCGGCGTTTCGAACCCGGGGGGTCCCTGGACCGACGAGTAAATTGTCGCCGCGTGCCCCAGCCCAGATGGGTCGGCGCGAGACGGAGCGCGAAGGGGGGAAGAAGCCGGAGGGAGACGGGTGTGAGAGGTGAAATCCCGCGGCCTTCGTGTTTGTCCCGCGCCTAGGTCGGGTGCGCTTGTAGTAGGGGGTTACAAGCGTCCACGCGGGAGGGAACGAGCGGCCTCACGCGAGCGCTGTCTCGTCCTTCCCCGCGCGGCCAACCCTCTGTAAGAGGGCCCTGGACCTTCCTTTTATAGGCGTAAGGAAAGGATCCAGGTGTACAATGGGGGGTGTAGTAGTGTGCTAACGTGTCTAGCGGAGGAGAGCTAGCGCCCTAAGTACACGCCATCGTGGCAACCGGAGAGGTTTTGGCACCCGGTTCGTGTGGTGTCGTGGCCGTCGGAGGAGCACTGGAGCCTGGCAGAAGGACAGCTGTCGGGGCTGTCGGGTCCTTGCTGACATCCTCTTGCTTCCGTAAGGGGGCTGAGAGCCACCGTCGTCATAGAGCGTGCGGGGCGCTATCATTACTTGTTTGGCAGGGCGAGCCAGATGGGACGCCGGTCTTGTTCCCCATAGCCTGAGCCAGCTTGGGGTAGGGTAATGATGGCGCCTCCTGTGACGTGGTCGGTCCGAGCCCTAGGTTGGGCGAGGTGGAGGCTCCTCCGAGGTCGAGGTCGAGTCTGTCTTCCGAGGCCGAGGTCGAGTCCGAGCCCCTGGGTCGGGCGAGACGGAGACCGTCGGCTGAGGCCAGGGCTGAGTCCAAGCCCTGGGGTCGGGCGAAGCAGAGTTTGTCGTCTTCCGGGGCTGAGCCCGAGTCCGAGCCCTGGGGTCGGGCAAAGCGAAGTTCGTCGTCTTCCGGGGCTGAGCCCGAGTCCGAGCCCTGGGGTCGGGCGAAGCGGAGTTTCCTATGGCGCCTGGGGCCGGGCTTGGCTGCTGTCAGCCTCACTCTGTCGTGTGGCACAGCAGTCGAAGCGGCGCAGGCGGCACTGTCCTCTTGTCAGGCTAGTCAGTGGAGCGGCGAAGTGACTACGGTCACTTCGGCTCTGTCAACTGGAGGACGCGCGTCAGGATAAAGGTGTCAGGCCACCTTTGCATTAAATGCCCCTACGATTTGGTCGGTTGGCGTGGCGATTTGGCCAAGGTTGCTTCTTGGTGAAGACTGGGCCTCAAGCGAGCCGAAGGTGCGTTCGTTGCTGTAGGGGGTCCTCGGACGAGACGTAAACCCTCCAGGGTCGGCTGCCCTTGCCCGAGGCTGGGCTCGGGCGAGGCGCAATCGTGTCCCTTGAATGGACCGATCCTTGACTTAATCGCACCCATCAGGCCTTTGCAGCTTTGTGCTGATGGTGGTTACCAGCTGAGATTTAGGAGCCTTGAGGGTACCCCTAATTATGGTCCCCGACAGTAGCCCCCAAGCCTCGGAGGGAGTGTTAATACTCGCTTGGAGGCTTTTGTCGCACTTTTTTGCAAGGGGACCAGCCTTTCTTGGTTGCGTTTTGTTCCGGTGGGTGCGCGCGAGCGCACCCGCCGGGTGTAGCCCCCGAGGCCTCGGAGGAGTAGTTTGACTCCTTCGAGGTCTTAGTGCGTTTCGCAACACTTCAGCTGGTCTGGTTGTTCTCTCATGCGAGCTGGCCGTAGCCCGGGTGCACGGTCGGGTCCCAAGTTCTCGGGCTGGTATGTTGACGCTGTCAACGGTTTGGCCGGAGCCGGGTTTGCGAGAGCAGCCCCTGAGCCTCCGCACAGGGCGAGAGGACGGTCAAGGACAGACTCGACTTTTTTTCATATGCCCCTGCGTCGCCTTTCCGCAAGGAGGAGGGGGGAAAAGCGCCATGTTGCCCTTGGAGGGCGCCAAACATGGTGTCTCCAGTGAGCTGCTGACGGGTAATCCGAGTGGACACCCGTGCCCCATTTGTTAGGGGTCGGCTAGAGGCCCGGAGGCGCGCTCCAAAAGTACCTGCGGGTGATCTGCCGGACCCGGTCCCCTTTCGACGGGGTCCGAGGGCTCGATGCCTCCCTCTGATGGGATTCCGTTACAAGATCGTTCCTGCTGGTCTCGGAAATGTCCTAGGGTACCTCGGGAGCGTAGCCCGAGCCTTGGTTATGTATCGAACGTACCCAAGGTCATCCCTCGCTCTGTGTCTGAGGCGGCTGTGAACCCTTCGAGGGCCAGCCTACGAACCCCTGATCAGTAGTGGGCACGGAGCCCGAGTGGCCTGAGGCGGCCGTTGAACCCTTCCGAGGGGCCAGCCTTCGAACCTCTGACCAGTAGTGGGCGCGGAGCCCAAGCGCTCTGAGGCGGCTGTTGAACCCCTCCGAGGGGCCAGCCTTTGAACCTCTGATCAGTAGGGAGGCTCGGGGCCTGTTTCCTTCGCGGAGAAGGATCCCTTTTTGGGGTATCCCCCTTTCCCAGTCCCTGTTGTAAGAGAGAGAAAGAGGAAAAGGGAAAGAATACGAAATTGAGATGACGTGGCACACCTTTTTTGACGCGGTCATTATGGAGAAGGTGAAGCGTCGCTCGCTTCTCCTGCCAAGGGCGCCACCTGTCCCGCCACGGAGTTAATGCGACGGGGCGAGTGGTTCGCGGGGCAGTCGTTGCGCGTGCGCGAGCCATTCGAGAAACGGTCGTTTCGCTTTGAGTTTTTGAATCCCGCGGCGGGTTCGGGCGACGCGTTGAACGGGTCTCGCCTAGGTCTTTATATACTCGGGGGAGGGTCTGGTGACGGTTCTTTGCTCTGCTTCTTGCCTCCTTCTTAGGTTTTCGCAACCTGAGGGATTAGCCAGAGAAAAGGAAACCGCCCACCCAGTCCTTTCCACCGCCACCTCTTCTGCTCGGTGATGGCCGACCGGGTGACCATTATTGCGCCGCGCGACCCATGGCCTTTCTCCACAGTCACGGCGGATGACCTGGAGGACCTCGTTGCTGAGGGTTTACTTCGCCCTCTCTCTGATGAGAGGCAGCCGGAGTGGATTCCCCCCCCCCCCCCCCGAGCGGAGCCACCCCGTCCCCGCCGCTGGGGTACGTCGTGAGCTTCGTCTCCTTCCACGAGCGGGGATTCGGAGTGCCGGCAAGCCGCTTCATGCGGGGGATTCTGCATAACTATGGGGTGGAGCTGCACAACCTCAGCCCCAACTCCATCTCGCAAGCCGCCATCTTCGCAGTGGTTTGCGAAGGATACTTGGGGATCGACCCCCACTGGGACCTGTGGACTCATTTCTTCTCCGCGGAGCTTTTTGCTTTGCCGACGGGGGAGAGAAGGGTCCATGCGGCAGTGCGGGCCGGCGGCTGCATCCTCCAGCTGAGGCAGGCGCGGGCATCGCAGTATATTCCCGTCGTCCTTGCGTCCTCGAATAAAGGGTGGCAGCGCCGGTGGTTCTATCTCCGGAATGACGACGAGAGGCTCCTGCCGTTTTCTCAGCGAGTGGTCACCGTCGCCGCCGATGCTTGGCGCTACGGGACCCCGCATGACAGACAGAAGAATCTCGAGCCCCTTCTCAAGGCCCTGGAGGTGTTGCGGAAAGGAGGGCTCACCGCTGCGGGAGTGATTGCCGCCATTCATCGCCGGAGGGTGCTTCCCTTGGCGGAGCGGCGGTTGCCGCTTTGGGAGATGACGCCAGAGGCTGACTTGGAGGGCTCGCGGATGTCCTCGGATCCCCTTCCCGTCGACGTTCTCCACGGGCGGGTGGCCGTCGCGTTGGGAAAACCGGACGCCAGCGCCCTCTCTCAGCACTTGATGCGCCCCGACCGCGGGTGTGTGTCTCTGGTGAGTGTCCGCTCCTTCTTTCTCCTTGCGTCGGATTGCCCTTGGTCCTTATGGTCGAGACTTTTCATCTGTCTCCAGGAGGTAGGGTGTCACAAGCCTTCCCGACCACGGGTCCCGGAGGACGCGGTGGACCGAGTAGCGCGGCGGGTTGCCGCGGAGGAGAAGAAGAAGAAAAAGGACGCGAAGAAGGCTCGGGCCCGCGAGCGGACGCGGGCCCGAGACGCCTTGGAAAAGCTCTGTCGTCGGTAGGAGAGGGATGGACTCCCGAGGGAGCCGTCGCCGGAAACGCCTGATGACGACGACGATGATGAAGACGATGACGAGGATGACGACATGGCTGCCCGCCTTGGCCTTGGCCCGGGTTTGAGGCTAGGCCAGGAGTCGTCAAGCCAGCCCCCGAGCGGGCTGGCGCCGTCAGTTCCCGGGGTCGGGACGCCGTGGTCCCGGCCCAAAGAGCAGGGGCAGTCCGAGGGGGTACTCGACCCCTCGGCTGGGGAAGTTGAGGTGACCCCGGGGAGTCAGGCCGAGGTGCCTGTTCCCCAAAGACCGTCGCCCGTGCCGGCAGCACAGGAGGGTGACCCTCAGGTCGCCGTGGCAGCGCCTGGGCAGTCCGTCTCCCGGGCGTCTAGGGTGCCCAAGGCGAAGATGGTACCGAAGCTGGCGGTGGGGCGGACCTCGGCGGTACCTTCGGGGGTCGAGATCCGAGAGACCTCCCCACAGGCGCGGTTGATCATGGCCCGAAGTGGGTAAGTACCTTAGAATGTCTTCGTCTCGGCTCCTCCTTTGTATGTCCCGACCCTGACTTTCCTTTCCTCCTCAGCAAGCGGAGTCATGGCCTGACCGATCTGGCTCCCAGGAAGGTCCTCAAGACGGCGTTGACTTCCGCAGCCGGTGCCGCGCCGGGCCCCGCCGTTCAGCTGACCTTCTCGCAAGATGCCCCACAGCGGAGGGCTCAAGCGGCACCAGTTGTTGTGGAGCGAGTTCCCGAGGCTGGCTCTTCTGTTGAGGCGGCTGTCGCGCTGGGGGAGGCGGCTGGCGCGGACATGGCCTCGGGCCCACCAGACATGCCACCGGCGCTAGCGCCAGCTGCTGCCGAAGCTGCTGCCGTCCTGGTCGGGGAGCGACCTGTCGCCGCCGACGCTGAGATGGCCGAGGCGTCGCCACTTGGTGCCTCGGAGGAGGGGGCGTGGAAACGCGACCCGTCCCGCCGAGCGGCAGCCTTGTCCCTGCGCGGCGGAGCTCCGAGGGGCGGCGCCAGTTGCTTCGGTTCCGGACCCACGAGGCTTCGGATCCCTTCTTCGTTCTTGACGATGAGCGGGAGGAGCAGTCTTGGGACGAGCTCTGCGAGTGTGCCGAGGCAACGATGGGGTCACTCCGGTCGTCCTTGGAGGTCTTTTGTAGGGACGTCCCCAAGATCCTCCAGGTAATGATTTCAGGCATACCTTTTTTGTGATCAAGATGTCTTTTGTGACGCCCCGCTTCCTTCCCTCAGGATCTGACAGATCTGAGCGCCGCCAAGTCGTCGTTCATCCGCCACGAGGTCGATGTCTGGGGCTCGCTGCGATCCCTAAGGACCTCGCTCGCCGGGGCTACCGCGTGCCTCTCCCAGCAGGGCGCCGAGGTGGCGGACCTTCGGTTGCTCTGCGCCGATCTGAGAGCAGAGGCAGCAGCGGCACGCACAGAGGTGCAGCGACGGCAGTCGGAGTTTGACTAGGTCGCCGATGAGCGAGATCGATCTCGGGGCCGGGCCGCCGAGGCCAAAAGCTAGGCCGGAGCCCTTGCAGCAGACCTAGCCGTAGCCCGAGCCGCATCCTCAGAGCAACGTGCCCGAGCCGGAGGTATGTCCTGGCTGTTTTCGGTTTTCGTTTCAGCTCGTTTCCTCCACTTGTGTTTGAGGCCTTGCGCTCTGGCTGTTCGCAGAGCTCGAGTCTGCCCTTGATGAGTCCACCAGGGCGCTTGCCCAGGCGGCCGAGCAGAGGGAGGCCTACCACGCGGCCATGTCCGAGGCCATCTCGGACTTCTGCCGGGTCTTTGGCTTCAGCGACGTCCACTCAGGAAGCTCCCCTCAAAGTCGCCCGCAGGCCTTGGGTGACCATGTGCGCGGCAGACTCCGCGAGGCGCTACATCACGGCGTCAGGCGGGCCTTCGCCGTGCTTGCTTCCCACTACGTCGTGGATCTGGAGCGGGTCAGCGAGGGGTATTGCCTGTTAGAAATATGCCCTAGAGATAATCATAGAGATGAGCATATTTCTTTGTATCCATGATATATATATTGCTTAATTGAATATCCATGGAACGCACCTTGTATTGATTAGCAATTATGTGAATTGTTTGTGAGATTCTTTACTTATATGGTTATTCTAAATGATGTCCCTAGTCAGAGTCGATGACTAGCACATGTATTAGTTGATGACTACATTTCACAAGTCATGAACATGGAGATGTTAAATTAATAATGTGGGCGCATGTATGACATGAGGCTGGACCGACCCAACGTGAGATATTGTAATATAGTTCTCTTCTTGCAACATGAATACTGTATCCTTAGACCTGAGATTGTCGCATGTTCTCAAGATGTGAATTGACTTACTTAGGGACTATCAAACGCTATCCCGTAACTGGGTAGTTATAAAGGTAGTTTTGGGTTTGTTAGGAAGCATGCTATGAGGCATGGTCAGTCAAGATGGAATTTGTCCCTCTCTTTGTGAGAGAGATATCTCTGGGCCCCTCGAGTGATTGGATCAAGAAATGCATGGCCGTGCTAGGGTTAAGAGTTAACCATTGAAAGGATTCCAATTCACAGTATCGAGAAAGAGAGGTCAGCTTAGAGCTAGACCAAATATCGTGAGACAAAGGGAACAGCATGTACTTAATGTCGCAATGGTTCGTCTGATATGATCTTTACGTACACGTAGGAGTTGACATGTCTTGCTAGAGGCCGCTGTCAATTATTGGGCCAAGTAAGAGTACTCGGGCTATGTCTATTTGTACGTGAACCTATAGGGTCACACACTTAAGGGGAAGGAAGCCTAATTCGGATTAGATCCGAAATTAGACTGGGCTTTAGGGTTAATGATGGGCCTCGGCGTCAGAAGCCCACCATAACGCCTATATAATGAGGGGCGGGGGCGCGGTTAAAAGATAACCTAATTCGCCACCAGCAAACTAACAGCCGCCGCCCACCTCTCGCCCTCGCCAAGCCGCCGTCGTGAACCTAGCAGTTCGGTACGCGGCGCTTCCTCCCTGTACGTGTGGATACCTCGGAGGTGCTGCATCTGGAGCACTTGGACGGACCGTGCGAGGACGTGAAGGACGCCGGCGACTGCACGGCACTGCTCGACGCGTTCGTCTATATCGAGACGTCTTCCGCTGCTCTACGCGTCTAGTGGTAATTCCATGACCTATAACCGCAGTAGTTCTTGGTATTATGGGGTTGAAAATTTTGTTTTGCGCTAGTGTAGCCTCCCCGTAATCCTACAGTGGTATCAGAACCAGGTTCTGCGTAGTTTTAGGTCTGGATCTAGGTTCATGAGATGGATCTACTTGATGCACGGTTTGATTAGATCAATTGGTAAGATAGGGTTGAAGTAGATTACATCGGATATGACTGGAGAGATCAGTTCGTCCTTCTCTGTTGTATGCGCGACTTGCCCCTACTGGCTGGAATCACCATCGGGGCTAACAGCGTACACAACTAGTAGATTGACGTAACAGATCAACGTCATGAGTGTAATCTTCTTCGGGTCGAAAGTCTCGGATTTGGGTTGATTTGATCAACCGCATGAGATTTCCAGTGGAATTTCCATACATATGATGCATGGAATCCTGTGAGGTTTTCAGGGCGCTGCCCTGAGACCCGCAGGGGGCGGCTCCCCCCTCGACCGCCGTGGCTATCTGCTGTAGTGGCGAACGTATAGAAACGTGTTTGTCTAACCTGTTTTTGCAGGACATGTGATCGGTATGGCTATTATGTGTATATGATGCATGTTAATAAATTATTCATGACCTGCGTGTCGTGACCAGGGCAATACGGTTGGAGCCACATGTATTGTCCAAATTTAATGTAATGACCTGCGTGTCAACATGTGATGATCCAAAGCGTATATGTAATTTGTTTACCAGCATACGTTAGATAGGTCTTGAAGGACTCATCACCTGGAGGATGGCATACCTATATCATGGAGATGGAGATCATCGTGATGAACAAATTTTTGGAGATGGGGATCACCATGTGAAAACAAGCCATACCGAATCACAACTGTTGTGTGAATGCCATTCTTATTGTTCTACTTGTTTATATTGCATATAATTCCTTGCGTGCGATGTTATAAGTAGGACGATCCCTCATAAATGTTTAAGCTTTAATGCCTCTCCAAACCTTGCACTATCATAAGTCTTGTACAATTGGTGGTGGGTCTATGAAATTAGGGTGCCACCAGTTTTCCTTGACTAGATAGGTTTGTATCGGATACGAACTACAGAAAGGGTTGGTTAACTTAAACAAAGTCAGCTTAATGGTTAAGGACTTTGAGGCATAAGGTTGGGAGCCGAGACATAGAGATGTCACCCAACAACAGGAGTCATATATATGATATGATTAGCAAGGAGTTGCTTACCGATCTACCTTGTCTTCTAGCGGTGATGCTAAAGCTCACTAGTAGACTTGTTAGTTGTGGGTTCTGAATCACTAAGTATCAATCGAGGGATATTGATTTTAGTGGGAGTAGACTATTAAATGTTTAATATGATTTACTCTGTCATGGATATTTTTTGTCTTAGTATTATGCATTATTTTGTTGTAGATAAATGGCACCTAGCACACCAACATTTACTTTGCGATCAATTCTTGAAAAGGATAAGTTAAATGGAACAAACTATACGGATTGGATCCGTAACCTGAGAATTGTTCTCAGGGCTGAAAAAAAAGGAAGACGTTCTAGACACCCCACTGCCAGAGGATCCTGGTGAAAATGCAACTGCTGCAGCTAAAACCGCTTACAAGAAAGCAATGGATGCTAATCTTGAAGTGAGTTGCCTAATGCTTGCTTGCATGGAGTCTGAGCTCCAGATGCAGTTTGAGACAAACCATGAGGTGCACGATATGATCGTGGCGCTCAAGGATATGTTCCAGACTCAGGCTAGGACTGAAAGGTTCATTGTGTCCAAAGCCTTTCTGGAATGCAAGCTAGCAGAAGGCGCAGCAGTTGGGCCACACGTAATCAAAATGGTTGGTTACAGTCAGAGGTTGGAGAAGCTAGGCTTCCCAATAAGCCAAGAGTTGGCCACTGACTTTATTTTGGCATCTCTTCCGCCCAGCTATGGAAACTTCATCACGAACTACCATATGCATGGGGCGGAGAGGGGCCTCAATGAACTGTGTGGCATGCTGAAAACAGCAGAAGGGGACATAAAGAAAAGCGCTGGCAGCAGCGGCCATGTGATGGCGGTCCAAAACAAACCCAACTTTAAGAAGAAGGGTAAGTCTCAAAAGAAGAAGGGCAAGGCAAAGGATACAGTATCCAAGCCAAATCAAAAGCCTAAGGCTGGACCAGCTGCAGATGCAGAGTGCTTTTATTGCAAAGAACTTGGTCACTGGAAAAGGAATTGCAAGCAGTACTTGGCCTCTATTAAGGAATGCAGCGGTAAGGGTACAGCCGCAGCAGGTACACTTGCTATTCACATTACAGAAATTTTTCTTGTTGATTCTTATATTAATTCTTGGGTATTTGATACCGGATCGGTTGCCCATATTTGCAATTCGATGCAGGGAATGATAAGAAGTAGAAGCGTGAAAAGAGGAGAAGTTGATTTCCGGGTAGGCAATAATGCAAGAGTTGCTGCGTTGACCGTCGGGACGATGCAACTCCACCTCCCATCAGGATTTATTTTGGAGTTAAATAATTGTTATCTAGTTCCTAGTATGAGTCGAAACATTATGTCTCCTTCATGTTTGATGAAGGATGGTTATTCATTTGCGAGTGAAAACAATGGTTGTGTGATCTCTAAGAATAGCATGTTTGTGGCTTTTGCATCCATTATGGATGGGTTATTCATTTTAAATCTTGATGATGCACCTATCTGTAATATTAGTGCTAAAAGGCCTCGGCCTAATGATTTAAGTCCTACCTACATGTGGCACTGTCGTTTGGGTCATATAAGTGAGAATCGCATGAAGAAGCTTCATTCTGATGGGCTTTTAACTTCGTTTGATTTTGAATCATACGAGACATGTGAAGCTTGCTTACTTGGTAAGATGACCAAGGCGCCCTTCACGGGTTTACCGGAGAGGACGTTAGATTTATTGGAACTCATACATACTGATGTGTGCGGACCAATGAGTACGACAGCTAGGGGAGGATTCCAATACTTCATAACCTTCACTGATGATTTTAGTAGATATGGGTATGTCTACTTAATGAAACACAAGTCTGAATCCTTAGAAAAGTTCAAAGAGTTTCAGAATGAAGTAGAAAATCAGCGTGGCAAGAAAATTAAAGCACTGCGATCAGATCGTGGTGGTGAATATTTGAGTCATGAGTTTAGCAATCATCTAAAGAGTTGTGGAATTGTTCCACAGCTTACGCCGCCTGGAACGCCTCAGAGGAATGGCATGTCTGAGCGACGTAATCGGACTTTATTGGATATGGTTCGATCAATGATGAGCCAGTCGGGCCTACCTTTGTCGTTTTGGGGATACGCTCTAGAAACAGCAGCTTTCACACTAAATAGGGTACCGTCTAAGTCCGTAGTTAAGACACCATATGAGATGTGGACTGGGAAGACTCCCAGCTTGTCTTTTCTGAAGATTTGGGGTTGTGAGGTTTACGTCAAGCGACTACAGTCGGATAAACTCACTCCAAAATCGGACAAGTGCATGTTCGTGGGATATCCAAAGGAAACTTTAGGATATTACTTTTACCACCGGTCAGAGGGCAAAGTGTTTGTCGCCCGGAACGGTGTGTTCTTAGAGAAAGAGTTTCTCAAAAGAGAGAAAAGTAAACAAAAGGTGTATCTTGAAGAAGTTCAGGATGAGCCAGTGGGACAAGATTCAACAAGTGATGCTAATGTAGCAGAACAAGTTGAGACGTCTACGGCAAGAGAATCACCACCACAACCACGAAGGTCAGCAAGGCTTCGCGAGGCACGAGGAGAAGTGCTATTGTTGGGCAATGGGGAAGTGTTGTTGTTAGACAACGACGAACCTCCAACATATTCAGAAGCGATGATGGACCCAGATTCCGAGAAATGGCATGTCGCCATGAGATCCGAGATAGATTCCATGGGAGAAAATCAAGTTTGGAACTTGGTTGACCCGCCTGATGGTGTTAGACCTATAGAATGCAAATGGATCTATAAGAAGAAGAAAGACATGGATGGAAATGTTCACATCTATAAGGCTCGACTTGTTGCAAAGGGTTTTCGACAAGTTCAAGGAGTTGACTATGACGAGACATTCTCGCCAGTAGCGATGCTTAAATCTATTCGGATCATTCTAGCTATTGCCGCATATTTCGATTATGAGATTTGGCAGATGGATGTCAAAACAGCTTTCCTTAATGGAAACCTAGATGAGGACGTGTATATGATACAGCCCGAGGGTTTTGTCGATCCGATCAATGCTGGAAAGATATGCAAACTTCAGAAATCCATTTATGGGTTGAAGCAAGCATCTCGGAGTTGGAACATTCGTTTTGATGAAGTGATCAAAGGGCTTGGTTTTCATCAGAATGAAGAAGAAGCTTGTGTTTACAAGAAGGAAAGTGGGAGCGCTGTTGTATTTCTGATCTTATATGTGGATGACATATTATTGATTGGGAATGACATTCCTATGCTGGAGTCCGTCAAGGCTTCACTGAAAAAGAGTTTTTCTATGAAGGACTTAGGGGAAGCAGCATATATTTTAGGCATAAGGATCTATAGAGATAGGTCGAAGAGGCTTATAGGATTAAGTCAAGATACGTACATTGACAAGGTTTTGAAACGGTTCAACATGGAACAGTCCAAGAAAGGGTTCATACCTATGTCACATGGTAAACACCTTAGCCAGATGCAATGTCCTGCAACGGCTAATGAGCGGGAGCGCATGTGTAAGGTACCATACGCCTCAGCAATTGGTTCAATAATGTATGCCATGATAAGTACACGCCCAGATGTTTCATACGCTATAAGTGCTACGAGTAGATACCAGGCTGATCCAGGTGAGGATCACTGGACAGCGGTAAAAGGCATTCTTAAGCACTTAAGAAGGACTAAAGAAATGTTCCTGGTATATGGGGGTAAGGAGGAGCTCGTTGTAACTGGTTACACCGATGCTAGCTTCCAAACTGACCCAGACGAGTTAAAATCGCAATCAGGTTTTGTGTTCACAATAAATGGTGGTGCTGTTAGTTGGAAGAGTTCCAAACAGGAGACTGTGACTGATTCTACAACAGAAGCCGAGTACATTGCAGCTTCTGAATCTGCGAAGGAAGGTGTTTGGATAAGGAAGTTCCTCATCGAGCTTGGTGTGTTTCCTAATGCATCTAGCCCATTGAACCTCTACTATGACAACAATGGGGCTATTGCGCAAGCTAAGGAGCCAAGGAACCACCAGAAAAACAAACACGTACTGCGGAAGTTTCACCTCATATGGGAATTCATTAGGCGGGGTGAGATAAAGATATGCAAAATACATACAGATTTGAATGTTGCTGATCCTTTGACAAAACCTCTTCCACAACCTAAGCATGAGGCACACGTGAGATCTATGGGTATTAGATATCTTCTAGATTAACTCTAGTGCAAGTGGGAGACTGTTAGAAATATGCCCTAGAGATAATCATAGAGATGAGCATATTTCTTTGTATCCATGATATATATATATTGCTTAATTGAATATCCATGGAAGGCACCTTGTATTGATTAGCAATTATGTGAATTGTTTGTGAGATTCTTTACTTATATGGTTATTCTAAATGATGTCCCTAGTCAGAGTCGATGACTAGCACATGTATTAGTTGATGACTACATTTCACAAGTCATGAACATGGAGATGTTAAATTAATAATGTGGGCGCATGTATGACATGAGGCTGGACCGACCCAACGTGAGATATTGTAATATAGTTCTCTTCTTGCAACATGAATACTGTATCCTTAGACCTGAGATTGTCGCATGTTCTCAAGATGTGAATTGACTTACTTAGGGACTATCAAACGCTATCCCGTAACTGGGTAGTTATAAAGGTAGTTTTGGGTTTGTCAGGAAGCATGCTATGAGGCATGGTCAGTCAAGATGGAATTTGTCCCTCTCTTTGTGAGAGAGATATCTCTGGGCCCCTCGAGTGATTGGATCAAGAAATGCATGTCCGTGCTAGGGTTAAGAGTTAACCATTGAAAGGATTCCAATTCACAGTATCGAGAAAGAGAGGTCAGCTTAGAGCCAGACCAAATATCGTGAGACAAAGGGAACAACATGTACTTAATGTCGCAATGGTTCGTCTGATATGATCTTTACGTACACATAGGAGTTGACATGTCTTGCTAGAGGCCGCTGTCAATTATTGGGCCAAGTAAGAGTACTCGGGCTATGTCTATTTGTACGTGAACCTATAGGGTCACACACTTAAGGGGAAGGAAGCCTAATTCGGATTAGATCCGAAATTAGACTGGGCTTTAGGGTTAATGATGGGCCTCGGCGTCAGAAGCCCACCATAACGCCTATATAATGAGGGGCGGGGGCGCGGTTAAAAGATAACCTAATTCGCCACCAGCAAACTAACAGCCGCCGCCCACCTCTCGCCCTCGCCAAGCCGCCGTCGCGAACCTAGTAGTTCGGTACGCGGCGCTTCCTCCCTGTACGTGTGGATACCTCGGAGGTGCTGCATCTGGAGCACTTGGACGGACCGTGCGAGGACGTGAAGGACACCGGCGACTGCACGGCACTGCTCGACGCGTTCGTCTACATCGAGACGTCTTCCGCTGCTCTGCGCGTCTAGTGGTAATTCCATGACCTATAACCGCAGTAGTTCTTGGTATTATGGGGTTGAAAATTTTGTTTTGCGCTAGTGTAGCCTCCCCGTAATCCTACATTGCCTCCCTGACAAAGATGAAGCCGCCCTGGCTGAAGTCCAGAGGCTCGACGCGGCCGCCGCGGGCCCGAGCGCGGTGCTGGCAACCACCTTCGAGGCAGAGATCCTCCCGCCTGCGCCGTCGTCCGAGGCCGGGGTGGACTTTGCCGAAGGCGGGGACGAAGCCGAGGGCGCGGCTCCTTCTCCAGGCGACGCCTAACTCTGCCGGAGCAGTTTTCCTTGAATGCACGTGTGTCTTTTGCGGCCACTGAGGCCCGAACACTTTATTATCGTAGAATAAAGTCGTGCTCCTTTTCCTTTCATTTTACGTGTCCGGCCCCGTTCGTCAGTAGCAGGGTGGCTTGCCCAAGTAGGAGTAATTTTTTGTGGTAGGTGATGAGTGAGGTATCCGTATCCCAGAGGCGTAGGAGTCTCTCAGCTCAGTCAGCCTTGCCACTTACATGCGCCCGCGTTTGCTTCTTGGGGTCCTGCAACTGACATAGCCGGGGAACGCAGAAGCCTTTTTGATTGAAAATTTTGACGCAGAGGGGGTTCCCCCCTTTTAGCCCCCGAGGGAGGGTCGGGCTTTGCCGAGGCAAGGCTGACCCTTCCTTGATGACTAAACTTCGCGTGTGAACGAGGTATACGAACAACTTGAAAGCATCTTAAGGGTAGAAGCGACGTAGCTGTCGGATGTTCCAAGCGTTGCTGTAGACCTCGCCTTGGCTGTTGGCCAGCTTGTACGTCCCGGGCTTCAAAACCTTGGCGACGACGAACGGCCCTTCCCAGGGAGGCGTGAGCTTGTGCCGCCCTCGAGCGTCTTGTCGCAGCCGAAGCACCAGGTCGCCCACCTGGAGGTCTCGGGACCGAACCCCTCGGGCGTGGTAGCATCGCAGGGACTGCTGGTACCACGCTGAGTGTAGTAAGGCCATGTCCCGGGCCTCTTCCAGCTGGTCTAGTGAGTCTTCTCGATTAGCTTGATTGCTTTGGTCGGCGTAGGCCCTCGTCCTCGGGGAACCGTATTCTAAGTCTGTGGGCAAGATGGCCTCGGCCCCATAGACTAGAAAGAACGGTGTGAAGCCCGTGGCCCGGCTCGGTGTCGTCCTCAGACTCCAGACAACCGAGGGGAGTTCCTTCATCCACCGCTTGCCGAACTTGTTGAGGTCGTTGTAGATCCGAGGCTTGAGTCCTTGTAGAATCATGCCGTTGGCACGCTCTACTTGCCCATTCGTCATGGGGTGAGCCACGGTGGCCCAGTCTACCCGGATGTGGTGATCCTCGCAGAAGTCCAGGAACTTTCTGTCGGTGAACTGGGTGTCGTTGTCGGTGATGATGGAGTTCGGGACCCCAAAGCAATGGATGATGTTGGTGAAGAACTCCACCGCCTGTTCGGACCTGATGCTGTTTAGGGGTCGGACCTCGATCCACTTGGAGAATTTGTCGATGGCGACCAACAGGTGCGTGTAGCCCCCGAGTGCCTTCTGCAAGGGGCCGACTAGGTCCAGACCCCATATAGCAAACGGCCAGGTGATGGGTATGGTCTGCAGGGCCTGAGCAGGCAGGTGGGTCTGCCTTGCGTAGAACTGACACCCTTCGCAGGTGCGGACAATTCTAGTGGCGTCGGCCACCGCCGTCGGCCAGTAGAAACCTTGTCGGAAGGTGTTTCCAACAAGGGCTCGAGGTGCTGTGTGATGGCCACAAGCCCCCGAGTGTATCTCTTGTAGGAGCTCCTGGCCTTCGGCGATGGAAATGCATCGCTGGAGGATGCCCGAGGGGCTGTGGTGGTAGAGCTCCTTCCCGTCCCCCAGCAAGACGAACGACTTGGCGCGCCGCGCCAACCGCCGGGCTTCGGCTCGGTCGAGGGGTAGCTCTCCTCGGTGGAGATATTGCAGGTACGGGGTCTGTCAGTTTCGATTAGGCGTGACCCCGCTCCGCTCCTCCTCGATGCGCAGTGCCTCACCCTCGGGGGCCGAGGGTACCTCAGGCCGAGCCGAGGGTGCCTCGGGCCGAGCCGAGGGTACCTCGAACTGAGCCGAGGGTGCCTCGGGCTGGGCCGAGGCCTTCTCGGGCTTGGGCGTGTCGTCGGTCTTGACGGAGGGTTGATGCAGGTCTCGGGAGAAGACGTCCGGGGGAACCGTTGTTCGCCCCGAGGCTATTTTAGCCAGCTCGTCCGCAGTCTCGTTGTAGCGTCGGGCGATGTGGTTGAGCTCGAGCCCGTAGAACTTGTCTTCCAAGCGCCGAACCTCATCGCAGTAGGCTTCCATCTTCGGGTCGCGGCAGTGGGAGTTCTTCATGACTTGGTCGATCACGAGCTGCGAGTCACCGTGAGCGTCGAGGCGTCGGACCCCTAGCTTGATGGCGATGCGCAACCCGTTGACCAGAGCCTCGTACTCAGCCACATTGTTGGACGCCTGGAAGTGGAGGCGTAGCACGTAGCGTAGGTGCTTCCCGAGGGGCGAGATAAAGAGCAGGCCTACGCTTGCTCCTGTCTTCATCAGCGACCCATCGAAGAACATGGTCCAGAGTTCCGGTTGGATCGGAGCTGTTGGGAGCTGGGTGTCGGCCCATTCAGCCACAAAGTCTGCCAAGACCTGGGACTTGATGGCCTTCCAAGGGGCGAACGAGATCGTCTCGCCCATGATTTCCACCGCCCACTTTGCAATTCTACCCGAGGCCTCTCGGCACTGGATGATCTCCCCCACGGGGAAGGATGACACCACAGTTACCGGATGAGACTCGAAGTAGTGTCGCAACTTCCGCCGCGTTAGGATCACCGCGTACAGCAGCTTCTGAATTTGTGGGTAGCGGATCTTGGTCTCGGATAGTACCTCGCTGATGAAGTAGACTGGCCTCTGGATGGGCAATGCATGCCCCTCTTCTCGTCTCTCAACTACGATCACGGCGCTAACCACCTGAGTGGTCGCGGCGACGTAGATTAAGGGGGCTTCTCCGGCAGCGGGGGGCACCAAGATGGGCGCGTTCGTGAGGAGCGCCTTCAGGTTCCCGAGGGCTTCCTCGGCCTCAGGGGTCCATGTGAAGCACTCGGCCTTCCTTAAGAGGCAGTACAGAGGCAGGCCTCTTTCGCCGAGGCGCGAGATGAAACGGCTCAGGGCCGCAAGACATCCCGTGACTCTCTATACGCCTTTCAAGTCCTTGATGGGCCCCATGCTGGTGATGGCCGCGATCTTCTCCGGGTTGGCCTCGATGCCCCGCTCGGATATGATGAACCCCAAGAGCATGCCTCGGGGAACCCCGAAGACACACTTTTCGGGATTGAGCTTCACGCCTTTCGCCTTGAGACATCGGAATGTCACTTCAAGGTCGGAAAGGAGGTCGGAGGCTTTCCTCGTCTTGACTACGATGTCATCGACGTAGGCCTCGACCGTTCGGCCAATGTGTTCGCCGAACACATGGTTCATGCACCGTTGGTATGTCGCACTCGCATTCCTCAAACCGAACGACATGGTAACATAGCAGTACATGCCGAAGGGTGTGATGAAAGAGGTCGCGAGCTGGTCGGACTCTTTCATCCTGATCTAGTGATACCCTGAGTAGGCATCAAGGAAAGACAGGGTTTTGCACCCAGCAGTGGAATCCACGATTTGATCGATGCGAGGCAGAGGGTAGGGAACTTTCGGACATGCTTTGTTTAGACCAGTGTAGTCTACACACATCCGCCATTTCCCTCCTTTCTTTCTCACAAGCACAGGGTTGGCAAGACATTCGGGATGGAATACCTCTTTGATGAACCCTGCCGCCATTAGCTTGTGGATCTCCTCGCCTATGGCTCTGCGCTTTTCTTCGTCGAATCGGCGCAGAGGCTGCTTCACGGGTCGGGCTCCAGCTCAGATATCCAGCGAGTGCTCGGCGACATCCCTCGGTATGCCGGGCATGTCCGAGGGACTCCACGCGAAAACGTCGGCGTTTGCGCGGAGAAAGTCGACGAGCACTGCTTCCTATTTGGGATCGAGCTCGAAGCCGATCCGGATTTGCTTGGAGGCGTCGTTGCTGGGGTCGAGAGGGACGGATTTAACCGTCTCCACTGGCTCGAAGTTGCCGGCGTGGCACTTCACGTCTGGCGCCTCCTTAGAGAGGCTCTCCAGGTCGGCGATGAGGGCCTCGGATTCGGCGAGGGTCTCGACATACTCCACGCACTCCACGTCGCATTCGTACGCGTGTCGGTACGTGGGGCCGACGGTGATGACCCCGTTGGGGCCCGGCATCTTGAGCTTGAGGTAGGTGTAGTTGGGGACGGCCATGAACTTAGCGTAGCACGGCCTCCCCAGTACTGCGTGGTAGGTTCCTCGGAACCCGACCACCTCGAACGTGAGGGTCTCCCTTCGGAAGTTGGAGGGCGTCCCAAAGCAGACGGGTAGATCGAGTTGTCCGAGGGGCTGGACGCGTTTCCCGGGGATTATCCCGTGGAAAGGCGCAGCGCCTGCCCGGACCGAGGACAGATCGACCCGCAGGAGCCCGAGGGTCTCGGCGTAGATGATGTTGAGGCTGCTGCCTCTGTCCCTGAGGACCTTGGTGAGCCTGACGTCGCCGATGACGGGGTCGACAACGAGCGGGTATTTCCCCGGGCTCGGCACGCGGTCGGGGTGGTCGTCTTGGTCGAAAGTGATGGGCCTGTCGGACCAGTCTAGGTAGACTGGCGCCGCCACCTTTACCGAACAGACCTCCCGACGCTCTTGCTTGCGGTGCGGAGCCGAAGCGTTCGCCACTTGCCCACCGTAGATCATGAAGCAGTCGCGGACCTCGGAGAACTCTCCTGCCTGGTGATCTTCCTTCTTATCGTCGTCGCGAGCCCTGCCACCCACCGCGGGTGGCCCGGCCTTGTGAAAGTGGCGCCGAAGCATGGCGCACTCCTCAAGGGTGTGCTTGATGGGCCCCTGATGATAGGGGCACGGCTCCTTGAGCATCTTGTCGAAAAGGTTGGCACCTCCGGGAGGTTTCCGAGGGTTCTTGTACTCGGCGGCGGCGACAAGGTCCGCGTCGGCGGCGTCGCGTTTCGCTTGTGACTTCTTCTTGCCTTTCTTCTTGGCGCCGCGCTGAGTTGACGCCTCGGGGACATCTTCCGGTGGGCGGCTCTGGGGCTGCTTGTCCTTCCGGAAGATGGCCTCAACCGCCTCCTGGCCAGAGGCGAACTTGGTGGCGATGTCCATCAGCTCGCTTGCCCTGGTGGGGGTCTTGCGACCTAGCTTGCTCACTAGGTCGCGGCAGGTGGTGCCGGCGAGGAACGCGCCGATGACATCCGAATCGGTGATGTTGGGTAGCTCGGTGCGCTGCTTCGAGAATCGACGGATGTAGTCCCGGAGAGACTCTCCCGGCTGCTGGCGGCAGCTTCGGAGATCCCAGGAGTTTCTAGGGCGCACGTACGTGCCCTAGAAATTGCCGGCGAAGGCCTGGACCAGGTCGTCCCAGTTGGAGATCTGCCCCGGAGGCAGGTGTTCCAGCCAGGCGCGAGCGGTGTCGGAAAGGAACAGGGGGAGGTTGCGGATGATGAGGTTGTCATTGTCTGTTCCACCCAGTTGGCAGGCCAGCCGGTAGTCCACGAGCCACAGTTCCGGTCTCGTCTCCCCCGAGTACTTTGCGATAGTAGTCGGGGTTCGGAACCGGGTTGGGAATGGCGCCCGTCGTATGGCGCGGCTGAAAGCCTGCGGACCGGGTGGTTCGAGCGAGGGACTCCGATCCTCCCCGCTGTCATAGCGTCCCCCACGCCTGGGGTGGTAGCCTCGGCGCACCCTCTCGTCGAGGTGGGCCCGACGGTTGCGGTGATGGTGCTCGTTGCCGAGGCGACCCGGGGCCGCAGGCGCTGTGTTGCGCGTGCGCCCGGTGTGGACCGAGGCTTCCCGCATGAATCGGGAAGTCGCGGCGCGATGTTTCGAGGGGTGCCCCTACCTTCGGGAGGCGGAGCTTTCGGCCCGTCGGACCGCGGCGTCCTCCAGGAGATTCTTGAGCTCCCCCTGGATACGCCGCCCCTCGGTGGTTGATGGCTCCGGCATCGCACGAAGAAGTATTGCCGCTGCAGCCAGGTTCTGGCCGACTCCACTAGAAGTCGGTGGCGGCCTTACCCTGACATCGTCGGCGATGCGGTGCTGGATACCCTGGGGTAGATGACGCACTTCTCCGGCCGGAGGTTGGCCCGCCCATTCCTGCCCGATGTCCCGGCGGATTGGCTCAAGTGTTCCTGCCCCCTCGTCGAGCCTGGCCTGCATCTCGCGGATTTGCTCGAGCTGTGGGTCATGACCCCCCGCCGGGACGGGGACCACAGCTAGCTCCCGAAGGATGTCAACGCGAGGCACAGGCCTAGGGAGATCACCGTTCTCCGGCATACCAAGATGGTTGCCTTCGTTGGGACCCCCTAGATCGACGTGGAAACATTCACGACTTGGGCCAGAGTCCTCGTCGCCGAGGCTGCGGCTACCGTCGGAACAGTCGGAAAGGCAGTAGTCGCACGCGATCATAAAGTCCCGCATGGCACTGGGGTTACCAAGTCCGGAGAAATCCCAACAGAAGTCGGGCTCGTCATCTTCCTCGGACCCCGAGGGCCCGTAGGTCGAGACGGCCGTCAGCCGGTCCCAGGGTGACCGCATACGATACCCCAGAGGGTTTGGACTCGCCTCTATGAGAGCGTCCACCAAAGCGAAGTCGCTTGGTGGGTTGAGGCTGGATCCAAAAGGCGTGAGATGGGAATCGGTCGGTACCTCTTGGTCGACGGGCGGTGACGAAGTCACGTCAGGGGCTGACTGCACCGTCGTCTTAGGTACGAGGGTGACGCCCAGCAGGTCCTCCGCGAGCGTGCTGGCGTCGTCCGTTTGCTTGGGATTGGCGTGTTGCGAGGAGACGGCGCTCGTCTTCGTCTCAGACGCGAGGTCGATGCTCGACGTGCCCCCCGTTGGGGCGCCGACGCCGTCGACTCGCTCGACAGACGTCGAGGTACCGCCTCCTGCTTGGCCTTGGTTGCCCCGCCTCCTCCTCCATCGGCGGGGGAGGGGACAGGGTGAGCTCGAATGTTGTTCTTCCACCACGCGGTGAAGGCGTCGTCGATTCCGCCGCCGGCGGGCGGGCTGTCGGCCGCCATTGTCGCTGTCGCGCGGCGGGGGAAGGAGTATCATTTCGTAGCTGCCGTCGAGGGACATGAACTCAAGACTCCCAAAACGAAGTACCGTCCCGGGCTGGAAAGGTTGCTGAAGACTGCCCATCTGGAGCTTGACGGGAAGCTGTTCGTCAACACGCAGCAGGCCCCTACCTGGCGCGCCAACTGTCGGCGTTTCGAACCCGGGGGGTCCCTGGACCGACGAGTAAATTGTCGTCGCGTGCCCCAGCCCAGATGGGTCGGCGCGAGACGGAGCACGAAGGGGGGAAGAAGCCGAAGGGAGACGGGCGTGAGAGGTGAAATCCCGCGGCCTTCGTGTTTGTCCCGCGCCCAGGTCGGGTGCGCTTGCAGTAGGGGGTTACAAGCGTCCACGCGGGAGGGAGCGAGCGGCCTCACGCAAGCGCCGTCCCGTCCTTCCCCGCGCGGCCAACCCTCTGTAAGAGGGCCCTGGATCTTCCTTTTATAGGCGTAAGGAAAGAATCCAGGTGTACAATGGGGGGTGTAGCAGTGTGCTAACGTGTCTAGCGGAGGAGAGCTAGCGCCCTAAGTACACGCCATCGTGGCAGCCGGAGAGGTTTTGGCACCCGGTTCGTGTGGTGTCGTGGCCGTCGGAGGAGCGCTGGAGCCTGACGGAAGGACAACTGTCGGGGCTGTCGGGTACTTGCTGACGTCCTCTTGCTTCCGTAAGGGGGCTGAGAGCCGCCGTCGTCATAGAGCGTGCGGGGCGCCATCATTACTTGTTTGGCAGGGCGAGCTAGATGGGACGCCGGTCTTGTTCCCCGTAGCCTGAGCCAGCTTGGGGTAGGGTAATGATGGCGCCTCCTGTGACGTGGTCGGTCCGAGCCCTAGGTTGGGCGAGGTGGAGGCACCTCCGTGGTCGAGGTCGAGTCTGACTTCCAAGGCCGAGGTCGAGTCCGAGCCCCTGGGTCGGGCGAGACGGAGACCATCGGCTGAGGCCAGGGCTGAGTCCGAGCCCTGGGGTCGGGCGAAGCGGAGTTCGTCGTCTTCCGGGGTTGAGCCCAAGTTCGAGCCCTGGGGTCGGGCGAAGCGGAGTTCATCATCTTCTGGGGCTGAGCCCGAGTCCGAGCCCTGGGGTCGGGCGAAGCGGAGTTCGTCGTCTTCCGGGGCTGAGCCCGAGTCCGAGCCCTAGGGTCGGGCGAAGCGGAGTTTGTCATCTTCCAGGGCTGAGCCCGAGTCCGAGCCCTGGGGTCGGGCGAAGCGGAGTTTGTCGTCTTCCGGGGCTCAGCCCGAGTCCGAGCCCTGGGGTCGGGCGAAGCGGAGTTCGTCGTCTTCCGGGGCTGAGCCCGAGTCTGAGCCCTGGGGTCGGGCGAAGCGGAGTTTCATATGGCGCCTGGGGCTGGGCTTGGTTGCTATTAGCCTCACTCTGTCGTGTGGCACAACAGTCGGAGCGGCACAGGCAGCGCTGTCCGCTTGTCAGGCTGGTCAGTGGAGCAGCGAAGTGACTACCGTCACTTCGGCTCTGTCAACTGGAGGACGTGCGTCAGGATAAAGGTGCCAGGCCACCTTTGCATTAAATGCCCCTGCGATTTGGTCGGTTGGCGTGGCAATTTGGCCAAGGTTGCTTCTTGGTGAAGACCAGGCCTCGGGCGAGCCGAAGGTGCGTTCGTTGCCGTAGGGGGTCCTCGGGCGAGACGTAAACCCTTCGGGGTCGGCTGCCCTTGCCCGAGGCTGGGCTCGGGCGAGGCGCGATCGCGTCCCTTGAATGGACCGATCCTTGACTTAATTGCACCCATCAGGCCTTTGCAGCTTTGTGCTGATGGGGGTTACCAGCTGAGATTTAGGAGCCTTGAGGGTACCCCTAATTATGGTCCCTGACAAGTACTTAGGAGTATCTCGAATACGTACCTTCTTCTCCTTAGCCATAAGACATGTATGGCGTTCGTTGGGGAAGAGTGAAGACTTGTCGAAGGCCGAGGCAGCCAATCCTTCATCATCGGAGTCGGATAAAGAGCAGTCAGAATCCCACTCCTTTCCAAGGTGCGCCTCGCCCTTCGCCTTCTTGTAGTTCTTCTTCTTTTCCCTCTTCCCGCTCTTTTCTTGTCCGTGGTCATTATCATTATCGGGACATTGTGCTACGAAATTATCAGTCTTACCACATTTGAAGCAAGAGCACTTTCCCCTTGTCTTGTTCTTGTTGGAGTACTCCTTACGCCCTTTTAACGCGGTCTTGAAGCGCTTGATGATAAGGGCCATTTCGTCCTCGTTGAGCCTGGCAGCCTCCACTTGTGCTACTTTGCTTGGTAGCGCCTCCTTGCTACTTGTTGCTTTGAGAGCAACGAGCTGTGGCTCGTAGATGGGCAGTGGACCATTTAGCGCGTCGTCCACGTATTGCGCCTCCTTCACCATCATGCGCCCGCTCACAAATTTTCCAAGGATCTCCTCGGGCGTCATCTTGGTGTACCTAGGGTTTTCACGAATAAGATTGACAAGATGGGAGTCGATTACAGTAAATGACCTTAGCATGAGTCGGACGACATCATGATCCGTCCATCTTGTGCTTCCATAGCTTCGGATCTTGTTGACCAGGGTCTTGAGCCTGTTGTAGGTCTGAGTTGGCTCCTCTCCCCTGATCATCGTGAACCTCCCTAGCTCACCTTCCACTAGTTCCATCTTTGTGATCATAGTGGCATCATTTCCCTCATGTGATATCTTGAGGGTATCCCAGATTTGTTTGGCATTGTCCAAGCCACTCACTTTATTATATTCGTCCCTGCAAAGAGATGCTAACAAAACAGTAGTAGTTTGAGCATTTTTATGGATTTGCTCATTAATAATCACAGGATTATCGGTACTATCAAAATGCATCCCATTTTCTACAATTTCCCATATGCTAGGATGGAGACAGAATAAATGACTACGCATTTTATGACTCCAAAACGAATAGTCCTCTCCATCAAAGTGTGGAGGTTTTTCCAAGGGGAATTGATAGTAAATGCGCATTTGAATTATAGACAATGCGAGAATAATCAAAAGAATAATTTTGATTAATCGTCTTTTTCTTTGACGAAGAGTTGTCGTCGTCGTCCCTTGGTGAAGAAGATGAGGCATCACTGTCGTAGTAGATGATCTTATTGATGCGCCTCTTCTTCTTCCCGTCCCTCTTCTTATGACTCGAGCCTGAGTCAGTGGGTTTGTCGTCCCTTGGCTCGTTGAAGAGGGATTCCTTCTCATTGTCGTTGATCACCATCCCCTTGCCCTTAGGATCCATCTCTTCGGGCGGTTAGTCCCTTAAATGAAGAGTACGGCTCCAATTCCAATTGAGAGCACCTAGAGGGGGGTGAATAGGTGATCCTGTAAAATCGAACACTAAGTAGCCACAGTCTTGATTATTAAGGTGTTAGTTAAATCAAGTGGCTATGGAGCACGCTCGTGCGAACAAAACAATCACAAGAAACAACACATAAGACACGCGATTTTTATCCCGTGGTTCGGCCAAGTAACACTTGCCTACTTCCATGTTGTGGCGTCCCAATGGACGAGGGTTGCACTCAACCCCTTTCAAGCGATCCAATGATCAAGTTGAATACCACGGCTTACTTCCTTATAGTCTTTCTCCCGTTTGCGAGGATTCTCCACAAGTTGGAGCCTCTCGCCCTTACAATAGATATCACAACGAAAGTACAAGAGTAAGGTTAGGAGAGCAACACACACAAGACTCAAATACGCAGCACAACCACGCGCACAAGTGAAGACTTGAGCTCAAAGGACAACACAGGGAGTTCACAACTCGAATGGAGCTCAAATCACTAACACAACGAAGCAAATGCGTGGAAGAGGAGTCTGGATGCGTTAGTATGCTTAGAGAATGCTTGGTGTAATGCTCCATGCGCCTAGGGGTCCCTTTTATAGCCCCAAGGCAGCTAGGAGCCGTTGAAGATCATTTTGGAAAGCATTTCTTGCCTTCTATCGAGTGGTGCACTGGACAGTCCGGTGCACCACCGGACAACCACTGTTCATGTCAGGCGCGCGATCTCCTTCCATATCGGGTGCATCCGACCATTGCTCCTTGGGGCTGGTTGGCGCACCGGACAGTCCGGTGTGCCCAACCGACCGTTGCTGCGGGCCACGCGTCACCCGCGGATTGCGCAGCCGACCGTTGGCCGCAAGCGCCTTTGGCTCACCGGACAATCCGGTGCACCACCAGACAGTCCGGTGAATTTTAGCCGTATGCCTCGGTCGTTTTTTCGAGAGCAGCTAGTTCACCGTCGGCCAGCCTGGCGCACCGGACACTGTCCGGTGCACCAGCGGACAGTCCGGTGTGAGAGGCCGAGCTGGGGTTGACTACACACAGCCAACTCTTTTCCATTTCTTTTCTCCTTCTTTTATCATTGTTTCTAGCACTTATACAAACACATTAGTATTCAAAAACAATGTACTAAGTCTAGAAACATACCTTGTAATATGATTTGTATTTCTCTCTTTATTTAGCACATAAGAACTTAATCAATCATGTTGGGCTTTTAATCACCAAAACATTATAGAAATGGCCCAAGGGCACATTTTCCTTTCAGGTGTATTTATAGCTGGGTGTTGAATAGTGACGAATGAATCGTCTGACTTAGTCCGAACAGGGAAATTATAGGCAGAATATGGGACAAGAGTATTTTTGGAGTTTTCTAGAATATGAACCATGCTTAAAGGATGACATGGTTGGATAGGAAATAATTTGATAAGAATTTAGAAACAAGAATTATTAGAATCTGAGTTTGGATGGAGGAGTTTTGGATTTTATAATCATAGGAATAAAAAAAGGGAAAAGGAATATTCCTAGAATATTCTAGAATTTGAATATTTAGATATATTTGGAAAATAAAAAATACAAATGTATTTTTGAGCGGAGTGCCAGGAATTATTTCTGGGCTATTTTTGGGCAGAGATTTATGTTGGTGGCAACTGTTCCTACTTATTGTGTCACATGAGACAATAGTAAGGCGGGACCCAAATAACAGAAATAATGTGGTATTCTGGTCTAGGTGGGTTGTGGTATCTTGAGTCAGGTTTTATAGGATTGAAGGTGTATCCATACAAACATGGTTCGTCTTTCTTTTGGAAGCCTCTTTCGAAAGAATCTCAAAGTTAAGCGTGCTCAACTTGGAGAAATCTGGGATGGGTGACCAGATGGGAAGTTCTTACTGGAAGGAAAATCACAGTTACCAGAGTTTGTATGACTGAAATATTGGTTTGGCAGGTCTTAGGTGAGTTGGACAGCATGATGGATGAGCAGTTGAATATTTGGGATGAATGATGAATAGTAAGATGAATGATCCAATGAATGTTGAATAGTGACTATGAACAATCCGATGAACGATGAATAGTCCGTATGAACGAACGATGAATAGTTCGTATGAACGAACGATGAACGATGAATATTGACTATGAACGATCCGGTGAACGGTGAATAGTGACTATGAACGAACGATGAACAGTTCATATGAACGAACAATGAACGATGAATAGTTGTATGAATCAACGATTAATGATGAATAATGACTATGAACGAACGATGAACGATGAATAGGGATTATGAACGAAAGGACGAACGATCGAATGATCGGACAAACGAATGTGAACCTCATGTATGTGCCAGGATCAGCAATTCATGTACACAGCAGTTACATAACTGGAAATCATCACACAGTGCTCAAACAATAACATAAAAGGGGAAATAATAGTCGATTACATCATATGTCTGAGACAACCACATAGTCTTTACAATAATCAAAGTGCGGAAAAGAAACGTAGATAAACGCGGCCTTCACAGGCAGTCGACTGGGGGTTGCCGCTAACCCACGCCTAGAACTCGTCGTAATCTTGGAACTCCTGGAAGTCTCCTTCCACGGCTTCATCTTCTCCTAAGCAGTGGTTGCAATGCAGACAACCTGGGGATGGGGGTTTGGTGTGTAGAGCAAGGGTGAGTACACATCAACATACTCAGCAAGTATCTTGTTTGGCTGTAGTGGACTAGCTTTATGTGGGGGTAAGTCAAGCAGTTGCTTTTAGTTGGTCACGTTATTATTACTAGTAGAGAAAGCCAAGTTTTAGAATTAACCCACGTTATTAACTCGTACGCACTCCTTTCCAAACGGAAAGAGTACCACTTACCATTACCAGAGTCAATACCAAGAACCATCAATCTCATTGCCACTTGCAATCCGAACACCTATGATCAAGTACCACTAATCACTGGAGCTCCCTTGGCTGCTCATAACCGTGAGCATGGCTGATATATCAGTTTTCATACACTCTGCAGAGGTTGCACACTTTACCCCCAAGTCGTGATTCCCTTTCTGCCCGGAGATCATGACTCTCCATTGATCACTACCAAGGTGACCCAGCAGGGCATCACTATGTAGCCTTTACAAAGATTCCCCGGGGTTGTAGCCGCCCGTTAGGTTTCCTAAATGCACCGCACTCCTCCCCAAGGGGCGAACCCAAGCTTGGCAGAGCGAGCCGCATACACCGAGCCCCATTGACGGCACGACGGCTAAGCGAACTACATCCCGGTTCCTCTAATTATTCAGCTAAGGGCATCCCATTCCACCCTCATGGTTGCACTGTTTTCCCGGGCGGTCATCCAATGAACAGGTCCTTACGGAGAGGCACTCGAGAAACCGCTCGAGCCCCCTTGAATGACACAAGTATAACATCGTAATAAAGAAGGGAAATAGCGTATCATCGATAAGTCTCATCATGTTCATTGATTAGAGTTGAGCAATAGCATAAAGCTAAACAATAATAATCCAACCCAAATAGGTAAACAAGGACATGGATAACAAAAGCTAGTCACTCCTTAGGTATAACTGTGAAATGCGGGAGGTGAATTAAAGAATGTATAGGACAAAGATAGGTCGAGGGACACTTGCCTCCACCAACCGACTGCTGCTCAGGGGCTTCTCCTGCGAGTTCTTCGGGCTCCTCAACCAGATCGTTCTCTATGCGAGCGCAAACATACATACATCCATCCATTCGAATTAGAAATAAACAGTACACCATACAAGAGAGAAGATAAGTCAAATATGCATAAGATATGACATACGATATTGCATTCGCCATGGCTAGAAAGAGAAGCGGGAAGGTCTCGCAATGGTTAAAGCTATAGTTGAAGCGTATTACGGGTAGATGCATAACTAATCATTACGTGATCTAATTCCATCGAGTTACACTAACAAGTATTAGCCACATGCACTAATAGAGTTATAACTATTTTCAATTGGTCAACATTAAACGAGGCCCAAAATTAGCTACATGAAATAACTAACGTAACCAATTTCTAAATTGAGTTTCCATTTATTGATATGAACAACGTGGTTAGCGCGCATAGAATACACGGGGGGGTAGACGAGCACGTCTAGGGGTAGACGAGCGCACCGAGGGCATGGCGAGCCGTGCCAAAGCACCGCGCGCACCACGTGAGCACGTGCGCGCGCAAAGCCACGCACACGTCGGGGCCGAGCTGCGCACGCGCCGCGTTGCGCGCCGCGAGCAGGCAGCGGGGCCGCGCCGGGGGCCAAGATGCCGCGTCGCGGGAGGGCGCCGCGCCGGGATGCCATGGCCGCACCATGGCCGGGACGCGGGGGAGAGGGCGAGGGGTGGGGCGGGCGTGGTCGCCGCGGCCGCGCCGAGGCCGAGCCACGCCGGGGATGAAGCGGGCACGCCGCGCCGGCGAGCCACCGAGGCCGGGCCGCGCGGGCACGAGGCCACGCGCCGAGGGTGGGCCGCCATGGGCGACGAGCGCGGGGGTGGGGGAGGAGGGAGGGAGGGGGCCGCGCTGAGCCGGGGCGGGACGCCGGGCCGAGGCCGCACGGGGAGGGGCAGGGGCGCCGAGCCGGGGCAGGACACCGGGGCTACGGGCAAGCTGCCATGGTCGGGCCGCGCCCAAGCCGGGGAGGGGAGGGGGAAGGCGGGGAAGAGAGGGGGAGGGGCTTACTGCGTGGCGAGGGACGAGGGCAGCGTCGGACGGGCAGGGGGCTGCGCGGGTCGGGTGGGGATCGTGCGCGAGGGAGAGAGGAAGAGATTTTGGGGAGGGGAGAGGGATGACAGGCGGGGCCCACGGGGGGGGAGGCGGCGGCGGTTCCAACCGCCGTGCGTTCCACGCACGGGGAGCGGGGGGGAGCTGGGCCACCGAGGGGAGGGGCAGCTGACGCGGCTAGGCCGCGCGCCTGGCTGGGCCGCAAGGGGAGGAGGGGGGAAAAGAAAAGGTTTTCCCTTTTAAAATCTATTTTCTAGATGAATGGTTTCACAGTTTCACTCAATCAAAGCAAATGCATGGTTCGGCATGGTGCATCAAACAAAAAAAGTATTTCTAGGGTTTTGCTTTACACGAGATCTCAAGCCAAATCTCGCTATAACTTTGGAAAAGATCAAGGCTTAGCGAGGAGAAAAGGAAAAAGGAAAGGGTAATGGCCGAATTTGGTGAGTGAAGAAAAGAAAAAATTCAACTCCAAAATTCGGGGCGTTACAAACCTATCCCCCTTAAAAGAATCTCGCCCTCGAGATTCAGGGTTGACTAGCAAAGAGGTCAGGGTACTTGGCCATTAGATCATCTTCACTCTCCCAGGTTGCTTCTTCCTTAGAGTGGTGATTCCATTTGACTTTGCACATTCTGATGGTCTTCCTTCGGGTGACTCTGTCTGCAGTCTCAAGGATTTGCATTGGCTTCTCAATGTAGGTCAAGTCCTCCTGGACTTCAAGACCCTCCACTGGCAACTGCTCTTCTGGCACACGCAAACACTTCTTCAATTGAGACACATGAAATACATCATGCACTGCGGACAAGCCCTCTGGCAAACTGAGCTGATAAGCCACTTCTCCACGCCTTGCGAGAATCTGATACGGACCAATGTAGCGGGGTGCTAGCTTGCCTTTGACTCCGAATCTTCTGACTCCTCTGATCGGTGACACTTTCAGATAGACAAAATCTCCAACCTTGAAACTCAGATCTCTTCTTCTTGTGTCTACATAGCTTCGCTGCCTTGATTGCGCTATCTTCAGATTCTCCCGAACCATCTTGATGTTCTCTTCGGCTTCAAGCAGAATGTCCGGCCTGAACACTTGCTTTTCTCCAGGCTGATCCCATTGCAACGGAGTTCTACAACTCCTCCCATAAAGCGCCTGAAATGGTGACATCTTCAAGCTGGCCTGGTAACTGTTGTTATAGGAGAACTCTGCATAAGGCAACCTCTTGTCCCATCCGGACTGATCTTGCAACGCACAGGCTCTCAACATGTCTTCAAGGATTTGATTGGTCCTTTCGGTCTGACCATCTATCTGCGGATGATAGGCTGAACTGAAATTCAGATGTGTGCCCAAGGCTTCATGCAACTGCTGCCAGAAATGAGAGGTAAACTGTGTTCCTCTGTCCGACACTATCTTCTTTGGCACGCCATGAAGACAAACGATCCGAGACATGTACAATTCTGCCAATACTGCACTGCTGTAGTTGGTCTTGACAGGTATGAAGTGGGCTGACTTGGTCAAGCGGTCCACTACTACCCAAATGGAATCGTAGTCGGCTCGAGTGCGAGGCAATCCGACTATGAAATCCATACCGATTTCATCCCATTTCCACTGAGGAATTTGCAACGGTTGCAACAATCCAGCTGGCCTCTGATGCTCTGCCTTGATCCGTCGACAGCTATCACACATAGCCACATGCTCTGCGATTTCCCTCTTCATTCCGTACCACCAGAATTTCTTCTTCAGATCCTGATACATCTTCTCACTTCCAGGGTGTATCGAATAAGCTGTCTCATGAGCTTCCTTGAGAATCAATTCCCAAATAGACTAGACATTGGGAACACACAAGCGGTCTTTGAACCATATCACACCTTCTGCATCTTCCCGAAAGTCTTTGCCTCTACCGTCTAGAATCAGTCGCCGGATTTCACTGATCTTCTCATCATTCTTCTGTGCTTCATTGATTTCCCGCTCTAAGGTGGGTTCTAACTCAATGGTTACTCCTCGCGTATTGTTCAAAAACCCGAGACTCAACCTGTCAAACTCTTTGGCCAACTCATAAGGCATCAGATGAGCGACCATCAGATTGACATGACTCTTCCTGCTCAAAGCATCTGCCACTACGTTCGCTTTGCCTGGATGGTAATGAATCTCCAATTCATAGTCTTTGATCAACTCTAACCATCTTCGTTGCCTCATATTCAGTTCTCACTGAGTGAATATGTACTTCAGACTCTTGTGGTCTGTGTAAACATCACATTTCTGCCCATACAGATAGTGCCTCCATGTCTTCAGTGCGTGAACCACTGCTGCCAACTCTAGGTCATGGATTGGGTAATTCTTCTCATGAACCTTTAGCTTTCGGGACGAGTAAGCCACAACTCTTCCCTCTTGCATCAACATGCATCCCAAACCGGTGTAATAAGCGTCGCAATACACCAAAAAGGGCTTGTGCACATCATGCAAGACTAAGACATGCATTGTAGTCAACTTCTCTTTCAGCGCTTCGAAGGCCTCTTGACATTTCTGGGTCCACTTGAACTCAACTTTGTTGCCTAGCAAAGCTGTCATTGGTTTCGCAATCTTTGAAAACCCTTCGATGAATCGTCGATAATATCCAGCTATTCCAATGAAGCTCTTGATTCCTCGAGCATCTGTTGGTGCTTTCCAATTCAGAATGTCTGCCACTTTCTTCAGATCCACGGCCAATCCTTCTTTGTTGATTATGTGACCCAAGAACAGGACTTCACTGATCCAAAACTCGCACTTGCTCAACTTTGCATACAGCTGGTGTTCTCGCAATCTCTGCAATACCATCCTCAACTGATCTGCATGCTCTTCTTTGCTCTGAGAATATATCAGAATATCATCAATGAATACCACCACAAACTTATCAAGATAGTCCATGAATACACTGTTCATCAGATTCATAAAGAAGGCCGGTGCATTTGTTAGACCGAAAGACATCACAGTGAACTCATACAACCCATACATGGTAATGAGTGTCGTCTTTGGAATGTCTGAAGGTTGAATCCTGAGCTGATGATAACCTGACCTCAGATCTATCTTGGAGAACACGCTGGCTCCTCTCAACTGGTCGAACAAATCTTCTATTCTAGGCAAGGGGTACTTGTTCTTTATCGTGACCTCATTCAGAGCTCGATAATCGATACACATTCTTCTGGTGCCATCTTTCTTCTCCACAAATAGGACAGGGGCGGCCCAAGGCGAGGTGCTTGGACGGATGTATCCTTTCTCTGACAGCTCATCGATCTGCTTCTTAAGCTCAACCAACTCTGGTCCAGATATTTTGTAAGCTCTCTTAAAGATGGGGGAGGTTCCAGAAAAAAGCTCTATAGCAAACTCAACTTTCCGTTCTAGTGGCATACCTGGTAGGTCCTTTAGAAACACATCTGGAAACTCGGATACAACCTTGATAACCTCAATTGGGTCTGCTTCACTGCTATCGACAGCCATCTGATAACAACTTCCTTTCTTCAGCTCAGGCGGGACTAACTCGGTCACCACTTCCTCTCCTAGTGGGGACACCAACTTGATTGTTCTCTTATCACAACTGATAATTGCCTGATATTTATCTAGCCAATTCATCCCTAGGATGACATCTATTCCCTGAGTACCCATTACTATGAGGTTAGCGGGAAACGCTATCCCCCTTATTTCCACACATACATCCAAACAAATGCTATCGGCTCGAATTCTACCACCGGCTGAGTCAAATTGAATGGGGGTTGACATGGTAGTTATTGGAAGATTATGTGCTTCTACCCATGATGCAATAATGAATGAATGTGTTGCTCCAGTATCAAATAACACTTCTGCAATATTGGGAGTCGACTAGAAACATACCTACTATCATGTCGGGGGTCTCCTGAACTGCTTCAGCCTCCAAGTGGTTCAGTCTCCCATGGTTATAGCATGGCTGAGAGCGGTTGCCTGCTCCTGGCTGAGGCGCATTCTGCTTTGCTGGGGCATTGGGGCCTGACTGCTGCTGGGCTGCCTTCTTCGGACATTGCATCACCCAATGGCCTTGCTCTCCACAGTGGAAGCACGCTCTGTTTCCACACTGAACTGGTGCGGCTTGATTGTTCTGCTGACTCGCTGGGGTAGGAAGACGAGGCGCCTGCTGATTCTGCCTCTAAAACTGATGTCCTCCTAATTGATTGTTCTGGCGATTCTGATACTGGTGCTGAGGATACTGCCTTTGAAACTGCTGCTGCTGGGGTGGACGCTGGTTCTGCCTGAACTGCTGAGGTTGGTTACCTGAGAAACGAGGACGATTGTTGCTTCTAGACTGAGGTCCACTGATCTTGTGCTTGCGATCCTCCATCTCTTTATGCTTCCTCTCTGTCATGATTGCTCTGTCAATCTGGTGCTAGAATGTCGGGAAGGTATGATTCATCAGTTGATACTGCAGAGGGTCAACCAAGCCTCTCAGGAAACAATATTGTCGCTTGGCGTCGGTGTTGACATCTTCAGGAGCATAGCGAGACAACTGCAGAAACCTGTCCCGGTACTCACTGACAGACAATGACCCTTGCTTGAGGGCCAGGAACTCCTCCTTCTTCACTGTCATCAGACCTGCAGGAACATGGTATTGACGGAAGCTACCTCTGAACTCTTCCCAGGTGATAGTGTCAGGGTTGGCATGGGTGGCGAGATAAGACTCCCATCAAGATTGAGCTGCTCCTCTCAACAGACGAGGACCATACAGGACTTTCTCCCTGTCATCACACTGAGCGGTATGCAACCCCCGCTCCACTGTGCGCAGCCAGTCTTCAGCATCCATGGGGTCAGAAGAGTGAGAAAACGTTGGTGGATGACCTCTCATGAATTCAGCACGCTTGTCCCTAGGCATCTGAGGCATCTGAGGCTGAGGTGGTGGCTGTTGTTGTTGCTGCTGCTGAATGGCGGCCAGAGTCTGACCGATGGCCTGAACTGCCTAAGTCTGCATCAGGAACATCTGCTCGATGGACATCGGGGGCGGGGGCGGCAGTTGCTGTTGCTGGGGTACCTCATCCTGCTGAGCTGCTTGCTCCTGCTGAGCACGCCTTCCTCCTCTGTGCCTGTTTTATGACATCTGCAGAATGCAACCACACATCAGAAATGATCTTGCAAATCTTGCAGCATAAGAAAAGAGCATAGAATTCTCCACAACACTGAACAGATGAGCATCTTCACTGATCTCCGACACAGTCCAACACAGCTTCTCAGATAAAAAGGAAAGTGGAATAAAAGGCTTCCCAACTAGATAGCTAGCTTCATTAACATATAACATATAAACCAGAATGCAGGGGATACCCACACTCTAGTGACAGTCATTACAAAGATCCAACTCCAACATTGTTCATCATAACAAGCATAAAAGCACAGGATAAGCAAACTACCCTGTCTAACTAAGACTAACTAAGAGCGAGACTAACGCTAGGACTGAGACTGAGACTAAGACTAAAACTTCTATATTAAGCATTTATTACAAGACTCAACACTGACGATCTATGGTTCTAAATCTATCTTGGTCTTGCAGTCGGGATTGCCATAAGGCTGGTGTCCATGCCGAGGTGAGCGGTACGGGTTCTGAGTCCCGACAGGAGCGGGGGAGCCATCATCCAGGTGACGATGCTCTGCGCGCTCAGCCCGCAGCTGGGCGATCTCAGCACAAGCCCTACTCAGTTCGTCTAGCGCATGGTCCAGCTCTGTGTTTAGCACGGCGGCTAGGTTGACTGTGCTGCTCAACCTAGGATTGTCCTCACCAACAGGTGAGACAATCACGCCTCCTGTGCTGCCAGATGGACGGCGGGGGTAATACTTCAGGTTGAGACCGTCGGCTACCCCGCCGAGAACCGAGCAGTAGTGCGAAAGCGCACGCCGTGCTGCATCTTGCATGGCCGCTTCAGCTGAGTCCCGCTCAGAGATGGAATAGTGCTCTGAGCAGATCTCCGCACCCCGGAGACTGTTCTCCAAATGGCGCACCAAGCAGGTCGCCTCCCAGCGGTCCGGGTAGACCCCGCGACTGTGCTGGAAGACCACACAGCGATACTCGATAGACCAAGTACGCTGGTCAAGTGCCCGACGTAGCAGGGTGTCAAGCGCATCGTGGAAGTGACACCCGTGAGCAGCGTCACGAGTGATGGGTCGAGCAACCCATCCTTCCGGCTCCTGGTCAGCAGAAAGGTCGGTGTCGTGGCTCGAGCTGCTGTCGCCACCTCCGTCGTCTGGGTCTCCTCCAGCAGCTACTCCAGCGGCTGGGGCGCTCAGTGGTGATGCAGGGGGCGCCTCCAGCGGAAGCACAGGGGAGCAGCTCCTCACAGACTCTATCTCCTGCTGGAGCGAGAAAGAAGAGCCCTACTGCTCCTGTCGTCGACACTCCTGCTCCTCATGCAGGCGGTGGTGCAGCCTCTCCAAGTAGCTGGACTAACCGGTCACCGGACAGTGAAGCGGACGCTCCGCAAGACGAGAGGGTAAGAAGGGCATGACAGACTTCCGTGCATTGTGTCTAAGACGAGCCATCTACAAAAGACACCACAAGCATAAGAGTGAGAACAGAACTAATATGACCAGCAAGTAATAAACCATAAATAAAATGAGGAATTAGAGTAAACAAAAAGATTTTTAGCAAGATATCATATATAGTAGAACATAGGTTTGGTCGATATGACCAACTTTTGAAGGGATTCCAAAGTCAAGGCAGGGACAGAGGTCTATAATCCTTAGAACGACCATTCTACTCTAGGTTAGCGGTCCTACAGTCAGCACGGCTTTGATACCACCTTATGTCACACCCGGTTTAGAAGGCAAACCGAATGCGAACCATGTACGTGCCAGGATCAGCAATTCACGTACACAACAGTTACATAACTAGACATCATCACACAGTGCTCAAATAATAACATAAAAGGGGAAATAATAGTCGATTACATCATATGTCTAAGACATCCACATAGTATTTACAATAATCAAAGTGTGGAAAAGAAACGTAGATAAACGCGGCCTTCACAGGCAGCCGACTGGGGGTTGCCGCTAACCCACGCCTAGAACTCATCGTAATCTTGGAACTCCTGGAATTCTCCTTCCACGGCTTCATCTTCTCCTGAGCAGTGGTTGCAATGCAGACAACCTGGGGATGGGGGGTTTGGTGTGTAGAGCAAGGGTGAGTACACATCAACATACTCAGCAAGTATCTCGTTTGGCTGTAGTGGACTAGCTTTATATGGGGGTAAGTCAAGCAGTTGCTTTTAGTTGGTCAGGTTATTTTTACTAGTAGAGAAAGCCAAGTTTTAGAATTAACCCACATTATTAACCCATACACACTCCTTTCCAAACAGAAAGAGTACCACTTACCATTACCAGAGTCAATACCAAGAACCATCAATCTCATTGCCACTTGCAATCCGAACACCTATGATCAAGTACCACTAATCACTGGAGCTCCCTTGGCTGCTCATAACCGTGAGCACGGCTGATATATCAGTTTTCATACACTCTGCAGAGGTTGCGCACTTTACCCACAAGCCGTGATTCCCTTTCTGCCCGGAGATCATGACGCTCCATTGATCACTACCAAGGTGACCCAGCAGGGCATCACTACGTAGCCTTTACAAAGATTCCTCGGGGCTGTAGCCGCCCGTTAGGTTTCCTAAATGCACTGCACTCCTCCACAAGGGGCGAACCCAAGCTTGGCAGAGCGAGCCGCATACACCGAGCCCCATTGACGGCACGACGGCTAAGCGAACTACATCCCGGTTCCTCTAATTATTCAGCTAAGGGCATCCCATTCCACCCTCATGGTTGCACTGTTTTCCCAGGCGGTCATCCAACGAACAGGTCCTTACGGAGAGGCACTCGAGAAACCGCTCGAGCCCCCTTGAATGACACAAGTATAACATCATAATAAAGAAGGGAAACAGCGTATCATCGATAAGTCTCATCATGTTCATTGATTAGAGTTGAGCAATACCATAAAGCTAAACAATAATAATCCAACCCAAATAGGTAAACAAGGACATGGATAACAAAAGCTAGTCACTCCTTAGGTATAACTGTGAAATGCGGGAGGTGAATTAAAGAATGTATAGGACAAAGATAGGTCGAGGGACACTTGCCTCCACCAACCGACCGCTGCTCAGGGGCTTCTCCTGCGAGTTCTTCGGGCTCCTCAACCAGATCGTTCTCTATACGAGCGCAAACATACATACATCCATCCATTCGAATTAGAAATAAACAGTACACCATACAAGAGAGCAGATAAGTCAAATATGCATAAGATATGACATACGATATTGAATTCGCCATGGCTAGAAAGAGAAGCGGGAAGGTCTCACAATGGTTAAAGCTATAGTCGAAGCGTATTACGGGTAGATGCATAACTAATCATTACGTGATCTAATTCCATCGAGTTACACTAACAAGTATTAGCCACATGCACTAATAGAGTTATAACTATTTTCAATTGATCAACATTAAACGAGGCCCAAGATTAGCTACATGAAATAACTAACGTAACCAATTTCTAAATTGAGTTTCCATTTATTGATATGAACAACGTGATTAGCGCACATAGAATACACGGGGGGTAGACGGGCACGTCTAGGGGTAGACGAGCACGCCGAGGGCACGGCAAGCCGTGCCAAAGCATCACGCGCACCACGCGAGCACGTGCGCGCGCAAAGCCACGCACACGTCGGGGCCGAGCTGCGCATGCGCTGCGTTGCGCGCCGCGAGCAGGCAGCGGGGCCGCGCCGGGGGCCGAGATGTCGCGCCGCGGGACGGCACCACGCCGGGACGCCATGGTCGCACCATGGCCGAGACGCGGGGGAGAGGGCGAGGGGCGGGACGGGCGCGGGCGCCGCGGCCGCGCCGAGGCCGAGCCGCGCCGGGGACAAAGCGGGCGCGCCGCGTCGGCGAGCCGTCGAGGCCGGGCCACGCGGGCACGAGGCTGCGCGGCGAGCGCGGGGGGTGGGGGGGGGGGAAGGAGGGAGGGAGGGGGGCCGCGCCGAGCCGGGGCGGGACGCCGGGCCGCGGCCGCGCGGGGAGGGGCGGGCGCGCCGAGCCGGGGCGGGACGTGCGGGGCTGCGGGCAAGCCGCCATGGCCGGGCCACGCCCAAGCCGGGGAGGGGAGGGGGATGGCGGGGAAGAGAGGGGGAGGGGCTTACCGCGCGGGGAGGGGCGAGGGCGGCGCCGGACGGGCAGGGGGCTACGCGGGTGGGGGTGGGGATCGTGCGTGAGGGAGAGAGAGGGAGAGATTTTGGGGAGGGGAGAGGGATGACAGGCGGGGCCCACGGGGGGGGAGGCGGCGGCGGTTCCAACCACCGCGTGTTCCACGCACGGGGAGCGAGGGGGAGCTGGGCCGCCGAGGGGAGGGGCGGCTGGGCCACCGAGTCGGCCCACGAAGGGAAGGGGGGCGGCTGACGCAGCTGGGCCGCGCGCCTGGCTGGGCCGCAAGGGGAGGAGGGGTGGAAGAAAAGGTTTTCCCTTTTAAAATCTATTTTCTAGATGAATGGTTTCACAGTTTCACTCAATCAAAACAAATGCATGGTTCGGCATGGTGCAGCAAACAAAAAAAGTATTTCTAGGGTTTTGCTTTACACGAGATCTCAAGCCAAATCTCGCTATAACTTTGGAAAAGATCAAGGCTTAGCAAGGAGAAAAGGAAAAAGGAAAGGGTAACGCCCGAATTTGGTGAGTGAAGAAAAGAAAAAATTCAACTCCAAAATTCGGGGCGTTATAGGTGGGATGCGGTATCTTGAGCCAGGTTTTATAGGATTGATGGCATATCCATACAAACATGGTTCGTCTTTCTTTTGGAAGCCTCGTTCGAAAGAATCTCAAAGTTAAGCGTGCTCAACTTGGAGAAATCTGGGATGGGTGACCAGATGGGAAGTTCTTACTAGAAGGAAAATCACAGTTACCGGAGTTCGTATGACTGAAATATTGGTTTGGCAGGTCTTAGGTGAGCTGGACAGCATGATGGATGAGCAGTTGAATATTTGGGATGAATGACGAATAGTAATGATGAATAGTAAGATGAACGATCCAATGAATGCTGAATAGTTACTATAAACAATCCGATGAACGATGAATAGTCCGTATGAACGAACGATGAACGATGAATAGTTCGTATGAACGAACGATGAACGATGAATATTGACTATAAACGATCCGGTGAACGGTGAATAGTGACTATGAACGAACGATGAACAGTTCGTATGAACGAACAATGAACGATGAATAGTTGTATGAACGAACGATGAATGATGAATAATGACTATGAACGAACGATGAACGATGAATAGGGATTATGAACGAAAGGACGAACGATCGAATGATCGGACAAACGAACGATCGGAATTTCGGCAGCATAACGGCTAAACAAAGATTATTTGGATGAACGAACAGACGAACGATCGAATGAATGAACGAACGAACCATGAACGATCGGACGATCGGACGAACAAACTATGAACAGATGGACGAACGATCGAATGAACGACCGAACGATCCTTGTGTTTGTGTTGTGCTTGTATGGAAGTGGGAGTGGGGGGGAGAAGTGAGTTGCCATGAAATGGCTTGGGTAGCTTAAGGGGAGGCCCTTGCCCCTCTATTTATAGGCAAGGTGGCGTGGATTAGGGGGAGGAGGCGAGGATTATTGGGAGGATGCGAGAATTAGTGGGAGATAAGCATGTATTAGTCATGTATAAGTGAAATTAGCTTGTAGAGATCACTGTATGACACCAGAGGCGTACGTATACGTATGAGCATGAGGAAAATTATGAAGAAAATATTTGTAGAGACTTTGAAAATGATTCTAAAGGTATTTCTCAGGAGGAAAATATTTGGAGACTTATCGGTGGAATATTTGGGCAGTATTTCTGGAAAGAATTTGAGGAGGATCACTGGGGAAATATTTATAGGATATTTTGAGAAGGATTTTGGAGAGAATATAGACCACTATATTTTATTTGTTGAGATCAACTCGCAAATAAATATTTTAAAACAAAATTTCAAATTCATTTTGAATTTAGAGCGAGTTTGAGAAAATTTCAAGGTTTGAATTTTTGGGTTGCTACACGTCTCCACCTTCCTCCTCAACCACTTCCTCCACACGCCGTGCACGCTCCAGCCTCGCTCTTGGCCTCGCCTGCGGGCGGGCTCCGTTAAGGAATAGCGAGAGTTTGAGGACAACGCAGGATACTATAGTTGTTGCATCTAAAACCATTTTTCATGCTGGATACTTTTGTTGTTGGATCTAAAACAAATTTTCATGCGTCAAGGAGTAGCGTGACTTCGAGGACGACACAAGTATATGAATTATCTATTTAAAAGCATACTTAATATAAAAAATATTACTTTTCATGCTGGATACTTTTGTTGTTGCATCTAAAACAAAATTTAATTGGAAACTTGAGGTTAGTTTTGAATCAAAATATTTAGAACTAAAATAAAAAACAAATTAGAAAAGAAATAAAAATAGAACAAAAGAGAAAGCCTTACCTCAGCTAGGTCATCTCGGCCCAATAGGCCTTCTCCCCGTGCCGGCCCAACCTCATCCCTGGAGTCTAGCGCCGACGGGCGGGCGCTGCCTGTCAGTCGCTTATCGGCTTATGTGCACCCATGTGCCCTGCCCTCGCCGTTGTGTGGCACCATCCCCGCAGCATCTCTGGCCGGCCCGGTACGTATTTCGCCATCCGCCAAACCGTGCGCGCGTCCGCCCATGTGGGCCTGCTGATGCGCGGGCCCGCTGGGGCGTACTCTATCCCACACGCTACGTCGGTGACATGTGGGCCCCGGGATCCATAACCATCTACTTGTCAAAGACATCTCGGAAGATCAAGCTATTGCAACCGTCTGTCGTGTTCTCCATAGCCACCGTGTGCTACCCGGGTCTGTAGTTTAGTGTATGAATATGAACGATGTTGGGGGTCATAGGAGTAGCCGGGTTTGAGCCAAACCATACGCTGCCGCCATCGCCACCGAGGAAAAGCGAGAGGGGAGAGAAGAGAGCTGCTACCTTTGCTCATCGTGCATGACGACATTGGGGCATGGCCAGGTAGTCCGAGAGGTGGTTCGGAGTACGTTGGTGCTGGAGAAGGGTCGTTGGATTGCTCGTCGGCATGAGGCCTCCGCCGCGGAACCACCTGCGGCCGGGATGGTAGGACCTACGACATCTGCGCAGGTGAGATGGTTCAAAACCTTAGAATCATGTAGACCTCGGTAATGTTTGTCCTCGTGGCCCAGGGCGCCAGATCACCGGTTGGGTGATCGCCGATGGGGACTCCGCGATGTAGAGCGCGGCGGGGTCGCGTGGCATCACTGAGAGGAAGGAGGCGAGTTGGTGGCCGTCGGTCCTTTCATGGATGGACATGATTAGATCCCGAATAACCTTTTGTAGTTTTTAATCTCAACCATCAATCAGGTAGCGGAGGGATGAAAATAGATCAACGCGTGGCAGACTCTCGTCCGGGGATATGCGATCCAACGGTTGCCGGGTGCGTCGAGTCACTTAAACCTTTGGATCTAATCCTAGGCGTAAGGATCAGATCGGACGGGTAATATTCACAGATACCCCTTCGACCGTTATCTTTTACATAAGAGCCCTCGAGTTTAATTTAAACCAACCCGCCATCCATGCATAGTGTGAAGTAATTGCAGATCAGTCCCTAGACTTTCCAAATAGACCCCTGGGATCTATTTTAGTGTATGAAGCTAACAAAAAATGCATAGAATCTTGTAAATCCCATAACCCACTCACCTTAGCTCCAATTTAATCCGTTCAAGTTGCGTTAGTTTCGTATTAAAATTTCCTACGCATTAACAACATTTGCTTTACTGTTTTCAAGGATAATTAAATATTCGGTTAACCAATGTTTATTAAGATTTACTTTTCTAAATCACAGTTAATATGCTCCATCTATAATCTGATTAAAATATGATTTACGGTCAAGTTATAATTAGTATTAAAGTTAAATTAATTATTTATTTAACCTTCTCACATGATTTATATTGATCAACATAAAACATAGTTTTCATAAGCTTAATCACCTAAATCTTCCGAAAACCATATCTTTCAAACATAACTCTGATTTTAGTGATTCTTGAACATGCGATCTCGTAGCGACGTGCAGAATAATTTTACACATTTTGTTCATATTCTTTGGCGTAGTGTCACCATATCCATTATTTACTTGATTGTATGTATTGCTACGAGTACAAGCGAGGTGACGAGGAACTTGAAACCCAATTTTGGGTCAACATTTGGATAAAAGTTATCGCAAGTCATAGGCAAGTTGTTCCCTTGATCACTCTTCTTTACCTAATAATGTTCCTGTTAATCACTGTGACATGCTCAGGTAATTTGATGGGACCTAATAGGTTACCCTAGTTTTGTTTACCACACACCTTGCAAACAAATGAATTATTGGGTAGTTTGGCTATGCTCTACCTGGTTTTTGGGAAGTAATGCTATATGACATATGATCATGCTTTATTATATTTACTGAATTATTTATTGTTCATGATAAAATTATGGTGTTAATTGGAACATGGAGTTTAACTTGAGTTCACAGTGTTACCACAAGGGTGGAATGGGACACCCTTGGCCAAGTAATTAGTAAAGCTAGGGAGATATTACCTTACCTGAAAGGGGCAAGCTAGGAGCGCATTCTTGTAGAGTATACGGAGGTCCTAAGTCAAACTGTCTTTAAAGCTTTTCGGACGAGAGATTCCTATGCTTCCTTCTTCCTAACACCGTAGCGGGTTTTCTCGAACTAGTGAAACTTTGTAAAGGCCTCTCAGTAGATCCCTAGCCATTTACCTTCGAAGTGTCTAAGGGTCTAGCTAACCCTTGCTTCACAAGAAACACATCTTGTGGGTAAAGATGTGCAACCTCTATAGAGTGTAAAACTGGTATATCAGTCGTGCTCACGATCAAGAGCGACTTAGGACTCTCGCAAGATTAACTTATGGAATTAAACTTAATCTGTTATTTGCACTGCATTGTGGGATTTATTATCAATGGCAATCAATTACTTGTACTTAGTAACTGCTAATAAAATTTTGACCAACTTATTAAAAGCAACGCTCAGCCTTAACCATTCTCTTTGGTAAGCCTTACACTTCACATGAGCCCCCACCGTAAGTGAGCTCATGCACATTATTCCCCACAACTTGTTGAGCGATGAACGTATGTGAGCTCACCCTTGTTGTACTCACCCCCAGGTCAAGAACAGGTACTGCAAGATGAGTAGCACGAAGGATGTCACGATGAATTCATGAGAGGTCTAGGTCGTCGTCTCCCAGCGAACTATGGTTGCGGTGGATCGTTGTCGTCATATGATGTATTTTTAACTATTTTGTACAAAATCTCTACTATATAATAAAGATGTGACATTGCTTTCTGTACCATGAGTCATCATATGTGTAAGACTTGATCCTAGCACACATTTGATTCGCGCCTGGGTTTGCACTTAAATCTGGGTGTGACAGAAGTGGTATCAGAGGAATGTTGATTGTATCTACTTATACTTAGTAACTGCTAATAAAATTTTGACCAAATTATTAAAAGCAATGCTCAGCCTTAACTATTCTCTTTGGTAAGCCTTAAACTTCACATGAGTCCCCATCGTAACTAAGCTTATGCACATTATTCCCACAACTTGTTGAGCGATGAACGTACGTGAGCTCATCATTGTTGTACTCACCCCGAAGGTCAAGAATAGGTACCGCAAGATGAGGAGCACGAAGGATGTTGCGTTGATTTCTTTAGAGGTCTAGGCCATCATTTCCCAGTCAACTATTGTTGTGGTGGATCGTTGTCGTCATATGAAGTATTTATTTAACTATTTTGTATAGAACCTCTACTATATAATGAAGATTTGACATTGTTTTCTGTACCATGAGTCATCATATGTGTGAGACTTGATCCTAGCACACATTTGATTCGCGCCTGGGGTTGTCCTTAAATCCACGTATGACATATTATTTATTATTTATTTATTTATTTACAATCAGTTTGGTAATTAAGAAAGGTCGGGTTGCCTATTTGAGCTGTAGGTGCCATCCGCTAGAGATGGATCCTACATATCCAAATTATAGGATAAATTTAATAATTTAAAATAGTATGTATAGAATTTGATATTAAACACATTATGAACAAGAATAAAATTTTGTATAATTGTTTTGCATTACTTGTATAATTGTTACCGCCCCTCTCTCCTGTCCCTCCTCCGCCGCAGCCCTATGGCCCACACGGCCGACGCGCTGCCTCAGTCTCTCTCTTCCCCGCTGCCATGACAGAAAGATTGTAGGATCCACACTGGTAAGAGAGATTTTGATTGTATGGCCTCGTTTAGGCTGGTATGATATCATTCGAACTATCCCAGAGGCGCAATCTGGAAAGGTCCCGTAAATGGATCATGGATTTTGAACTCAAGCGATGGAGTTCCTCCACTCCAGATTGAGCCAGGGAGAGGTCATGATATGGCCCTGCCTCCTCAGCGGTCGGCACGCGTCGCCTCCTAACTCACCCCCTCGGCGTGTGTAGGTCTTCATGGTCATGGTGGCCACCCATGCCTCCTATCCTTTCTATCTGCTAGTGAGGCCACTCCTGGTTGGTCAGCTAGCAAATTTATTAACCGTGTGATCGCTACCTAGCCTACCCCACTGGTTATCCTCATTCGCTTGGCTTGGCGTGTAGATGCAAGGGATGAGCTACATCATGCTGTCATGCCTATGGTTTGGTTGCAACATCTCCAGATCATGTGAGGATGTATTGCGGGTCCCATGTATTTCTAAGGATACTCAACATGTGATCTAGTGCAGGGGTACTTTAGCAGTAGAATTTGTGTGTATCTCTCATCATGGGGTTTAATTATGGTCTGGTAGGTCTACTAGAGTGGAGTTTGAAATGACACTAACCAACATTGTTATAGTGTTTTTCATTATTTGTTATACGTTTTGTAGTTATAACAATCTCTCCATCCTATGTTGTGCTCGGTAGATGTTAATTTAGGAATTATAGAATTAAGGTAAATTATTCATTTATTGTCACAAGTAGCTTTGTGTAGTCACCGAATGAACTTGTTAATGATTTTGCATAATTTTTGGGACAGTAAATACTAAACTGGGTGTGGCGTGAGGAGGGAACCATCAACATTAGTTGGGGACCTACCTCCTATAGGGAGGTAACCATACTAGTGTGCCATTGTAATCTTTACTATATTAAAGCACTAGTTTCAACGGTTGTCCCACGTCATTCTTTTATAAAGAACCCCTTTTATTTTTTTTGAAATCAACCCACACCTCTCTGCCTCACCCGTAGGAATAGATGGAAGGATAGACCATAGAACACACACCCTCCCTTTCTCTCTCTACTATCTATGGCTCCAATCTCCTTCCCATACCTATTCGTCGCCCCTCTCTCCTGCCCCTCCCCCGCCGCTGCCCCACGGCCCACACGACCGACACACTAACTCCGTCTCTCTCTTCCCCGCTGCCATGATAGGTAGATTGCCGGATTCGCACTAGTAAGAGAGATTTGGATTGTCTGGCTACGTCTAGGCTGGCCTGATGTCATCCGAACTGTCCCAGCGGCACAATCTGGAAAGGTCCCATAAAGGGATCATGGATTTTGAACTCGGGCGGTGCAGTTTCTCCGCTCCAGATTGAGCCCGGAGAGAGGTCGTGTTGTGGCCCTGCCTCTTCAGCGGTCGGCACACGTCGCCTCCTGCCTCACCCCCTCGGCGTGTGTAGGTCTTCATGGTCATGGCGGCCACACACGCCTTCTATCTTTTCTATCTACTGGTGAGGCCACTCCTGGTTGGTCAACTAGCAAATTTATTAACCGTGTGGTCGCTACCTAGCCTACCCCACTAGTTATCCTCAATCGCTTGGCTTGGAGTGTAGATGCAGGGGATGAGCTACGTCATGCTGTCATGCCTGTGGTTTGGTTGCAAGATCTCCAGATCATGTGCGGATGTATTGCAGGTCCCATGTATTTCTAATGATACTCAACATGTGATCTGGTACAGGGGTACTTAAGCAGTAGAATTTATGTGTGTCTCTCATCATGGGGTTTAATTACGGTCTGGTAGGTCTACTGGAGTGGAGTTTGAAATGACACTAACCAACTTTGTTATAGTGTTTTTTTTCATTATTTGTTATAACTTTTGTAGTTATAACAATCTGTCCATCCTATGTTGTGCCCGGTAGATGTTGATTTAGGAACTATAGGATTAAGGTAAATTATTCATTTATTGTCACAATTTGCTTTGTGTAGTCACCAAAGGAACTTGTTAATGATTTTGCATAATGTTTTGGGACAGGAAATACTAAACTGGTTGTGGCATGAGGAGGGAACCATCAACATCAGTTGGGGACCTGCCTCCTATAGGGAGGTAACCATACTACCGTGCCATTGTAATTTTGTACATGCATTTGTTTTTGGCGTTAGATATTTAGATGCGAGTGTGACATATTACTTCAAAATTGTTAGGCCAATCTCTTATTCGCAGCAGGCATCAGGTTGGTCCGCTGGTGATCATTTCAGTTTATATGTAAATGTGTTGTTATAAATGTTGAACATCGGAGCATGAGGAGGGCACCATTAGCATCAGTTGGGAACCTGCCTCCTATGGGGAGGTAAGCATACTATTATGCCATTGTAATTTTGTACATGTATTTGTTTTTTTGCATTGGATATTTAGATGCGAGTGCGACATTACTTTGAAATTGCCAAACCAATCTCTTCATCGCAGTAGGCATCAGGTTTGTGCACCGATGATCGTTCTAGTTTACGATATGTAACTCTGTTGTTTTAAATTCCCAAACAAGTGCAATTCATGGTTCCCTATTGTACCATGTGATTTATATATCTTTATACAAGTCTCAAATCACTGTGCTTATTAGCAAGGCATATATTGTGTGTCTCATCTATGAATTGTGATCGAATTTCATATATGAGGATGATGAGTTCAAAACTTGATCCGTCACTAAATGTTGAACATTGGAGCATGAGGAGGGCACCATCAGCATCAGTTGGGAACGTACCTGCATCCTATGGGGAAGTAAGCATACTGTTGTGCCATTGTAATTTTGTACATGTATTTTATTTTGGCATCAAATGATGCGAACGTGACATATTACTTTGAAATTGTTAGGCCAATCTCTTCTTCGCAGCAAGCATTAGGTTTGTGTAATATTGATTGTTTTAGTTTATGATATGTAACTGTGTTGTTCTATACTGAACATCAGAGCATGAGGAGGGTACCATCATCATCATAGACTCAAACCTACCCCCTATGGGGAGGTAGGCATAATGTTGTGCCATTGTAATTTGTACAAGTATTTGTTTTTGGCATCAGATATTTAGATGCGAGTGTGACATATTACTTTGAAATTGCTAGGCCAATATCTTCTTCACATTAGGCATCAGTTTTGTGCACTGGTGATCGTTTCGGTCTATGATATGTAATTGTGTTGTTAGCAGTGATTCAATTGATAGGTTGATCAACCAAACTCAATTTGAAGTCGCCCCTGCCCACATCCGCGTGGATGTTCATTGCTGGCCCGCATGACCTCTCCACCCTCTTTTGGGTGCGGTCCCCCAAGAAGTGGTTATGAGTGTTGTGATGCTGATCTAACCGTGATTTACCACTGGCTTTCTATGCTTGGTCGATTTCTAGGAGAATTCTTCAGAATTCGTGGCTTCGTCTTCTCCGCCTCTTTCCTTTTTCTTCTTTGGGTTACTGCTACCCACATGACATGGCTTTGTCTAAGCAATATTGTGTACTAACATTTTATTGAATAGTTTGTGTGTCGTTGCAACACACGGGCAGTGTACTAGTATATATATATATACATACATATACTAGTCGGTTGCCCGTGCGTTGCAACGGCTCACAACAATACCCACGTAAACTATCCACCAAAAAGATCTCAAGGTTTTTTATTGATTGTCTCTGCTCTCCGCATATATTTTTTTGATTTGACTAACTGGTGTTGTTGTTTACTCCATCCAATATGTCTTGGTACAACACAACCAATGAAGGGATCGATTAGAAGAGAGTTCACAACGACTGACTGAACGAATAGAGATTATAGAATGACATAATTCTACGATACAGAGACCAAATAAGAGGAAGTTTGTGAGCTCAAGTTTCTAAAATAAGTCACATAAACTCAAACTTATAAAAAAGATTGATCAAAATATGGAGTGTTTGCTAAAGTCAGGCATCAATAAAAACTAGATACACTACATACAAATTATGGTACTTTGTAGCAATTACTAACGTTTAAAACCAACAAATGGCCTTACCTTTTACTATTAGCATGACACATCATTGCTGCTCCATCCAATTCAGCAACCTCAAACACCATGAAGTCCACTGCGCCAATGTGGTCTGAGAAATGACCTAATGCGTGCAAGAGCCAAGAACACAAGGGACGAGCACACTGTGGAAGTGCCCGCATGTATCTCCAAATCCTAACACATATGTTGCAGGATTCATGAGCCATCATCAAAAGAACACAAACCATGTGCAGACAATAAATAAAGTATTAACAAATCCAAATTATGTTCAGTTCTTAGCACAACCAAAAATTAACACCCAAAATAACAGAGGAACAACACAATATTTTTTGCAATGACGGAAGGATGGGTGACATGTACATAGAAGTGGTAGAAGCATACCGAGTTGACACCATGGAAAGGGAAAGTCCATGTAGACAGACGATGTTGAGCCATCGAACGGGTACCATAGGCAGCAAATCAAGGACCCCCATCCCTCGCCTCCCCCACTTCTAAGGTTTCGTAGAGCAGGAAGGGAAAGGAAGAGGCAGACATACATGTTCGTTGCCGGCGAAAGACACGATGAAGACCTGGGCATCTGGAGGTGACATAGGTAGTATACCGCTAGATACATATAGGGAGAGAGCACATAAGTGGAGAAAGAAGCCCAGCCGGAGCAGCTCCAAACCTAGAGGTACCCACACCAGTGTAACACCTCAAAACCATCAATTAAAATAATGCATTTAGATTATAGTAGTAAATATAGTAAAGAAATTTTCTTTCAGGTGTTTGATCCTATTTACCCTTAGAATAATTTTTGTTTGCTCATATTTGATTGATGGTTGTTTTTGTAGAATTTCTTTTATGAAAACCTAATCTCTACTACTTATTAAGGTGGTAAGGGTAGCCTGCCGTTCTGCCTTTTTCATTTCATGTTTTGCCCTCATCCCTGTCCGGCAGTAAAAAATGAAATCTGTAAGAATTGTGAATCAAACTTAAGACCTGCTGCTAGATTAGAGACACAATATCCACCACACCACGTCTTATTTTATTGTTATAGTAGAAGATATGAGGGTTATTAAAAGTAAGGTATGGTTGATGCCACACTAAGCCATAATGGCTCCTCCGCCGCTGCTGTCCGGCAAACCATCACATTCTGTGACGCGGGACGTCAAGCAACTCCTGACTTGGGGCACTCCGGTCCCATGTGACAAAATCCCCCATTCACATTCCTATCGTGCAAGCCATCACACACTCCAGACGTTGGGCCCACATTGCAGACTACGGGCGCCCACGTGACAGCCACCCTTAGTTTTGCACACACCGGACCCACATCTACTTGCGCAAAAAGGTGCCTCAATTTGACACTGGCAGGAGCATTTGACCACGATTGCTTTCTCTAAAGAAGGAAGGCTTATAAGTCGGTAGAAGCTATGTTGGCTGGCCGGTATGGTCATAAAAATGTGTAAGCCGTGACGACGACATAGGTCGTGTGGGCTGTGTTTCTTTGGTGCGGCCCAAGTAGCTGCCAGGAGGCCGCACGCTTCTTACCCTGACCCAGCTTGGCTTTAGGGTCAGTCTCCCTTGCTTTCTCTGCCCAGCGAGCCCTCGCCCTCTAGCTCTTCCTGTTCGCGTCGTCTCCGTCCCGTGCTCTCCTGTTCATCGTCGATCTCAGCCATCTCAGGAGCACCCGCTCACTCCCAGACGCCCGCGCAAAGGAATCCCCCACGATCTCCCTCCAAACTGCCCACTCCCTCCACGATCTCCCCCTCTAGCTCATGATCCCTCCGCCCGCCCCCAACCCCCGCCTGCCACGCCCACGGGCACAACAAGCCAACAACCCACACTCGGCCCCGCTACCTCGATCCGTCGCCATAAATCCGCTACCTCCTCCTCGAGTCCTTCTTGATCGCCCCATGCTCGACCGGTCGACCGGACGGAAGGGCAGCCCTGACCGTGACCACAGCGCGATGTGCGACGAGTGAGGGCGGTGGCGGGGGTTGCGACCAACGACGGAGAGCCACACAAAGAAGCCCGTCGGCGATGTTTTCCTCAAGGTTCGCTCGCTCATTCCTTCCTTCCTTGTGCTATTGGTGTGTGATCCTAGCTAGCGCTCTCTTGATTTCATCCTTATCCACGTGAATCCTGGATCACACTACATGTAGATCGGATTACTGGAAGGCCAGACCAGCTGCTCGCATTCACTGGTGCACGGTGTGGGAGCTGAGAGCTTCGTTCCTGTGGCCGGACCCCACCTCTCTTGGGCCCTTGTGCAGATACGCAGAGGTAGTGTCCCCTAATTTGTTTGTCATGTCCCCTAATTTGTTTGTCAGAGCTACTTGAGGATGTCAATGAGGTATGGCTCCGCTGGTTCATCAGTATTCAGTAATTACAAGACGTTATGAGTTAGCATGCTCCCTCCTGCTAAGCTAGCTAAATGTGGTTATCAGGTCTCAATAAGTATCCATTTTTAAAAGTATAAATTGTTATAGCCATACATGCAAGTCTTTATTTTGGAAATAACCAATGGTTCTGAACCTGCATTGTGCTAACTCGTCAATCATTCCTAAAATGTGATTCTTTTTTTTCATTCAGAGTTCGGTTGGACAAATTAAGATGGATTGAGATCTTAGTTGTTAAGGTAGAAGCAAAAGCACCACCACTGAATCATGTACTTTAAACGGTGATAGCAGCAGTTGCGGTCTTCGATATCTTAGTGTGTTACTTGGTGATAGCAGTAGCTGCGATCTCCAATATTCTAGGGCATGTTTGCCTCCCTCTTCTAAACTTAGAGATCTAAAAGCTTTAGAATGTTTTAGCTTTCTTTTGATGTCCAAATCTCTAATGTAAGGTGGGCTAAAGGTTAAAGCCAACTTTAGACCACCTGATGCATATAAGGAAGAAGGGTCCACATGCACCATTCTCTGGGGCATAGCAAAATCAAGCTCGATGTCCTTGAAGATTGATCGAGATAATATTAGTCAGTACTGAATTTAATTTTAATGACAAGTTTGTAATGGGTAGGATAATAAGGGATATGTTATAGGTTGTTGGTTTCTTGGATGAATATGCTGCTGCATAGGGTTAGGCCTGAAAGGAGAAACAGAACAGGATTAGTTTTTGTAGCTCTCCTCCCCTCATCTGTCCATGGGATTGAAATATATATAAATTTGTGAGTTTATATGGAAAGCAATAGATATTGTTTATTTCCTCTCTTCTCTTCTCTCCTCTCCTCTCTATGCCATATTACTGCTTTTAAACTATGGCGACACTGCTAGAGGCACTATTATATGTCAAGTTCATATATTAAGAATTTGAACTCTGGCCTATTGATGATGATAATTGTTCATTGTCTGAAATTCCTTTATTTGACCTCTATATATGTCTGAAATTCCTAAACAACATTATGTCCATGTTTGTGTGTTAATATTTTTTTGGTCATTATGTCATGAGTTTGTGTTAATAATCTGAATACTAAAGCATGTGGTAGGCACCATTATGTCTAAAATTCCTATACACATTACTTATAATTGTTTGAGGATTACACCTGTCTTGAGTTTTTATATTAATAATCTGAATAGTAAGGTTCGTTGTACCTTGTAACACTTGAGTTTAGTTGTTGGCTCTGAACTCTGAAAAAATATTTTTTTACCAAATACAACATCAGATGTAATTTTACTAATGTGATTAAGTTGTATCACATATTCACAGTAGTATTATTGTGTTCTTCAAGCAAGTCAATTACAATGAGATTTTAGTCATGAATTTACAGTAGTCTATGAAAGATCATTCTTAAATTTTTGCCTTTAAATTGTCTTGTTAAATCTTGTATACTACACTACTAGGTGAGTGCTCGTGTGTCACAGGCCCGAGTTTCTCTTCAACGTCATCCCGGATGGCTCGTGGATGTCGTCCTCCATCTCATAACAGTATAACACACATTTATATATATAAGTTATCGAGCTATTATATGATCCCGTTGCAACGCACGGGCACTGAGCTAGTTAACTAATATGAGAACTTCGGTCCAAAAATAAATATTTAAATGGTAACATTTTGGTATAATTATTACAAATTTTAAAAAATATTTAAAAATATATTTATTTATATTTTTGGGGGAAATAAGGATAAAATAAAAAAAGAAAAAGGCCAAACCCTAGCCGGACCGGTTGAACCGGCCCCTCGCCCTTTCTCTCACCGCCACACGGGGCCCACGACGTGCCCCTTCTCCTACCTCGCGCCACCACCGCGCCTGGCTGCACCCTACCCCGACCCGGCCGAGCGGACCGTCCGTGGCCACGCTCTACTCGGTCCGCGCCCTCTCGCCTCCCTCCGAGCCCGAAACGGCCGTCCAACCCCCTTCCCTCTCCCCCACTCCCCATCTCCAGTAACTGCCACCATCAATGGTGTTAATAGACGGCAGGGCCCCTTCCTCTCTACCCCGGCGTCCTCTCTGATTCCCCTCTTCCCCTATAAAAGGCCAGGTCGAGCCCTCTCTCTCTCCTCGTCCAAGCCCTCAGCTCTTCCTCAACCACGACCGCGCCCTGACCGCCGTCGTTCACCGTCTATCGGAGCCACGCCCGCCCGGACTGTCTGCGAGCCCGCCGTTCGCCAGAGCCATGTCCCAGATGAGCCTCCATGTCGCGCCCCTGCCCCTTGCTTGGTCGTCCCGCTCCCACTCGTCGAGCTCCCTACGCACAGAGTTAGCCAGAGGTAGAAGATGGTCGATTTCTGTTTTGGTCCCTGACTTTTTGTCGGGGACCATAATTAGGGGTACCCTCAAGACGCCTAATTCTCAGCTGGTAACCCCCATCAGCATAAAGCTGCAGAGGCCTGATGGGTGCGATTAAGTCAGGGATCAGTCCGTACGAGCGACTCGATCACGCCTCGCCCGAGCCTAGCCTCGGGCAAGGGCAGCCGACCCCGAGGGGTTTCCGTCTCGCCCGAGGCCCCACTTCAACGGCGGACACATCTCCGGCTTGCCCGAGGCTTTGCCTTCGCTAAGAAGCAACCCTGACTAAATCGCCGCGCCGACCGACCGAGTCGCAGGAGCATTTAATGCAAAGGTGGCCTGACACCTTTATCCTGACGCGCGCCCCCCGACAGTCTGACAGAAGGACAGCGCCGCCTGCGCCACTCCGACTGCAGTGCCACTTGACAGAGTGAAACTGACAGACAACCGGGCCTTGCCAAAGGCGCCATAGGAAACTCCGCTCCGCCCGACCCAGGGCTCGAACTCGGGCTAGGCCCCGGAAGACGGCGAACTCCGCTCCGCCCGACCCAGGGCTCGGACTCGGGCTAGGCCCCGGAAGATGGCGAACTCCGCTCCGCCCGACCCAGGGCTCGGACTCGGGCTAGGTCCCGGAAGACGGCGAACTCCGCTCCGCCCGACCCAGGGCTCGGACTCGGGCTAGGCCCCAGAAGACGACGAACTCCGCTTCGCCCGACCCAGGGCTCGGACTCGGGCTCAGCCCCAGAAGATGACGAACTCCGCTTCGCTCGACCCAGGGCTCGGACTCGGGCTCAGCCCCAGAAGATGACGAACTCCGCCTCGCCCGACCCTAGGGCTCGGACTCCGCCCTGGCCTCTGCCGAACGACCTCCGCCTCGCCCGACTCAGGAGCTCGGGCTCGGCCTCGGCCATGGAAGACAGACTCAACCCCGGCTTCGGAGGAGCCTCCACGTCGCTCGACCTAGGGCACAGGCCCGCCACGTTAACAGGAAGCGCCATCATCACCCTACCCCGAGCCGACTCGGGCCACAGAGAACAAGACCGGTGTCCCATCCGGCTAGCTCCGCCAGATAGGCAATGATGGCGCCCCGCTAGCCCTGTGACGACGGCGGCTCTCAGCTCCCTTACGGAAGCAGGGGGACGTCAGCAAGGACCCAACCGCTCCGACAGCTGTCCCTCCGCCAGGCTCCGTTGCTCCTCCGACAGCCACGACATCACACCAGCAGGGTGCCAAGATCTCTCCGGCTGCCACATTGGCATGTACCTAGGGCGCTAGCTCTTCCCCCGCTAGACACGTAGCACTCTGCTACACCCCCATTGTACACCTGGATCCTCTCCTTACGCCTATAAAAGGAAGGACCAGGGCCTTCTTAGAGAAGGTTGGCCGCACGGGGACGAGGACGGGACAGGCGCTCTCTCGGGGCCGCTCGCTTCCCTCACCCGCGTGGACGCTTGTAACCCCCTACTGCAAGCGCACCCGACCTGGGCGCGGGACGAACACGAAGGCCGCGGGATTTCCACCTCCCTCACGCCCGACTCCAGCCGCCTCGCTTCCCCCCTTCGCGCTCGCCCACGCGCTCGACCCATCTGGGCTGGGGCATGCGGCACACTCACTCGTCGGCTTAGGGACCCCCCGGTCTCGAAACGCCGACAGTTGGCGCGCCAGGTAGGGGCACGCTGCGTGTTGACGAGCAGTTTCCCGTCAAGCTCTAGATGGGCAGTCTCCAACAACCTCTCCAACCCGGGACGGTGCTCCGTTTCGGGAGTCTTGAGTTCATGTCCCTCGACGGCAGCTACGACGTGATACTCCTTCCACCGCCGCGCGACAACGACAATGGCGGCCGACAACCCGCCCGCCGGCGGCGGAATCGACGACATCTTCCCCGCGCGGTGGAAGAACGACATCCGAGCTCGCCCCGTCCTCTCCCCCGCCATCGGAGGAGGAGGTGGGGCAACCAAGGCCGAGCGGGAGGCCGCGCTTCGTCGGCTGTCGAGCGAATCGACGTCCCCAGCGCCCCAACGGGGGGCGCGTCGGGCGTCGACCTCGCGTTAGAGACGAAGGCGAGCGCCGTCCCCTCGCGACACGCCAATCCCGAGCAAATGGACAACGCCAGCGCGCTCGCGGAGGGCCTGCAGGACGTCGCCCTCGTACCTAAGACGACGGCGCGATCAGCCCCCGACGTGACTATGTCGCTCCTCGTCGACCAAAAGGTACTGACTAATTCCCATCCTACATTATTTCGACTCGGCCTCAACCCGCCTAGCGACCTCGCTTTGGCGGGCGCTCTCGTTGAGGCGAGTGCAACCCCTCTGGGGTTTCGTATGCGGTCGTCTTGGGACCGATTGACGGACGTCTCGACCTACGGGCCCTCTGGGTCCGAGGAAGATGACGATCCCAGCATCTGTTGGGATTTCTCTGGATTTGGCAACCCCAGTGCCATGCGGGACTTTATGACCGCATGTGACTACTGCCTCTCCGACTGTTCCGACGGTAGCCGTAGCCTTGACGACAAGGACTGCGGCCCAAGCCGCGAATGTTTCCACGTCGAGCTAGGGGATCCCTCCGAGGGCAACCATCTCGGCATGCCGGAGGATGGTGATCTCCCTGGGCTGGTGCCTCGCGCCGACATCCCGCGGGAGCTAGCTGTGGTCCCCGTTCCGGCGGGGGGTCACGACCCACAGCTCGAGCAAGTCCGTGGGGCGCAGGCCAGGCTCGATGAGGGAGCAGGAGCGCTCGAGTCGATCCGCCGGGACGTCGGGCAGGTATGGGCGGGCCAGCCCCCGGCCGGAGAAATACGTCACCTGCCCCAGGGTTTCCAGCACTGCGTCGCCAACGACGTCAGGGTCAGGCCGCCTCCTGCATCCAGCGGGGTCGGTCAGAACCTGGCAGCCGCAGCGATGCTCATCCGCGCGATGCCGGAGCCATCAACCACCGAGGGTCGGCGAATCCAGGGAGAGCTCAAGAATCTTCTGGAAGGCGCTGCGGCCCGACGGGCTGAGAGCTCTGCCTCCCGGAGGCAGGGATACCCCTCGGAACCTCATGCCGCGACTTCCCGATTCATGCGGGAAGCCTCGGTCTTCACCGGGCGCACGCGCAACACCGCGCCTGCGGCCCCGGGCCACCTCGGCAACGAGCACCATCGTCGCGACCGACGGGCCCACCTCGACGAAAGGGTGCGCCGAGGCTACCACCCCAGGTGTGGGGGACGCTACGACAGCGGGGAGGATCGGAGTCCCTCGCCCGAACCACCCGGTCCGCAGGCTTTCAGTCGGGCCATCCGACGGGCGCCGTTCCCGGCCCGATTCCGACCCCCGACAACTATCACAAAGTACTCGGGGGAAACGAGACCGGAACTGTGGCTCGCGGACTACCGCCTGGCCTGCCAACTGGGTGGAACGGACGACGACAACCTCATCATCCGCAACCTCCCCCTGTTCCTCTCCGATACTGCTCGTGCCTGGTTGGAGCACCTGCCTCCGGGGCAGATCTCCAACTGGGATGATTTGGTCCAAGCCTTCGCCGGCAATTTCCAGGGCACGTACGTGCGCCCCGGGAATTCCTGGGACCTCCGAAGCTGCCGGCAACAGCCGGGAGAGTCTCTTCGGGACTACATCTGGCGATTCTCGAAGCAGCGCACCGAGCTGCCCAACATCACCGACTCAGATGTCATCGGCGCGTTCCTTGCCGGCACCACCTGCCGCGACCTGGTGAGTAAGTTGGGTCGCAAGACCCCCACCAGGGCGAGCGAGCTGATGGACATCGCCACCAAGTTCGCCTATGGCCAGGAGGCGGTCGAGGCCATCTTCCGAAAGGACAAGCAGCCCCAGGGCCGCCCGTCGGAAGAGGCTCCCGAGGCATCTACTCCGCGCGGCGCCAAGAAGAAAGGCAAGAAGAAGTCGCAAGCGAAACGCGACGCCGCCGACGCGGACCTTGTCGCCGCCGCCGAGTACAAGAACCCTCGGAAGCCCCACGGAGGTGCCAACCTCTTCGACAAGATGCTCAAGGAGTCGTGCCCCTACCATCAGGGGCCCGTCAAGCACACCCTTGAGGAGTGCATCATGCTTCGGCGCCACTTCCACAAGGCCGGGCCACCCGCAGAGGGTGGCAGGGCCCGCGACGACAACAAAAAGGAAGATCACCAAGCAGGAGAGTTCCCCGAGGTCCACGACTGCTACATGATCTGCGGAGGGCATGCGGCGAATGCCTCGGCTCGGCATCGCAAGCAAGAGCGCCGGGAGGTCTGCTCGGTGAAGGTGGCGGCGCCAGTCTACCTAGACTGGTCCGACAAGCCCATCACCTTCGACCAAGCTGACCACCCCGACCACGTGCCGAACCCGGGGAAATACCCGCTCGTCGTCGACCCCATCGTCGGCGACGTCAGGCTCACCAAGGTCCTGATGGATGGGGGCAGCTGCCTCAACATCATCTACGCCGAGACCCTCAGGCTCCTGCGCGTCGATCTGTCCTCCGTCCGAGCAGGCGCTGCGCCCTTCCACGGGATCATTCCTGGGAAGCACGTTCAGCCCCTCGGACGGCTCGACCTTCCCGTCTGCTTCGGAACGCCCTCCAACTTCCGAAGGGAGATTTTGACGTTCGAGGTGGTCGGGTTCTGAGGAACCTACCACGCGGTATTGGGGAGGCCATGCTACGCGAAGTTCATGGCCGTCCCCAACTACACCTACCTGAAGCTCAAGATGCCGGGCCCCAACGGGGTCATCACCATCGGCCCCACGTACAAACACGCGTTCGAATGCGACGTGGAGTGCGTGGAGTACGCCGAGGCCCTCGCCGAGTCCGAGGCCCTCATCGCCGACCTGGAGAACCTCTCCAAAGAGGTGCCAGACGTGAAGCGACATGCCGGCAACTTCGAGCCAGCGGAGACGGTTAAGGCCGTCCCTCTCGACCCCGGTGGCAACACCTCCAAGCAGATCCAGATCGGTTCCGGGCTCGACCCCAAATAGGAAGCAGTGCTCGTCGACTTTCTCCGCGCAAACGCCGACGTCTTTGCGTGGAGTCCCTCGGACATGCCCGGCATACCGAGGGATGTCGCCGAGCACTCGCTGGATATCCGGGCCGGGGCCCGACCCGTCAGGCAGCCTCTGCGCCGATTCGACGAGGAGAAGCGCAGAGTGATAGGCGAGGAGATCCACAAGCTGATGGCAGCAGGGTTCATCAAAGAGGTATTCCATCCCGAATGGCTTGCCAACCCTGTGCTTGTGAGAAAGAAAGGGGGAAATGGCGGATGTGTGTAGACTACACTGGTCTCAACAAAGCATGTCCGAAGGTTCCCTACCCTCTGCCTCGCATCGATCAAATCGTGGATTCCACTGCTGGGTGCGAAACCCTGTCCTTCCTCGATGCCTACTCAGGGTATCACCAAATCCGGATGAAGGAGTCCGACCAGCTCGCGACTTCTTTCATCACGCCCTTCGGCATGTACTGCTATGTCACCATGCCGTTCGGTTTGAGGAATGCGGGCGCGACGTACCAGCGGTGCATGAACCATGTGTTCGGCGAGCACATCGGTCGCACAGTCGAGGCCTACGTCGATGACATCGTAGTCAAGACAAGGAAGGCTTCCAACCTTCTCTCCGACCTTGAAGTGACATTCCGGTGTCTCAAGGCAAAGGGCGTCAAGCTCAATCCCGAGAAGTGTGTCTTCGGGGTGCCCCGGGGCATGCTCTTGGGATTCATCGTCTCCGAGCGGGGCATTGAAGCCAACCCGGAGAAGATCGCAGCCATCACCAGCATGGGGCCCATCAAGGACTTAAAAGGTGTACAAAGGGTCATGGGATGTCTCGCGGCCCTGAGCCGGTTCATCTCACGCCTCGGCGAAAGAGGCCTGCCTCTGTACCGCCTCTTAAGGAAGGCCGAGTGCTTCACTTGGACACCTGAGGCCGAGGAAGCTCTCGGGAACCTGAAGGCGCTTCTTACAAAGGCGCCTATCTTGGTACCCCCAGCTGATGGAGAAGCCCTCTTGGTCTACGTCGCCGCGACCACTCAGGTGGTTAGCGCCGCGATTGTGGCCGAAAGGCAAGAAGAGGAGCATGCATTGCCCGTTCAGAGGCCAGTTTACTTCGTCAGCGAGGTACTGTCCGAAACCAAGATCCGCTACCCACAAGTTCAGAAGCTGCTGTATGCAGTGATCCTGACAAGGCGAAAGCTGCGACACTACTTCGAGTCTCACCCGGTAACTGTGGTGTCATCCTTCCCCCTGGGGGAGATCATCCAGTGCCGAGAAGCCTCGGGCAGGATTGCGAAGTGGGCGGTGGAAATCATGGGCGAGACCATCTCGTTCGCCCCTCGGAAGGCCATCAAGTCCCAGGTATTGGCGGACTTCGTAGCCGAATGGGTCGACACCCAGCCGCCGACGGCTTCGATCCAACCGGAGCTCTGGACCATGTTTTTCGACGGGTCACTGATGAAGACGGGAGCCGGCGCGGGCCTGCTCTTCATCTCGCCCCTCGGGAAACACCTACGCTACGTGCTACGCCTCCATTTCCCGGCGTCCAACAATGTGGCTGAGTACGAAGCTCTGATCAACGGATTGCGAATCGCCATCGAGCTAGGGGTCCGACGCCTCGACGCTCGCGACGACTCGCAGCTCGTCACCGACCAAGTCATGAAGAACTCCCACTGCCGCGACCCGAAGATGGAGGCCTACTGCGATGAGGTTCGGCGCCTGGAAGACAAGTTCTACGGGCTCGAGCTTAACCACATCGCTCGGCGCTACAACGAGACTGCGGACGAGCTGGCAAAAATAGCCTCGGGGCGAATGACGGTTCCCCCAGACGTCTTCTCCCGGGATCTGCACCGACCCTCCGTCAAGATCAACGACGTGCCCGAGCCCGAGGTACCCTCGGCCCAGCCCGAGGTACCCTCGGCCCATCCCGAGGCGTCCTTGGTTCAGCCCGAGGTACCCTCGGCCCCCGAGGGCGAGGCGCTGCGCATCGAGGAGGAGTGGAGCGGGGCCACGCCTGACCGAGACTGGCAAACCCCGTACCTGCAATATCTCCGCCAAGGAGAGCTACCCCTCGACCAAGCCGAGGCTCGGCGGGTAGCGCGACGCGCCAAGTCGTTCGTCTTGCTGGGCGATGAGAAGGAGCTCTACCACCGCAGCCCCTCGGGCGTCCTCCAGCGTTGCATCCCCATCGCCGAAGGTCAGGAACTCCTGCAAGAGATACACTCGGGGGCTTGCGGCCATCATGCAGCGCCTCGAGCCCTCGTCGGGAATGCTTTCCGGCAAGGCTTCTACTGGCCAACGGCGGTGGCCGACGCCACTAGAATTGTCCGCACCTGCGAAGGGTGTCAATTCTATGCGAAGCAGACCCACCTGCCCGCTCAGGCTCTACAGACAATACCCATCACCTGGCCCTTCGCTGTGTGGGGTCTGGACCTCGTCGGTCCCTTGCAAAAGGCGCCCGAGGGCTACACGCACCTGCTGGTCGCCGTCGACAAATTCTCCAAGTGGATCGAGGTCCGACCCCTGAACAGCATCAGGTCCGAGCAGGCGGTGGCGTTCTTCACCAACATCATCCATCGCTTCGGGGTCCCAAACTCCATCATCACCGACAACGGCACCTAGTTCACCGGCAAAAAATTCTTGGATTTTTGCGAGGATCACCATATCCGGGTGGACTGGGCCGCCGTAGCTCATCCCACGTCGAATGGGCAAGTAGAGCGTGCCAATGGCATGATTCTACAAGGGCTCAAGCCTCGAATTTACAACGACCTCAACAAGTTCGGCAAGCGATGGATGAAGGAACTCCCCTCGGTGGTCTGGAGCCTGAGGACAACGCCGAGCCGAGCCACGGGTTTCACGCCGTTCTTCTTGGTCTACGGGGCCGAGGCCGTCTTGCCCACTGACCTGGAATACGGCTCCCCGAGGACGAGGGCCTACGACGAGCAAAGCAACCTAGCTAGCCGAGAAGACTCGCTGGACCAGCTGGAAGAGGCTCGGGACAGGGCCTTACTACACTCGGCGCGGTATCAGCAATCCCTGCGACGCTACCACGCCCGAGGGGTCCGACCCCGGGACCTCCAGGTGGGCGACCTGGTGCTTCGGCTGCGGCAAGACGCCCGAGGGAGGCACAAGCTCACGCCCCCCTGGGAGGGGCCATTCATCATCGCCAAAGTTCTGAAGCCCGGAACGTACAAGCTGGCCAACAGCCAAGGCGAGGTCTACGGCAACGCTTGGAACATCCAACAGCTACGTCGCTTTTACCCTTAAGATGTTTTCAAGTCGTTCATATACCTCGCACCCACGCTAAGTTTAGTCATCAAGGAAGGGTCGGCCTCGCCTCGGCAAAGCCCGACCCTCCCTCGGGGGCTAAAAGGGGGGAAACCCCCTCTGCGTCAAAATTTTCCTCGAAAAAAGATCTCTTTTACCAGAATATCTTTCGTGCTTTTTGACTACTTCGAAAAGTGGGTCCTGGAAACGACGGAGTACACGTAAGCAGCCAAGGCTGACCGAGCCGAGGGACTCCTACGCCTCCGGGATACGGATACCTCACTCATCACTTTCTGCGATAAGTAACTCGCGTTCGGATAAAGTGGCTCCGCGGATCGAACAAGTCTTTACGTTCGGAAGCCCTTATACCGAAGCGATCCTTCGAGCCTTCTCGACCGAGTCGGTGACAGGGCCTCATGGACGGGTGAAAGTACGCGTAAGCGGCAAGGCCGACCGAGCCGAGGGACTCCCACGCCTCCGGGATACGGATACCTCACTCATCACCTTCCGCGAGAAGCAACTCTCGCTCGCACAAACATCCCTGTTACCGACAAAAAGTCCAGATACTCGAAACAAGAGGAAAAGAGACGCAGCTTTACAACGCAGCGAGGGTGTGTGTTCTGGCCTCGGCGGCTGCAGAAGGCACACGCTACAAGACGCTTTGACCCTGCAGGCTCGGGTCTTGACGCTGGAAGGGGGCAGCAACACCCTCGGCATCGACGACACCTCCGGCGAGGCCCGACCTAGCCTCGGACGGCGACGCGGTCCGAGGATCTCCGCTCCGAAGGACGATGTCATCACCACGCCCGAGCAATCGCTGCCAGGGACTCCTCCGGGAATCCGGCCCGAGCAGGCGGCTCGGCCGGTTACCCCTGGGGCCTCGGCCGACCATCTTCCAAGGGCGCCAGCCCGACCTGGGGCCTCGGCTGATCAACTCCGGCATCGGTCCCGCTGACGGACAACCCGGCTAGGCTCCGGCCAACCAGGTTTCATTTTCGAGCCAACTCCGCCTCTGTTCATACTGACATCGCTACCCCTGGCCTCGACTCGTCGAAGAGCGGCCGAGGGGTCCCTTTAACTAAGCTAGAGGAGCCTCGGACAGCAAGGCCGACCGAGCTGAGGGACTCCTACGCCTCCGGGATACGGATACCTCACTCGTCACCTTGACACGGGGCGACTCATGCTTGGTGAAGCGATTCAGATAGTCAACAGACGAGTCTTAGCGCTCGAAAATGAGAAAAAAAACACGGCTCCGTGCCGTAATTACATACATGTTCAGGCCCCGAAAGCCGTAATGAACAAAAACACTGGCATTCAGAGTGCCATTACAAACGGAACTCCGGTTCCGTCTCCACGGGTATGGACAACCTCCGCGCCGGGGAAGCCCGTGGAGCGACAAGCTCTGGGCGAATCACCAGCAAAACGCGGGTCGCCCCCAAGCCTACCGGTAGATCCTCGCTGCCGTC